>NW_026889769.1:3175000-3807500 GCF_033153115.1 Saccostrea echinata
TCCAGATAAGGTGCATATGTGCAGAAATATGCATTGAATTTTACAAAATATGCATTGAAAATTAAAACTGGGCATACAGTTACACATTAGCAATCGTAAATAAGCATTACACTACGAAAGACTGCGTATGATGGATTGAATAATACAAGTACGACTTAGCTTATGAAATGAATTGAGGTTAGCTCAATGTTTTATTTTTTTTTCTTCAAAACGAAATATTAATTTAAAAACATTTTAATAACCAGGAATATTCTAGTTATGGCGACGACGATTTCCAGTTCAGGAGAAAGAATTCAATGATTTAGATTAAAATCGATTTCTTTATATAGGAAGACTACGCACTAGGCATAGTTACTTTTAAGCACACAAAAGCTTGTGTCGTCTATGTAGGACGATATCAATTGTAACAAGTGTAATACATAAGTAAGAGTAAACAATGTTACCTAGAGAACAATGGGGGAAAAAAAAAGAGTCCTAGTTGGAGAAAAAAGTTTATACTGCAATGTAATATCAAAGAGTACATGATGTGTAAAAAAGCAGTGAAGACCATATTAAAACCATATCGAAAAAACAAGCTCTGTTTAAATTCAAGACCAATTAAATAAACTACTGTAGAGAGATATTACGCATAAGATGTATTTGAATTTAACAATTTAGAGTTCTCTTAGATTCTATAGAGTTCCCTATGGTTCTCTGTTTAGTAGGACGGTTACACATGGTTTGTACATAACATTTTTTATTATGGGTTCATTCACAATTTCTGATTTCTCTCGTTATTTTTTTCTCAGTTTACTCTTGCTTAAAATGCTTAAATGGAGAAAAAAAAATTTATGTGCCTATGCATGGTTCAAAATTCACTATATACAACTCGCAAAATGCGAGTTAGAATTCCCAAATTGCAAGTTAAAAATTAGATAACTCGCAAAAAATTGCAAGTTGATTTTTTTGCATTGAAACTGTAGCAAAATTATATAATATGACAGAACACAATGCTTTTGATTTAAATCAGTAATTTAAATAAAAGTCACACTGTAGTTGTATTTTGTGTATTGTACAGTAGTTACTTTTTCCTTAAGTTACATGTATTTAATTTATATAAATTTAACTTTATATGAAAATTGCGAGTAGTCTTATAAAATTGCGAGTTCACTTTCTTGGTACTCGCAAATATTTGCAAGTTGTAATTTTTGGGAGTTTCTAACCCTGCCTGTGTTTACTTTAACTACTGTATGATCTTCCTTGTCAAAAAAAAAAGTTTCTCAGGTTTAGCAAGAATCTTGTTGGCATTTTTAAAATTTTATTTAAATAAATGCAGGAACTGTACGTCCTTTGTAGTTTTTTCTTTCCTCTTTTAAATTACCTGTATTTCGATAACAAGCTCAAAATTACAATAGATGCCAAAATATTAAAATATTTACAAAATACTTTTAAATCAATGTGCTGATCGAATATCAAAATCTACATCGATTTGAAAATCAGGGAGTAGATACACTTTGGGCTAAAAAATATTATCTGGAGCTCTGAATTAGTGATGCAACACAACTAGTAAATGACCAGCGATGTTTTGTAATTAGTTATTAAAGTACTTTATGTAATTTAAGACACTTAAATGAAATACTTATCATGAAAACCATTAGTTATCATGGAAGTTATCAATAAGCTACTGTAACTGTGCACTTTGTATATATAAACATGCATTATGGATATAAATAGACAGGTTACACTCATAACCCTAAAGGCACGAAAAATGTCATCCAACATTTTATATTGTTTATTCTCTCAATAACTAAGCCTAATCAAGACAATATTTTTATTCATTGCTTTTATTTAATGTTACTAGATAAAGTACACATAAACATTTAAGACCCCCTCCCCAATATGTCCACTAAATTTGTTAAACCAATCATGAATATCATAAAACTATCCAATAGTTTGAAATATTGATTTTTCTCTATGTAGATTTGAATAATAGTTTAGTTACAAAATTTAAATTCATTTCATATTTAGACATATAATATAAAACTTGGTTTTTTAAAGTGTTAAAAAAAATTGAAGAGGGGGTGTCAGACTTTAATCATAGAAACCTCCCTGATTTTTAAAACTTCTCCCTAATTTGTTGTGAGGGAGAAGTGAAGTCTCCCTAAAGTATGGGTCTAGGTGGTCCCTGTCATGTATGAAAATTTCTGCTATAAATTTAAGTCATAAAAATCCTTGAAAGTACCATTTCTTTTGTCATTAGTGTTACTTCTATAGATGTTTTGATTAAAGAAGTAAGTAAAAAAAAATTTTAAAAAAAATTGCCTACCTATCTACCCTAGTTCTTTTCAGTCTGAAATGCGGAAACAAACATACTTTCTTCTAGGCCTAAATGCAATTATGCCCACCATATCAATAAAGTAGGAATGGTTCATTTTTAACAGGATTTCAGAGGGATTTAATAATCAACTAGATCAAAAGAGTGATTGAAACTGAAAGTAAACTTCTCAAAAGTTAAACCGCAGGATTAAAAATAGAATTTTTATCCAACTAGACATAAATACTTTTTCTTTTTTTTTTTTAATTTATTAATCAAGAAGCTCGGCGATAATGTACAACTTAAGTATTGTTTTTAAGAAGTTTTGCAGAAATTTCACATTGAAAATCGACTGAGCTGTATTATAACAGAACATTGTGCAAAGAATATATGTTCGCTAAAATTCCCCGATGCCTATACAAATGCGCCTTTGTTTTATTTTAATAAAAATTGGATTAGAATAAAAAAAAGACCACCATTTGGTGGGTAATTTTGTTTTCGTAATGGTGATTGACCGCCAAACGGGGACTAAACCGTTTCAGTGTTTGCAGGTCCAGCACAATACCCTGATAAAGGTACATAGCTTGATAAAGCTATATAACTTTATCAAGGTATTACAAATACCTTGATCAAGGTATTTTATGAAATGAAAATACAAAAAAAAGTCTAAAAAAAATAAATACTGAAAGTCGAGTTTTGAGTTGTTGTCAGTAAATTCACTCATGCATGTAAAGAACTCAAACACAAAGAAATCAGTATAAAATCATGTCATGTGAGGAGACGTTCTTTTATGCTGTCTTTTTGATACCTGAGTACTTTTCATGCACGAGTGAACATATTGACCACAACTCATAATTCGACTTTTAACAGGTCTAGGAAAATCACTATATTTAGCTATATAGCTAGATCTACCTATATAGCTTTATTTACCTATATAATATAGCTTTATTTAGCTATTTCAGAGTAAATTTCTGTTTTATGAAAAGCAGACAAAAAGTCGCATAATGAGGCAGTGTTAGTTTTCAACTTTGAAATAGGCTGAAAACAATTCACCAAAAACCCACTTTTAACCCTTTCGACGCCAAAGCGACATAAATGTCGTTTACTGTGTCAACGCCAAACCGACAAAAATGTCGCTTTTCAATAAATGTTTTACTTTTTCTTTTATTAACCATTTATCTTACGTGTAATTAAACACAGTAATATCTATATTTTAACACAAGTATAGGACTTTATTTTTGTATATGTACTGGTCTTAATATGACGTCATATTTTCTTACGTTACGTTACGTTCTTACTTTATGACGTCAGTTTAGGAGTGATTACGCTAGCGTTGTAATAAACAGAGTAAAGTATGGCGCACCATTCCGACATAACTTCTGACCTAGATTCGGACATAGTTGATTCCGATGATGATGAAGACAATGAAGAATTTACTACATTTCGAGGTCCGTGGTTTAATGTAGTGGATCCTAACTCTTTTATCATGCCTGACCCTGATTTCAGGGAGGAAACAGGACCCGTCAGTTTTTATCCTGGGATGTCAGCTTTGGAGTATTTCACAAAATTTCTCCATTATGAACAACACGACATTGTAGATATTCTTGTGAGGGAGACTAATCGATACGCCGATCAGGAGCTATCAAGGAGAAGCAGGCCCCCCATGATTTTAGGTCCGCATTCCAGGTTCCGTGATTGGTGTCCTGTAACTCGAGATGAGATGTTGGCTTTTTTGGGCATCGTGTTGAGCATGGGAGTAGTGAAAAAATCAACTTATGAATCCTACTGGGAAAGTAACACACGTGCGTGGTCAATGGAAACTCCTAATTTTTCCAAAATTATGGCTAGAAATCGTTTTCAAGCCATACTGCAGTTTCTTCATTGCAATGACAATGCTATTGCAGCAGAACCTGGTGATATTGGTTATGACCCTCTACACAAAATTTCACCAATTATTGAAATTTTGAACGAAACCTTCAGCCGAAATTACAAGTATGTTTTCATTATACTTCATGTACATGTACATGTATATAGCATAATTTTTTTTTTATCACGAGGAGAATAAGCAAATTGAAGTTATAAATTAATGTGAACAGAATTTTCTTACATATATCTCTGTATCCAGCCTCTTTCTGCTGTGCTGCTATTATTATTATAATTTTCTATATGTAAGTTTTTCACTAAATATTATTGATCCAGTTTCAGACAATTGCGGATATGTTACAAAACTGGCATTTTCACGAGTATCTTACTTGTGCTTTTGTACAATCATCTTCCATTTGTGCCTCTGGTAGAAATGATTAAAATTCTAACATATTATGATATTTCAATATTATTTAAATGTGAAATGATTGTATATACTTCCTGGGGGCCCTTGATTGGTGAATAAACATAAACATATATAAAAATTTGAACGACAAATTTTTAATGTTGAACACAGTCATGTGATTGTCCTGAATCGAAATGACTTTTTCAGTTATCCCCCACTTTTAAGTCAGATGTGTGTTTTTTTTTTAATTTTCTTTTAGAGAATTCAGTAAAACTTACAAATGAGAGCTTCCTGTTGACACTTGTATTTTATCCTGTTAGGATTTTCATTTTTTTTTCAAATAAAGGCTTAACCGGGATGTTTGCGTAGATGAAAGAATTGTAGGGTTTAAAGGAAGGCATCAACTCAAGCAATACATCTCAAATAAGAAAGCACACAGATGGGGGATCAAACTTTGGGTGCTATCAGACTCCACTTCTGGATACACTCATCACCTAAACATTTACAAAGGCAGGAGAAATGAGCGACGCAGTCCGAACGGACAAGTAAGTGCTTTTGACAGAATAATAATAGTTGTAACTGTTACGAAAGTATTTGACACGATATTTCATTTATATTTCCAATGCAGTGATCCTACAAGTATTACCGGCTGTTTGTTTGTTGAGTCGCGTGCTGATCTTGTGCGGGTGGTCCTGCTTTTCTGTATTTTTTTTTCAAAACCCAAGCAGCATGCTTTTCCGTGAGTACTTTAGTAGGCTTGTCCGCGAGAACTTGAAACTGCTTTTCCGCCAGTCGATTTACATAGGCTTATGAAGATTTGAAATGTCTTTTCTGCGATTAAAATAACGACAGGTAGAAATACTCTGTTCCACGTCTTTTTTATTCTTTGTATATTTTGCTATACTGGGATTTTATTTAGAGGAATCAAACAAACAGCAGCAAATTTTTATTTGTCAATTTATTCAATACTTGGAATACATTTGGATTAAAAAAATTAACTCAGAGAAGTTTTAGGCAGACCGCATTTTTACAAGTTAGAGAGTATATCAATTACATTCAGACACGTAGCATTTTTTACCAAAAAGGGTGAGTGCAGCCAGCCAGAGAACCATTTACAAGCAAAAGGAAGGTGCCTTGAAGAATTTACACACACACACATCCCCCCCCCCCCAAAAAAAAAAAAACAAAAAACAAAAAAGAACACTAAGTGAAAATCACCCAAACTCGTATATGTTGTAGGGCTATCAGGCAGTAATGGACTTGATGGAGCCACATTTCTATAAAGAGCATCATATCACTTTCGACAGTTTTTTCACCAGCCCCAAACTGGTATATGATCTCTTGGACAAGCAAACTCACAGCACAGGAACAGTGATCAAATCTCGAAAGGATATGCCTTCCAGTTTTAAGAACGCAATAATGCAGAAAGGAGATGTTAAGGTTAAAACACGTGCTGGAGTAATGGCTGTTCAGTGGGCAGACAGGAGAGTTGTATCTTTGTTGACCACTACTGGTTCCGCGAGGTAACTAAATCTAATGTATCTGATGAGACTGTAGCTCTGTTGGTTTGTATTGAAATTAAATACTGATGAAGAAAATTTTCTCCTAGGTTTGTAATAGTTTTTACATTACTTTTACCTCTTAAAATTCAGAATCTTTATATGTATTCAAATGTTATTAAAATCAAACGAAAACTATGGCTAGTTGGATTTTGAAAGAATTTTACACCTTGTTATGTTTACCATGTAATCGCTTCTCATCAAAAATTGATACATGTAATTCACTTGTTTATAAAAGTAGTTATATGTAGTACACTTTTATTCTAAGTTTATCAAAATATTTAAAAAGATGTCAAAACTGTAGGAGGAGTAAAGTTTAAAAGTGTTACATATTTATAGGCAGATACAAACAACAAATGGAAAGGGTCGTGAAGTTTCTATCCCTGCCATTATAGACACCTACAATCTTACGATGGGAGGGGTCGATCTCGGAGATCAACTTATTCTCCAATTTGAGCCACAGTTCAAGAGTTTAAAGATGTGGAGAAAACTCCTATTTCACTCTCTTGTAACCGCAGCAGGTATATGTTTTGACTTACACTTCCATGCATACAAAACATATTTTATTAAAGCTGTTCGGAATGTAAATTGTTGCAGAATATTTTTATAATGTCGAAATGTTTTTATCTTAAAATATCCTTGTAGTAAATGCCTATATTTGCTATCGAGATTCCTTTATTGTACAACACAAAATGGACCATCTGAAGTTTCACCAGCAGCTTTGCCAAGAACTTATTGGGGGTTTTCGACAGGGTAGCAGGAACAGACAGCTGCGTATAATACCAGTCCAGCACAGAACCTTGGCAAGATTGTCTGAGAGGCACTTTCCGTCTAAAATACCAGATGGTAAGCGTAAGAGATGTGCTGTTTGCGCGGGACATGGAGGCGGATTCAGGAAAACAAGAATTCAGTGGTGGTGTGAGGACTGCAGGGTCGGACTCTGTGTAGAAGGATGCTTTAGGAAATTTCACACGAGGATCAATTTTGAGGAGTAATTGGAACACAGATATGACAAACTATTACTCTACTCAAAATAAAACTGCCTTGTGTTTAATCTAAGTGTGGTGTGTGTGTGCGAGAGAGAGAGCGACAATTTTTTTATTACCTATATTTATATTCTTATTACGGATGAATTAAACCTACTTACAGCAGAGCTGGCGTCTGTCATAAAGCTGTCCTAACTGAAATGTTACTTAAATGAATGAAATTTGGAGCTACATTTTCTTATGTTCTTTAAAAATAGACAGTATTATAGCAATTTACCTGAACACATTGAGTAAATTTGCTGACTGTGGCTAAATCAAATATATTAGTTAAGTTAATTATTAAACAATTTCTGTTAATCAAAAGTTACGCACTTATTTAGTTTCCAGAGAGGATATCTGTTATGTTCGGTAAATATCAGTTCGTCATATTTTATAAATGTTTTTAGCAACTTAAACACTACATATATTGTAATCGTTTATCTTTAAAAATCAATCAAATGATCAATTAACTACTTAATTCAAATTTATTACAAATATGTGTAATATACATTTATAACATTTATCAGAATATCAATATATTATTTGAAAAATATTAAAAAAGTTTCTAAAGACTTTCCTTGTGTATGCTAGCTACAGGAATACATAGGCGGACTCGGGGGATGGCAGCTTAGCCCCCCCCCTTTTTTCAAAGATAGCCATAATATAGGCATTGAACATTGGGGCGTGGATTTAGCCCCCCCCCCCCCACTTTTAACAGGAACGTTTCAGTGTAGTCAAAGATCGAAGGCTAAGTGGTACTGTTTGAAAAAAAAAAATTGGTACTGAAGTTCGATCCTAACCCCCCCCCCCCCCCCCCCCTAAATAGGATTTTTGGGTTTGAACGATGAACAATTTTCCAATTTATTTTATTTTATTTATTTATTTTTTTTTTTTTGCTTGTCAAGTTTATTTTCAGATTTGAAATTTCTTTTTCTTTCAATCACCCCCCCCCTTTCAATTTGCTTCCGACGCCAAATATTTGCTAAATTTACTTTACGTCGATTAAAAAATTATTGGAATGAATATAACATAACTATATAACATGCATTTTTGCATTTTCCACGAAAACCATGAACATCCTATTACCTTGGTTATACAGGTGCTCGTTTCATGATCAATTTGACGTTTTTTTTTCTGAAGCAATTACTTTACGTCTAGATTGACGTCATAGTATGGCATTCATGACGTTACAGATGTAACCGTATTCGGCGTCGAAAGGGTTAAAAATGTTTCTCCTTTTGTGCAGTTGCAATCAAAGATCTAAAAGTTTTGGGGCTATGTATAACAGTTAATCTGTGAATAAGCAGCTACTTTAACAAAGAAGAGCAGTTTTGGTCAACAAGATAATTGATTGGTAATAATTCAGCACAATGCAAGGCAATCACACTTAGTCATGCCTCATCGCACTTCCAGTAATGGACAGCTATCCAAACAATAGAGATGCATTTTTTTGGTTAAAAAGTGTTTAAAAGAGGCAATGTTTTTACTATCTATGCCCTAGGTTGTTTTTATCAAACCTTTTTAAAAAAATATCAGCCATATTTTCCATGCGACTTTTTGTTTGCTTTTCATAAAACAGAAACTTATTCTAAAATAGCTAAATAAAGCTATATTATATAGGTAAATAAAGCTATATAGGTAAATTAAGCTATATAGCTAAATATAGTGATTTTCCTGGACCTGTTTAAGTTTAATTTTTTAAGATTTTTTTTTGTATTTTCATTACATAAAATACCTTGATCAAGGTATTTGTAATACCTTGATAAAGCTATATAGCTTTATCAAGCTATATACCTTTATCAGGGTATTGTGCTGGACCTGGTTTGGTAGGCTGTGCCCAACCTGAGAAACACCCAAACGCAGTGGTTAACCAAAAATGTAGTGAATTATCCAAGCAACGTGTGTGTTTTATAAAGAATTCTTTCTTTTAACTTTACCCTATCATCTGAAGTACATTATATGCAACAAGATATGCCACTGAAAGGCCGTTTTCAGCACTTGGACTTTGTGTTGGGTCTTTCTTTTCACCTTTTGTCGCCATGATGCGGTCTCGAGTGAACACTGCTAAAACCGTTGAACCATACGAAACTTCTTCAATCCGGTAAATGCTAAAAAAAATTATTAATCATGAAAATTTTTAGCCTAACGTATTCTAACTTATTCTGTTTATCTTTATAAGGTAAAATTATCTGCGATTATTATTTATAAAAAAGATTTCTTCACTAAAAACATGAGATAAAGACAATAAAATGAATTATCCGGAAATAATCAATCCATTTTTATTATTCTTTTGGTGTGTAGCGCTAGTTTTGAAACTTCCGTATTACCGGAGGACATGATGGGAAAAAATTAGAGGATAACCGAAAGCCTCGCACTTTGTTTGATCACGTGGCTCACCCCGGCGACGAGCTTTGTTGAAAGCTGTTGTTCAAAGATTTTTTTCCATACCATCATGGAGTAGATTTCTAAACAGGGATATTTGATAAAACGCTTAATTCACAAAGAAGAAAAAAGCAGTTTTAAAAAATGAGTCACGTGTACGAAGGGTAAGTTGATATAAATGTTCCTATATGTGAAAATTACAAAATAAAATGTGAGAAAACGTCAGTCAAATGCCTCTTACATGTATTTTCAGGCAAAAAACCCAAAGTAATTTTCCATTTTCAATCCTTATAGTAGAGATAAAATGAAGTGAATGAATTGATGGGGCTTGTATAATCTTAATCGATATGGCCTATAGCTTTTGGCTGTAATAATTAAATTATTTTGTCGTCAGTTTCTGACATGAACACTTTTCATTTTTAAGCTCTTTTGTAAGAATATATATTTTCAATACAATATATAAACATTGTTGTGGGTCCCATCACGCATTCTCCCAATTCTGTCAATTCTTTGCATGTTCCATCAGTCCATCTCATAGGGCTCCATGCACGGTCTTGGTTATTAAAATAAGGGCTAAAGGGTATTTATAGAAATCAGTGTTTAATTGTTTCTTCAATTTATTAAATGCAATTCTGAAGTAAAATCATGAAAGTTAGAAGCTGACAATAAAAGGAAAAATACTTGAAAGTTTATCAGTAGAGTAGCTAGACAAACTCCTGTCTGCCCAGGCATCCAAGTCCTTTTAAAACTAGCAAAATAGTATATATCAAAGGTAAAACATGGTGTCACACAGAGAATAAAATTTATGCTGCATTTGATTTTTTTTATGAGAGCTGAGAACATAATACCCTTAGATTATTTTGGGGAATTACTTTGTGTCTCTTGCTATCAAGTCATTGAAAAATTAATATGGGTAGTTAGACAATTTGTGTACAATATAATAAAAACATGAATAAAAATGAAATACATGTATATAAAATCCAAGAAATTGAACACCAGACCTCATGTCTGTAATTTCAAGTATTTTCTGAAAAGTTCATATTAAAGAATACATATATAATGATAAACACTTGTTTCAAAAACAAAATGTTTAAATGAATTTGTTAGTCATTAGATATCAGAAAAAGGGGTAAATCATCAACATAGAGAAGAGGCTTAGTTTGCTTGAATCATACTTTTACAAAGAAAATTATCACTATGATAAGGTTGTGGTTGTTATGGCTTTACATGGATATTGGCCAGAATAGCTCAGTGGTTACAGCACGTGACTTGAGTGATGCAAGGGTCCTCAGGGTTCCATTTCATATTTTCTTTATTCACTCCTCCTTTCTTACTATTTTTGGTGGCTAGTTGGGGCCCATTTTCAGATTATGTGTAAATTGATAATTTCTGACAAGGTGAACTTGTGCTCAGTTGTGTGTCTTGAAGGTTAAATTCTGTTAAAGGAGGGAGGAATGTGGTACTTTGGGCTTTATATAGTATTTGTGTTGAGACATGACAAAACTTATGTGAAAGCTTTCTTTTTGTACTAAAATGAATTGCCGAATTTAAAATAGGTATCATAATGCAGCATGGAATCTTATGAATTCAAGTGATGGACTATAGGGCATATAATTATCATAAGTATAGTATGTAATTTAGAGGATTTCAAAATAAATATTTTTATGGTGTATTTGTTCACTCCTTTTTTTTTGTTTAACATATTAAGCAAAAGCTGTAAGCATTTGTAAGGATGCACAAAAGTTTTGCAAATCAGTGTCAATGATAAAAGAGATCATAAAAAAAGGTTTGGGGAAAAACTCAGGTGACCCTTAAGGCCCATGGGCTTGTTATTAGTTGATAAAAATTTTAATTTTTTTTTCTTACAAGTTACAACTCTTTTCTACCAAAATCTTAAGTACCTAGGATGTGTACTGGAATGAATACACTATTTCACATCGACAATGTTTTAATTATTAAATTTTTTTGTTTACATAGAACAAACATATGTCTATTCTGGTTTCCATGTTTAACTTTTAATCAATATTTGTGCCAACAAATACCTGGTTAAACCTGACAGTTTGGAGATATCCTGGTATACCCCATACAACACTGTCTCTCATTTGAATAATCTGTTTGCTATATGTCAAAAGGGAAAGGGTGTAATGCTCCTTATCACTACAAATGAGATTAAGAGGCTCTATGTAATGTTGGCTTTCATGGAAAAATGCCTTTGAATTATGAGTCTGAAGACAGAAATCACAGAATCTCAGAATTCATATCAAATCAAGTCAGAAAATAAATCAGTGTTCATTTTTCTTATAAAATATGTTCAGCATTATTTTAGTAAGATTTATTAAGGGTTCAATTCTGTCTTATTTGACACATTGCATTAATTTTACAAATTAATTTGTATCCAATGTATCTTAATTAAGGTAATAAATTGTAATTTCATTGTTTTAAAACAAGTTATTTATATAGTTAGTTTTACTTAATATCTGACGGACTTTGCCATTAAGACTCTGATCTTTTGTTTTACTTTGATATCATGTCTTAATATGCTCTGTAGACTTTTTATTTTCTGACTTCTTTTCTGTTTGATTTCAGGCCTTTGGCCACCTATAACAGTCTGACAGACAAGAACCTGGCTGGCTACTTCTCCAACACTCGAATGAGGAGGCATCTGCGCAAGTCTGGACTGGTAGGAAATATAGTGATTACATTTAAGAAAGTTGATTTCAAATACAGTGTGTATGCTTTGAAGCTGATTATGTCAAGTTTATTTGTAACTGAATAACTTTATCATAAATGTTTTATTATCAGTGGTGTAAAACTTTTAATTGGAATCTCTAATTGATACAATTTGTATGAATTTTTCTCAAAGAATGCCCTTTGGCACAAAGATAACTGCTCTAAATCATTTTTTTTCATCCTTCAAATTACCTGTATCTGAGAAATCCATTGAAAATTAGAGAAGAATCTGATGAAAAAAAATTAAATTACCTGTATCTGAGAAATCCATTGAAAATTAGAGAAGAATCTGATGAAAAAAAATTATTTGTGTATTTACTGGGTTAGAAAATTGGTAATAATTTTATTGCAGGTCAACAAACATGGAGAATTAATATCAGAAAATCAGTATCGCCTGAACATGGCCAGGAAAGAGCACAAAAAGCACGTAAAAGATATGCTGGCACAAGCCATTGTTCATAAGACATTGGACATGGAACGCAATCGACAGGTAGAAATCCGGAGAAAGCTGGAGGAAATTGCTAAGATTGAAGTCGTAAGGAGAGTCCGGGTAAGCTTCTTACTGACACATACACAGAGGTTCTACTTTTTTGTTAGAATAAGATGTCTGAAATAGATGTTGAGATAGAAATGTTTTATTTTTAAGCAAACTGAAGATTAATTCAAGGGGAAAATATTTGACATAATTAGACCTTAGTGATATGGTTATAAGTTGAAACATTTTTAAAATATTTTTGAAGAAGGAAAATTAAAATTAATGATGAAAAAAATTCAAACTTATTGATTGGATGAACACTGAATTAGGTTATAGAATAAGTTATTATAATGGCAATCATTCTAGTATATAAATGAAATATGCATCTAGGATAAAACAGTTGTTAAAGAGGAGAAAATTGGTAGAAATCGTTATCGGGTGAGAGACAAATTCACAGGACAATTCTGATATTTGCTTTCCACTGCATTAGTATATTTATCTGTATATGGCAATACCAGTCTCGTGTAGAGTAGGTCATTAATTAGACAATGGCTCCATCATTGGGATGCTGTCCAGTACTATTGCTAGTAAAGCTAAGCATGTCTATAGTCAGCTGTCTCTCTCAGTTGGAGTTTATAGATCTATCAATTGCTATTGGATAAATGGTGTCATTATTACCCATCTGCATGTTTATTGTGTACTGGATCATAGAGGTTATCTCCCTTTAGTTTCTATACTATATTATACATGTAATTCATTTTCTGCAAATATAATTACAATCCAAGATATTTCTCTATATAAATAAATACTTATACATGTATGTACTTAAATTTTCTTTGAGGTGCTCCTGAGATTAATATGTATGTACATTAATGATTTTAAATGATTAAAATTGAGGTTCATAAAGAAAAAAAAATGCACATTTATATACCCAAAAAATCAAACTCAGTATTCATTCATTATCAATTAATCAATTAATAGTTAATGCCTTTTGTTTTTTATTATGTATACATTGTACATACTAGTATATCTCTTTCTCAAAATAGCTTGATCAGTAATATAATAATGCAATGAATCTCTATCCAGTTGAGCATTTTGAGGTACATTAGATTGATTTGATCACTCTTCTTGATTAATTAATCAGGACCAAAGTTATATTGATTTCCTCCTGGTCTTACTGAATAACAGAAGACTACTTAACAAGGCATGGAAAAGATTCCATGTTCACTCGATTCTCTATCTATTAGGCATCATTATCAGATTCTGTATGCACAGGAATTTAAATTGATTTTAACAATAAGCACGTCACCATAATGAAGAATTTTACATAAAATTAAATGCATGACTTGAAAATTGATTGATTTATATTTTAAGGATTTTTTAAATTTTAAAAATATTATGTTGGACTTTATACAGAAAGCTTTATTGAAAATAATGCCAATTTCTTCGCAGTTTGTATGGTTAATTTTTTTTTCGTGAACAGAAATAGGAATTTTTAATCACGCTAAACTGTTAATTATTTTTGGATTTCAACATTTATCAGAAGCTAGCATACATTCTTGACACTGACTCTTCTAGGCTGATCACAATCGCAGTGACAGTTACTTACTGCCTCTTCTGTCACCCCGAGCAAAACCGATCCCTCGGCCCCCAACCCCATCCCCACCACCCCCCGTGGAGGAAGAGGAAGAGGAGGAAAAAGTTGGTTTTAAGACACATCATCCTTTATAGATGTCTCTGATGGTTTAGCTTGATTGTTTTTCTTGTGTACTAACAGCTTTTTCATGATACATGTACATATTGGTGGGTTTGCTTTGTTAGTCAATTGACCATTCAATAAAATTTCTTTGTTGGCAAAGAAATTGCAGAAAACAAATTGTACTGAAAGAATGTACTAATGATTTTCTGAATGAGAGTGGTTCCAGTTTTGTTTTTTTTTTATTCTCAATAAACAATTAGCAAGGGATCAATAAAGTCATATCATTTAAACATCAATTTACAATTAATGGTTGCTGCATGTTGATAGCATTGTGCACTACATAGCTGGTTGGTGAAAGTAAATAGGTGCATGCAGTTTTAAAGATGATGTTTTTAACATTGTTCGATTAGGGTGCAATGTTATCAAAGATTTTTGTCCGATTTAAATTTGATCTGAAATCTTACACTCCTTTGTTCCCTGGAAGGATTAAAAGCTTTATAAGATTATAATCTCAATTTAGTTAGAACTGCTTGAGGTACACTTGCTTAAAATCACAATAAAATTTTGGACAATGAGAACAGCCAACCAATAAATACTTAATGTTTGAAAAGGTAGATCGTAATCTGATCTGTAGAATAAAAATTCATCTCAGCTTAATTAAATAATTATTAGTGTACATGTATATGTCATAGAATATAAAGACCCCCTGGATCCAATTTTACAAAGTACATTTCATGGCAGTAATTATCTAAGTACTTAGTCTTTTGACCTGTCAATAGACTGCATGGGCACTTACTTACATGTAATAAAACAAAAAAAATACTACATAAAACTAAATATCATTAATGGTTCCACTCAGGTATAGGGATTCCAAAATGATTATTAATATAGAAAATATATGACATTGCCCAAGACATAATTAAACTCAGGCCTTGTGCTAAGATTGTGATGAATTATTAATGGATTGTAGCTTTTCCAATGTCTGTTCCGATCAGTAACATTGTTTCTAGTGGAATTTCCATGCGACTTATTGATTTTCTGGAGATGGGATGATATAACAACCATTATTTAAGTTTTTATGTGCATAGTATTGTAGTCCTGACAATATTTCAAAGCCAGTTGACACCCCAGTATCTGTATAATTGCATGATACCAGAAGTGGCCATTTAATCCTTGAATTCTAGAATGATGGTGTGATTGACATGATAACCATATGATACAGCTTTAACTAACCTTTTAATAGTGTATGTGTGATTTGTTTTCTGTATCAGTTAACGCTTTTTAATGCTAGAGCTCGAGAGGGAGAAAAGGGGATGAGGAGATATTGCCATATTTATCGCTGCGTTCAAGTCGATCTGCCAGTCGCCCTGATACAGCCAATGACCAGAGATATAGGCCACAGAGTGCTCCATCTACAAATCAGTACGATGCTGGTGTAAGTTACACGGGGACCAGCTAATATGTAGTCCTTATATACATAACACATATGCAAGGAGCAAAATAAACTAAGGTTGAAATGCATGAAGAAAAGATAACTAAACTAAACTCTGACACTGTAAAAAGTTGCACAATTCCATGGCAATTATTTAATTCTCTTCACTTTATCCATATGTAACATATACAATGTATTACATATACACATACTATCTATATAGTTTACTGCAGTACTGGTTAGCTAGGCTGGTTAATTGTTTTATTTAGATCTTTGTAACATTCATGTTGCTTATATTTATTATCGTATTTTAATAGAGAGAAAAGTAAATTAAACATAACTTAACTAATTTAAATTGAAAAAGATTTATAAGATTCAAGTTGAATTTGACAGTTTATTCATTACATATATTTAGAAACAGTTGAAGTCTACAGTAGTTTGACTAATTTAATGTAATACGCTTGCATGCTTTGACAGGTCTAATGGTGTACAAACAGTTGTGTTGAATAAACATATTTCCTTTGAAAGCATTAACTTTTAATCAAGATACTAAACTAACTTTATTGATTTTTATGTCAATTAGAAATAACAGTATTTAACTCAAATGAAAATACATTAAAGATCCTGAAATACAATGAATTATTAAAATATGTAATGCATGATATTTTAAAATGAATGTTTAAATACCTTTTTTTTAAAAAAAAATTATTGATTTGTCTCTTGACATTACTTAGATTGTGTATGTGGATGAACATGGACGTCGTTTAAGCCCAAATGGCCGTGAAGAATTCAGAACAAAGAAAGCCCGACCAGAGGATTTGGACACCAAACATCTGTATGCTGTAAGTCCTTATAGACAATCTGTATTTCTTTATTGGTCCTTACATGTTATCTGTATTTCTTTATGAACTCTGCAGTCAGCAGAGCATTTATAGTCACTGCCAAAATTATTGATAAGTATATAATGTACTTCAGGGGTCTTTCTATAGCAGTGATCAAGAGAATCAACCCAAACAGGAACTACTGGAGAGAATGCATACAAAATGCTTAGCATTCATTCATAAATGTAAATGTACAGTACATGTATTAAAAGTACCGGGTACTAAGATAAAATAATGAATTTGTTTATCATTGAGCAGCTTGACTCAGCAGCCCTGAGGAAATATGCCTTGCAGTTATCACGTATCGAGCAAGAGTCGATGTCCCCATATCTGATGTCCCCCATCCCCAGTCCACCCAGGAGCCAGAGAGGTAGTCGTGTGGGGTCCCGTGCACAAATACGATCCCGCCCCAGAACAGCAGAACCTCGAGGCAGCATTAGCCCCAGAGAGAAGAAGGTACTTTACGTCTCTTCTTGGCTTTGAGCGTTTTTTTTTTTCTCAACTCTGTTTTCTGAAGTTCAGACTGATATTTGAACTTACATCTGTTTTCATTTTTTTCTTCTAATATCTGTCTCAAAAGTTTTGTGTAAGACCATAATAATAAAATTTTATTTTGAATTTGATATATGTCAAATGGTTAGAAAAAAAACATTTTTTTTTTTTCTGTATCAGTGATATATGATCCCATTGTTTGGTCAATGTCCTGTCACTAATCTCATTGAAATCATGTAACTGATAACACATCATACTTATTGTACATGGATTTCAGTCAACTCAATCATCAGAGAAAAGTTCTGAGAGGAGTTACAGTGTTAACTCTGACAAAGAACCAACCACGAAGGGTACCCCAACCCGTGGGCCACCAAATGGCCACCTAAGACGTCCTCTTAATAGACCCAGAGTTGTGGAAGTATGCATATAGATCCTGCATTCCCTTTACTATTTGTGACATTTCATTATAGCATGCCTCAGTTTCTTAACTGCATGATGATGGGAAATAAGCTTAACAACACAAACCAGAAAAATGCATGTAGAATAATATATATAAAGATTTCTTATTTTTTTTCCCCATATATACCATTTTTTGTTGTAAAGGTATAGTCATAAATGCATTAGATATTTTAATTTAGTTTATGAATTAGTTATTGGGATAACATGCATGTGCCAGCATAACATCTCTCACCTGGTGTCTCCTGTTAACATGTTTAATATAGAGGACCCACATCATTTACTTTCATTTTAATTTAAAAGGTGGCTTAGTTTGTAGATTTCATAAAACTCACCAAGAACTAGTTGGACAAAGATATATTTGCTTAAGATATTATTTTCAAATTGTCAACAAAAAAAATAAATAAATAAATGAAAATAAAAATCCTTTAATTTAAAAAAATTCTTATATTTTACTCTTCTACAGATTGTGTGCATGAGGTTAAAAGATAAATGTGCGAGATTGAGGGCTGCGAATTTACTAAATTTTGTAGTTTAGTTTCCTTGAATCATTTATGCATGTTTTATGTACGTTTTACATATGATGTACTAGGTTTCATTTAGTTACAAGTATTTTTAATACCTCTAACATTTTGTTAGCAAAGTATTACACATTGTTATAGCCTCTTGAATAATGCATGTGAGTATATTCTAGATTTTATGTTTTTGTGCATAGATATTTGATTTATCATGCCTACACTTTTTAAAAAGTATTTTTTGAAATTAAATGAAGGAATTATATGTTTTACAAATTTCACTAGGATAGAGACATCAATGATTTTTTTTTTTTAAACCAAAGTATTAAAATTCAGAATTGCCAATACAGAGTGATATTTTGGCTTTCTACAGGGGACTCTGATGTTGCACAGACAGGAACCAGCCATGATGCACCAGGGAGAGGTCCAGACCCTTTGTGAAATCACAATGAAATATCATGGACCTAACCTGACCCTACCCCGGGATCAGTATGATCCCACCCAGAGTGTCACTATTGATCAACAACACTGCGGAGGAAATACTCTTCCTGTATTCAAAGAAAACCTGAAGCCTGGGGGTATGTACATTTATCAAGGAGGAATTTAAAATCAAATTGGACAAGGGAAATAATGGAATTAAAATTAAACAGAACAATTTTGCTGAAACAATTTAATATATGATGAAAAGAAAATATCCATGATCAAGATAAATGGAAGGAAGCAAGTACTTTAATCATTGAATCCATTTATTTAATTCAGTAGACATTTCAAAAATTTTTTTAATGATTTTTTCCCCTTTTAAAAAAAAAATTCCATGGAAATTGATAAAAGGAAAAAAAAATCAACTGTATCATTTTATAATGGCGCATTTAAATTTTAAGTAACAACTGAGTTCACCAATGTCCCCATTGAAAATGACTTTTAATAGTTTTTATTTTCTTACAGAGCAATGATAGCAAAGAGGACTTTTTTTTTATCAATATATATTGACTTTTTCAGACACCTTCAGCTTTATCTCTCGTCGTCATCGTGGCTATCCCTTCAGCCTGACGATTTACGTTGATGGACGAGTTGACTGTCGTGTTAGCACCTGCTGTGAGTACAAGCATGCTAAAGGAGTCAAGCTTGGTGGCAAAATGGGACATTTCAGTCTACTGAAAGTAGAAGGTGCTACTCCGTGTTATAAGTGAGTAAATGGAATATTTATTTTACTTTTTACAGAAAAAGAAAATTAGACAGTAGCTTCTTTCTTCCATCTGTTGTGTGTTGTCTGTAAACTTTTTGACTCTCCATAAACACTGGGACAATTTCAACCAAACTTGCCATATAGCATCCTTGGGTAAAGGGAATTTAAGTTTGTTCACATGAAGAGCTGCATCCCCTTTCAAGGGAAGATAATTAAGAATTAGTGAAAATTTAATGGCATTTTTAAAAACAGGGGATTTTATTAAATAAATGGGAATATATAGGAAAAATCTTAAATTTTTTTTTTAAGAACAGCAAAGCAATAATTAGTCATTTTAATACAGAAGCATTTCCAGATAGTGTAGATTCAAGTTTGTTCAAATCACGACCCCTGGGGAAGGGTGGGATCATAACAGGGATCAAACTTTTAAATAGAAATAGGCCTAGATAGGAAAGAAATCTTAAAAAATCTTCAAAAGCCAGGATTAGTTAAAGAAATTTGGAAGTATCCTCAGTAAGTGTAAATTCGGGTTTGTTCAAATCATAACATTTTTTGTTTTTGTTTTTATGTTTTGTTTTTTATGTGTTCATAATTTTTGCTATCATGGGAAGGGGGGAGGGGTTATGTTGGGACCACTTATACATTGAAACTTCTCAATACTGAACTGATTTCTGCTTTTCTCTAGCCAAAGTGCTCAAGTGAGTGATGTAGCCCATGGGCCTCTTGTTTTTGATAACACATTTAATTGGAACATTTTTTGAAATGAATATGTTTATAAATATTTTGTAGGTGTAAACTTAATACCCAAGCTAGTCCAAGAAGTTTGAAAAGGCCACCAAAAACCAAAACCCCTAAACAGCCTGAGCAGCTGAAAGAAGAAGTCATTGTTGTTGATAGACGTCATGTACAAGAGCTAAGTGATGAAGGTATGTAAATACATGTGGTAAAATCCTCATCATTTTAATATTAAGATGTAAGTAAATTGTTAAGTAAAGTTACTGATAATTGTCTGTATCCGTAAATCAGTGAAGGAGGAGGAGGAGGAAAATGTGGAAATTCCCGTGGAGGATGATTCCACCCAACAAAAGAACAAATGTGACACATATATTGACCCCAGTCCTCAAGAGGAAGTTGAAAACAATGGTAGATGACCTCAATGTTATAGCATGCTAGAGCCTACCATCAATTATATAATAGAGTGTAGAATGCCAGATGTCTTTTAAGTTCTTTAGTTGCATGAAAAATTGGAGATTTAGGAAAGAGAGACAGAGCTTTTCTGTTGCATCTTTTTTTTTCACCAAAGCCAAATTCAACTAAACACTTCCCATCCAAGTTTGATATTGTGCATTCAGTGATTCATTTTGAAAATGGTTATCATGGGTCCAAAGGACCCCTCTTAATGACAACAATGAGTCCCGTGCCAAAATCAATGCGTCCAAATCCAAGGGTACCGTATATTAGATGATACAGAGGAAATTCTGGTGAAATAAAAAAAGGTATTGCACGAAAGTGCAAATGTTTTATTGTAGCTGTGAATGATTTATACTTTTACTATCAATTGTCCAAGTAAGAGTACATGATTTTGTGTCATAAAAATAATATATTGTCCACTGTGCACTTTGGTTCTATTTTTAGATCGTATATACGATCCCACACATCGTATCAGTCATAAAATGCACAAAAGCAGAATGAAGTAAAACAAAGTTTAAGAAGAAATGACAAATAGTCAGAAATAAAAATGATTAAATTTTATACTTCTTAGCTTGTAAGGAAAAAACGAAAAGAAAAAAAAACAATGATACATGCAGGTTACAGCTTAAATACAAAGGTATAACATTCGCTTCAGAAACGTTCCACACTATAGACATAATCAGTGATAATCGAACTATGCTATCTAACTTTCAAATATTTTCTGATAATTGCTTTTAACTGCAGTTGTGAAATCTGACCTGTTGTTGGCAACCTTATACCTCTTAAAATCGTTCATGCATATCGCTTAGCACGTGGATATGATACAATCGGTCAAGTTTTGAATCAGATTATACCGAAACAATTTAAAATAGTACATGTCCTTCTGTAAATTTATTGCGTCCATTGGGATGCACATTTATTGAAATAATGCGTCCTGAGTAAAATTTGTGCGTAATTTACGCAGGACGCACATCAAAATGAATCACTGCTGCATTTTAAAGAGAATATTTGCATAAAATTATATGTGCTTGTCAAGAAAATAAGGTTTGGTTGATTTTATGTTGTGTAGGAAAATAAGTTATTTATTGCTTGCAAATGGAAATTTTTGTTCAAAAGGAATGCTTTCTTTGTTGTGTGTTAAGCTTTGGTGATGGTAAAACTTTGTTTATGTATTGGGTATTCATTATATTGCTTTGGGTTTCAAGAACATTAAAATCTAGCTATCATTCCAGCTTAAAATTTAATGTATTCAATTACTTCTTAGTTTGTGTGAACAGTGGAATTTTGTTAAAGATATCTTTAGTGATTAAAACTTAATAAGTACATGTAATCTTAAAAGAAAACAGATCTACACGAAGATAATGTAACATGTATTTATATGCAATATATCCTTGATAAATGCAGTCAATAAATCCAAGGGAAAGAATGACCAAAAAGTAGTAATAAAAGAGGAAGTTCAGGAAGAAGTTGCCTCCCCTGAGGAAGCAGGTATCCCTGCTTTGTTGTTGACTATTTGTCTGTGATTCTGTCATTCAGTTTTAATCCCACCATTACCACACAACTTTTGAATGCTCTTCAATTCAGTATATTTAAAAAAGACCTTATCAATACCTTGGTCAAATCAAGATGTCAACTACATGCACATTTAGGAGGCACTGTTACTATTATTCACTCATGGCTTGGCTTCATATGTCTGAGTGAATAATAATCATTTACCATTTTTAAATCTCACCTAACAAAACTGTACATGTGTTGTTTGAATATGCTTGTGACTTTCTTTGTAATAATACCCTATTATTGATAGTGAATATTTGATTACAGGTATATCATCAAAATGTGCATAGATTTAGATTGCTAGATTAAATATTAGGGATATAAGCAAGATTTTTTATCATACAGTTTTGATAATTGTATTCTTTGGAATGATAGTTACTATTCAACATAAATAGGTTGTCTTTAATTTTCTAATATGTGAAATTTAAAAAAAGCTTCAATACATACCACTGTAAATACAGTTTTAATGTTCACTGTATGTTCTGTCCTCATAAAAGACTTGAATGATCTTTGTAGATGACAAATATGAGGATGATTTTGATGATGATGAAGAGGAAAAGAAGGATGAGGAAAAAGGTTAGTCTCATATGTGTCAGTTTCTCAGAAATCTCAAGCTCTGACTCCTTTTTCAAAGCAATTGATTTATGTCCCAGTACATAGATTATTACAGGAATGTAACACTTTGCTTTAGTGGTTGAATTAGTCATTAAATGTGACATGACATTGATTTTTGTAGACGGAAGCATGTAATAGATTTGACCGGATGTGATAAGTTAATTTTGTTGACCCCTATATCATTCTACAAAGCTAACTTTTAGCATAGTTTCAGTAAGTAGGGGACAGTCGTATATATACTCACATGCTTTCAAAGACTGTACCGGAACCCCATGTACTAGCTATAAAGTTAGGACTGGATTTATATTTTATCATTATTGTTTTTATACCATTTTTATTTTATATTAAAAACAGTATGCCAATAAGTACAAGTTCATTTTCTTCTTTTTTGTTTAGTAGATATGTTCATGTATAACTCTCCCTAATTAACAGGAAGTCAAGGCAACTCTACACCAAGGGGTGATTAAATCTCATTGTGAACTGTCTGTTTGTGAAAAAATCTGTGTGACTTTATCACAATTTATAAACACCTTGGTCAGTGAAAATTTCAGACAAAAATTGCAATGTTATCAAAATGGGATAAATGTTGGTAATTTGCATGTTTTTACATTTTATTGTGAAGGTTAGACTGTAGATTTAATATTGTAGTAGTAATTATATGTATTTTACTTGGATAATAAATGTTATTTGTAGTTTACATGTTTAAAAAATTCTACATTTTTTAACTGCAATGTGTTATAAACTCCTAAAGCTTGTAGATATTAGGTATATCATGTCGTAGTCATATCTTTCTCCTTGGCAGGGGGTATATAATACTTCAAATCCATAATTAGATCTCCTATCAATTTTGATTCAGATATTGATTTATAACATATTGAAGTGATCAGTTATTTTCCCTGACCAAGGTTAAGGTATGAAAACTGCATGTGTGGATTTAAAACTAAATTAATGGGATTTTTCAAAATTAAAGATCAGTCACATTCCAGTGTGCCTTTTGTATATATATATTTTTTGAACATTTTTAAAAATAATTTTGCAACAAAAGATTTTTGATTCTTAAGTAAAATGTATTATTTAGATAAAAAAAAACAGATTTTTTTTTTCAAATAAAATACATTAAATTTTTAGGGGAAAAACATTAATATGTTATTAGCTTTTATTTTTTTAAAAAATTGTTTTGATATCTTGATTTTATAATGTGATTGATTATCCAAAATCCCTCATGTAAAATTTTCCAATAATCGAAAACAACCACAAGGCACAATCACATTTTTTTTGTGTTCATATGCTTGCCTTTTGCCTTATTTTTAATTGAAGTCACTAATTAACTGATGTTGTTTGACAACTGTGACTACCACCTTCCCAATCACCTGTACACAGTCCTTGGCCATCACATACCACAATGTACCAGATGTTGACCATCTCATAGTAAGGTTAGACTTTCAGTCAGCTCATAAAAATATGTATTTAAAAATTTTTCATGTAAAAACAATATTTAATTGATGTGGAATTTTAAAGTATTTTGAACAATTCTGTCCTGATAACTATTTGCAGGAGTTGTTTATCATATTTCAGGAATCCGTGGTGAAAATGATGGCAATTCAGAGGATGAAAATACCTTGGAAAATCAAACACAAGATAATGAAAAAGATGGTGTAGATGGCATGGACTGCAAAGAACAAAATCCCAAAGCTGCAAACAAGCAAGTCAGATTTAATGAAGAGGTCCAAAAAATGGGGACTCCTGACACCTCAATGAGTAAGTTAGGAGTAATGAATGATGAGGATGACAAAGCAAAAATTGAGGATGTGAATCCGAAAGATACAAACATTAAGGAATTGAATGGTCTTATCAACCAAGATGATGAAGGTGCCATGGATACATGTGATGAAGTATCTGAAATAGAGACTGATCTTGAATCTCCAAGAAAGCAAAAGGAAAATGAAAAGAATGAGGAAGAGGCAGAGAAAGAAGAACAAGAAAGCAACAGTAATAAAACCCAAGAAAAACATGAAGATAAACTTGTTAGTAAGGAAACTGGTGTTGAAGCTTCTGGAGTGACAAAGACTGAAGATGACAACAACTATTACTCTGATGACTTTGAAGCTTCTAGTGGAAGCACAGTAATGTCTGATAAAACTTCTGACAAACAGAAAAAGAGTTCACCAAAGGAAAGGGACATTTCAGTCCCATTACCTAGAGCTAACAGTCAGGGTGAGTATTATGATGAAGCATATGCATGTGATGGAGACCAGCTTTCACTGCATGATGAAAATGCATGCATATCTGTAAATGTGAACACAAAGCAAACTGATGAAACAATGAGTATGAAGTCATTTGATGATGAAAAGAAATACTATGTGGATGAAGATAGTGAAACTGAAGAAATGAAGAAAGGGCCTTTGCAGACCACTTACGAGGACATGAACATAATTGGACCTTTGGCAACACTTCTAATGAAAGTCCGAAGAAAGAAAAAAGAAATGCAATCCAGGTTGTCAATTGATTCAGAAAGTGATCCAGATGGACGAGAGGCTTCAGAGGGATTTGGTTCTTCAAGTTCTCTTGAAAAAGAATCAGCTAGAGTAGGTTCTCAGACCTCATTATCATCCTTACCATTTGAAAATCAACCTAATGGAAAGAAAAAATTACAACCAATTGTAATAGAAAAGAAAAAGAAGAAAAAGAAAAATTCAAGCACAAGTTCCCTAACAGACAGTGGAAGAATATCTTCGGAGCCAAATACCAGGCCAAGAAGATTATCAGATGCTAGCATAAGAAGTTTTGATAGTCATAAGAGTGTTGAGCATCAAATGATGGAGGCATCACAAGAAGTTGTGAAGGCCGTTCTAGAATCTCAGAAGCAAATGGCGATTTCAATTCAGCAAGTAACAGAGTCATCCAAGCTTGTTGTAAATTCTTCAAAAGAAGTATTGGAGTCAAGTAAACAAGTAAATGCATCTTCTAAACAAGTTAATGAGTCTTCAAAACAGGTCAATGAATCATCAAAACAAGTGGTTGAATCTTCTCAACATGCCATACAAACGGCAATGCATGCAATTAAGTCCATTAAAGAAGCAGAAAAAGATTTTTCTGAATTGATAAAAGATGAAAGGAAATCAGAAATAATAGAAAAAAGTTCAGAAACAGAACAAAAATCACCAGAAATACATGTATTGCCAAAAAGCACAGAGAATGCCTTTGTGGATAAATCTGAGGTTGATTCTGGCAGTAATACGGCAGCGATGGATGACGGAAAAAGTATTGAAGATCCAGAAATAGTAAATATTAGTAAGTCAGAAGTAATGGAAGAAGACAATGAGGTACTTAAAGAGATATCGCCTCCTTCTCCTACTGCTGAAAAATCTGTACTGTTCCATTGTGAAGATTTTGAATCTTTGCCTGTTGAAGATACTGTTCACAGCATAGATGATAAAATATTTCATGAAGTGATAGGTCTAATGGACACATTTTCATCACCTGATATTCCTCATAGGTCAAACAAAAGTCACTTGCCAGAATTACATAAAATCAACTTGTTTTCAGCTCAGGATATAGATTCAGTGCCTTTGCCTGATGATGTGAACCAATGTGAAGAATTAGTGAGTATTTTTGACCTTCTGAAAAATGAAAACAGAGATGAAATTGACGGCGAAGTACAAACTAATGCTGATGAAATGCACATTCCAACAGAATTTCAGTATACTGATTTTAAAACATATTATGATAGAAAGGAAAAGATGTCAGATGTGAATGGAGATGATAATTTGAAGGAATTTTCACTTTCTGATGCCATTAAGTGCTCAGAAGAAAATGAGAACTTGTATAATTCATCATCGCCCTTTTCAAGAAGAAAATCGGAAAATCCAAATCTGTTTGAAAAAGAGAGCCTTTTAGATAAGAAGAAAAGATCACAGTCCATGCCTGTGGCTGTTCAGAAAAAGGAAGTAGAAATCATCAAACCAAAAACCTTTGTTTATATTGCAAAAGATGAAACTTTATACACAGAGACTGTTGATGTAAAATGTAGAGAAACTTTGACCTTAGATAGTTGTGACACCCAGTCATCAGTTAAGTCATTTACTCCAGGAAGTATTTCTCTTACCCAGGAAAAAGTTGGAAGTAGCAAAACTAGTGAAAATTCAGATTCTTCTATTCTTGTTCACAAAAGCTCCGAAGAAGATGCGCTGATAAGTACAAGTATGTCAGAGGATCAACAAGTTGACAAAATATCATTAAACACGAGCGGAGAAGCGGAACTTTTTGTTGAAGAGTTGTTGCAAAACATTAGAGGAATGAACAAAAGTCAAGAAGATGATGATAAGAATATTCAGATCACTGACGAAGTCAAAGATGAGGACACAATATCATTAGATACAAACAAAGAAGCAGAATTAATTGTTGAGGATGTGTTTCAAAAAATAAAATCAGAGAATATGCCTTCATTTCTTGGACAAAGTAATATAAAGGAATCTACAAATGAGAAGCCGCGTACACCACGCACAGATCCTGATGGTCAGGTCACACATTATGTCATCAATGAATCATCTGATATCAAAGAAAATGTAGATTACACCAAGGGTAATGCAGAGGGTCCGTTGAAAAGTTCATCGGATGAATATGATGATAATTCTTTGAAAACACTTTCTGCAGAAAAAGATGATTCGATTAGCAAACCTAGACCTTTAAGACGACAGGGTGCTGTACAGAATCTGTATGAAGCAGTCGACAATGAGACAAAATGGTTGCTGGAGGAAGTAGCACGTGAAACATGTTCAGCTCCAAATGAGGAAGATAATCTTTCTATGTGCACTAGCGAGGAAGCTTCCATCCTTGTGAAAAGGGTTATTGAAGGGTTATCACACGAGGAATGTTTAAAAAGTAAAGACATTGCCAATAATCAAGACAATGGTAACAAATCTAATGGTAGTAACTCAGATGATGCAGCAGAAATTGCAAACACATTGAAAACAAGCAATAATTTAGCAGTTTCAGGGAATATTGCAAGAGAGACTAGGTTCAGTCCAGCACCTAAAGATGAAATGGAGGAAAATTGCTTTCAACCTATCAAGAAAGAGGATGAGGAAAATGCAGATGAAAGCAAAAATCAGCCTGATACCGAAATGCTAGATGTGCGAGATGAATCGGAAATGTCAAATACTGAAATATTAGAACCTATCCCAATTGAAAAAGAAGACAGAGCTATTGAATGTCCAGTTCTAGATAATACAGAATCAACAAATAATTTGCCATCTTTGGTAAAGACTAAATCTGGAGCAATGGTTGTCAAGTATCCAGAGTCATCACAACAGACACATCCTTCTAAGGAGGAAGAGGAGGAGATTAACAATTTAGTCAACGAGGAAATAAAAGCAATGGCAGAATCTGATGATACTCAAAAGGATAGAGAGGATAAAACTACACCATGTATTACTGTTACAGAAGCGAGTGATGGAGGGGGGAGTGATGAATCAACTGCTGGGCCTAAAGATAAAACAGATATCAGCGAGGAAGATAATGAAAACAAAGAAGAAATGACGACTGAAGTGGTAGCAAGTGCTGTAATATGTAATGAAGAAGAAAAATCTGAACAAACAGCTGAAAAAAAGCAATGTGAGTCAGTTAAGACGAAAGCAAATTTAAGTGAAAGGCAAGATTCAGCTGCATCTATAAGTTCGAGTTCTGAGTCGTCAGAAACAGATGTTAAGTTTTATATGAATGGCGAAGAGGTTAAATACCCAAAAGAAGTTCAAAATGGAACGCCAGCAGAAGGAACACCTAATCTACTAGAAATCGATGGCCAGATTATTGATCTAGATAACCTAGAAAGCTTAGATAAAGAGACATACAAGAAAGTTATGGCCGTGGCCTATAATATTGATGTTATGTCTACAATTTCGGAAGAACATTCAACAAGCCAAAGTACTGCCCATTTATCAAATAAATGAGGAATAAGCTACTTTTGTCTGGCACTATTCTTCTTCAGGGTTCAATTTCTACAGCTATTCTTTCCTTTGCATGCGTTGTATTGTATCACTCCTTTGACATGAGTGTGTTTGAGTCATCTCGCTTAGCAAAAGAGCAACGTTCATATGTGTTTCTTAGTACTATATGATATTAACTGATCAGCATAAAAAATGTTTTTGTGTGTCATGAGAGTTTATTTTCGTAGCTTTTTGCTATTAAGTTTCATTCTGTATTTTCAATCATGGATGGAACAAATTAAAAGAACACCAATTTCTTGCATCTTCTGTAGATGTTGCATGTTTATATAATTACATTGGAAATTAAGTTATCTGCATGCATGGATTTAGCAACACTCTTAAAAGAATCTACGGCATTGAATTTTTCTGCTAATAATTCATTATTTTTTTTTTATTCATTTAGATATGTATAAAGACAAATTTTCTTTTTTTTTTATTCCAGCTAATTTGCAAGATAAGATAGACTCTCTTTCGATAATATCAGAAGAATAAACCGTTTTAGATAGATACTGAGACTGTACGAAGTCATGAATGATATTTTGACACATCGTTTCTGAATCATTGCTTATAATTTGATCTGAAGATATGGATATGGGGAATTTTGGTGTCCATGTGGCAGTACTCATGATATGATTCGCTTTTGTTTTTGAATTTTGACACTGTAGATAAAGATATTTTAGACCATGCAACTTTTTTGTTTATGTTGCATTAATTCTATTGATGATGCTTCAAAACAGTGTTTTAGTTACCTTAGAACTGAAGTTTATGTCTGAGATTATTGTTCAGGAAAATTTTTGTTTTGAAATTTAATTGATGTATTTCAACAACATTAAAGAAATTTCTTTATTTGTTGAAGAAATGAAATAAAAATTTCCCATCCCGTGTAATCATGACTCTTTTTGTCCTGCATGGCAATGGGGCAATATTATGAAATAAATGAAGTGTTACATTTAAAGAAGTTTTCATCTGAAATGAAAAAAAAATACTAAGACCAATTGCTTTGAAAATATGGAGTGCAGAACAAACATAAATGTCTTTTGTGCAACATGGATGATTTAATATTGATAAGGTAAGAATTTTAATTTATTTTGATATTACAGTTTTATTTTTTTTTAATAAATATCATAGTATGTATAGAAGTATGTTAAGCAATGGAATCATAGATGACAAATACAATACTTGCAGAAAGACCCAAGTCAGCCTCCTCAAGATCATCTTCAAGATCATCTTCTAGGTCTTCTTCCCCATCACACTCTGAAGAGGAGGAGGAGGATGTTGATAGAAATGCTGTGACTCATATTGTGTATGAGGATAAGAAGAAGACAGGGATTGTAGGACTTCCTGCTGATGAAGACACTAAAACAGAAAAGACGGAGACGGACAGGGACAGCGTTAGTGATATAAGAAAGGTAGTAGTAACTATTTTTAACAATTTTTTTTTTGCGCAAAAAGCAAGTCAAATGAAAGATTTTCTTTATTGTTTATTCATTGATACAATTGTAAATAACTTAGACAAACTTTATAGAGATAGAATCTGTATCATATTACTTTCATATAACGCAGGTTTCTGGTTATTCTGATGAAGAAGAGTACCCTGATGGAGAAAAATATAGTAAGGAGGAAAATGTGGCAACAAAAGGTATTACTCTTTATTGTTTGCGACCTATTGTATTTATATGACTTAATTTTATGTGAGCTTGTATAAATCTACAGCATAATTATATATAATATATTATCTCAAAGTTGAAATGGAGTTGTATATTGTATATACTGTGTCATTGCAATCAATTAGACTAACAACTCCACACCGTTTAACTTTTTCTGTTGAAATATTTTAAAGATACCATACTTTTTTGAAATTCCATGCATTCAGTTTCTCATGTTTCTGATAGTTGTACCAGAGCAAAAGACAAGTTTCAGAAGACGAAGTTCATCAAGGTATGCTCAACATATATATGATCATACGATCATCTCTTTAGTAAATTATAAGTTAGAATAATTGTAAAAAATATAACATTTTCTGTGTACAAAACTTTACAGTTCATCATCAAGCTCGTCAAGCTCCAGGTCGAGATCAAGAACACCAGAGAAGGTCATTATTCCACAATCTAGAACACCAGCAAGATCACCTTCCCCTCCTGAAAAGAGAAAATCTCCATCTCCTGAATTGAAGAGAAAGTCCCCATCTCCTGAGCCAGCAAGAAGATCTCCTTCTCCAGTAAGAAGATCTCCTTCTCCTGTAAGGAGAACATCTACATCTTCAGAGTCATCCACATCATCCGTACATGTATCAGAGCCTGAAGAGAAAGAGGAACCTGCAGAGAAGGTTTTAATTGGAAAATCAGTACGAAATGCTGATACTCACACACCGCAGAAGACACCCATTATAAGAAAGGATTCTGTACCACTGGAATTTAATTACACAAGTTATTCAGAATCAGTTGCAAGTAGTGATGTTGGAAAACCAATTGCTGAAGAGGAAGTTCGTAGACAGCGGCCTTTATCTCCACTTCCCCAAGAATTCCAATACAAGAAAAAATTTGAAGAAGATAATGTAAATCAGCCAACCTCAACAATGCCAACTCTTGCTAAGAGTTTCAGAAAAGTTTCAACGTCGTCAAGTTCATCGTCAGATGAGGAGAAAAAACAAGTCACTACCACTGCAACTATAGAGAAACAAAAATCTGCTTCAAGTGAATCAGAGAGTGAAGAGAAAAAGGGAAGCTCAAGCAGTAGATCAAGTTCCAGCACAAGCTCATCAGAAACAACAAAAGATGTTTCTGGAAAAGATGCCAAAGAAAATCAGAGTACTTCTAGTCCCGATTCAGGGACTGTTGAAAGTAAAACAATAGAAAAAGAGACCACAGTTGCCCAAAAAGAGAAAAGCAGTAGCAGCAGTTCCTCTAGTGAATCCTCTTCGGAATCAGAAGCAGAAAGGAAGACAACTCCTCCAAGAAAGAGTCCATCCCCACCTGCTAAGGTTGAATCAAAGAAGGAATCTTCCTCATCAAGCAGCTCATCTAGTGAGTCAGAAACGGAAACAGATCGGACTGAAAATGAAAAAGCAAAACAGACTCCGAGCCCTGTGAAAGAGGAAGAGAAAGAGTCACTCAATCTTCAAATGCGACAACAAAGAAAACTGTCTACCAGCTCTAGTAGTAGCTCAAGTAGTTCATCCTCAGAAACAGAGGCAGAGGAACAAAAGCAAACCAAACCATCATCTCCACCTGTTCAAGAAAAGGAGCAAACGGTAACAACAAAGGAAGAAGAGAAACCTACACCTGTAGGAGAAGCAAAGGCAAGTTCAAGTAGTTCTGATTCGAGTAGTAGTGACTCATCTGAAACAGAGACTGATAGATCAGAGAAGCCACTGGCAACAACAAAAGCCCCATCGCCGCCTCCTGTTCAAAAGCCACCATCTCCTGTACAAGAAAAGGAGGAGGAAAAGAAATCTCCAGCAGAGGATATCAAAAAAGGTACATCCCTTTACACTAATTTAGCATATACAGTAAAAGTCCGTCATAAAGAAGTCTGTTATAAGTAAATCTCGGTTATAAGGAGTTTTTCAATAATCCCTTGGGCCACTTTCAACTATATAATATAAAGAATCTTGGTTATATAAGGATATATACGAGATGTGAACTTTGAGGTCCCCGTGACTTCCATATAACTGATTACGTTTTGTTCATAATAAAATAAATGCTTCCATAAATTTGGAAAATAAATAAGCTAGAAATATAGTGATGACTTTATTAGATTTTGTTTATCCTTTGCTTGAACTAATGGGATTTGCTTGTCTTTCTCTATTTTCCATTTTAAGATACAATGTAATTTGGGGTTTTTTCACACAATAATGGCAAAAAGTTTCTTGTTTTCTTAAAATAGAAATCCTTAAAGGTAACATATATGAGTTATATTTAGGCCCACCTATGCAATTTTTTAAAACATTTATGAAAAAATAGTGGAATAAAAAGTAGTAGAAGGTTGTCTTAATATCATTGAATACAAAATGATGGAGCTAAATGTCTACTTTCAACTACTAGCGAAGCTTTATTATAAATCAGTGTCTCTTTCTTTGTCAATCTGCTCATTATTTCTAGAAGTTATTGTAGATTAAGTAATATTAAAGCTAAAGCAATGGAACTTTCAAGGTATATTAAGCCATCTTATCCATTTCTTCCTTTTGATTGTTGCTTTATTAATTTTGCACTAAGTAGGTTAACTCAAAGCATGGCTTTTTGAAAAGGTATACTTGTATTCTGAACAGATGAGTCCAGTGGAAGTGAGGATAGTAGTTCTGACTCGGATTCTGATTCTGATTCTGAAAGTGAGGACAATGAGGAAGAGAAAAAGAAATCCGAAGGTACGCAGAGATAACGGCATAACACTGTGCTTTGTAATGATTCCACAGATATTAAGTGTATTTTATGCATCTGAAGAATAAAAAAATAAATTGTTCATGATTTGCATTGACCTACATGCAAAATCCAATCATACAACTATAGATGCATATACTTTTTGAGGCAACGACCAGCCTAAATTCTAAACTAGAGGCCCATGGGCCATTAAGCTTACCTGGGTAACTAATGGCCCTTCTGTATTTCAGCAGCAGATTTTCCGCTATATTTTCCTATGTAGAATTAAGATAATTGATTGTGCCCCCACCCTACCCCCAGCCCCACACTACCCCAAGGTGTCATGATTTGAAGGAAATTGAATCTGAGAATGCTTCCATATAAATATGACTAATTATGACTTTGCTGTTCTAATAAGAATTTCCTATACATTCCTATTTAACATTTGATTGCCCATCATGACCCCACCCATCCCAGGGGACATGATTTGAACAAAAGAACTATGCACGCTAACTCTCGATTCCCGCCTACATTTTATACCCATTTAATTCAATATTAATGGCAATTTGGCCATAAAATCTTTGTTGAATGCAAAGAAGAGTTCAATGGTAATTGAGTAATAATTTTAATACCAGTGTTAAATAGTAAATTTCTCTTAATTCCAGCTCCTTTTATAAGGGAGGTAGACGATGTTTTCCATAGAAATTGGACTTGAAAGCATCAGCATATTTTAAAATATTCTTGGATATGGATAAAAGTTCCTTAAATCTTTTCTTATGTTTTACGCATTTGAAATTAAACACATGTAATTGATAAAATACGTTGTTTAAGTTGTAAACCCCTTCGAAATTGGTGAAAACATGAGCAATGAGCATTTTTGTCATTTTTTGTCTGTAAACATATGTTCCCCCCCCCCCCCCTCCCCCATGAATCACAAAAAGCATTGGTATGAATTGGTGAAATAACAATCCATATTACCTGTAAAAGGAATTTTTGTTTCCCGGGGGGGGGGGGATGTTTTAAAAATATTTTCCATTGATTTCTATAGTGAAAAACACAAGTTTTACCAGGATTATAGAGTTATCTCTCTTTGTTTTCCCAATTAAGTAATGATTTATAAAAATTTATATAAATATCTATATAAATATGAAAAATCATTCAAATGTGTTACTTTTTGAAAATTGACTTGGAGGTACAATGTAGGCGGGAGAACAATACTATCGTTCACAGTTCTTTAATCTAAACTACCTCAGGATGCTTCCACATAAATATATCTAATCATGACTTTGCTGTTCTTGATAAGAAGAATTTTTAAGCTTTTTTGTATGATTGTCGGTAGTGGCCTCACTCTACCCCCGGATGTCATGATGTGATACACTACCCCAGAAAGTTTTCACCTTAGTTTCATATTTTTTCTGGCCCAATGGTTCATGAGAATAAGATTTTAAAATTACATAACCCAATTTTCACTACTTCTTAATTATCTCCCTTTGGAAGAGAATGCAGCCCTTCATTTGAATAAATTTGAATTCCCTTCACCCGAGAATACTGCAAAGTTTGGTTGAAATCGGCTCAGTGGTTCTGAAGAAGAGGATGAAAATGTGAAAAGTTTGTGACGCGCCGACGAACGACAGACAACGGACAAATTTCGATCAGAAAAGCTCACTTGAGTCTTAGGCTCAGTTGAGCTAAAATGGTTTTTCAATACAAAATATGAAAAAAATAAAATGGAAATCAAGTGTCAAAACTAAGAATTTAATTCACATAGTTTTAAAAAAATGTACATCTTAGGCCTGATCACATGTGACACTAACCTGTTTTCTCGTCCACAGGGCAGGGCGAGCAGCAATCTTCAGGAGCAGTAGCCACCTAATCCTTCTATCTCACTAACTCAATGTCGTAGTGCACTGTTCTCTCTTTGTCTCTCACTTAAATATTACTTTGACATTTTATTCGGAATTTCATCCATAATCTGTTTGAAAATTGAATCGAGAAAGTAAAAGAAAATTTTTAAAAAGCTTAATATTATTATAGTGAAGATTAGTATAGGTAGAAGTGTGTAAATCTATTTTATGGGGCCTTGGATGATTTAGGTTATTTATATTGTTTTTATTGTGAAATTAATTATTGCATAAATGTTTTTGTGTGAATTTTTGTGATAAGTTTTCCTTCCATCATGTAAATTTGCGGAGTTTTTTCTGTGCTTTTCCTCGTATACGTTGATAAGCATGAATGAATATCGTATAATGATCATAATAGTACTACAGCTTAACGATTTATTTGCAATTGCTTGTTAACTAGTGTGTGATATGTATAAATGAAATAACTTCACAAATTTTTGTGTGCAAAATCCCTCTTGTTGTCTTTTGGCCTTCGCTCTGATTAAATTTTTAAATGTTTTATCAATCGCTGCTGCCCTCCCTAAACACTTAGCATGAATAAATAAAACACTTAAGGGTTGTACTTTGTTCACTGATCAACTAACAAATCTTTCTGTGTACCTCTGTCAATCTTGTTTAACTGCTCCACTGGTGGGCCTTCGAACAATCAAGACAATTAGGAAATAGGTATGAAATTCAAACAAAGGTTATAACTTTATATGCTTTGTCTTGTGTTTTAGCTTGCAGTTAATGATTGGGAAACTATTATAGTGTACACTACCTCTCGTAAATCACTTGTTGTTACAAATTCACAGATGCACTAGAAGCCTTTGGCTTGTCATTTATTCTTACGTTATACATCTTTAACTGTTCTTTTAGAAATAATCAATGTTAGATGTTGAAATTATTCAAAAACAATTCAAATGATAAAATATTGATAAGATACAAAAAGCATGTAATCATTAAAATGTCTGATCACACTAAATGCATCTAAATTTGAATTAAATGGTAATTTACTTTATAATGATATAAACATTGAGATAGTCAACAATCTAGTCAATGTTTTGGTTTGGATCCGTACGAGTGATTAGTTTTCTTTCACTAGAACTTAATTCGGCGTTATTTTGATTGATGTTTCTTATTTTTTGCTCTCGTTTTTTTTAAGTTTCAAAAATCGCATAAATTACATCCATGTTTGATATTCTATAATCTTAATTTTTTCACCATTATTATACATTATTAACAATTTCATAAATGTCGTAAGACTGTTTTTTAAAAAAATGCATTAAAACACTTGTACATCCATGATCTTACCCCTGATGTTCTCTCTTAATCTTAATAACATTGTGCGAACTTATACTTGACATGCCTATTCTTGTTGCAGAAAGAAATGGTGAAAAAGATGAAAACGTTCAAAATTCAAAACCTGATAAAAAGCTTACAGATTTGCCTGTAAGTGAAAGTGATACAGATAAAAAGGTGTCGATATTCACGAGTGATACGGATGGAGACAACATGCATGGAGGTAGGCATTCTTATCGAAGAATGATGTGTTTAAGTTCTATAATTATCTAAAGATTTCTACAAACCTTCGACAAAGTGTGAAGATTTAAGCATTTTTCTTTGATAAAAAATGTTAATATAGTTTTGACTTACTGCTTTTATAATCATAAATGTAAAACAAAACTGATCTTTTTAAATGGGTATTCATTTGTTCTAAATAACGATATACAATTGTATATGCAATGAGGAAAATTGAAAAAAAGAATACTTTAAAATGTAACCTGTAGAAAAGAATATTTTATCTTAGTATCACATTCGTTTTCAAAAATGCCAAGGAATCTAATTAAATATTCTTTTTTTTTATTTTGGTAGTATTTTTTAAAAACAATTTTCACCAACTGTACATTCCTTCCGAAAAAAAGATGGAGAACTTGATTATTACTTTACCTAACATTTCTCAATTTTCGACCGTCATTTACACACAAGTTACTAAATGTCCTTAGAATTTGTTTTATTCACATGTATCCCATGTAAGTCACATCAATTTATATAACCATTATTTGACTACTGTTATAGAGATGGTCCCAGTGAAGACGAAGTGTTTGTACTAATATTGGTTACTAACCTGTGAATAAAATATCATGCTTATCGTATTTGTCTTCTTTATCAGGCAATGATCCAGATGATGTGGAGGGTGGCGGTGTTGGCACATCTTACCTGTCTCGTATTGGAGTCAAACCAGGAACTCCGGTTGAGGGATCAATCACTCCGTTGTTTGAAGGAAAACCAGATCTAGATCTAAACAGCATAGCTCTCTCTGATAAACAAGTAATTTGATTTTGATACCTTGAGAGATAATAAGCATCAAGGAGTGATATTTTTGGAAGTTTATTAATACATCATTTTTTTTCTCGGTCTGAAGGAAATTATATTTGTTTTTAGGTTTTAGAAATAACGGATTATTTGATAAAGCAAGATGATGTGAAGACGTTTTGCGTACGAAATGCTAGTCTGGACAATGAGAAGTTTTTGAATGTTGTAAGAGCCTTGAAAACCACAAAATCTGACATTCAGGTAAATGATATTTTCCTTAAGTTCTTTTATCTTTGTTTTACGTAGCTTTAAGCAACTAATTATTTCACTTTTCTGACGTTTTTCTTTTAGATGGTGAATTTAAACTTAAATAAATTGAATGCAGCATCTGCAAAGGAAATTGGCGAGCTTCTTGTAGAAAAGCCGTCACTGCAAGTTTTGCTGTAAGAAATTTTTGCAATACTTTGTCTTCTTTTTTTTCATCAATGTATAGTATTATTTCTCTCATATGTAAATATAAAATTATGAAAGACCATTTAAATTTTAATAGGCTCCATGGAAACCCTCTTGGAGACATGGGAACTAAATACATAGCAAATGGCCTTCTAGATGTTCATGCTGCTTACCTTTCACACAAAGACGAAGAAAATCAGCCAAAGTACTGTCAGCTTCAGGAATTGGATCTTGGGGATACTTCCATGGGCGATTCTGGAATGGAACACATATCAGCGCTTCTAGAGGCGAACACACCATTGAAGACCCTGAATCTCAACGGGAACACTAAAATCACATTGGCGGGATGGAAAAGATTGGCAAAGGCACTGAAAAGGAACACTACACTACAGACATTATCACTAGACTTCAACAAGATCGGTGATTATGGCATCTCTGCTCTTGTCAGTGGATTGAAAGATAATCAGACGCTGAAGGTACTGGAGTTAGAGGAAGCGTCAATTTCAGAGGAGGGAGGAAGAAAATTGGTTGAGCTGTTAAAATGTAATACTACTATTTTGGATATTACTGTCTCACCTGGAAATGCCATACCTGATAAAGTTAGAGGCGAAATTCTTAATTATCTTGGCCTTAATAAAGCTGCTTCTCAACCTAAATCATTCAGATAGATTGTTTATTTAAACACAATTTTTTTACTTTTATGCAGTTTTAGTATATAGATATAATTTTTTTTTATCAAAAGTTTATGATGCTTAAGAGATGAATGTGCTATTTTTGTTGGGTTTGGAAAAAAAAATAAAGAAAGGAAGTATTTGTGGGATATGAATCAGTTTAGAGCTTTCAGAAATATAGACAGTTAAGAAGTTGATTTTTATTTTTTTGTAAATAATAAGTATCATTTTGTGTTAGATATGTGTAATTGTAGAATGACTGTAGTAATATGTTGTTGATTTAAATTCCTTCATTTTCATGATGATTAAAGTTTACAAGTGTATTTCTGTTACTACTTCATATTTTTTCTTTGGCATTGTGAAGCGAAGATTTTTTTCTTTTAATTATTTAACTTTAAAAAAAAAATAATTTGGTATTCTAGAATTCATACCTGCATCCGAAATGGACATTATTAGGTTTGTTTTATTTAAATGCCAGATAGAATTTATAGAAGGTATTTGAAATAGATTTAGTATTCCTTTATACATATATCTGGTTGAACAATCGATTTTCCGTCCTATAATATATTTACAAGAGCATATTTTGTTGTATTTGCACTGTGATCAGTCTTTTTATTGTGGAAGTACATGTATACCTTAAACACACACGTCTCAAAAGAACCCTGTGATAATTTTATGTATTTTATCTTAAGTTGATGTGTGAGTATTTTATAGTCCTCAGCATAAAACCCCAAAACAGTTCTACTTGAATCCCAAAAAGGTACAACGATATCGATTAAGCCTTAATGAGGTTATATGACATCAGTTGGTTGTGAATTTTTCTCTTTTCTATAATTTTTTATGAAATATTTTGGTTATCATTTTTGGATCTTGCTCAGGCCCGCTCATAACATTTCTATATACAATATTTCAGAAGGGACATATATTTTTGCTGCTATTTTAGTTTTAATTTGTGGGTAATAGTATGCTTGTATTCCAGATGTAACAAATGTTTGTTGTTTGTTAATTGTTAATGTTGATAAATATGATTCTGCCATTCCATGTAGTCTGTGCATAGTTAAATAAAGTCTAGAATTAATAAAGTGTGACTGATGTTTTTCTTTGCCCAAATAATTAATGAATATTATTTTATTTTGAATTATAGCATGATTTGTAAATTCTGTTTTTCAATAATGGGATAAATTCAGTTACAATCTCAGACTTTTGTTACAAACTGATTTACTGGCAGATTAAGAATGTGAGACTTAAGGTAAAGATACTTATGGAACACATTACAAAATAGAGGATGTGACATACGATGTATTGGGACATGATTAATACCATACTTAAAAGACTGCATAGGTGATAAACTTCATTAATTAAAGGAAACTACATTTTAACGTAAATACTTTTGAACTCTGAGATGAAAATCAGTTTGCCGTTTTTCAGTTAAAAAGAAAGAAGTAATAAAACATAATTATATACGTAGGAAACGCGCATCATCGTATCCCGGTTAATAATTCACATCTTATCTCGACTTTTAAAACGAATATTTAAATGCACATGCATGAGGCACGTGTTATCTTAGTTTATGTCTACTTCCTGGTCAGTAGAAATATCGATTAAGTTGTCAATTTGAAATGAAAAAGGTTTGGGGATTTAATGTCTAACAATTTGAATATTCTAACATTTCAAAAATGAATAGATGAATAGAAATATTCCTGTAAAGATTTAATTTAAATAACATTGATACATGTGCAAGAATGTTTTACCATTTAGTGCTTTATGTACGCAAGGTCAAACGAAAACTAGAAATCATAGAGCCAACGTTAATGTAGTTTCAAAGTGACCCAATGTTTGGATACTCAAGATAGTGAAAATATTTTTCTGTTTGCTTGTTTTATGCTGCAAATCGTTTTACTATTCTGAAAGCAAGATCCCCCTTTGGTTAAATTGGATATCATTTTTTGCTAAAGATAACTTTTGTGCGAGAGTTACCATCTAAACAGAAAGGAAAATCTCCTTATGCCTAAGAAATTTCTTTTAAATACAAATCCTCTTTTCAATTTTAGTGATAGACACACAATGAAATGTATGGAGATAACGAACAGTATTCAAGCTCAAAAGTCCATTAAACAATACAAATTTTGGAGCAGAGCAAACACGAACCTCTAAAACATCAGAGTTGGGATCAGGTGCCATGGAGGAGTGAGCATCCCCTGCCGACCGGTCACACCCGCCGTGTGCTCCTTGTAATGATCGGGTGTTAACGGAAAAAATCCGTCAACAATTCAGTGTGTAAATAATGGCCTAACAATTAGTATGAAAAACGTCAGTCAGCATTTGACTTAATGGTAAATTGTATTTGCTGACAAGGTCATTGTATCGACCAAAGAACTTACGAAATGACGACTTTAAACGAGACTGCTGATATTCTTGTTTCATCAACTTGTTTGTCAATAACTTACCTCGTTTTAGAAATTGTTCATACGTAGAGCATGCTCTTGTGCATCGAATCAGTGCAACTGAGAGATATAAACCCCGTATACAGGTGATGAAGGTACATTGCTGCATAAGTAAGGAAAGTTGACTATTGGAAAGTTAAAGTCATCACGTTTATCATTAAGCTTGGTTGTTAGATTACCATTAACGTCTTTTTCTAGTAAAATATCCAAATATGAAACAGATGTGTCAGACTCTGTGGTATCTTTTATTTCAAGCTCACTGCGATATATACCGTTCACGGGAGTTCAGTCGGTAGAGCGCTCGCTCCGTGATCGGGAGGTCGTGAGTTCGAATCTCGGCGCCTTTCCTGAAAATATATCTGAGATTTGATAATTTTCCCTTTATAATATGATTAACTTTAATGATGAACTTTGAAGAAATACAAGGGTAAATACCTTTTGCTTTGTGATTTCAGAGACATTTTGTGAGCATTTTTAATTACTTAACTGCCTTTTTCAAAACCTGGGGATTGGAGAACCTTAAGTTCATCCTAACAAAATTTATTCCGTTCTCAAATCATTCTGTAATATCCTGTAGTGATGGACATACTAACTCTTTTGTAATTCATCCAAATAAATGAAGCAAGGTACTGGAATGGTTATAAGCTCAAAATACAAAATTTTAGCGTCTCTCTGGCAAATCGGTAAATCCTTTGAAGAAAAAAAAATAAATAAAAGCAGACAACATCCCACTTCCTGAATTTCACTACAGTATGTATCGGTGGTATTAATTTAACAAAACCTTTCATGGTCCAGTGATTACAGAGATTTGTTAACGTCTGTGTTCTGTGTGGGGAAATGTTTCGGGTATGTTTAGAGTAATATTAATAATATACTGTTTTGCTTTATCTTCAGAAATGAAATAAAATGTGTTTATGTTGAGGATAAATAACAAATTAAATCCCAAAGCGCTCAGATCAAGAGTCTAATTTTTTGTTGAATAAATATGTCTTCCCAGAGCTTATTTCTTATTAATGACAAAAATACAGATGACAACCCTTCCCAAGACACTTTGTGTTTGAAGCAATACCTAAGATATCAATACACAATACACCGTTCACTGGGCCACCAATCAACTGATAAGGTTATTGACAAATTGCACTAAAGTTTCTTGTCCCCTTGATGTACCCCACCAATACGGTGTAATATAACACTAAAACGTGATTTTACCAAAAATTACCGTGTTTACAACAAGGGGTACATTTCAGCAACTTACAAAGAAAGAAAATGTGAAGGATAGCCTTGGTGGACAGTTGTAATGTGAACATATGATTTTGTGACATTATTATCGTGTGAAGGTAAATAATATTTTTAATCAGTGACTATCAGTAATTGTGTTAGCTAGGTCAGCTACTATTACAAAAAGATAACATACTGTGTCTACATAAAAGTAAAACTACTTTTTAAAGCAGTTTCTATGATTATAGATGCCATTACTCAAACGTATCATTAATATACTACTAAATACAGCAGTGTTTGCCATTTTGTTGATTATCAACGACTAGCATGGTCAAAGAATATATATATAATTTGAAAATCAAGAATGCCCTTTTAAATATTTACGCAAATTAAAAAAACCATTAACCTTACACAATTTTGCGACACTTTGAACAGTAAATACATGCACTGTTGTTAACTACAAGGAGGAAATCGATTAATACCGGTGTTTATCTTTCGACGCAGCAGAAATTGCAGTGGTACAGGAATATAGCAATATCAAACAATGAGAAAATCCATCCTTCTAAAGACACGACTCATTCACGAAAACAATTCTTTTAATTTTAATTAGCTCCTTAATTACCCAAGGAATACATCTTAACAAAATTCTTTGTAGATAGGTATACCACTTATGTTTTGAAAAGTATATTAAAGCTTGTCGTCTGCAAAATTGAAAGCTATATAAAAACTTTTGCTAAGGAAAAAGGAACACGTTTTGCAGTTTAGAAAAGTCCAGTGTCAACATCAGCTTTCTTTTGAAATGAGGTTTTAGTAGGAGACAGGCTTACAAACGAATGTCTAAGCTTCTTGTCAGTGTATATGTATATTAAGGACTTCACGTCAATCATCTTCTTCCTAAAATCTGCAAGTCATAATTTGAAAACATTCAGAATCTTTTTCCATTAAAGTTGTGAAAACGGATTTAAATTAAGGAAAACTATTAGAGAAATTCAGATTTTTCAAAATTAAATGCCTTAGGCCTCTCACTATTTGTATAGAATTGTAAATTCTCAATGAACTTTTCAAGGTTGTAATTAGGTATGCGAGACATGAACGGGTATCTGTCTCTTCTATTGTTTGCACCTTTACCCGGATAGATTCTTGCTTTATGGGCAACAAAAGGCAACATTTCAGTGTTGTGAATGTTCTTGTCAAGAGCTCTGAAGGGCACAGATTATTACATTTAAAAGACATATGTTCATATTTTCTAATCATTGGAGCTTAGTAAAAGTATTTCAAGGGATTTTTTTCTAATATTTAGTTCTATTCGTTGTTATTAATTATCTAAAAGAAATTATAGTGAAATGCTTCTATTCATAACACGCACAAAGTAAATAACCTGAACACAAATAAATATGACATCTGTTTCTTTCCAGTAGTATAGAAATCGTAGCAAAATTCTAAATTATTTTCATAGAGTTTTTTTAGGCATATTATAAGAAAAAGTCAGTTATCGAAATGCGAGATATACATGTCTATATTTTTTTTTAATTTGAGTGACTATTTCATACACCTGTTGCCTTTTATTGGCAGTCTAGAAACCCACATTGATTTATTTGCTTTTTTCGATGAAACAGACCATGTCGTGTATTGGTTTAAAAACAAAGAGGTTTTAGTGCTTAATTTCTGTATTCTTTAAGACAATTATACTCCGTTTAAAACTCATCGAGTTATTTCAGTCATAATACTGTGTAGAAATATAAGTTTCAGTACATCTGTTGAATCTTCTGTCCTTTTCGAGATAAATCAAAAGAACAACTGCAGGGTGCATTTCATTTCATTTGAGGTTTCTAAAATAGTGAAGTATGTCAAACATTATATAACATTCATTCTTCAACCCTTTTCGTGTAACTGAACTATATGTTTTTACTCCTTTGTATAAATTCTTTAATCTGAAAACCACAGCAATGGTTACACTATCTGCTTGTTTTGTTCTATAAGGGTACCCAAGGCGGAATGTAGATTTAAATGGATTTTCTATTAAACGCCTTGGTCAAATTTTGTCTCAATTACAAGGATTTGAATGTTTTGAAACTTATAAAAAGAATAAAAAAATAAATGCACTCATTGGAAAACTTTAAGCTACAGACAGAAACCAATCTCATCAAGGTCTCTTTTCAGGGTGTTTGCTCTACTATTTAAAAATTAAACGGCCTTTTATTCAGCTATTCAAGCTCATATTCAGGGTTATCTGCATCGCACTGAAATACAAGAAAAGATTTAAAATTTTATAACTTTATTAAAATAATATTCTAAGGAAAATAAAAGTTATTGGCTAAAGCTTAAAAAAATGATTAAAAAATGTCATTTTTAACTTATTGAAAAAAGAATGAAAGATATGTATATTCAAGAAGAAGAGCAGAAATTGGCATTAAAAGCTAATTTATACAAATATCTAATAGATACACTTGTCTTCAATACTACCTTAAATGTTGAAAATAGAGAAATAATTAAAAATTTAGACTATCTGATCACAACTTAAATAATGAAGGGGGAAAATACGCAAATACACTGTACCAGTAGAAATGATAGAAAATGCACATTATCTAATCTAAATGAAATAGAACTTTATGATACATTGTCGCACATATGAAAATTTAATATATAAAATATTATTATCAAAGTAGTAGTGTATATAAATTAATCCAATTATTCAGTGTTCGAAATGTAAGGGAATTAAGAATTCTTGATAATCTTTAAGAGAAGCAAATCGTATTTGGGATAGCAAATTAGACTCATTATATTAATAATTAAGAACACTTGATTTACTGTATTAAAATATATATGTACAGATAATTTTTTGTTTGGAATAAAATATGGATGAAATATATGGAGATAACGAACAGTATTCAAGCTCAAAAGTCCATTATACAATACAAAATAGGAGCAGAGCAAACACGGACCTCCAAACATATAACGAACAGTACTCAAGCTCAAAGGCCATTGAAAAAATGCATATCAGGAACAGAGCAAACATGGACCTCTAAAAACGTCAGAGGTGGGATCAGGTGCTATGGGGGAATAAACACCCCCTGTCCACCGGTCACACCCGCCGTGTGCTCATTGTTATGATCGGGTAAACGGAAAAATCCGACGACAATTCAGTGTATAAATAATGGCTTGATAATTAGTATGAAAAACGTCAATCAGCATTCAATTCAATGATAAATTGTATTTGCTGACAAGGTCATTGTATCAACCATAGAACTTGCCAAATGACGACTTTAAACGAGACTGTTGATATATTTATTTCATAAACTTGTTTTTCAACAGCTTGCCTCGTTTTAGAAATTGTTCGTACGTGGAGCATGCTCTTGCGTTTCGAATCAAGTAGGAGATACAAACCCCATATGCAGGCGATAAGGATATATAACTATATAAGTAAGGGAAGTTGACGATAGAAAAATTGAAGTCATCGTGTTTATCATTAAGTTTTGTGTTAAGGTTACCATTAACGTCTTTTTCTAGTAAAATATCCAAATTTGAAACAAGTATATCAGACTCTGTGGTATCTTTTATTTCAAGTTCACTGGGATATATCGAGTCAATATATGAAAGTAACTATTATTAATTGATAATAGGTCTTCGATATATCTAAAAGTCGAGTTAGGGCCACAGAAAGTGTCTTCTACTTATCATGTATACGTTTTTAAAATAAATTCTGCTTCATATGAATTCATAAATAGGTCTGATGATAACGGGGCGCAATTAGTACCCATGGGAATTCCGACAGATTGTTGGAAGACCTGATCTCTAAAAACTACTGATATTGTCAATCAGAAACTCAAGCATCTTTTTTTAGCTACTTCAGAGTACTTTGTTTGTTCATTCAGAATGTTTTTAAACTAAATAATTTTGTAAATGACCAATGAAAAGGTAAGTAAATTTACGAGTTCCATTTTTATTGAAAAAGAAGCTGTCAATGATGTCAAAAAGTTTGGACTATAATTTATCGTGGGGAATGGTTGTATAAAGTGTTAAGTCGTACGTTTTGATGTTACTGATTTCGAGAAAATTTTGTGATTTCATATTTTCATAATGTTCTTTGGAGTTTTAAAGCATCGATATTTGATTTATATATAGTTGTACAGTACTCCTGAAGTTTCTCCTTCAGTGCTGTTGATATTTTAGTGAGGAGTAAAGAAAGAGGCTTGTTCGAACGTTTACTGGAATCCGCTATGTATCTTTGTTTGTGAGGATTTTTATGAACTTTAGGAATCCAGTATAGGTATTGTAATTCAAAGTCATTTTGATTGTTGGGAATATTTAAAATATCTAAAACATATGATTTTGAAGAATATCCTCCTTAGAGAGGGAGCTATGAGTATAAGTTGGATTACCACTTGCAGAATTAAGTCCCAGTTCCCCTAAAATACAATTAAAATAATGAACCTTACAAACAAAGACAATGTCCTTACCTGCTTTGTCAGCTGGGACAAACTACATACTTATCGTGTAATCTATCTCTCTCTCTCTCTTTTTTAACATCTGAATTATTGCAGACAGAAGGATAGATGGCTTTCATATTGCCCCTTAATCGCTTAATGCGAGATTTTAACATCCATCTGATACTTTTAATCCATTCTAACAAAGTGTCAAGGTCTTCTTTTTCATGTTTGGTCCATCAATTAATATTAAAAATGAAATTCCTATTTGTTTGTTTTATATACTATTAAAAACATTTTATTACTTTCAGGTATAGAACTATTCCCCATTTTGAAACCTAAAACGTGAACAGACGACAAACTGAAACAATATGTCGACACCTGAGAAGATGTATGGCGACGATTTGGCGCTTCTCAGCGACCTAACCGAGGACGCCCTCCTTCAGGAGCTTAAACATCGATATGAAAGAAATTTCATTTATGTAGGAAATATGTCAATGATATATTTTTATTGATGAGGTCTTATGATTTTTTTTGTCTTAAAATACTAATTTGGAAAAGCAGTGTTTTTCACTCGTGTAATTTAGTTAATTGTCATATAACATTTTGTATGACAATATGAATGTATAAATGTATGTATGAAATTAAAACGAAGAAAAAGAAAATCCAAAAACAAAGAAAAAACAAAACAAAAAAACCCCACATATAAACACACAATCAACATTCAAATGAAACTAAAGCAAAATAATAAAACCAGTATGGGTCATTTAGTTGGCGTTTCTCTGACTTAACGTATACAATGTACATCGAACACGTCTTACACATTCTATTGCTTTCTTATGTGTGATAAATTGATCACAAACATCTGTGTACTCCATTCTATGATATGGAGGGAATTCATAAGGCTATATATTAAGTACATTCTCGATTGCTCACATGAATCTATATTTCGCTTTATTCTGAAATTTGCTTTGATATACGAAATCTACTTTAAGGGAGTCGACTGGGGTTTTATTGTGTGAAAACTACTATAGAGAAACTCTTTAATCTTATACCATATATACCTTACATTGACTTCAGTATACATGCAAAGTTTAGTGAAAATCTACCATCTGGTTATTTTTTAGGGACCATTTCAAAATACAAGTACATTTACAATAGGATTATATAGGAAAATACCATTTTTTCGCACTTCGGAGCAAATTATACAAATGCTACTATAGACTTTTTGCTCAGATTATATCATTTGATGGTTAATACTATATTGTACATTTTATGCAAGAAACAGAAAATTCTATCGTCTGGTTTCCAGAGGGGGCATCTATAAATGTCAAAATTCATGGAGTACAACAAAACTTTTCAGATACCACAAATTTACATAAAAAATACTACTAATGATAGCGAGATTCTCAATTTCCTGTGTTTAAAATTTCAAGAGCATCTATTTTATACTTTTTATTTTATGACATAATTAATGACCCCGCTTAAAGAACTTCGGTTATTCATAACGTCAAAAACACACTATTACGACGTCTATCTACCCATCATTTGAAAAATCGTTTAAAAAATTTAGAAATGTAATTAGATTTTTTAACCTGAGATTTCCTAAATTTGTTAATTTTTATAAATTATGTAAAAATAGTTGCTTTAACAGAGTAAATATGCTTGATTTTACTATGCTGCGCGAAGTATTGCGCAATGAAAACCCCAGTCGGCCCCCTTAATTACCCAAATTAATTTCAAGCATGATTACTATAAAGTTATGAAGCTTTAAAAAATAATATGAATGATTAATTTATTGATGCAGTCGATCGTTATTAAAATATTCGCCATTACATAAACTGAAAAACTTATGGTGTTTCCGTGGGTTCGTGTTTTTCCTGTTCACGATTCGTTTTGTTTTATGGATTATTGAGATTGATCCATGTTCGTTTTCACCTTTCACATTCATGTAAGAATTTAAAAAAAAAAATGTTACATATACATGAATTAATAAACACCAAAATAAGGTTGCAGTTCTTTTCATTTGAAATTGCTAGCATATCATAAAATCAAATTATAACAATGGTAATGCTTTACATTTTAGACGTACCTAGGAGACATTTTAGTGGCCATCAATCCAAACAGAATGATCCCCATTTATGGAGAGGAGGTAATGCTAAATTTAAACTGATGTCGCCATAGGTTTTATATAGTTTTTTGGCAATGTAAATGTGCATTTAGTATTTTGATGATACATTAAACTTAGTTTTATAGTAATAAATTCCATTATTTTAAATGCATTCCATTATTTGTATTGAAATTATCTTTGATCTTTTATAATGCAAATCACCTCACATCAACAGGCCGGGATTAGATATTCTAAAGCAAAGCAACTTCAGGATTTACCTCCTCACATATATGCTATTGCCTGTAAATCTTACCGAAATCTGATCTGGGGGAGGGTCAACCAAGCTATCCTTGTCAGTGGTGAATCTGGAGCAGGTAGTACCAAATTATCTGAAAAAAAAATGGAAAAAAATATAATACAATAAAAGTCCAGTAGATAAAGAGAAGAATAATCAATTATAGTTTGAAATTAACACATTTAGTAAAGCTATTTTTGTTGACCTCAGCAATCAGAGTAGATTTATTTATTATGCCCGAATAAAATCATTGTACAGTTTCCATTCAAATGTACATCTCTCTTACATTGAACCTTTACCATCTTTCACAACCAGTGGTCCTTGATTAGTACATATTATGACAGCTTCGAGAACTAATTTGTTCGATTAAATTAAAATTGCTAGTTACTATAACACATTTTCGTTTTTTTTTTCCTCAGGTAAAACTGAAAGCACAAAAATGACAATAGCACAGATCGCTCGAATGTCAAAATCAGATGAGCCTACCAAACTTGCAGAACAAATTGTTGAGGTAGAAATCATTTTGATTATATATCCAAGGCAATGCACCTAACAATATTATCCAATATGAAACAAAGACATGTTTCATTTGATTTTGTAATCTTTTTAAAAGATAAATCCATTACTGGAAGCATTTGGAAACGCTAAAACAACCATGAATGACAACTCCAGTAGATTTGGAAAGTTGATTGAAGTTATGTTCAACAAACATGGCAAAATAATTGGAGGTTTGTTATCTTGTTGTTTCTCTCTATTTTCGTGAATGATAACAAATGCATTAAATTTCTTTGATAAGAGCTGAATATTTTATAGCAAAAGTGACGGAGCACATGTTAGAGAAAAGTCGCGTCGTACACAGTGGCTACGGGGAGAGGTCTTTCCATGTATTCTACTACATGTTTGCCGGTTTGTCTGAGAATGAGTTCAATCGTTACTATTTGAATCGCCCTGAACATTACAGGTACTTGTTTTGTAAAATGTAATACTGAATAAAACAGTAAAGATTTGTTAGTAATTGTTAGGCCATTGTTAACACATTGAATTGTCGACGGACTTTTCCGTTATTTACCGATCATGACAAGGAGCACACGTCGGGTGTGACCGGTCGGCAGGGGATGCTCACTCCTTCATGGCACCTGATCCCACCTCTGATGTTTTTGGAGGCCCGTGTTTGCTCTGCTCCCGATTTGTATTGTTTTATATGATGGACTTTGAGCTTGAATACTGTTCGTTATATCCATATTTCATTTGGTACATTCTAATTAGTCACATACAGGTAGTTCTTATTGTAGTTAATACTAGTATTTATTTAGAAATAGAATAATATTAAACTTGTTGTGGCAATGATTATTTTGATAAGGATAACAGATCCAGGACATGCGCAGCCTGTTTTTATGTCCCAAACAGATTTTAACCAACATCGAAGTGGATTCGAAGAATTAAAAGAAGTTATGAATGACACGGACTTCTCTTTTCAGGTGGGAAAACAAACAGTTCAATATTAAGTAAAAAGATACCCCTGCGTCGCACATTCTATTTTGTCCTAATGCTGATTGAAATCATTTTTCCACCTGTTCCTTTCAGACTGTTGACTTAATATTTGCAATGATGGCAGGTATTCTTCATCTGAACAACATCGACTTTGCTGAAGATCCAGAATTTCATCAGGTCATAATAGTTAATGAGGACGAAGTTGATTACAGTAAGTCCTAAATCAGTTCCTGATACTCTAACAAGAATTACTGTATCTAGTTGTGACCTGAATTTAAATATTTCCTTTAGGTAGTCGGTTACTCTCCCTTCAAGCAGAAGATTTAGCAACAGTTCTATTGACGACAACAAACTTTGTCCGAGGTAAAATGGGAAATTCAATTTAAATTTAAAACAAATTCTGATCTTATCAATCAAAATTTTAAAAAAATTCAACATCTAATAGGTGAAAGGATCGTTAAGATGAAGTCTGTGACCGAAGCAAGTGACGGCAGGGACGCTCTTTGCAAGGCCCTGTACAGCCGACTTTTTAGTTGGATTGTTAAAAGGATTAATTATACTCTTCAGGCTGAAGAGAATGGTCAACGGTAATTAATTTCATCAGAATTTAAATGACCAAGCTTTATTGATGAAGAGAACGAATGCATAAAATGAAAGTTTCCTAAAAAAAAAAAAAGAAAGAAAGAAATACTCTAGTTAAATCAAATATAGTTTACTATAGAATCAAAGTTGTTATAGTAAATCAAAGTTTTTACCCTAGCAAATCAGCAAATTTTTGCTATAGATTTCAGATTGTTATATTGTATGCTCTCAAATTTATACATGCACAATTTTGATATCAAATAGGTTCATGTATATTACTTTACATCATTAGTATTGAATTTTCAGCTTTGAAATGTCGAAAAAGTTCTTAAGTAAAGTTGGATAGTAAATCAAAGGCATTCACTATAGTAAACTATAGTAAATATTTGTTAGGGTTAGCATAATTAATATAGTCAGTCCATTGGCAAAGTTACAAAATGCACCTTTGAAAGTTATAATCCTTTTCTCTTAAGGCCAGCAGATGCTGGAGTGATCAGTATCCTGGACATGGCTGGCTTTGAAAATTTCCAAGTGAATAGCTTTGAGCAGCTATGCATTAACAGTGCAAATGAACAACTTCAGAACTTCTTTAACACGTATATATTCTCCTGGGAACTGCAAGAATATCACTTGGAAGGCATTAGGCAACCAAAAATCAAGTTCACAAATAATAATGAGATTCTTGGGCTTTTCTTTAATGTAAGTGCTTTAATATGCAAATAACACACACATAAATGAAGGATTTTTTTGAGTTGTTTATGCTTAAAATCTCATATTTATTTAGGCTAGTTTTGTTTTAACTGTGATAACTTTTTTGTACTCTGATGTTTTACTTGGATGTTTGTTCTAAATAATCTTATTTTGAGGTTACTTTTCCTGATAGAACAGATCTGAACAATACAATAATAAGATGCTTTCAATTCTAACAGAGACCTGTTGGGCTATTCGCTATACTTGAAGATGAATGTAGATTACATACATCATCTTCAATGTCATTTGTCGAAAAGATGAACAAAGAATTTGCGAAACATGATGTCTATAAGAAATCCAAATCAAGTGATCCCGCATTCACAATCGCTCATTATGCAGGACAGGTTTGATATATAAAATTCTCTAGTTGTTTGTGAAGATCTAAATGAAATTAGTTAAACCAATTTGTGTCAACTATATTTGATTTAACAGGTTACATACAGTGCAGTTGGCTTCATTGAGAAAAACAGGGAAACACTTGGTATTAATTTTATAAGCCTGATGCAGAACAGTCATAATTGGTTAATAAACGATCTTTTTGATGATCGACCAGATAGAGAAACAAGGTAACATACCAATATATAATTCTATAAACTCAATAATTCAAAATACTTATATATTGTTATAAATTCTAGCATTCATATTATTAAGAAAGGGCCTAACCTCTAGAATTTTATTCTATAAAATTTTGTAAAAGTTTCGAAACTAAATTTGTCTAAATTAAAAAGGAAAATTTATGTATGGCAACAAACTGGTCATTTAAAATCTTGCTTTTTGCGATATCAGGGACATTGATAAACGAAACAGTGTCTGGACTGTGCCTGAGTGGGGGAAACCAAACATGCCTACCCTAGGTCCAGGGGAGACGCTATCCAAACGAGCAGGAAAGAAAGTCAAACAAAGGTAAAAAATGTAATTCACACCTACTGATTTGTACGAAAGACCATTTAGAAATAATTAAAAAATATTTTTGAATTCGATTTCGATATAACAAATTGTTTAATTCGTTTCAAAAAATTTAATTCGTTATAACAAATTTGAGGATTCGATTTAACGAATCTAATTCTTTATAACAATTTTTGAATTCGATTAAAGGAATTTAATCTGGTTACAATGAATTTAATATGTTTTAACAAATTCTACATTATATTGAATTTAAAAATATTTTTGCTAGATTCTGAATGTTCCTTCCTTTTTTTTTTTTGAACTGCGTGATCATTATTTTAATAAAAAGAATCATAAAATTTCCATCTCTCCGCATGTATTTCAATCCCGAACCAGACGAGAAATACTACCTACTACACCACAATAGTCATAAGTATATATATCATATTATATAATCTGTTAGCAATATTAGATACTACTTACTACTTCTAGGCACCTAATTCAACCTCTGGTGTTTCCAGGGTTCTATGTTTTCGCCCTGTTCTTCATTTCTATTGTTGATAAGATTTATGAGACTGATCAATGTTACATGTGTAGGTATCTTCACCTTTTTCATTCCTTTAAAACTTAGAGGATTAGTACAGCTCGGTGTAATGTGTGGTGTGGAATGTTGTCCCATTTTGAGAAATATTTAACAAAAGTTAGCTAAATTTAAAAAAATATGAAAAAATTCAGTTTTCAAGTTAATATTTTCAAAGACATAAAGGAAGTAGGAACCTAAAATTATATTAATTAGGTTTGTAGCCAGCACCGACGTTAGACATTAAAACTGAAAATACAGCAGTTTTGTTTTTAAAAACCATTGCTGTTGTTATTGCTCCAATGTAATCATGTTTTTTTTGTTTGCTTGAGTTTTGTTTATTGTTTAAATGTTGGATTGAAGTTGGAACTTAAGGTGAACCCAAAAAGTTATTTGGCTGTGCAATATACATGTTTTTTTGTTTTGGTGCTTTGAACAATACACAATGTATTGGTAGTCCAAAACTTTGAATAAAGGAGCTACTTCTTCAATTTCATATATATTAAATATTAAATGTAATAAAATTTTACTAACACTGAGTTTGCTCTGTTTTATATACGATAAGGTATTATTTTATTAATTATGAGCTTATAGCTGCAAAGACTAATTCAGTATTAGAAATCGTGATAAAGGAGATTTTTTTTTATTAATACATCTATTTTTCCTACTTTTATACGAAGGATGAATAAAGATCGCCCTTTACCAGCTATTCCTTCTGTCTCAGGTACTACAACTAGTGTTCATTTCAAGGTGAGCCAAATGAATATTCTGTAGCTGATTTATAGTTTATACCTATCTAGTTCGAGATAACAAGGTTCAACTGTACATATATAATTTACAATACTTTTGTTCTTTATAGCAATCTTTATCTTCCCTTATGGAAAATCTTAAGTCTTCCGAGCCCCAGTTTATACGGTAAGTCTAGTGCTTAACCATATACAAAAAATGTGTGACGTCACTGAGTCCCTTTGTATGTACACATGTAGTAACTTTGCATCTTTTATTATTTGGTTCTTTTTTCACTCGTAGATGTATTAGGGCTAATGCTGAGAAGCAGTTTGGCCTCTTCGACTCCAGGCTTGTTCATAAACAACTTCGCAATACAGGTGTGTTTGAGACAACAAGAATACGAAAACTTGGATTCCCAACACGTTTACATATGCAGGATTTCATTAATAGGTAAGTACAAGAGTGTGAAATTAAAAGTCGTCTTATAATGCACCCATTACATACTGGTTTAACGTAAGAACTGCTACACATTCAATTTCAATTTTTACTAGAAGACTGAGCTAAAACAGCTACATTTTTGAGGAGTTTTAATGTATGCATATCTTGTTCTTTCTTTGTTTTAGTCGTTTCAAATGTGTCATACTGTTTTGTAGATATAAAGCAATAGCCTTCCCCGTCACTGAGCCTGTTGAGACAAACGCAGCTAACTGTGAAAAAATTCTAAGAAAAGCACAACTCTACGATTGTGAAATTGGCAAATCTAAAGTAAAGTCAAAACTTGAAATTCTGATTCTATTTTCAACTTTATATGATACTATTAGTAAAAAAAAAAAAAAATGAATAATTGCACTATTTTTCTTGTAATTAGGTCTTTCTCAGATACTGGCACGTAGATCATCTAAATATGTGCATGGAAAATTTTGTTTCCAATCTTCGTACTATTCAAACAAGAATTCGCATGTTTATTGCCCGAAAAAAGTTCCTTGATATGATGCAGTACATAACAAGCTGCCAAGATGAAGTGTTTAAGATAGGGAATCTGGTGGCTACAGCTGGAGATCAACTCTATCACATTATGGTTTCTACTGATGATTTAGACAAGAACCACTATAGAAAGAGGGTAAGATTATTTGTAAAAATGTATCAATCTGTTACAACTGTATCGTTTATGACAACAACAAAGGCAAGACTTTAATTTAGTAAATGTTTGAATAGGTTAGAATTTTCAAAATTTCTAAACATAGGACCATTGTATTCTACGAAAAAAAGTTCAAATAAGTCTTGGTCAATATTGGTTTTCTGTTTTGTGTTTGGAGGAACATTGACCAATAAAAGCGTTTGCTTATGAAAAATAATGTAGAGTGTCAATTTTTTGTGAAAGTTTCTAAGTGTTTTTAACCAAAAATATTTAGGGGTAAAGGTATAGTAATGCATATAGCAATTTTTCGGATGGAAAGGGTTTGAGAATTAAAAGAAATTGAATACACTTATCGAATTAAGGTGATTAAAAAAAAAAATAAACCTGGTATGTTTTGTTTCGAAAATGGTCATAACATTAAATTGTTTTGGGAAATAATGCAAGGTCCCAAAAAATGTCACCAATTTCATTATATCTGAAACGTTCATCTTAGTGATACAAATAAAAATACTACTTCTTTCATTAATGATATCGACCATGAACAAAGGCATTAAAATCTGTATTATTAAAACATGCACATAAAAAATTAGTTGGAGGAAGAAGAAAATAAAAGAAGGAGGCAAAGACAGTCTCAGATCGGTAGAAGAGGACTACCTAGACAATATCAACACGACTTCTATGACAGACCTGACTATTACACTATGGAGGAAAGTTATTACAATTACAACAGGCAGTCGGAATACCAACAAAGGTTAGTCAGATTTAAAGACTTTGTAAATCAACAAAAGACATACTAGTATTTCTAATAGCCACATTTTACACAAAATAACTAGATGTAGATATTGTTCATGTGATACTCTCAAAATATTTTCTTTCAATTGTTTTCATGGTGAGGGAGGTTTGTGACAATAAAGGAATTACAAAAGACAGGGACATATGAAATGCTGTTGATGGTCCATAACATATCACGTTGTTTATATTTCCAGGTCCCGATATGAGCCACACAGTAGAAGACGCCCTTTGTCCCAGATAGCCGAGGTCAGTTTAAGTTTTCAACGAGAATTAATGCTTCAACCCTTTTTTTAAAAATTGAAATACTCTGCACTAGTATCGAAAGTTTTCAAATTTGATTATCCTTTTGTTTTGTTGACTAAAGTACCGTGCATCGTTATTTAAAAAAAAATCAAGCAAAATAATTCACAATTATAATTTGAATGTAACAGATCCAAAATCTTACAGAAAAAGCTATACTTAATTTCTAGAACCCCCCCTCCCCCCCTAAAATCAATATAACTTCAACAGGAAGCCATTTGCAAAATCTTGCATAATTTGAAGATAAAAAAAAACGATCTGTACGCAATTTCTTTGTATTAATTTAAGCATTATTGAACAGGAAGCTAAATTTCGACTTTGTCAAGCAAGGTTTTGTGTTTATACATGCATCCTGTTATTAATATGCAAACATATGTTGTGTCCCCCGATGAGGTAAAATAAAGTACGCTGAAAATAAAATTCTGCTGTAGTCAATTACGGGGGTATTGATTACTGAGTGTGTACAATACACAATACGTATAAGATAAATTCATAATACCTCTGCGTGGAGACAGGTAGTTATTGTGACACTTGGTGTTTGTGAATATGGAGCACAAAATAGTCCAGGTTTGATACACTTCATTTGTTTATAATATAAATAAATTGATTTTGGTGTAAAATACTTTTTAAAATGGCATATACTAGTAAATACGTGTTTGGTCATTTAAGAAATGAATTTAATTTTTGAAGATTCATGAGGACATGAACTACGACGCTTCACGCCGGCATATTTCATGAAGCGCGTTAGCGCTTCATGATAAATATGCCGGTGTAAAGACGAATAATGACCCCCATAGAATAATGACCGGGAGGTCATTTTTCAACGACAAAAAATGACCCCCCAGCCGTAGAAAAAAATAATTTTTTGTAGAAAAAGAGCCCTAGGGGTCATATCTTTATATGTGGGTCCTATAAAAAAATGACCCCCGTTGGAAAATGACCCCTTTACCAACAGATACACAATTTATAACAGGTGATTGATTTCAAGGTTTAAACTTCAATGTTTAATTCTTATTTATGCCCTTTTTGATCAACTTTGGACGAAAGCGCAATTAAAATGCAATAAAACAGCATTACATTTACATGCATATTTCTGTCTTTTAAGCCTATTGTGTTCTCAGCACATATTGAAAATCGCAAAATGGCTACTATTGGTTATTCTCCCTTTATGAATGTCTTCCATTCGTTTCATATTTGGATATTTGACTGATTATAGACATTCATACAAGTAGCTAAATAATCATACAAGTAGCTAAATAACAGCGGGATGTTCTGGATTTCAATGGTAAACATGTCTTTCAAAGTATTCAGCATGCATTGAATACGATCAACTTTATTTTTTAAAGTGAATGAAAAAAAATGAATGAGATAAGTTTTCGGAAATAAATACGGGAAGTTATGCAATGTAATATTATATATTTTTTTTAATGACATAAAAGGTGTGTAAATGAGGTAGAATGTATCGCAAATGACATAATATCTCGTGTGAACGACATACTGTGGATATATTTCCTAACGAAAAAAAGTTGACGATAACGAACAAGGATGATTTTAAAATATCCACAAGCAATACAATTATGTTAACAGGGCATACAAAAGGACCCCTGAAAATTGCAGAGGCAGGAGTAGGTGCCTAAAAAGAGTAAGCATCCCCTGTTGACCCGTCACACCTGCCGTGAGCCCTATAAATAAATCAGGGGACATTCCGTTGTCGAATTAAGTATAGAAAAAAGGCCAAACAATTGACCATATTATAAGTTATATTTGTTGACAGGGTCATTGATACGACCATTGAATTTACGAAATGCTGACTTTAAACGAGGTTGTTGAAACCCCTGTAACAGTCAGTAGCCTGACTCGATTTAAAAATTAATCGCGTTCTTGGGTATCGAATAATTTGGTAGATGTTAACATCATATGCAAATGATAGCGGAATATTACTACATAAATAAGGAAAGTTTACGATGGAAAAAGCTGAAGGCATCCCGCTTGTCAGACAATTTAGTTGTAAGCTGGTCTTGAGCGTCTATAGTCAGCAGGACGTCCAAATATAAAGCAGACGTGGCAAACATAAAAAGGACATAAAATTTCTGCTTGTCAGAAATATATACAATCGCATAATGTGCATTCAATTTTATTTATAAACAATGGTCTATGGGAATTTCTTTTCAAATATATAGAAGTAATAAAGAAGGATCCCAGTATAATATACATATGTACATTCAAGTCTGTTAACATGGTCGTCTGAGAATAGGATACATACATGTAAGAGGAATAATTTTCTTTAGAAATCCACTTTAAAACAGTGATACATTTGTCAAAAAAATATGGAAACATTTCAATACAGTGTATATTGAAGTAGATAAATGTTTTTAATTTATCATTAAAGACAGACCATTTTATTGACCTTCCAGGTGAATATAAGGATTTATTTTTCCTACATTGAACTAAATAGATTGAAAACAACTCTGAAAAGTTATTTCACCTGCATCCGTATTCCACTCAAGTTAACATAATATTCAGGCTCAAAGAATCGGAGAAGGGGGCGAGTGATTGCTCACCCCTCCTTTTTCTGAATGTAAAATTTAGCAATTTCTAGTTTGAAAATGTTCATTGAAAGTCTTGTAAACACCCCCTCGTTTTTATACAATATAGTTAAAAACTCCCTCCTACTTGAGTGGACATGGTGAACATAACATTCAGGCACATAGAATCAGCGCTGCGTGGAGTGTCCTTCCCCTTCCATTTTCATGAACGCTATTTTTTTATTTTTTCGCTTGAAAATGATCATTGCAAGTCTGGTTGCCCTATCCCAAACTTTTTGATACAGTAGAGTAAAAGGAAATCCCCCTTACATCAATAGACTTTTTAAGGGGTTCATCAAAGATATTTTTGGGGTAACTTGTCATTTGTCCTCTTATAATGCCCCATTCCCCCCTTCGATGTTATGCCTGACGTTTATTTTTTCTACATTGCACCAAAACTAGATTTCAAATGCAAAATTAATACTGGTTATGCTTATTATGTTACCTCCGATTCTCTCATTGTGTTTGGCTAGGACTTGAGCAAATGTAAACAAGAAACTTGACGTGTCATCTTAATCAGTCTGTATCAATTTAATCGTAGAATCATATAATATAACAGTTATTGCTGTTTTTTCTGTCAGTACGATGATTTTCCACCATCGAAAAAAACAAAGTTCACCTCGCCCTTTGGGCTCGATAAATCTTTTATTTTTCTAGATTCTGAATCATCGCATTAATCTTAAAAACAGTAATGATTGTATAATGTAATGAAATCAACATATCATCGATTTATTCCCAATTTAGCTCAGGTGAGAATTTTGTTCAACAGGTCTCTTGGTTTATTATTTTTATTTTGCAATTTCAACTTTAATCCTCTTTAATCCACAAGGGGTCATTATTCTACGGGGGTCATTTTTCTTCACGTGGGGTATGCAGATTTTTGGGGTGATGACACTTTTTCTATGGGCAAAAGGGTCATTTTTCGACGTCGAATAATGACCGGGGGTCATTTTTCGCCGTTGAATAATGACCGGGGGTCATTATTCGATGGCGAAAAATGACCCCCGGTCATTATTCTATGGGGGTCATTATTCGTCTTTACACCGGCGTGAAGCGTTGTAGTTCATGTACCTCATGAATCTTCAAAAATCAAATTCATTTCTTATATTTACATTATTTTTCTGATGAGTTACCACAAATTTCACCACTCAACTGTCATTTTTAAAGCAAAACAGTTTGCACTATAGTTTTGACGTCAAGTACGGTATTATGACGTAAAATGGAGATATTCATGCTCATCCATGGTAGTTCATGAGAAAATGAACAGCATTCTAATTTGCAAAGAATCTTAAGAAAAAATATTTGGAAATGTAAATATTAGAGAATATTTGATAACGGTTTTGCATAGTTTTGATGATACTTTATATAAAATATTGTAATACAAATATGTGATGGAAGATAATATATTTGGGTAGTAGAGTGGAGTGTTTTGATGTCATTTTAAATATGTGTGATTAATTTTTTTCTCATGAAATCTTGTGAAATTAAGTCTTAGTTTCGAAGATTTAACTTTTTCTCTTTTGGTATATATATATATATATATATATATATATATATATATATATATATATATATATATATATATATATATATATATATATATATATATATATATTTGAATTTTTCTTATTCTACAAATCCTTTAGGAATCCCTAACTCATCTGTATAAGAAATGGCATAGCGTTGATCCCGATGCTTGGTGTAAAATTATTTATTTAGAGAGAGACAAAATAGTTCAGAAGTTTTATATCCTTGAGAGAGAGGTCACAATTGATGGCAAGACTGGATCCGAATTTGACGGAGAACGGTAAGGACGACACATTTGAATTAGAGTATAAAATTAGAAAACCGACCCATCTCTTTATTTAAAAGATATATATATATATATATATATATATATATATATATATATATATATATATATATATATATATCAGTTTATTATCATATTCATATTATATGTAATAATGTAGGAATGTTTCTAAATACTTGAGTAACCAAAGAGGATAGAAAACAAAATCAAAACATTTTTTTTACTCTTCCCGTTGCAACTTTAAGATGTGGGATCTGTTGAAACAGTTCAAACAAACAAACAAAACCAAAAAAATTAAAAATACATGTACATATATTTTTCATTAAAATATTTATATCACAAGATTTTCTTTTCTGAACAATACAAAATGCTCTTTTTCAAGATTGTAGTATTTTCTCAAATCCAACATTTTAATATCTGCTTTATCCATAAATAACGAAGTTAACAGTTTAACTACACTAAATTGACACAATTGTATTGAGATCGACAAATTCGTAAAATTATAGTAATATTTCACTGAAAATGTTAGAAAACAAAAATAAGCCACTTTTTACTCTTATCAATACAACTTAAAAATGTGGAATCTGTTGAAACAAAACAAACAAACAAACAAGCAAATTTTAAAAAATATAAAATATTTATGTGACAGTATTTTCTTTTCTGAACAATAACTAATGTTCTTTTTAATGGAAAAGATTGTAGCATTTTCTAACATCACTGTATTTATTTTATCCATAAATAAAAAGTTTAACAGTTAACTAGACTAATTTGACACCATAACTTCAGACCAACAACTTCTAACGATACTAAAAATAAAATATATCGAATCATTGAATATGTTAAGAGGTCTGCATACTGTGTTATAAATATCTTTTTTAATATTCCCTTGTGATGACTGGATCATATACATCTTATCAAAAACAATTTACACATCGCACCCCTTTCCTTTATCATCTAAGTGTGTTGAAAAAAGTGAATAAAACTAATGTTACTCAATATAACAAAGAAAGAAAATTGTGACAATTTTAGGATAATGATATGTCACATTTAAATAGATATAAATAGATATGATGAAATATGAAGATAACGAACAGTATTCATGCTCAAACGTCATACATGCAATGCTCTCAAACATTTTTTTTCTTAATTCAGATAATTCTAGTTTAAATATATGCTAGTATTTATGTATATGTATAAAAACTATCTGGTTTATTCCTCCTTTTTATGTCTTTTTCCTATCAATCATGCAACTTTTTCTCTCTTATGTGTATGTATATTGTATAACATGTATATGACTATATATAAGTGTTTACAGTGTACTTTCTTTTTGCCCCATGATGGCACTTAATTGGTAATAAAGAAATTGAAAATTGTTGTGGATATATTTCTGTACCATCATTTGAAATGAAATTATTGAACCTTTTTTTCATTTTAAGAATTAGTCTTTCGTATATCCGTAATGTCGACAGAGATGACGAAACAGCGAGCATTTTGTCTTACGTCGGACAGGTAAGAGTCAATCACTTAATACTTAATAAGCTAGTTTCTGACCTGACTGCAAGAAAGAGGTCTTTGATGTTGATCAAGAGTATTTCTTAATGATCACCTACAAAAATAAGGAAAAAGAATTTTTTTTTGCTTTTCTGCTTTATCACGTATTACTCAAGTATGTTATCATGTTCAGAATTGAAACAAATGATATCTTCCGTTATTAGTCTTTGTTCGTTTGTAGGTTATTGACTTTTCCTATATCATAATTACAAATCTATCCCTTAGATTTATTTTTTCTTAAGAATTGCCTATGATTAGAGATGTCACAATGTTTGCTTTAAAGAGTCAAGTTGAGATTTAATTAAGGAGATGCCCCAACGTTCGTTTTAGGGAGTCAAACTCCGAAAGGATATGGATGGTAGTATAACGGCCACAAGACTCGGAAAAAACCCGGTTATTGTTAAGGATCACGACAACCCCGCAGAACATTGCTTCTCCCTTGAAGTCCTGAACCATGAAGGGAGACTTCCCCTCCATGTTCCGGTCAAGGTACACAAAACAATACCATTGTATTTTGGAATTTATTTAATTACAGTAATATTATTGCATATATTATAACATACTGCAGAGAAAAGTTGTTTTTTTTAATGTGATGAAACTCAATGGTATAGTAAAATAAAGGTATTCATTTCACATTCATTTGTCAGTGATTTTTATCAGTATGACTCTTGTAGCATTGCTGCATTTCGTTCACCCTACCCTTTTTGTCAACCTTTAATTTGACAGATATTTGACATGGAAGAATTCAAATGTCAGATGGGAATCCAAATACAGCTTAATGATAGGAATCCTGATGAAAGAGTTCTCCGACATCAAAGTGTCACGTGTATCAGTTTGGTCAAAGATGAGAAGGAGGCGGGAGCCACGCCATGTTGGCTGCTTATTATAAATCTGTGTGCTCTAAGGGCCATTACTGACAATACAGGTTTGTGGTAGAGGGTTTTTCCCTAACCAAATACCCTGGATAGGATAGAACAGAATGAAATCCAGTAAAACATTCAAGGTCCCACAGGGGAAAATGACGAAAAGATCAAGTATAATCATTATTAATTTGACACATTTCCCCAATAACGATATTCGACACAATTTACTTAAAATGTTATGTAGCAAATAGTTCAATACACCCCTTTGTCCATGTATAAACCAGCAGCCAAGCTCTTTATCTTTACTTTTTGTGAATTTAAAAATTTTGTTTGTAGTAATAACTCATGTAGAACAAAGGCTGGTTGAATTGGCAAACCGAACAGAAGAAGAACAGGAAATAGAATTAGAGAAGCAAGAAAAGAATACGGAACTTGCCGCAAGGGTAAATATAGTGAAAGCAAATTGTTAGTGAAACAATTGTGAACTTATATTGTATGAAATCAGTTTTCTTCTGATTTGATGTCTTTAAATTCACAGTATGGAGCTTGTGAATAAAAGACTGGTAATGATTGTGGAATGCTGATAATGGTGTTCCTTTATTTAAAATAATATCAAGTAAATTGATGATGATATCAAATATTAGATTAGAATTCGAGTTTAAGGCGTGAAATATATTCCAATTTTAGAACAGACAGAGACAATGGTCCAAACTGAACCCCAGACAAGGTATACAAAGTTCCGAGGCACCATTAAGGAAAACGAAAATAGACCTTTTGAAAAGAGGAAAGACTGTTGGTGGAAATTTAAGCTACAGCTGGGAAATTGATGCTCGAAGTAGGAAGAAAACTTAAATTTATTTAACAGTTATGTTCATTTTTGAATATTTTATATTCTTTCGATAATTTTAATTTCTGAGGAAAATTTAGTAAAGTTCTTGTACTTTTTATTTTTGTTTAGATTCCCAAAAGCATATAATAAATTTAGAAGATGTGCATCAACGTTATGAGGAACCCGAGTCTCAGATTGGGGGTTTTGGAGGTTCTAGTAAGCAGTTATTTGATGGTTGTATTTAGAATACCAGCAGAATAGTACAGAGTAGAATATAAGAATATTTGTTTTGTGAAATATTATTCATATGTCATGATACGGCCCGGATGTTAATGATATATTTACATGTAAGTGTAATATAATCTAATTGTATGTTGATTTCGTTAGGAATGGGTTATCCCGGAAGTGTCCTCAGCAGTGTAATGTACCCAGGCACCGGAAGTTCTGTGAGGAAAGACTGGGCAAAGGTCAAGGTTGCAATAAAACAAGAAAGAAGACTGGATGAAGAACAACTGGAAGAACTGGCCGAGGAAGACGAAGAATTATAACAACACTTTTAACTAAATTCTGTCTTCCAATTATGCAATGGACATGAAATAATTGGAATGAAAATATAGCTAATGGACGATGGCTTAATTCTTTGTTAAATGATAAATGGACTTGGTTATAATATCATTACAAGACTAAATATATTCTAACCTTCTAACCCAATTCCTATTTTTAAGAAATATTTTGGAATATATATGTTTACTTTTAATATTATATAAATTTTTGTAAGTTTATGCACAAAACTTTCAAATATTTCAAAAGATCATATGATCTCCGGAATGCTTGTTATTATGACATTATACATATATGTATTTACATTGCATAATAGGCCTACGGTAGATTTTTGAAAGATTTATATTAGTATGCATTCACAGTGAAGTCTCACGAGCTAATACAAAAGAGACAATATTTATCGCCATGTAATGGATTGATTTATGTTTCATGACCGTTTGATGTTAGCTCTTGGACCCTATGAGTATTTATGACGGAATTGGCTGTCATCACTTTCACAATAATGAGGGAGAAATAAAATCATAATATCTCAAGAGAAATTCTATGTAATTACAAAATTTTGTATCGTTTTAATGTTACTATTTCTATTGTTATATGTATTAGTTGATAATCCGTGTAGTACGTACATGGTATTAACCATGAGTTGGGAGTTCGATTTATTTTGTATTTGTATGTCCCCGTAATCGAAGATTCGGGGGTATAAATAGTTTTTGCCCTGTCCATCCGTCTGTTTATCTGTTTATATGTTTGTTTGTCCGCTAAAACTTTAACATTGCCCCTAACTTTTGATTGATATGGCTCTCATATTTCACATGTGTATTCATTGTAACAAGGCCTTTCTTTGGATACCACAATATTTGAACTCTTGACCTTGACCTTGGAGTTTGACCCATTTTTGCAAGAATTTACCCAACTTTAACCTTGGCCATAACTTTTGAACAGTTGGTGCTAGGGCTTTCATACTTCACATATGTATTCATCGTGGTAAGACCTTTCCATGGATATAAATATTTTTTTTACCTTTTGACCTTGACTTTTGAGTTTGACCCAACTTAAAAAACTTTAACATTGGACATAACTTTTGAACAGTTAGTACCAAATAGGGCCTTCATATTTAATAGGTGTATTCTCGATGACAAGGCCTTTCTTTGGATACCAACAATTTTGACCTTGACCTTGGAGTTTGATCTACTTTTGAAAACTTTAATCTTGGTCATAACTTTTGAACAGTTGGTGCTAGGGCTTTCATTCTTCACATGTGTATTCCTTGTGACAAGGCCTTCCTTTAGATACCAACAATTTTGACCCTTTGACCTTGACCTTGAAGTTTGATCTACTTTTGAAAAACTTTTAACCTTGGTCATAACTTTTGAACAATTGGTGCTAGGGCTTTCTTACTTCACATGTGTATTCCTTGTAACAAGACCTTTCTTCGGATACCAACAATTTTGGCCCATTGACCTTGACCTTAGAGTTTGACCTTCTTTAAAAAAACTTTAACCTTGGCCATAACATTTGAACATTTGGTTCTAGGGCTTTCATATTTCACGTACATGTGTATCACTTGTGACAAGACCTTCCCTTGTGCACCATTTGACCTTGGTGTTTTACTTACTTTTGAAAAATTTTGATCTTCGCCATAACTTTTCAACATTTGGTGTTAGGGCTTTCATATTTCACATGTATATTCCTCAAGACAGCCTTACTTTGGGTACCAACATTTCTTATCTTTTGACCTGGAGTTTGACTTGCATTTGTGAAACTTTAACCTTCGCCATAAGCTGCCATACGGGGGCATTAGTGTTTCACAAACACATCTTGTTCTTGGCTGATTGTATGCAGTCTTCTCTTTCTCCCTTTTGGGATGGGGGATGTTTGTGATAAAATTATTATATTAATTTATTAATACATGTATAGGTTTTACCACAGGTATTGTAAGTCTTAGATGGCGTATATTCTCACTATACCTTTGTCCATGTCTTGACATGGACAAAGAATTTCAGTATGGTATAGAGCATAACGCAAATAATGATTCTTTGATATGTTTTTATTCTGATATCACATATGAAGTATGTACATTTTTATGAGGTCGCCAATAACATCAAATTGCATAAAATGGGTATATATGTATAAAATACATTTTTTTCAATAATTTGTTACCTTTTTAAAGGTGAGATCTGTTGCAATAAATTGTTTAAAAAAATGAAAAATGGATGGCGTAGTATGATATAATGATTATAAAAATGAAAAATATAAAATACACAAATTTTCAAATCAAAAATCCGTATGTTTGAATCAAAAAGTGTAGAAAAAATTCTAAAAGGGGAGAATTTGTAGTTAAACAGTGCTGATCTTATCTGGAAATAGTTTTTACTTTCTGAAACTTTAGTCCCAGAACTGAAGGATGATTTCTTAGCATGGAAATGCTGCTTTATAACATCTCAGCATGAAAAGACGTCAGTAACAGAACTATGACGAACTGTCATTACTATTTCAAAAACAAAAGCTATCTGCTCTTGGACCAAGTTAGTCAGTAATAAGTTTTTGCTTTCCAACACTGAGGCCTTTGCGAAAACTAGAACATATACACAATGTAATATACAACAACCCCACGTCATCTATTGCCCACTGAAGCAATCTTTCCTTTCCTCTGAATTCTAAATCTGCCTATCGTCGTCGAAGTCCGAAAAATCTGATAATTTTCCCTTTTATTGTACTCTTTTTCTTCTTTTGTTGTTCTGGCTCATGCGTCTGTAAAAAAAACGATGAAAGTCATGTTTCTATTGCAAAGTGCAATATTTACCCATAAAAATGATAAATAAACATAAATATTAAGTACCTTCTTGGGTGCCGTCAAGAGTGCGTCTAAAGCAGAATTTTTCTCTGTTTTTGCCTTTTTCCTCTTGTGTGTTTTTCTTTTAAGAGTTTTATTTCCTGTCCCCTGTAAATGATAGATTTATTAATCTATTAGTCCTCACTTGTTTTCCTTATAAATACTTTGATACCAAGATTTGTTGTTATTTAGCGGGTAAAATTTTTCTTATGAATCTGATTTAAAACACACAAACCCTCTACCTGATCAGGAAATGTCCGTTTGAAGGTGTCCACGTGGAAGAAAAACAATTTCCGTGGGACAAAACAATCGTCGTCCTCGCTATCTTCTGGTTCTTTCTCAATCCGGAGCAGTTTGTCCATTGTTATGTTCCAGTCTCTATCGTGTCTCATCAACTCTGATCTCTGGCTTGTGACGCACCATGAAAGATCCACCTTCCGATCTCGCGGGATATTCTTATTTCCATTCAGAAATTGTAGAAAATCTTGGTATGATTCGTTCCTCTCTCTTAGTACATTCTGGTTATAAAGAGAATACGTTTATGTGTTAAATTATTAGGTGTTATTTGAATCTCATGGCGTAACAGGAGAAAAACACATTTGTCATTGTCTTTTACTGGATTATGATTAAGGGAAACATAATTTAAATATGTCGTACATGCTAAACAGCACCATTAATTTATTAATTAAGAGTAATGGAGAGTATTTATAGCATTATATTCGTAACAATAGGAAGGTGACATGGATATTTTTGAACCATGGGCAGTGAATTGCCTGAGACACATATAAAATCAACATTTAGTACCATTGAATTTGCATACAAACATATTATTGGGGATTTTTTTTAAAGTTACATTTATGTAATTGGAAGAAAACAGTGAATGAACAAATAAATTTCCAGCATACTAGTAACTGGTCATGGACTCTGCCCATTAGATTCTTCTTCCTTTCAATCATGCCAATTTCGAATTCTCTGGTCTGAAAATTTAGAAATTTGAATGAAATTTAAACATTTCTTATTTAATTCAACTGTATATAAATAATCCGTCTAAAGAATTTTAGTTAACATTTGAATAACCTTACCCTTGTTACAGTGTCCAAGAAATGTCTGCCGCTTGAGATTTCTCTTCCAATATTCCTCCTTGAGATTCTTGTGGGGTCTTTCATGTGACTCTTTAATAAAAGTAAAATTTTACAAAATATGTACAAGTATCCCGGTATACGAAAAATCGGTATGCAAAGAACGTATGATTGGTGCCAAAGGAGAGATATGTTAATACAATAACGTAGAAAGAAAATAAATAAAAAAATCACGTCCAAAAGAAAACTGTAAACTTGGACTTGGGGATAGTACTATATTATTTCAATGAAATAGATTTTGTGATTTTTTAATTAAAAAAAAAATATTTATTTATTTATTTTGAAGCATGTATGGATTTGGAAAATAATTTACTTTTTTTCATTTCCGTCGCACCAACAATAAAATCCTTACCTTCACAGACTTCGGCATTCTCTCAGATTTGTATTCTTTTCCCTGAAATACGTATTGTTTTAAGAAAATAAATGCATAGGTTAATTTTAAAGGTTTAAATAAATAAATAAATAAATTCACATGTACAATACTATACCTCAAGAGTCTTTAGTCGATTGTTTCCTCTGTAATTTCCTTTCTACAATAACAAAGTAAGCATATGTTTTCATTTTCAATTCCTTCTTTTAATTTTTCAAATGAATTACTTGCAATTGTATGAAATGCATAAATATACATGTTATATTTACTTTTGGTGTTGAATCCTCAACGACAGGGTCAATGCCGTATTGTCGACAGAAGGAATAGTAATACTCATCACACAATGGAGGAAACATCTAAAAAGTTATAAGATAACTCCAATTTAAGTGTTGTACAGTGTATCTCTTAATATATAACTTTATATATTCAAAGATTATTGCCAACTATATAATTTAATGTTAATTCTATTTTATAGGATTCAAAGTTGAAACGATCTGAGGTCAATACTTAAAAAAAATTAGGATGAATATTTTATAACCTTGCCATCTTCATCTTTTTGGGGTTTGTCAGAATAGAAGTTACGATCTATTAAAGAGTTGCACGATCTTGCTCCACCTCAGTGGACAACATCTGACCCAGAAGCTGAAACACCCGATAACCAGTATTAGCGACTTCACTATCGACTTATCAAAATGTGTCTAAAATAATTTACCATGATTACTGACTTCAGCTCTCATTAATGAATACTAAATAAGAATACCTAAAATAAAGTATGAATTCACTACACGGTAACAGTTTGAAATTATAAAAAAAAATAAAAAAAAATAAAAACCTTCTCTCTCCTTTCATTATTACAGTATGACCACTGTTTTTTGGAAAGCCATGTATATAGTTTTCACATTGTTTATATTCAACAATTCTGCCCCTACGCATCTTGTTTTGTTTAGTGACACACATTTGTCACTTTTGTTACCCTTGTTTACACTTTTTATTTTCACTTTGTTTCCTTTATCTTTGTATATACGCTTTTGTTTTTTGTTTTTTCTTTATTTTTATTTTTACTCCTTATTTTGTTGTCACAGTTTATCCAACATGAATTCAAATGATTTTGATAATTGTTATTGCTTGCGGCGCTTACAATCAAATTTCTTCATTTGTTCAAAATTTTTAGCCAATGGCAGGTAACACAGTGTCACAATATCGAGCCGCGATAGGAATTTATTACTCAAAAACCAGATGCACAGTAAAATCAATGCTACTCTGTATCTTTGATTTTAGAAACGTACTTTCGTATCTATTACAGGTGTATAACTATTACTTTCAGATGTTCAAATGTATAGCCAACCAGAGTATGAAAAGCTCAATGCATGTATATTTTTGCTTGCAAATTATTCATCTACTATTATTATTGTCTGGCGACATTGAAACCAACCCTGGTCCGAATGGTGTTCCTATTCATAGTTTAGATATTTTTCACCTTAACATTAGGAGTATTAGAAACAAAATAGAAAGCTTAACCTCTTATGTAACTGACTTCGATATCCTATGCTTTACAGAAACACACTTGGACGCAAGTATAAGTAATTGCGAAATTTCAATTGAGGGATTTAATACAATATTTCGAAAAGATAGGAATTCGCACGGAGGAGGAGTTCTTGTTTATATATCTGAATCTCTTCGAGCCATAAGACGCGATGACCTTGAACCCACCTTATTAGAATGTATCTGGTTAGAAGTGTGTGTACCTACCTGTAATTTTTTTCTCTGCTGTGTCTACCGTCCACCAAATAGCAACAAATCCTTTTGGAATAATCTTATGTGGTCTATAGAAAAAGCTTCTGATATTTCCAGTAAAATAATTTTAGTTGGAGACCTTAATGTAGATTTCTTTAACATTCCTCGAACACACATCATGAATGAAATTCTGTTAAAATACAATCTCACAAACACTATCAATGAAGCCACTCGTATCACGAGCTCATCGAACACACTTATTGACCCAATTCTAGTCAATCCAGATATTTCAGTTCTTCACTCAGGCGTGTTACACACAGACAGTGCAATAAGCGATCACAAAGGGACATATATTTTTCTTAAATCAAGCGTTAATCTAGACCAATCTTATGAACGTAAGGTGTGGGTATATAAAAATGCAGACATAGACAAACTAAATTTACTTATCGAAAATACCGACTGGGCAAACCTCATTTGTAATGCACAAAATGTTAATCAGGCAACTGAAAACTTTTCTTTGGCATTCATGAATATAGTTAGACAATGTATACCTGAAAGATCTGTTATTATACGGCCGAAAGATAAACCATGGTTTGATTCCGCATTGCGCAAAACTCTTCGTATAAAAAATAGACTTAAACGAAAAGCCCAAAAAAGCAAAAAAGACTCTGATTGGACAAATTTTAAACAAGTGAGAAATAAGTTTAATAATATGAAAAAACATGCAATTGAAAATTACAAGAATAATCTAGAATTACATCTTACTGACGCTAGCAAAAACAACTCGAAACTATACTGGAAATTATTGAAGGATGTTTTTAAAACTAAAGTTACCTCTGATATTCCACCATTACAATATATAACAGATACTGGTTGTACAAATATTGCTTATTCAAATGAAGAGAAAATAGATGTACTCAATAATTATTTTACATCTGTATCATGTGTTGATGATAGTGGTTCAGAATTACCTGAGGTATATCATGTATGTAACAGTGAAATTAGTAGTATATGTATTACTGAGCAAGAAATAATTGATATTGTATCAATACTTCCTACAAACAAAGCTATTGGTCCTGATAATATAAGCCACAAGATGTTAAAATCAGCAAAGTTTACTATTGCTAAACCGCTCTGTTTATTGTTCAATAGATCTCTGAATGAATGTATTTTTCCCTCCGGTTGGAAATTAGCAAATGTACTTCCTCTTTTTAAAAAAGAAGATCCTTCTGTAATGTCTAATTATAGACCAGTTTCATTGTTGAGCTGTGTTGGAAAAATCATGGAAAGAGTTGTGTTTAAATATATTTATAATTATTTTCATGACAATAATCTTTTTTATAAATATCAGGCTGGTTTTTTACCTGGTCACTCAACAGTGTACCAGTTAATAGAAACATATGACAACATTGTAAAAGCTATTGATGATGGAAAATTTTGTTGTATGGTATTTTGTGATCTTTCAAAAGCGTTTGATCGTGTTTGGCATAAAGGTATTTTATTTAAACTTAAAACATATGGAATTTCTGGTAGTCTGTACAAATGGCTTGAGAATTATCTTGAATGTAGATATCAACGGGTGATGTATCGTAACTTGTTATCAACACCCAAGCCCTTATTTGCTGGTGTTCCTCAGGGCTCCGTTTTAGGACCACTTTTGTTTTTAATTTATGTGAATGATGTTGCTGATAATATGGTTACTTTTTGTAGATTATTTGCTGATGACAATTCTTTGCAGCATTCTTCTCATAATATGAAAATTATTGAAAGAGACTTAAACAAAGATCTAAATGCTCTGGAACTTTGGTCTAAAAAATGGTTATTGAAATTTAATCCCTCTAAAACTAAAGCAATAATGTTTAGTACAAAGAAAAACATAGAATATCCCAAGCTTCTTTTTCAACAATGTCAATTGGACTTCATCTCTGAACACAAACACCTCGGAGTATTTTTTTCACACGACGCTAGTTGGTCACTGCATATTGAAAATCTACTGTCTAATGCCTACAAAAAATTATCTCTTTTGAAAAAATTAAAATTTAAAGTAAATCGAAAAACTCTCTCACTCATGTATACGTCATTTATAAGACCGCAACTTGAATATGCTTCAGTGGTATGGGGATGCTGTCAATATAGTGATAACGATAAGTTAGAAAAACTGCAACTTTATGCTGCTAGAATTGTAACAGGGTTAACAACTATAGCTTCTAAAGATTCACTATACTTTGAAACGGGATGGGAACCTCTTAGTTGTAGAAGACAAGAAGCTAGAATAAAAACTATGTTCAAGCTTCATAATAATTTAGTGCCTGAATACTTAATGGACATACTTCCAGATATGCGCTGTAACACATCTATATACTCTACAAGAAATTCTCAAAATTATGATATTCCAAAATGTCGATTACAAACTTATAAGTCTACATTTATTCCGACAGTAGTTAATGAATGGAACTCAATTCCACTCGAAATTCGAAATTTACAGTCAATGTCAAAATTCAAATCTAAAATTAGTACTAAAAAATCTGCTCCACCATCATACTTTGATTACGGTAACAGACGACTAAATGTTCTGCAAACCAGACTACGGCATAATTGCGTATTGAATAGCGACCTTTATAGATGCAATTTAATATCAAGTCCTTTATGCTCCTGTGGTAAAGTTGAGGATACATATCATTATTTTTTTGTATGTCCAAAGTATGAGAAAGCCAGAAAAGAATTCTTAAATAAATTTTTACAATTTGACAAGATCCACATTCTAGATACTCATGTCTTATTATGGGGGGTAGATTCATTGAATGCTGCAGAAAATGAACGTCTCTTTTCTTTTGTTCAATTATTTATTAAACATTCTGGTAGATTTCCTTGTTAGCATTAACTAATGTATCAGTATATGCATTGGTACAAAATTAAGTGTATCTATATATCAGCAAAATGCATCGTTTTGTAAACTTTTGCAATTATTGTATACTTTAAAACTTCATGTTTAACTGTGACGATTTAAATATGTAATTTACATGTAGGGAGAGGGCGTAATAAGTTTTCAGAACTTGTGCCCAATCCCATTGTATTTATTAATTACAATAAAATATGTTCAAACCAGAAGTTACGATAAGTTGCCATTTTTTGTTCGCTCAATTTATTGTTCTAGTTCAACATAAATCTGAAAATGTGAAAGAAAAATGTTTGATATAATTTGTCATTCTTTTTTAAATTTATTTTAACGATTGCTTTCTTTTTAGAAACTTCATTATTTTGAAAAAGCATGTATACAGATGCTTACCTTCAGTCTTATCTTCCTATGCTGAAATAGCGACGTCATAATGCAGTAAGCATTGTGACGTAACAATAATATCGAACACAATTCGATTAACTCCATTACAGGATAAATTATGTGTTTCTAGACCAAGAAAACATACATGTGAACAAAATAAAGTACCAAGTGAATATTGCACATATTCTTTCAAAATATAATTATGATATAAATCTATTTTTAATACGGAATTTTATTTTCTGTTGACCTCGTTTTGGGATTCAGCATTTACACAATCTTTACACGAAATAAGCCTTCGCTTTCAAAAGAGTTCATTGCCCTTCAGACAGGTATACAGTTGACATAAATATTTGCATGCTTATCTATTTAGTACATCATCTGTGACATCTACTTCAGGGTAGCTCTTCTAATAACATCTGTTTTCATATGTTCCGTAAAATGTAAAAATGGACAGTAAGCTGTATGAGAACTGTAAGAACGACGTGTGCATTGTACAGTAAAAAAATAATTAAAAAGAAAGTCCAGATCAGCTGATAGCCTTTGACAAGTTTACCAAGTGCAATGTGTTAACTTCTAAACTGAGATGATATATCTTTTTTAAGTATCTTTATATGATTAATGTGTTGCATATAAAGCAATGATTGCTTAAATAATTTTATCTGATTTTATTCATAATGAACTTGTAGGCTCTAGAAGTAAAAATTCAAAGGGAGATATGCTGATTAGAAGGTACATATTCCTTGTACATTAAAGTCTTTTACTGAAAAAAGAGACAATTGATTTCATTCTGAACCCATTGTTTTTTAATATTGTAAATCTGTTTTATTCTCTAGAAGTCTACAGAGGTTGTCTGTTGTATTTCGTCATGTTGTGAGTATAGAGCATCTATTAATTTACATCTATTGATACAAAATGTTCACAGAGATCTTTTTTTCTTCATTTGAGAAATTATTTTCAATATACATGTACAACATATATGGATTTGCTAATATATACATTATGATATTTGTGAAAAAGTCTTTTGAAACTTATGCAAAAAGGAGAATATTACTTTTTTTTTAATTTGGTATTTATTTCTCTCTCTCTCTCTTTTTTTTTTTTTTTGGTCTCTTTAGAAAATGACAACTGCATACAACTTCAGTACATCCACACCAGATGATGTGATAGCAGAGATGATTGACACAAAAGGAGTTATCACCCTTAACAGACCTCAAGTTCTTAATTCGCTGAACCTCTCTATGATCAGAAAAATATACCCCAAATTAACAGTAAGCCAACATATCCAAATACATGTAATATGAATAAGTATATAGATAAAATAAATTTACATAGAAAGAAGCTTGTAGTTTAGGTTTTACTTTTTAAGTTCATGCAATGTGAAGTTCACATTCACATTTCATGATGGGCCCAATACACAAACTTGTTTGATATTAAAAACATGTAGATTTACTTGTTAGGTTATCCCTCTGAAAATTATCTTCTTTTTTTCAACTCGATAATCAGTCAAAATATATTTTTTGACATTTACAAAGTAATATTTATTTTCAGGAATGGGAGAATGACCCACATACAACAATGGTAATTATCAAAGGAGCTGGTGATAAAGCTTTCTGTGCTGGAGGAGACATCAGAGGTAAACAGAGAAGCAGTGTGTTCAAAGTAAACATGCTGCTTACTTGATTTCTTTTCATGAGAAGAGTGTACTTGGGAATGTGATTCATTTTATCAACTGGATTTTCAGTAGGTTGTTGAATGGTTATGAAACTGGATGAGAAATATGAAAGCTTTGTGGAAAATACCAGTGTTTGAAATAAGCATGTGCCCAACCACCCAAGACACATACTTTTTACTTTGGGCAAATAAATTTGATGTATCGATGATTGGTTGAATATGTTTAAATTTTCAGTAATTGAACATTTACGTTGGTTAATCAGTCTCAAATTAACTAACTCTACCATAGCAAATCATAACAAGCCCAGTGGCGGTTCTTGTCAGTCTATGTATGCTGAATTCTAGTCGCAGAGGAGCAGAGACATCTTTTGAATAACTTTTTGGGATTGTAATTTGCCAGCTGCTTGCAAGGCAGATGTTGTAACAACTTATAAGGGTAGAGAAAAGTTCGTGAACACATCAATTTCTGGAAAATTTATTGTGTACTTTGAAGAATGACATATGTCTGAGTAAATTCTTATCTTTTGTTCATTAGTATGTAAAAAAAGGTCTATTCATGAAAATTTGAAAAATATACCATGATTTTTACTGTGCGGTTATAGGATTCACGGAGTGATCACTTAGTGTTAGGTGAGTCTGACATGACAACCTCATTCCATACCTGCTAAGCTTTTTCACAGATCTAATCATCTTCAATTTCTTTATATTTCTTTTCCTACTTTAAAATTGAATAACTTTATCAAGACATGTTACTTTTTTTTCTAAAATGTCTTGTGGCGTATTGGATATTAGTGAGATCTTAAATGAATGTTCACACAGTTAAGCGATCAGGAATGGAAAGAATGTAAAATCCACAGGCTCAACGCCCATGCGATAAGCTGGGTATTGGGATATTGCAGGAGTTGATCATCAAAAATGTCATTCCTTCAATTCTAATAAAGCTACTACCATCTGAACACTTTGTTCCTAGGTACATACAGGCAATCCCCAGCAGCATATAAAAACATTTTAATCTCTTTCGGGTATTTTCCTGTCTGCACACATAATTTTTTAATAGCTGGGTGCTCCAAGATGTTCAATGGCATTGCCAATCTTGACTTTGTTTTTACTCATTATTCATCTATAATTAGCAATAAAACAGTCATAACCCCTCCAATTTTATTCAAAATTTTGCCAGATGATGTTTCATGAATAGAGTAGCAACAGGTGGATTATCATAAAACACGGTGCAATTTTTAATTTAAAAAAATGTCTATGTAATGTAAACGTGCAAAAAAGTGACATGCTCCATGAAGCATATTTTATCAAAATGATATAGCTGTATATTTTTTAAAGATCAACGGAAAACACCAAATCTTTGCATATTTATTGGAAAATATGTATAGTTTTTATCTGCAGAGTTTTAGTAGTTTCATACAAATAACACACTCACAACAGAACTTGTCCATGAAATTTTCTAACAACCCTTATATATGGTTTCACATATGTAATAAAAACAATTTTTGAAAAAAGCAATACATTTCTCAGCGAATCTAGCTATTTTACAGCGAGTTTCAAACACTTGGAAAATATATTGTCAGTCATTTTTATTGTTCATGTACAAGTCCTCATTAAACATTCTCCAGTGTATATATATTACTGTGTGGCCCTGTGTTGTTAAAAAAAATGTAAAATGAAGTATTAAAAAAAAAATAAGCAGCTAAGGTAAAGGGGCATAACTTTTAACTAGCATGTAGTGAAAAGAAGTAAAAATAGGTTTCCCATCAGTGTATGATGGACATTTTTGTATTTTTTAACATATCAAGCAAAATGTTTTGTTTTGTAGCTGTCACAGAGGCTGGAAAAGTTGGAGACAGGTTGTCCCAAGATTTTTTTAGAGAAGAGTATATACTGAATAACAAAATTGGTCAGTAGAGATTTCTTCGTACAGTACTTCTGTTGATGCGATAAAATTGTAGTCATATGCAGACTATAGCAATCCACATTTTATAATAAAATAATTTTCATTTCCAAATTGAGGGAATTTAGTATGAAGTAACAAATATCAATCTGTATTATACAGTGAAATATTTTTTTGGTTGCCTACCATTTTTCATATACAAGAGATTACCGGTAATATTATGTTTATGGTATCTAATTTATTAAATTATAAATACTGAAAACAAAGACAGGATTGTTTTTAATGTGCATAGTGAAGAAATTCACTATGCAGAATTTGTAATATACACCTGTTTTCTTTGTACAGGTACATATGAGATTCCATATATAGCACTGATTGATGGTATAACAATGGGAGGGGTAAGTAAAACTGTGACAAAATCAGGAAGCAAAAAGCTTAGTACTCATAAACCCAGCTAATGTAAAATGATAAAGGGAATAAGTACAGTGATTTTCAGTTAAATTTGATAGAAACTTCTTGTTTTTTTGGAACAGAATAGTAATTTTGTTTATGTATGACATTCATTAAGCTTTTATAGTGCTGTTTTCTGACAGGGTGTAGGGTTATCTGTGCATGGAATGTTTAGGGTGGCTACAGAGAGGACAGTATTTGCAATGCCAGAAACAGCAATAGGTAAAGAGAAAAAAAATGTGTTTAAATGTATATCTATTATACATTATTATTATTCATCTGATTACTGTAGATCACTATATTTACGATACATTATATTTTAGGGAGATTGTTGAATGATATTTATAAATGAAATAGATTTTTAGTTATTGCTCCTATAATCTTTTATAGTAGAATTATAAGTGAGATAGAAATTTTTGCAAGCAGTCTCATGTATTTACGCAAAAATAAAGTTCTTGGGAATAGAAAGTGATTTACAGTAGTTAGGACAGAATTCATATTTAAATAATTTATATGGAGTACATGTATTTTTTTTTTCTAAAAACATTATTTCTTTACAATTTAGAATCATGTTGTAATTTGACACACCCTCATAATGTCTCATCCATTTATTCTTCCTACAGGATTATTTCCTGATGTTGGTGGAGGTTATTTCCTACCACGACTGGGAGGAAAATTGGGAGTATATCTCGCTCTTAGTGGATTCAGATTAAAGGGCAGAGATGTACTCAAAGCTGGAGTTGCCACTCATTTTGTACAGTCAAATAAAATACCAGAACTAGAGAGTGCCTTATTAGGATTAGATAATGCACGTGCACATGATATAGGCGAAGTCTTAGAGAACTTTCAAAATATGGTGAGTACCATTTTCCACTTATACAATTTAATTCACACAGAGGAATAAGAAATATGTAACATACTATCATTTGATAATCCCAAAATTAAGTAAATTTTGTTAATGACATGCAAAGCAGATGCATATAGTTAGAAATTCCATTCTTTTTAAGTCTTATTTAATTTCAAGTTGAAGATACAGTAAAACTTGCTTATATAGTAAAGTGCCACGGATAGACAACTTGCTTTGTTATAAACGTTAATTGTTATATCCGTTAAGTTCACAATACTTTTTAAAATTAAGTGGAAGAAAAATCACTTCACTGTAAGGGTGAATTCATTGTATAAGTATGTTTGCTATATGTAAGCGTGTTTCACTGTACTTTAAAACTTTTGTCAAAGGTATTTAGGTTTCTCTGATAAAAAGTAAATAATTAAAATTTTATAAACCCTTTCAGAGCACGGATATACCAGATACAGATTTTATCTTAGATCCTCACATAGAAGAGATAGACAGGCTGTTTGAAGGTGACACTGTAGAACAGATTGTGCAAAACCTGAAAAATGAGGGATCAGAATGGGCCAAAAAGCAGCTCAACACACTCAGCAAAATGGTAAACAGGGTGGAATTGTATACTGTTGAATCAATTTAATATGTGAAGGCTTATTTTCATGATTTTTTTTAAAATATATATACTGGTAGTTAAGTAGGGGACATAATTTCATAGAAGTTTCAAGATGAAGGGATATATAATATTTTTCAATATTAGTGAATAAAAATAAATGTGGACTCCACGTGCCTATATACATGTATAAAGTCATTATAAAAAAAAGAAAAAAAATGTTAGTAGAATGTTCAGTAACAGATATTGAGAGATAAGTTTTGATGTAATTACAGTCTCCTACATCTATGAAGATAACCCTACGACAGATTCTAGAGGCAGAGACAATGACCCTTCAAGATGTTCTAGTCATGGAGTATCGCCTCAGTCAGCATTGTATAGAAGATCATGATTTCTATGAGGGTGTTAGAGCTGGTAAGGGATTTAGCATATCTAACTGGCTTTTATTTGTCATGCTCTTTATTTATCTCTAATTGTTTTTGTTTCTATTATGCATTGCTGTAAACTGCACTGAAGAGTTTAACTTTTCAGATTGGTCCTCCATGTTTGTTTTTAACGAAAGAATTTACAGATTTATAAGCAAATTAAAAGTACATGTAGTTAAGTTGCACAATATCTAAAGGAAAAATCCTAAAATAAATCTTTTTTTTTTTTAAATTTCAGTTTTAGTAGATAAAGACCAGAGTCCAAAATGGAATCCCTCAACATTAGAAAAAGTGACCCCCCAAAAAGTAGACTGGTACTTCTCTTCATTACCAACAGAGAGAGAACTAAAGCTCTGAAAATAATCAAAGAATTACCCACACTTACCTCAGGTCTTATTGTATAAAACAGTATTTTGATTTTACAAGTGCAAGGGATTTTTACTCCTTGGCATTATTTAAAAAAATGCTAGCGATATTTTAACAATTACTGTCTTGATTTCATTGGTGATTTTGTTGTGGTTTCAAGCTTTCTGGTATATGTATTGTTAGAGTGATTAAAACAGTTTATGCTAACTTGTGGTGCTAAATAATTGGCTGTACAATAAACATTTGATTCACAAGTACATTATTACAGGCTTCAATATAAGATTACAGTCAAACTTCTTTATCTCACACTGTAGAATCGGATTTAAACCTGGAAACAACTTTCTGTACAAGAATAAAACATTGAGAATATACAAATAATGTATTGATTGAAATGTTGTATATTCCCTTGAAGGTGTCAGTTTGATAAAAAAAAAAAAATAAATTCATAATAAAATGTAACATATGATTTCATTTTTTGGTTCAGTATATGAAAATGTACATTGTGGTTTATTTTTCCCCCTTTTAACTTTGCTTGAAATTAATATGTATAGATCTACACATATTTTGCTGAAATTCATGTGACACTTTTAGCTCTATATACAGTCAAGAATCGCCTTTATATTTGCGCCAGAAAATTAAGTGACCTTTGACCTTTTTTCCTGAAAGTTAATGTTAACATCTATTTATGCCAACTGTTTTGATGATTATGAAAGAAAGGATCTTCAAGATAGAATCTGATATGGAAACAGAAGATAAACATGTAAGTTTCAAGCTTTTGACTGAAGTTTTCTATTTTATCAAGATCAACTAAGTATATGATGCCCGTCGAGCAAAGGGTTCTCAAAATATTGGTTAATTTTCGTGCAGCAATATTTGGATGTAGCAGTAAAAGCAGGTGATGTTTGACCTTTTCACCTATAAATCAGTAAAGGTCATCTTGTAATTGTAGCCAGTTTGTGTTCAAAGTAAATGATGAAAAGAGTCTTGACACATTGCTTATTGGAAATCATTTGATGTGAATTGAACAGAAAAAAGGCAACCTTTTGACCTGAAAATCATTAGAGGTCATTTGTTTATCAAGACCAACCTGTGTACACAGTTTGTTGACATTCTAGCTAAGGGTTCTCAAAATATAGGTTTGCAATATTGCTTGATGTGTGTAGCAGAAAACCTAGTAACCCTTTACTTTTCAACTAAAAATCATCAGCTTGCCATGGCAGATACATGTACTTATGAAGTTTGTTGGCTCAAGCAAATAATTCTCGATATTGGTTTGAAAGATTTGCTTTGCCAACCATTCATCAACTGAAAGTTATAAAGGAATAGATCACACTTCTTTGAAGATGTCTAAGTATTTGATTACATGTATTCTAATTTTAGTAACTACATCGTACTTGTATGGGACCATCTATTGAATTAAAAATTGATGAAATTGATGCACAGAAGTATATGTGTTAATCTTGATGTAGTGTTTTTTGTATTAAATTTTACTGAAATCAGTCAAAACTTATAGGGGGAGATTAAAATATTTTTTTAATTGTTTTTTCTTTTAAAGAAATCTTAGGAACTTTGCTTGTTTACATTAAAAACAACAGGTAGATTTATTTATTGTGATGTAATCTAAGTGAAAGCAGACGAAAACTCTAGGAGGAATGGCATATTGAAATATTGTTTACAAACAAACAGATAAACAAACACACTGGACAGACAGATGAGGGACTACCTAGCAATGCATCAATTTTTTCCAGTCATTTATTATCAAACAGAATTAACTTCAGTTACAATATATCCTGGTTATCTAAACATCTACAGAAGTAATAGACACTTAAATGTGAAATTTTATGATGAAGAAAAGAAGTTATAATTATGGCCTTAAATTTATAAAAAGACAAATGATGATGTCTTAAATCACTTTTATTACTATTACATCTTGAGTATCATTGCAATCAACATAATAATCACAAGAATAACATGAAGAGTAATACATACAGTATATTCTAATAGTGATGGGAATCAGGAAGAATTTCATAATCGATGATCAGGTTACTGTAACTAACTAATTATTGATTATAATCGGATATTTACAAAGTCTATCAAATTGACTTAATTAAGTGGTAAGAACGGGTAAATGACTACTTTCTGTGGTGGTCCAGCTGGTCCTTCATTCATTTTGTAGAACCCAAAGTACGTCCTTACCGGGAAAGTACTTTGTTACCTGGGTACGGATACAATTGTCTGTTCATCTGCGGCATCATGATACACAAATAAGTTAATAGATAAGTCACGGCTGGGATATTTGGCTTAAAAACTATTATGCTTGTAAAAAAAAAATTAACTGATTAATCAGAATAAATATTTTGTAATTGAGTGCTTGGATTATGCCAACAATCGACTGGTCTTTGATTATAATCGATGATTGGAACACCAGTATATTCTAAAATTACATCTTGTGATTATGTGTATGTACACTTACTCCTTTTGTATACATGTCTAGTGTACATTAACAATTATATCACAGATAAATCACAGCTCCAACTAAATTAATTTCACAATTAATAGTAAGTTACTCTCTGTATATTATCTCTTCTCACTTTTACTACAACTTTGCTTTGGTTTGGGGATTCTCTGAATCATCTGTTTCCCAATCATAAGCTGGTAAATTTTTATGATCTGCAAGAAATGTAGGAGAGAAAATAATTATTATGAGAGAAACTAATTATATGCATGTTGGAACTCACTAGGAACCACATATTACTTTGGGTTTCTATGTCAGCCAAAATGTTTAAAAACAAAAAAAATAAATAAGTGGCCCATAGGCAACAATGCTCACCATTTACATGGAAATAAATATAAACAAAGATATAAATAAAACCTCCTATTAGCATCTCCAAATTTCACATTTCTACAACTTTAATTTACAGTATATTAAGGCTTGGTGTCAAATATACGAATTGTTGCCTTAATTTCATTTCTGTATAATACTTCCGCTGTTTTTGTCTAGCCTAGTTCCTGGGCCTGGGACTGAGGCCATGCTTCAAACAAATTTGAATCTTAACACAGGGAAGCTTTCAATACATGTATATAATTAATATGCTTAACTCTGGTCCAGCTTTTTTGAGATGATTTTCAAAGATTTTTAAACCAACTGAAACATCACTTGACGAAAAAGGCCTATTGAAGTCATTTTACTAAATTTTAAAGATTAAAACATCCTCTTTCTTTCCTATTTTGAAAAACATGAAAGTTTTAAGGGGTTTTTTTTGGTTAAAAATACTTTCTTTGTTGCAACAGTTTGGTCAAGGAATGGATTGAACAGCAAGAAGACTGTGAAACTGCAATTTTTGAAATATGAAAGTTTGTTAATTTGAACTAGAGTGCTAAAGCCTTCAAATGATAAGCAGCATTAAATGAAGTGCTTGCATTTAGTTTTCTCCTACCTGGGATCTGCCAGGCATTGCCGTACAAACTGGCAGCGCCATCTACTTTGAGAGATTCTCCTGATATAAAAGCAGCTGCAGGTGAGAGGAGGAAGCATACAGCTGCTGATATCTACAAAGCAATAACAATACAGATTATAAATAGCTCATAAAATAAAGAGACTGAAAACTATTTTTCAAAAAATTATTTATCAAAAGAATTTTATAAGCTGTTGCTGAAACTTGCCTCAGCAGTAGTGCCTAATCGTTTAGCAGGAATATATGGGATGGCATGGTTAAATATATTTTTGTCTCCATAATTTGCAGCTGCTGTTTCCGAGTATATGGAGCTTCCCTGAAAGTATTTTTAAAAATTCTGATATATATGTATACAAGGTCTATTTCATATGAATCTGATGAATTTTATTTAATTTTAAATTTCTTCCTCTTTATCATGAAAGTAATTTAAGATTTTTGTTGAAATTTACCTACAGGAGCTACAGCATTGACCCTGACCCCGGAGGCCGCCCACTCCAAGGACAAAGATTTGGTCAGATTGTCTACTGCTGACCGTGCTGCCCCTGTGTGACTGAAAAATAAATTTTGATGTAAAGTATTAAAATAACATCCCCTGATATTGGTACACTGTTTTTTTTTTTCTCTCAGAACAGTTCATTAGTAATTGATTAATAATTTTAAAACCAGTGTCAAAAAGTACATATAATCTACATGAATGGCCATGGGTTTTATACATGTAGATTGAACATGCATTCTTGAATTTAACACAGCATAAATGTGCTTGCAAATTAATTGACAATTTGGGGCTCCATATCTTTTATGAAGATTTTCCCTGTACTTCTTAGGAATAAGGATATATTCTAAAGACTTTTTCTGTTATTGTTCATATTTAAAAATCTTAAATCAAGACTTTATGAAGATGTCTAAATATAAAATTGACAATAAGTAGATTTGTAGTTCTAAAAAGATTTTGAAAGATTTTAACTGTACAATTCTTTGAAACCCTTTGGACCCTCTTTTGTGGCCTCATAGATGATCATAAATATAGACACATAAACATAAATAAACTTAATCTTTCTCTCACCTACCTCATTCCAGGGAAACCCGTCCACATATCAGCAATTATATTGATGATAACACCACCATGCTTGCACATCCACTGGTTATATACTGAAAGGTGTGATATCTAGATAATGGCTTACAATGTAACAACATATCTGTAGCTGAGGAATTCAATTGCCACAATAAGCTCTTAAGTCAGTCAGAAGCATAACATCAGCATACCTTCTCTGCAGCATAAAAATGTTCCAGTGAGGTTTGTCTCTATGACAGCATTCCAGCCCTTAAGACTAAAAGAGGAGGCAGGTCCTGGAAACTGACCCCCTCCATTGTTTACAAGGAAATCAATTTTACCAAACTTTGACAATGTTTCTGAAATCATTTTCTGAACCTGAAATGACATTTCATTACATATATAAATAAATGCAATAAGGGAAGCAGTTTCATTGAACTTATCATATTCCTCTGGAGAGAAAAGATAATGTTGGGTCAATTTAATTATACAATTATGCCTACAGTGAAATAGTACAAAATACCATAAATGTAATTTTCTTATATACACTGTATTCAAATTCATTAAAACCAGTTAAAAAATCATTATTTGGCAGCAATATTATTTTCTGATATACAAAAATATCAGAACTGCAAAATACTAAAAGAATGTCCATATATGTGTGAAATAAAGATTAGAAATGATTGCCAACTTCAATTTTAGTTTGTCTTATTACAGTCCTAGCACAAGGCTCTGAAATTTACCCTTTAGTTCACCTACATAATATTCTTACTGGCTTCAATTACAGGCTTGAACTTTTGAAAAAATAAAATTCAGTGTAGCTGACTGGATTTACCTGATCTTCTTTCCGAATGTTGCATGGGATATTGCTTATTTCTGCTGAACTGTCACTAGGGATCTGTTTCTTAATGGCATCAGAAGCAGAAGCAAGTCTTTGTGCATTACGTGATGCAATCATTACTTTGCATCCTGCATGTCAAGACTATAAACATATTAATATACTTTATTTGATAAAGATGCTCATTGAAATTGAATTAAAAAATAAACAGACCCAAATATAAGAGTTCATGGGTTATAGCTAATCCGATGCCAGTGCTTCCTCCTGTCACTATGGCCACTTTTCCTTTAAATAAACCTGGTCTGAAAACACTTGAAACTTTCCCAGTAGAGCTCGCCATTTTTATGTCATGTGACATACAAAATGCTCACCGATCCCGGCTCAAATTGGGAGCTTTTTTTTTTTTTTTTTTTAAATAGTTGTATGTATAAAAGTTCGCTTTTTTATGAGCCTATTTTTAAATGAATCGTATCTATCTCCAATTAAATAAAAGTTCAATTCTCTGATTCTGTTGTATCGATCTTTGAATGATTTTCTTACAGGCAAATTTATTTGAAATTTTATACATGAATATACAAGTTAAGGTAAATTAATTTATTAAAAGAATTCTCAAATTTGAGAAATGAATTACTGTAAGTTGTATCGGGATATAACGTTTAGGTGAACACAATTTTAATTGAAAATTAAACTGTCATTTTCAATGAAAAATGAAGAAACCAGTTCAAATCTGGCAGGTCTTACACCAAACGAACGAAAGGGAAAAAAAATTAATTACTATAAGTGAATTAGTTTTATAGTCTACCGCATTTCACAATCGTGTATATTATAAATTTTCCTTAATTGATGATGTTTACTTTTTAACACTAAAGTGTGGGCACATTCAAATGACACACAAAAATGTGAAATATTATCACCAAAGTTGCTTTATTTTGTCCAAAAGAATCATTGAAACTTTAGGAGATCAGGGAAGTTCACATTGTTATACTGCATTTCTGTGTGTCGTTAGTCTGTAATTTGATATTCATAAGATCAATAATTATTGATTGCTACGAGAAATCGAGGGGTCAAGAGAAAAGTCATCGCACAATCAAAGAAAGTGACAGATTCAGAGGGAAAATATATTCCATCAATTAAAGATTTAAAACGTTATTGTCTTAAGAGACAGTTGTTCAAGATTGTCTCATTCACATTTAAAGAATCCAAGAAATTTAAAGAAATGCATATAGTTTATAATTTTGTGACGGTATAATACTCACAGAAACAGAAATTTTGAACAGTTGCGAATCTTTTATCTGCGTCTCTGATACAAAGTATTATAGGTAGATATTTTCCCCAGAACGGTTTTATAAGCTACTCAGCCTCCTCGACAATCTCAGATTACCCAAGTGATCTAGACCGTATTCAAAATAATTTCTACATTAATATCAGGAATCAATATATGAAAACATTGAGCCACTATAAAAATCTTTTTTGTCCATTATATCATGAAAAGAATATACTCAGCACGAACGTCACCTATGACCTGGGCATTTGACCTCAAAATCAATATGAAATGTTTTGTGTGGTAAAATATATTCTGAAGCAGTAACATATTTGATAAAAAATAATAATAAATTTAAAAAAACTTAAAATAATAATTAAAAAAAAAACTGAAGTCATTCTTTATGTCACTTGTCCAGCAAAACTCCTAAAATTAGTTTTAAAAATATTTGCATTTAGAGAGAATGATAAATAACACAAAAAATCTTCTTCTTTTTTTTTTTTTAAGAATCCAGCAGTATACTAGTATCTTAAACCTTTATGTTCATATAGATAAATTGAGTAATGGTTGATGGAGTAAGTGCGGAAATTTTGTAAGATTTTGAAAAAAAGATGTTTCGAAATGTGTGCAAAAAATAGTATAAATTTATTTTTTACGTACTTACTCATGAATACAGTTTTTTGCAAACGAATATGCGTGACGCCATACTAGGCGTATTAATTTCCAGGGCTGATACCATGCACAGGCACTTGTTTCGTATACGGGGCACCCCTACTTATTTTTACCACGTAAAAATAAGTAGGGGTGCCCCGTATACGAAAAAAGTGCCTGTGGCTGATACGGATCCTGCAGGGCTGATACGGTTATATATCACACCTCTTGTAGATCAAACCTAAAAAAAGTACTGATGGTAATACATGTATACCTATTTTTACGTCCACTTTCTCTGTAATATTTTTGTATAAAATATGTGGAGATAACGAACAGCATTCGAGCTCAAACATTACAAAATAGGAGCAGAGCAAACACGGACTTCTAAAACATCAGAGGTTGGATCAGGTGCCATGAAGGAGTGAGCATCCCCTGTCGTCCGGTCACACCCCTCGTGTGCTCCTTGTCATGATCGGGAAATAACGGAAATTCCGTCAACAAATCAGTGTGTAAATAATGGCCTAACAATTAGTATGAAAAAAGTCAGACAGCATTTGACTTAATGAAAGATTGTATTTGCTGACAAGGTCATTGTATCGACCATAGAACTTCCGAAATGACTTTAAACGAGACTGCTGATATTCTTGTTTCATCAACTTGTTTGTCAATAATTTACCTCGTTTTAGAAATTGTCATATGTAGAGCATGCTCTTGCGTATCGAATCAACTGAGAGATATAAACCCCTAATGCAGGTGATAAGGGTATATTGCTGCATAAGTAAGGAAAGTTGACGATTGAAAAGTTAAAGTCATCACGTTTATCATAAAGTTTTGTTGTTAGATTACCATTAACGTCCTTTTCTAATAAAATATCCAAATATGAAACAGAAGTGTCAGACTCGGTGGTATCTTTTATCTCAAGCTCACCGGGATGTATCTAATTGTAAATTACTATTATTTGATGTGATAAGCTAGTCGGTGATATTTATTTGTATTAATTTACTCAAGTAGATGTGTGTATGCAAAAAGCATAAAAAACACACCCTTTTCAATAGCACACCCTGTATCAGCCCACGGCCAATACCAGCCCCGGGCTTTCGGTCCTCTGGCCGATATTGCATGGACGTCGCGCACGATGTTGGTGTCAATTTTGGTAACGTCAAAATGACGTTAGATTACGTGACGCTAGAAAATTAATTTGGCGTTACTTTTTTGACCTACATTTTCTATGAAAGAAAAAATATAAACCTAGTATTTCTTTTAAACAACAATGCAGTTCATTGAAATTAATTAAATTCTCTGCTATTTTGCATGCATATTTCGGGAGGGAAATATGTGCAAAGGTTGCCTCATTTAATGAAAAGCTCGGTAGAAATTACAAAATTTATTTGACCTTTATCTGCTCTTTATTTCATTGAGATACATTTAAAAGAATTCCATGTCATATCAGCAGTCCCTAGTACCAGCCCTCTGTTTTCAGTATAGTGTACATATGTTGCTGATTTAGCATTGAATTTAATTTTTTCATTCAAAGCCCCTATCCCCACCTCACATTTAACCCCCACCCTCGCATAGACACTTACATACTGAGTACTTCTTTTTGTTACAGTAGATCTAACTATTTCAAATAATTCATTTAGAAAAAAAGGAGAGGAAACGAAACCGAGAATCGAAACACCCCCCCCCCCCAACTTTCTCAATGAAGAGGATTTTCGAAGTGCGACAGTTTCGAGGTTTTGTAGATATTTAAAAAACAACATTTAAGTTTTTCTTCCTTAACTCCCCTTTTTTATATGCGTTGCAACGTGCCTCACAGATCTGGATAATGATCGTAGGTTTCGTACTCCTTGGGGTACTTGTGCAGTTTACCTGTTTTATGCGTTTGCATACTTTTTTTTGTTATGCTCATTAATTTAAGCAAAGAGTGTGTCGGAGACCGTTTCAAACATACTTTCATCAGGATTCAGATTTGAATCTTTAAACCAAACCTGTAGGTTATGAAAGATAAGACTTTGAACATATTTTTCAGCTCATTTCACAATAGAAACTTATTTAAAAAACTCAGAAAATTATATTATTGCAAATTTAGAATAGGTTACTTTAAGATTTTCAAAAATATTTTATTAATATTGTCAAATCTTTCTGCATTTCAATTTCAAGAATGAAAGAATTAAAAATATTAATCGACCAGCTCATTTCAAAATTCCTTAAGCGTGTTTTATACCAGTTGGCCCCCTCACTTTCTTGGTCAGTAAAGGGTTTTTTTTCGTGCCTCTCAGATTTTTTGGGAATCCCCCCCCCCTTTGAAACCGTTGTTAACCTGTAAACAGGGGGTGTAACGATATCCCGAGATATGGCAATGCTTTCCGCTTGAAGTCGATTATCGATTATCTGAAATACCTTCTTTTTTTTTAGTTTCTTAGTTTTCATACAGTTAATTGTTTCAAAATTATAAAAATAGCGCAAATGCTGCCGCAATGGAAATTTTGACTTTTTGACACCAACATATCGTGCGCGACGTCATGGTGTCTCGGACTGATACAGGGTGTGGGATGTATTACCCTCCATATCGAACATGGCATACAGGGGAACACTAAAGAAAATACGATTTCTATATACTTAGGAATTTATCATTTCTGTCATTGTCATTCAAAATCGGTCAAAAATATATTTCAACCCATACATCAATTTTTTGTTTGTGTTATTTATCCCCAATAACTAACATCCTCGTCTAAGACAGCTGCAAATTTAGTGATCATAATATTTGGCTTGAACAGAGAGACGTATTGATAAGTCTCATCAAAGTAACATAAGGTGGAATTTATCATTAGCTCACACTTTCACGAAAAGAATATAGGTGTGATAGAACACATTCTAACAACCATTCGATTGATATTTTCATTACTAGCGAAAAATATGATCTACAGTAATTACATGCACAAGCATTAGCATCAAAGCATCCATCACAACTGCATTTTAACATAATTATGCATACAATGACATACACAACTGTAATACTATATTCAACGCATTCAATTTTACTTTAAATGTTTTTTTAAAAAGATATAAAAATAAGCAATAAAATGTCTTTCTTTCTTTGTTAGTACGGGAATTCACGTCGCAGCTTTTGCAGAAAAAAAATTATTAACCCACTTACGCGGATGTATTTTATGTATTTTTTCCGCAACAGCTGCGACATTAATTCCCGTACTAACAACCAAAGAAAGCATTTTATTATTTAAGTGAACACACACAGACATATAACATATATGTAATCAAGCTCAAAAGTTCATTCGAACAATACAAATTGGGAGCAGCAAGAACAAACACGGACCTCTAAAAACATCAGAAGTCAAGTTCCATGGATGAGTAAGCATCCCCTGTCGACCGGTCACACCCGCCGTGTGCTCCTTGTCATGATCGAGCAAATGGAAAAATTTGTTTACTATTCTGTTTGAAAATAATGACCTAACAATTTTTAAATGAAAAACGTCAGTCAGCATTCCACTTAATGACAGATTGTACTTCCTATCAAGGTCAATATATCGACCATAGAATTTGCGAAATGTTGACTTTAAAAGGAAGTGTTAATATCCTTGTATTCTCAAATTATTTGTCAATAGCTTGCGTTTTAGAAACTATTTGTACGTAGAGCATGCTCTTGCGAATCGAATCAACTCCTTATGCATTATTCAGGTGTTATTGGATATTGCTACATAAATAAGTTAAATTGACAATGGAAAAGTTGAAGTCATTATGCTTATCATGGAGTTTTGTTGTTAGATTGCCAAAATAATTTTGCGAATGACCAGTGGCAAGTTATTTCAATTTACGAGTTCCATTTTTATTGTAAAAGCAGCTGTCTATGATGTGTAGCCTGGACTTTAACTTTTCGTGGGGAATGGTTCTATAGAGTGTTGAAAAGTCGTACGTATTGATGTTATTGATTTTGGTAAAATTTTGTGATTTCAACTTTTCTCTAAAAGTTCTTTGAAGTTGTAGAGAGTCTACATCTGATTTACACCACTTGTCAAATATGTTGTTACATGTATATCCGCCCGAAACATAAAGTCAAATTAATATCCACACATATATAACATATGCTAAATTAGCACCAGCCATATAGAAGTGTGGGGTAGATGGCTAGCACTGGTAGGGTACAGGGTCTACAGTAAAACATGCTTTTAACAAGTGCCAGGGACAGATGATTTCGATTCGTAATGAACGTAATTCGTTATATCCTTTAGTATCACAATGCAGTTTAAAGTCACGGGGAATGGAAATCACATCGCTGTAGGCGTCAATTCATTATAAGCGTGTTCGGTATAAGCATGCTTTACTCTATTCAGCTGAAGAAATGTTGGTTAAGGTCCGTCAATTGATATTGGTGTCTCCTCTCAATTGACCATACTTTTTCTTAATTTTTCGATGAAATATAACAAATTTGGTATTTGTTTTCTTGTATTAAAATATACAATATTCTATACAAATATGACGCCATCTTGTGCCCTTGTTTAGACGCTGAGATTTTTTAGACGCTGAGATTTTTTTTGTTTAGTCAGAAAAAAAAATCTATTCCCATTTCCATTAAAGTAGATATAGATTGATTTTAAAACTAATCCGATTCTGTTTTAGCTCAAAATCTTTCAGGATTCCTAAAAAAAAATCATGCTTATGTGTATAGAATGCTGTGCCTTGTAATAAGACGCTGTGTTTTTTCAATATTGTTATTTATAAAACATCTAGACCTTCCCACTGGAAATAAAGTGGATTCAAATTGTTTTTCAACTAAACTGATTTGATTTATTTAAAAATTCCAGTCAGAAAAGGTCACGATTTAAAAAAAATCCTATATTTTCTATACAAGTCTATACAGTGATTTTCTACAAAAAATGGCCGACCTTCGCCTTCTTGTGTCTATGCCTAAACCAACTTTGACTATATTTTTACACTTGAAACCATTCCTTTGATTTAAAAACAGCATCAACACTTTTCCCTAGGTTTAATCTCATTGTATAGATTAAGTTTTCCTTGTATCGCACTTTAAAAAAGGTAAAAATACTTATTTGATGTATTCAGGTGACCCGATTTTAGCCCTTCGGTTCAACATCAATGCTTCTTTTCTAGACGACAGATAAATGTCATGCATCAAAAATACTATGAAATCATGCCTGAAACTTACCTTCATCTTAGGGCTAAGATGTTTGAAAGTATTTCTAATCCCATAATAAGTTATTCACTCCAATGTATAGATTATGAAGCACAAAATAACACAATTTGACGTCGCCATGATTTTTTTGGCTCTCGGTTTAGAGTGCTCTCTTTTACGCTCGTGATGTGCGCATAAATACGGCAGCTTGCCAGAGCTCGGTGTCATTCTGTTAGTAGCTGGTTTCCAGTCACCGTATCAGTATGGCTGAGGAAGACGTTCCTAACTACTTTTTGGTTGATGGCGTTGATGTCGTAAATGTCTGGATTGTGCGGGACATCAACACCGGGACGGAGTTAGCTCGCTGGCCGATAGCTACTCTGGGCCTAGCCAGTGACCTGTTGAACGGGATGAGAAGAAGAAGAAGGCGACGACAAAGACACCGTAGAAGAAGACGAAGATCGCCGTCTACCAGTGAAGATGACCAGCCAAGGAGAAGGAGGAGGACAGATTCACCACCACCTGCTGCTTCGTATTCGGCCCCTCTGAGTAGTCCGGAACTACTCGAGGACAACCCGAGAAGCCCGTCCCCTCCAAGAAGACCACCAACTCCTACCTGGTCACCCAGTCATCCCCCGGGAGCAGCTGCTGGACAGTGGGATTCCTCCGTAGATTCGGATTGGACCCCTCCCGTTAACAACGATTGGGCTGGACAGGGGGCTTCATCATCCGTTGATTCGGATTGGTCCCCTCCCGTCAACGATGACTGGGCACCTTCCCCGGAACTGGCTAGACCACCACCCCCGACCCCGGAGATGTCACCAGGTGTGAGTACTACGGGGCCAATTCCTAGATGGGGGATTCAAGTCGCAGCAGGCAGGCTGGATTCCTGTTCAGTTTGCTTGGAGGAGGATCGGATGTCCAATTACATCTGCTGCCAGTGTCGCCGTCGACCGGCTTGTCTCGAGTGTTCAGCTGTGCTGGTACAGATGAACCAATGTTGCCCTCTGTGTAGACGCAGGCTTTCGAGATATGCAGCTCGCGGGCGAGGATTGAGACCCCCTCCTCCAAGACAGCCATCTCCACCCCGACCCGGAAGACCAGACTTTATGGAGCCGTTGACCGGTAACCAACGACCTCCCCTCTCAGACCGAACAGAGTTCCGCGGCAGAGGCAGAGGCAGAGGTAGAGGCAGGCCTCTCAGGGAGTAAACCCTTGATAAAAAAAATCAACAACGGCCCTTTTAAGGGCCACTCCAATGATTCGAAAAGATACCTCTAAAACATTCAAGGTTATAGAAACGTATCAACGGCCCTTTTAAGGGCCACTTATTTTGAATAGATACCTTTTTAAAAACAACAAGGTTATATCAACGGCCCTTTTAAGGGCCACTTATTTGAATAGATACCTATGCGAAAAGATACCTAAAAAACATTCAAGGTTATATCAACGGCCCTTTTAAGGGCCACTTATTTGAAAAGATACCTAAAAAAAAAACATTCAAGGTGATAGAAACGTATCAACGGCCCTTTTAAGGGCCACTTTAATGATTTGAATAGATACCTCTAAAACATTCAAGGTTATAGAAACGTATCAACACCAGGTCACTATTTTTTAAAAAAAAAAAAATGAAATAACATCAACACATTTTTTTTTATATAACACAATCTTTATAACACACACACAGTCAATGTTTATGAAGAATGTACACTTGTTTTTGATAAGTGTGTACAAATTGTTCAATATATTGTCTATAATGAGTCCAATTTCCTCCTGCTAAACCACATCCTATTTTATAAGGAAAGGCATAAGGCTGGTAAGGTAAAGTTCCCAATTCTTGTAAACAAGCTTGAAACCATTTTTCTCTATTTTCTGGTGTATCTTGATAATAAGGTAGGCGATTATAATGTCCTGTGCCATAATCCCATTGAGCTAACAGACAAATGACTACAGGTTTTTGTAAAGAAAACACTTTAAGGATGCCTGGAATTCCTCTATCTTCTTCTAGGGCTAAATTTCTAGACCTTAAAGGTCTGCGGGTCGCATATAAATTAGCTCTGGGGTATTTCATAGCTATACTTTGACTCAATCCATGAGCTTTTACAGTCAAACAATTACATTGATGTACAATAGCTTCTACAGGAAAGTTTAATAAATCTCCTGGTATCTCCTGTAAACTCATGTTTGGGAATAATTTTTTTTTTCATGTCACACCTTTTTATATATAACCTGAACAAAATAAATAACAACAATAACTGTTAAAAATTTTTAATCTGAATTTTCCATATACTCAATCATCTCTCTTTTTTACATTGAAAATTTCTCCAGGCACAATTTTGCTGTTTCCCATTTCTGTAGTCATTCTTTGTTTCTCTTCTCAGGTTTCAGAATTCCATATTCCTGATAGTTGCCACCTTGCCTGTAAAACATTCTAATTCTGGTGTACTGTGGGACATATCAAATCTTGCTGTAAGATTAACTTTATGCACATCCAGTCCTCCTACAGGTTCTTTCATTTGAATGAAACCCCTGATTTGATGCACTTTTCCTGTCCAGGGATGAATTTCCTTTTTTAGGATCAAGTATTGAATTTCATCTTCAAGGTTCAGAAAAATGTCTATATCTTCTATTTCTTCTTTCACTTGATTTAAAACAAATGTCCAGTTAGTGGCTACTCTGTAACTTCTGTATGGGTCCTTTGGGTCATGGATCTTCTCATTTGCTGGCAAGTAAACATTACAAGGTTCTTCCTCCTCCAGAGTTTTCACTTCCATTCTTCTTTGAGGACTGGAATGTTCTTCTTCCATAGGCATGATCAATCTTTTTTCTAATAACTGTTGTTTCTCCTCCTCTATATCCATAGTTTTTTTTCCAAACTGACTTTGACTCATGGTTAGGGTCAACTGATCATGATCATCTACACACCTTGTATTTATACCCTCAGAGGTGGTGGTGTGCAAAAATAAATCTTGGACCTACGTTTTTTACTGAGATACTACTGTGTACGTTTTGTTTACGTTATGCTGAGTCAGTCCATACACAAAACCTTAGATTATGACGTCATACTGATTCACAGTCTAGGGAAAAAAACCACACACACACACACAAGCTCCATGTTATTTATTCAAGTAAATCTACAATCTCTTGGAATTAATTCTTTGTTTCTCATTTCAGGTTTTAAAGTCCCATATTCTTCATAGTTGTCACCTTGCTTATAAAATGTTCTTTCTAATTCTGGTGTGCTGTGAGACATATCAAAACAGGTTAACCCATGAATGATTTTGTACATGTCTCTCTCATGGGTCCAGTGTTTCATTTGAAGGAATCCTCTCACATGATGAAATTTTCCTGTTTCTGGATGCATTTCTTTTTGTAAGATCAAGTATTGATAGTCACTTCTAATGATTTGATCTATATCTTCCTGGTGACCTCCAGTTAAATTAAATATCCAATTAGCAGCTCTTCTAAATCTCTCCTTTTTAAATTTAGCAATATAATGATTGCCTGGATCTTCTTTATGTTGGTTCTCATAATGAGTTTTAATGTCTTTCAACAATTGAGTTCTGATTTCCATGATACATCCTTCTGTCAGACTCATGTTTGAAACAATGATTTTTTTGGGGGGTGACACTTCTTTTTATATAGATAACAATTCAAAGATAATTTAATTTTTATTCAGATTCTACAATGATTCTTTCTCTTACAATCCTGTGTCAATCTTTTTTCTCAAAATACTTTTTTTTTTGGACACAGCTTCTTCTGCTTTTTTTTTTTTGGTAATAAATGGGTATATTCTTCTTCTTCTTCTTCTGCAGTCAAGGGTCTTTCAATGTAATCTCTCCCATCATTATCATTTTCTGGACATAATTGATTATATTTTTCATGAGAAAGGATCTCAATAGTCCCATCCTCCTGTATTTGAATTGGTATACCTCTATCCACATCTTTCTCTCTCAGAACTCTCTTTCCAAATTGAATTTTACTCTTTTCTTGACTAGACGTGTTACCCATGATTAAGACAAATCAATAACTGATATATTTTTCATTTTACACCTTGTATTTATACCTTCTTTTTTTTTAATTTAGTATTTTTAAAAAAAAAACAAGAATAGATTTTTTTTTCTTTATTGATAACAAGAACAATAACAATTACAATACATTTTGATAGAAACATTGACAAGTTTGTCCATGACCCGTAGGTCTTTTATGATAAGTGTCTTTAAACCATTGAGCTACATAATGATCTCTTTGTAATGCTGTACTATGGTCCAAGGGGAATAACCACTCATCTGCGGTTTTTCTCTTCTTGTGTCTTTGATGTAAATAATACACGCAATATTGTCCACATACATCTGTATTCCAAGCTTGATATCAGTACGGATTATAAATCCATTGGTTAGCATGACGATGGATAAAATCTTGAATTTCTTTTTGTAAGGGAGGAAATCCATAAGAGTCAAAATATTCGATGACTGGACTGGACAAATACAAACATACCCAATGTTCTCCAGGTTTATCTTGAGGATCCGTATTCACCACAATGGCTTTTTCTTGAGGTCTTAATTGATCCGGTTATAAATCTAAAGGGTACACTCCACCAAAAGAACTCTTTAATTCTCTGGATAAGACTTCTTTTAACTGTCCTGTATCCATTAATAATCAATACTGACTTCTCTCTGTTTGTTGATTTCTAACAGATTATCGAATTCTGCATACACCACACAATTTAAGGTGTTCACCGTATTGTTCGTAAATTGGACTTCTACTCTCAGATTTCCAGTTTCTATGATGTGGAATTTATCCGATTGCGCTTCTTGATCTTTCGTGAAATCCCAACCCCATAAAGTGTATCCGTTTTTATACTCTTCTAGGGTGATGTCCGGGGCCCAATCTTCCCTTAATTTTCCCAGTGCTTGATATAAACTCAGATAAGATCTCAGATATAAATCTTCATTGAAATTAGGTTCGAAACAACGAGTACTCATGGTCTCTCCGTTGATACTGACAACTTATTTCTTAATTCCCACGTTTTGGAAATGAAACGGATTTTTAGTTTTATCTCCGTTGAATGCCGCATTGTCCACAAAACCTAAAATGATGCGTTTAGGCATCTGGCCTTGAAACAGATGATCCGTGATTTTAGATTGAGTTCCTGTGAGTATGGTAAAGGTTTTCACTTCGACTCTTCTCAATGGATATTTAGCTCTGTGAGTGTTCAAACTTTGATTAATACCATTCATCATGACGGCCGTGGGTTTGACTTTTCTTACCCATAAGATCATACTCAATATTTTGACTTTTCCCATACTTCCATCTTTGATCATCATATAGAACTGAGGTTTAGCTCGATTAAATCTCAAACGGATATCTACTCCATTGGGTAGAAATCGGTCTTGTTGAAATAAATCCAGATGTAAACGATCATACAAGGTTATTTTCTTACTATTATTTATAGCCTGGTGACGTTTTCTAAATCCTTCGTTTTTAGAATTGGCCGGTAACTCTGGGATGATAGGTTTGTTAATGGTCACAGTATCGGGACCACCATTTCCACTTGGGGTTACATTAAATGTCTTATTTTGAGCCACTCCAAGGTCTGCTACCCCTACTTCGTCCATGTGTCCTGCTGTATCTTTTTCCCACAGACTACAAGCTCTCATCTGGGTCATTAAAGTTCTGGGTTTGTAAGAAAGTAATTTCTCCAGATAAGCTTTGTAAGGATAAGTATCGGTTCCAGGAGTCACTATTTTTCCATTGACACTGAGATCGATTTCCGTAAACAAAGAATGGAAGATATTATTCACCGGGGCGCAAGTACTGCCAGCTCCAGTCAGATTACTACCATCCTCTTTGGTAAATTTACACACTATTTGAACATACGTTTGAGATAAATCCAGATATTGATCTCCTTGTCCATTAATTTCAAATTCAATAGGAGCCGTATCCGAATCTAAAGTACTGGAAATGGGGTAATATTCTTCCCATTTGGAGTCTTCTAAAGCAATATTAGTCGGGGGGACTTGGAACAATTCTAAATTGTTCATCCCACACGCACAGGAATCTGGTTGCAACATGATGTCTGTCTACTAGGATTGATTTTTCACAAATGAAGGTCAATCTCACTCGACTCCTCTATTTATAGTGTGTCAATCAAAGATATCTAAACCCCTTTTTCTCTTCTTAGGACCTCCTCGGGCTAACACAGGTGTCTTTTTTCTTCTTTTCTTACCTAGATTCAATCTCAGGGCTTGTACTCCGTGAGTTTTAACAGCATCTTTTAAAGATCTCTTATTTTCTAACACATCTAACCCCGTTCTAGCAGCAGCAGTCAAGGCATGTTTAGCTCCCGTTTTCAGTAAATTTCTCACAACTCCTCTCCCTCTCTGCCGTCTTCTTCTTTTACTTCTCCCTTTACCTTTTTGACTTTTCTTATTCATCTTTTTAAAAGCTAAACTTCCTCCTCTATTGAGAGCAAATAAGCCTGTATTTTTAACGGCATTGAGTCCATGAGTTAAAAGAGCATTTTTGATATTTTTCCTTTTTTTAATCACATCTGCTCCTACTTTAGCTCCGGCAATCAAGGCTTGATTACGACCCATTTTGACTAGATCTTTAAGAAATCCTCGACCTCTTTGTCGCCGCCGGCCTGAGCCTAATTGGACAGCTTCTTTTAAAGTCATCCCTATAGGTAAGTTCGGTACCATTCCCGAAAGAAAGTCTATAAAATTTCCTCCTCTTTGAGATCTTAAACCCTGGCGTAATAACCTCATTGTGGGTGGAAGCAAACTGTCTGAAACAAGATTTAGTAATGGAAATCCAGCAGAATCAAAGGGAAGGGCTCCAACCAATCCAGAGATAATTCCACCTACACCGTGTCCTTTTTGACGTAATAAACCTTTATGATAGACAAACTGTCCGTGTCCTCTTTGTCTCAATAATCCGGGATGATACTGCATGTTTCATGACTCGTGTCAGACTGACTTAAATGCACTCAAGGGACTCCTTTTATACCTCCTGTCTTAAGGTTGAATACAATACAGACAGCATATCAGACAAGTCATCACTTCCAATAAGATGTAACAAAAAAGATGTACACTCATCTCAGTACACTTTTCTGAAATGAAGTTTCACGACTGATTTTCCATTTAAAAAAGGCATGGGAGTCCCTAAAGGAGTCATGATATGAATCTCAATGCTATCGAAATGTTTTTTACTCAGTTTCAAATATTCCGCTCGAACGGGTTCCCATTTAGCTTGTTTTTTATCTTCCAGATTGAGTGTACAAGGAACCACTCTTAATAATTTCAAGGCATTGGATCCTACCGTCTGGGGTTCAATCAAGTCACAATACACGTACATGGATTTCAGATTTTCATATAAATCTACGGTATTGTTCCCCATGTAACTAACGTTGATCCATTTGGTTTCTGTATCGTTCTGAAGCATCACTTTCTTACTTTCTATTCCCAGCTTATAAGCTAAGGCTATGGGGAAACGAATGTATAAGGGATATTTTTTAAGTTCTCTCCCCGTAAACTGATACATCACTTTATCATATTTGTCATGATATGTTAATTTCATGGCATTCTCTTTTTTAGAATCACCCTCTTTTTTAGAATCACCTAAAAACTTCCATAATTTTTTCAAAGTTCTTTCCAGTCCAAGACTGATTTCACTTGTTAAAGCCATGGGATGAATGTAAGGTCCCGGTCTAAAGTGAATTCGCTTAATTTCCATCTTCTGGTCTTTCGTTATGAGATTACCAAATTCAGTATGGATCCAATCTAATAGTACAGGACATTGGCTTAATGGCATCGCATCTATGGCTTTCATTTTAAATCTGTCCCATTTAAACACATTAGGTTGTTGGACTTTTGAAGCATAAAACTGAGGAAGCAGGATGTCAAAATAAGCTTCCTCTTCTGTGATGTTTTTCAATGATATGGGATACATCAATTCTGTTAAAGCCACTTCCCATTGTCCATCTGTTAAATCGACTGTTTGTGGTAATAAGGTTTTAAATTGAGCCGTCGTATTACTCGGAAAAGATTGCATGGACCCATCACTGGGTAAAGTCATGTAAAAACTACTGCTCTCGGCTATGTTCAGTGAGATACTGAGACAAAATAACTTAGGTCCCTTCTATTTATAACAACTATTTTTTGTTTGTTTTATTAAATTTTAATTGGACATATTATTACACTACTTCTTCTTCTTCTTCGGATCTGTAAGGAATCACGGTCTCAAAACACTGGCCCTCTTCGTTTTCCAAGCTATCTTTAATCTGGGAAAAAGGAATACGACAATACAGGTACTCTGTAGGACAGTAATAGCTAGGAATCCTCAGTCCATCTTTTTGCTGGTTCCAGAACAAATCACGAAGACAGTGTTCTATATTCCAGCACCATTCACCTTCAGCCAGAACCACACGAGTCTGGAATTTACAACGACCTAGGATCAACCACTTGTACTGTTGATAATGATGGTATATTTTTACCCTCACCTTAGATCCTTTAGGATGTAAGAATTTCTGTCTTTTTTCCAACCACACATCTTGAGTCGATGTTCCTGGATGATTTTCAAAATAATCTAGGATGGCTCCTATTTTAGTTTTCATCCACGGTCCCTGCATGTAAATACATCCAAATAAACTCTCACAATACCAACGATACTGCATAATTTTTTTTTTGGCGTCTGACTTTTAGACTTGACTTTTTCAGAATGAATAATTTTTGGGTCATACCTCTTTATATAACCTTATCCAATCTATTTTTAGTATCTCAAAAAAAACCCAACAACATTTTTTTTTAATGATTTATTTCCTTCATATCTACATAAGGGACAAAGTCTGTAGCAAGTCTTGACAAAGTTCTCAACACATTTCCCACAGCAAGGATACTGTCGACATTGTTGACACTTCCATCTCCCCTCCGTATTTTCCTCCCAACAGGTCAGGCATTTCTTTAAAGCTCTCTTTCTCGTTACTTTGACCCATAAGGGTACCATATTCTCTACCCCGTACTTCCATGTAAAATATTTCACACACCAGTTACATCCACAGGTCTCCATAGAAGGGGCATCATCCACAAACCAGTGAGGAAAAGGCATTTCACAATGCTCACTAATTCGACAAGTTCTGTGATGCCATCCGGGATAATCATACACTGTAAATGTACGCTCATGAATCATCTCCCTATCACAGTAATGACAGTGATACTTTTCTACGTCAAACAAATACGCCAGTCTCCACATAAAAGTCATGATTGAGCTCAGTGTACTCAAAGCTAAACTTTATATACCTTTTATTTATAGGGGGTGGTGTGCAAAAAAAATGTTGGACTTACGTTTTTAATGAGATACTACTGTGTACGTTTGATTTACGTTATGCTGAGTCAGGCATAAGCAATACACACAAAAACTTGGCAGAGATTCAAATCACAGCTCGGTATGCATTGTGACGTCATGTGTCACAAAAAATGTTATAGTTGAAGAGAGAGAGAGAAAAAATAAGACATTTTTTTTCTAGGTTTTTAATTCACAATAACATTAAAGTAACAAACATGGAATACTTTGACATAGTTCTTTTTGAATAGGAAAAGTTCTCCTCATGTACAAATATTCTGTTTCACAAGCACAGTCCATGATGTCATATCCTTCTTTGAGCACTTTATTTACATAATCTTTGATACAATCACGGATTTCTTCCATCCATTTCCCTTGAATCCAGGTCCTTGCTGGTCCCTCTGGTTTTTGAGCGAAAACATATTTTACTTTCCATTTGAATTCCTGATACTGGGGTCGCCATGGTCCTAATATTACTTTTATAAGTTGTCCACATTCATGGTCCGGTAATTTGATTCTCTTATACAGGTAGACATCATTGACTCCTGTTTCTCCCGAATTCTTATCCATGAAATCTTGGATACATTCATTTTTGTTTTTCATCCATTCTCCTTTTTTACTGGAACCTGTATGCTCTTGCATTTTCCAACGATACTCGGAGCTTAAAAAATCCATGTTGCTCTATCTTCAGTCAGATCAGAAATGAATCTTTTTTTTCCCATTATATATATATATATATATATATATATATATATATATATATATATATATATATATATATATATATATATATATATATATATACTCTGTGATGTATCTATTTTTAGACATTAACCCTGTGCATTCGTAGTCTTCTTAGGGGTATGATGCATCATCGTAGGACTAGGCATGATATAACCCACTGAAGAACTGACACATACCATCCAATATTCTCGATTAGGATCGTGTAAAGCTAACATGACCACACTGGTAATGATGAGAGATACACAGATAAATAATTGGGCGAAATAAACGATTTCTTCTCGAGGAATATTCTCTCCACAAAATTTCCAATGAGGCGTTATTTGATGAGATCCGTTTGGGGAATCCATGAATCAAAACTAGGGGGATATCCTTTCCACCGAACTTTGACTTCTTGAATGATTTTTTTCCCGACGCGTCGCTTTTTATACCCCAAGATTTCCTCCACTTCGTACACGTCGTCTTTTTTAATGATCTTTTGTAATTCTTTTTCGTAAAAAGTCCCTTCTAATTCCTCTCCGTTATAATCTTGCACTCTATACACGTAAGGATACCTTCCAGGAACTCTTTTAGAAATGGTAAACAGTTCTGTGGTCCAGTTAGGTAAATATCCTTTTTCAAATGTGCGTTTGGCTTTACTGATGCGGACCTGATCTCCTTCTTTAAACTGAGGTTTAAGAAACTGTTTTGGATTCGATGTCCCATATAAAGTTTTCCAGACTTTTAACACATTAGAAGCATTCACTTGAACTGGGCTCTTTTGATACTCCGATGATAGGTATGATTGTAAGCATACACTAAATCCGGTAAAACTTCTAAATACCGTCTGGTTTTATGACGAGTAAAATAACGCCACATGCGTGCTTTGAGTGTACGCTGAAATCGTTCCACGATACTGGCTTTAGTGTCCGTATTACGAGTAGTAAAAAAATGAATGGATTTAAAAGCTTGTAAGAATTCTCGATTGGTAAATTCTTTTCCTTGATCCGATTGAATGCGGACGGGACGTCGACCGTCTTATTGAAAAATCTCTTGTAATCCTCGAATCATTTCTTTTCCTGTTTTCTGTTTTAAAGGCACTACCCAGGCATATTTAGATAAGACGTCAATGGCACATAATAAAAACGTATATCCATCATTATGTTTCTTTAAACTGGACACATCTGCTAAATCTAATTGCCATTGTTCGTCTATATCGGTCACTCTAGTCTGTTGTCTCCGGAATTTTCTTTGAATGGGTTTATGTAAGGTATAAGTATCTTGCTCTTTTAACCATTCTCGAATCTTTTTCAGGGAAATTCCTAAAGGTTTGACCTGACGATACAAAGCTTGTATTCCTCCGTACCCTCTTTTAGGATCATAATAAATCTCTTTTAAAATATCTTCCACTTGTTTCTTTTTCATATTTTAGGTAATGAAAGCCAATTTTCATCGATTTGTCCTAATTTCTTTTCTTCTTCCTTTTTAGTTTTAAAGGCTCTTATGTCTTCTTCGACTTGGGCTTTTAATTTCTTTCGAGCTAAAGGACTATATCTGGATCCTACCCTTGTCCCTACAGGGGTTGAAATGGATTTTTTAATGACGGTTCCTCGATCTTCTATAGGTCTACTCACTGGAGTGTCAAAAAAGGAAGAAAATCCACTATCGTCTATTTCGTGACTTTTAGGAGTACTGATTTTTCCAGGTCTCTGCATGGCTTTTATAAGGTTTCCATTGCTCACGTATTCTAGAGGAGTACGCGTCTCTTTTAAAGCTTGAGCAAATTGTTCCAATCCTGTAGGAACCGGATGATGTTTACGAGACTGAGATCTCATACTATCAGCCATTAAATCCACAATGTTAGAATCGGGAATTTTTTGACCTCGATAACTAATTTCACCTTCTTTATTCCTAGTTAACACTTTAGGGTTTTTCTTTAAATGATTTAATAATAATCCAGCTTTTCTTTTCATGTTTTTATTCACTGTTTCAAGAATTTCATCGTCAATTTCAGCTGCTGGTAATGCTGCTGCTGCTGGGGCTGGAGCTGCTCCTGCTGCTGCTGAAGCTGCTGCTGCTGGAATTTTCAGTTTAGAAATAGGTTCCTGCCTAGCTTGTTGTAAATAATTCCTATATCGATGAAGTTCCTGGCCATATAAAGCGACTTTTTCTTCCGGGGTTAAATCTTCACGTCTTGTAATCTCGTCCAATTCCTGACCTAAACTGATGGTGGATTGAAATTCTGGAGGTTTGGGTAATTTGGCCTTGAGATCATTTAATAAGACTTCAGGAACTAACACCATTTTACGACTCGTATTTTTTTCTTCTTCTTCTTGATGATTTTATAGACGGATTGACCGGCACCCAACAATAAAGGTGCTGCTGAGATTAAAAGGGGTAAAATGTTTCCTCCTTTTTGTTGAAGTAATAAAGCTCGTCGTTTCTGGACAGATTGAGGTTTGACCAGTCTCCTGAAGATGTGTTTCTTAGGAGCTAGTTTTCGTTTATGAGCCGAACTGAGAGGTAACACTCCTTTTAATAGGTTGTACACGATCTCGCAGATTTTGAGAATACAATCTCCAGAACAATGTTTTAAAATACCCGTCTTTAATGGAGAGGAATAGTGAGGGTCAGATAACACTCTTAAAAGAGGCCAATGAGGTTTTAATCGAGTAGAACAGCATCTTTTCTTCTTCTTCTTAGCCATCCTGGGGTTAAAATGAGGACATGGCCCAGGTTTCTCCCCTTTTTATACTCTCAAGGAGGAGCATACATGTCGTGTTTGGCCTTCTCGTGTTTATCTCTATTTTTCTGGGTGACGTAGAATTTGGAACAATATCGGCATTTATATCTCATTCCTTTAGGAAGTTGAGGTGTAGAAGCGGTCAGAGGTTGAAAGCGTGCTATTTTAGGAGTGTGAATGGGTACTTTAATTCTAGGAGTGTGAATGGGTACTTTAATTCTAGGAGAGGGAATTCCCACATTGACTTGAGGAAACATTTCTAAATCGGGAGCTCTTTGACTGCCTATGGGTCCCATAGGACGATCCATTCTCATTTCAGCTTGTTTTTTTAATAATGTAACGGGATGGCACTCAGTCACTGGGGTGTATTAACTGATTAACGGTAATTTGAACACCCAGAAATTTACTAACTTTAAACCAATTTATTTTTAAATTAAATGATGGACTCCAGTAAATAATTAAAATAAGATTTAAATAGCTTGAGATGATGGTTTATTCTGGCTTTATCTCAATTAACAAATTAAATAAAATTTAATCAATGATAAAAATTCAATTAAGAAAAATACAATAAAAAAAAAAAATAATGGCTGCAGTCGTCTTAACCCCAAATTCCCAAAAATATTAAATTTCCCTAAGACATATTAATTAATATTGTGAAACGGCTCTAATAAATAAATAGGCCTAGCTAAATTTCTTCAAATTACTGAGTTACTAATAGAAATAAAGAAAAATTCCCCAAAAGTTCTTAAAATTTCACCTACATCTTATCCTAAAAGCCCAAAAATCTGGAGTCCCCGTTGTACAACGGGTGCTCACTTATATACCCTCGGGGAACGGTATCCGTTCCAAAACAACACGGAATCCGTTGGAAAGCAACGGAATCCGATAGAAAAATACAACGGAAAATAGTTCCCATCTATAAAAAATTACTTTAACAAGTTTAAAATACGAATAAAATATAACTCTAATTCATTAATATATTATGCAACATAATTAATTACCTTAAAGCTCATTTTTCTAATTAATAGAAAAATCTGTCAGCGCATAAATATCTGGGGTGCGCGGATCAAAGAAGTAAACGAAAATTCACCCATAATGCATTGCGCCGACATGTAAATAGAAAACTAAGACTGTCTGCAGCTTACAACACGTGTTTGCACAAAACAGGTAAAATACCAGTAAAAAACGTAATTTTCTTAAAACATTTAGTAGATCATGCTCTAGTTACAGCATTTATGCAATTATTTCAACAAGGACATCGTTAAATATGAAAGGATATGCATATATTACATGTGTTCGTTCTACTTTCACTTTACATACGATGACATGAAAAGTTGTGAATCCAAATTTAGAACATTAAGTAATAAACATACAATACATATGATCAAAATACTCGAATTATGAATCATTTATAGAGGTAGATTAATATGACAAGATTTGTATTTTAAATACAAATAAAATATGGAAACTTGAAATGATCAAACTTTACATTACCCCTCCGTTAAAAACATTCATGTCCTCATGAATAATAATCAAATACTATGACAGTACCATTGCAAGTTATGCAAATAAAAAAAAATATGTACAGTTGATGAGATTATGAATGTTAATAACAAAACAACATTAATAACAAATTATCAGCATTTTAAGATGTATACTAACCACAACTCAATTCACTCACAAAAACTTTCTATTATATACATACATCAAGTCAATATCAATGATGCTTTATAAATATGTTATATCCAGGTACACATATTTAAATATATAGAGTCATACTGACATTGTTTTTCAAAAAAAAAAAAAAAAAAAAAAAAAAAAATCCACCTCTAACCCACATCTATAAACAATTTACCCAAATGTACAGATTTATTTTTAACAACAAAGTTTATACATAATCCACAGATTATTAAAAAAAGAAGAAGAGAAAACACTAACAATACAAATTCAGATTAATCATAGTAATATATTCTTTACTTCCTCCTGTTATACGGTGCTTGGTACCTTTGATACTGGTTGTTGTTCCTTTGCCTTGCTGGAGATCTTGATCTTGTGAATTGATTTATGGCATCATTTCGGGTTGTCTGTCTATCATTCCTGGTCATCTGATACTGATCCCTTAGGCCCTTCAAAATATCAGTCTGTGTTTGCATCTCATGATGGATGTTCTGCAGGGTCCTCTGAACATTGAATAGGTGGCCCACGATGTCATACATAAGACGAGTCCGTGACCTTGATCTCGATCTCTCTCTTGGTTCTGCCCTTCCTCTTGTCCTTGCTCTCCTTTTAGTACTCTCTTTCTCGTCTTCACTGAAACTACTGCTACTTCTACTTCGTGATCTCTTTTCTTTCTCCATCGACTTCCTTGGGGCTTGCCTTCCACCTACTTCTGTAGCACTGGTCCTTGCTCTCCTTTTAGTACTCTCTTTCTCGTCTTCACTGAAACTACTGCTACTTCTACTTCGTGATCTCTTTTCTTTCTCCATCGACTTCCTTGGGGCTTGCCTTCCACCTACTTCTGTAGCACTGGTAGTTTGTGTAGGAATTATAGTTGCTCCTTCTACTTTCTCTGGTGGCAGACAAATTGGTGTAGCGGTAGTTTGCTGTTGAAGAGGCTCCCCCAGAAAGGAAAAAAGTTCCGGGTCAACATCGTCCAACTGCAGCAAGTCTGGGAAGGTGGGAGTGGGTTGGAGTCGTTGAAAGGCAGAGTTGCTAACCTGGCTTTGAGTGTTACATGTAACACTGGTTACTGTGGAGGGCAATACTGGTGGAGTAACAACAATGGGACTATTATGACTCAATGGTTGAGGCGTAGGGGCAGCAGCAGCCTTACTAGTGCCCTTCAGTCTGTCCAGCCAAACTTTCCTAGACTCCTCTTTTCCTAATCTTTCAAAATGCTGGTCTTCCTTGGGAATAATACCATCTCTGTTCTTCTGTAAGTAAGTCTCGTCACTCCCCGGCTGTCTCCCCAAGCCTACCAAGTTATCCCTGGCCTCCTGGTGTCTGCTGTAACTCTTTACATGCTCCTTGAGCTTATTCTCCTCATCCGTCTGAAAATGGCAGAGGGAGCAGTAATATGGAATTGAATCCAGTGGTATGTGGTATTTGTATATATGGCTGATGACGTACCGCTTCTCCCCCTCCTGCTTGTCGCAGAGAAGACATCGATATACTCTGCCTCTCTTCAGTATCTCCTTGGCAGTTGACATGTTAACTTCAGCCATCTATACAATATAAATATTAAACATATATACAACATCCGTTCATTAAATACTGTAGTAATAACTTCAAGATAATATCCAACCCTTCCCCAGGATTCTCTTAGATGAATAAAGTTGACGACTGCAGACCACATCTCTTTTAATATGAGACATTGTCCAGATTAAAAACTTCACAAAAAAATAATTTCCTAGCTTCCTATTTATAATAATTTCTTTTCTAAATGATAAAAGATGATGACATTGTATAGGGACGATAACTCAGGAGATTATCAGTATAACTACTCATAATAAGGTTTTAGCTTGTCATGATGTATAACTTTCTGGGTAGGATTATCAAGGGACTTCACTCTGTAAGTAAGATCTGAAATTTTCTCCACAATAATACAAGGTCCCCAGTAACAGTTACTGAGTTTTCCCGTGTCGGATTCATTTAGAACCCATACTTTGTCTCCTGCCTTGTAATGGTTGAGAAAAGTTTTTAGATTATAGAAGTGTCTTTGTCTTTCTGTAGAGCTATTTAAGTGCAGTCTAGCTATCTCGTGTGCTTGTTGTAAGCGATTTCTTAGTGATTCCACATATTCCCCGTAATCTACCACAGAGTTATCTTCCTTGGTTCTACTGCCAAAGATAATTTCTGTTGGGATACGCACTTCGCGTCCTAGCATCAAAAGATTTGGTGTAACACCTGTCGATTCATGCACACTTGATCTATATGCTGCACCAAGGCATCCCAAGTATAAGTCCCAGTCTGTCTTATCATCTTTTATATAACTCTTGATCATCTTTAGAAGTGTTCTATTGAATCTTTCAGTTTTTCCATTACATTGGGGATGTCTTGGTGTTGTTCTTTTCTTCTTTATTTCAAGTAAATTGCATAATTCTTCAAAAATTTTGCTCTCATAATTTCGACCTTGGTCAGAAAGTATAGAGTCTGGACACCCATAACGACTGATGACTTCGTTTAGCAGAACTCTTGCTGTAGTGACAGCTGTTAAATCTGAGATGGGGATAATTTCTACCCAATTTGTAAAGTGGTCTGTGGCAGTTAGAATGTATTTATTTCCTCGAGCTGTTTCTGGTAATGGCCCAAGAATGTCAGTTGATAATCTATCTAAAGGTGCTCCTACAGTCATTTGTCCTAATTTAGCTTTTGGACTTCTATATGGCTTTTTATTCCTTTGACAAATTTTACAACTGGCCACATAGGCACTTATATCTTCTTTCATCTCAAACCAAAAGAAATTTTTTGATATTCTCTCTTGAGTTTTCTTTCTCCCTAAATGACCACTTAACAGATTATCGTGAGCAAGGGACATGACCTCTTTTCTAAATTTCTTAGGTGTAACCAATTGCAAATGAAACCCGGAGTTATCCCTTTTGTGAAATTCCTTCACCAAAAGTCCATCCAAAATTTTCAGTGAGCTAAAAATATGCCAGTAATATCGTAGTGGTTTAGATTTCATTACTATATCTGAGAACTCTGGTCTACAATCCTCTTCAACCCATTTGTAAATTTCACTGAGGTCAGGGTCATCAATTTGTTCTTTTTGAATCTGTGATTTACTGTATTTCTCCCACATTGAAGAATATCCCAAGCTAGTTTTGTTGGTCTCCTGTCTTGTTTTAACAGCTCTAGTGCATTCTGCAGTGTTAGCATCTAACGAAGGTTCATTTTTTGAAACAATATTGTTTAGGAAAGAACTACACATGTCGGTAGCCCTTTTCTTACATTTGTTACATGGGCCACACTTTAAATACTCAAGACTGTCTGTCTCTGGGCAAGAACAATCTGCTGGATTATCGCATCTACTCAAAGCATCAGCATTGTTGTGTTTTAATCCAGGTCGATACTGGACGGAGAAGCTAAAATATGACAGAATTTCCAACCAACGCGCAATGCGTCCTTTAGGCTCCTTTAATTTAAAGAGCCATACAAGGGCTTGATGATCAGTGCGCACAGTAAAGTGACGACCTAATAAATATTGTCTGTAGTACTCAACAAAGTAGCGTAGTGCAAGAAGTTCCTTGTCAGTTATACAATAATTTTTTTCACATTTGTTTAAAGATCTGCTACCATAGGCTATGACCCTTTCTTTACCATTCTGCATCTGTGACAAAACACCTCCTATTGCTAAGTCACTCGCATCAGTATCCAAAATATATTCACCATCATCCAAAGGATAAGCAAGTATTTCTGGACTTAAAAACAACTCCTTGAGTTCACTGAAAGCTTTTTCACACTCGTTAGTCCAAATGAAGGGTCTTCCTTTTTTAGTTAAATCAACTAAGGGTCTAACTAAATTTGCAAAGCCTTTGATGAATTTTCTATAATAACTGCCCATTCCTAGCAATTGTCTAACCTCTGTAACTGTTGAGGGCCTTGGCCATTGTATTATTTTGGCAATATTGTCGGGATTAGGAAGTACTCCTTCAGCTGATACTACATGACCTAAAAATGTGACACTTGTCTGGAAAAGATTACACTTTTCTGGTTTAAGTTTCATTCCAGAATTTCTTATTCTTAAGAAGACATCTTCAACTCGTTGCAGGTGCTCTTGGAAAGATGATCCAAAGACAACAATGTCGTCAAGATATATAATACAAGTCTGCCAGTTTAGTCCTTGCAAAACAAGTTCCATTAGTCTCTGGAATGTGGCACAAGCTGTGCTCAAGCCCATAGGCATTGTAGTAAATTCGTAAAGTCCATATTTAGTAATAAAGGCCGTTTTAGGAATATCTTCCTCTTTTACAGGTACCTGGTGGTAGCCGGATGTAAGATCAAATGTAGAAAAGTAGACAGATCCTCGGACTGTATCTATGCAGTCCTGAACTCGAGGAAGTGGAAATGCATCCTGGCGAGTTACTGTATTAAGACGCCTATAGTCTATGCAACATCTGGTTTTTCCATTTTTCTTTTTAACGAATACTATTGGACTAGCCCAAGGAGAACTTGATTTTCTAATAATTCCTTGTTCCATCATTTGTTTGACAACTTTTTGTTCTTCATCTGCAAATGCCAAGGGCACTCTCCTTGGAGGCTGTCTAATAGGCTTGGCACCTCCAGTATCTATTTCATGATGTACAAGAGTGGTGACTCCTAAATCGGTATCATTCTTTGAAAAGATAGACTGATAATTGCAGAGAAGATCTGAAATTTGTTTGCATTCTCTTTGAGTTTTATCTTGGATTGCCCTACAATACAAATCTGAAAGATAATTAGGAACGGTCGACTCTGAAGAGTTGTCTCCCTTGTCAGAGTGATCTACTTGTACTTTTCTGACTTGTTCACTACTTGATTGAAGCTTACTTTCTGAAGACAAGACTTCAGCCACATTTAGGGTATCAATAAGCTCTGCTTCTCCTAAAATATCATCCTGTTGTATCTTGGCTTCTGTATTGAAAGGATTTAAAACTCTAATCTTTGATGAGACTTTATTTTCCATGTCTATCAAACAAGAAGCCATCAAAAGTGGAAACCGGTTATTGAAATCATTTGTAGGTTCAATACAAAAAGTATTACATAGCAAATTCTTGTCAGACTCAAATCTGTCTACAAAAACATCTATCAGCTTCTCACAGTTAGCTGGAATGACATAATCATCTGCTGCTATAACCCTCCTAGTTCTGTCTAGTGTTTGTCTAAATTCAATTTCTGTTCCCCTAAAATTGATTATATTTTCATGCAAGTTAATATTGACAGGTCCATTTTCTGGTTTTAATAATATATCAAGTCCTAAAAGTGCTTGGTCTTCTATTTCAGCCACAATTATCTCCTCTTGGAAAGTTTCATGGTCGAGTTGAATTTTAAAAATGGCCTTTCCAAATTCTTTCAAAGGTTCTCCACTAACACTTGTTAATAGATTAGATTTCTTTAACTTTGGTCTCTGGTCTTGGGGAATTCTGTCAAAAGTTTTCTTTGATATAATGGATCTGGTTGCACCAGTATCTGTGGTCCATTCCAAACCTACTCCCTGTACAGATCCACTTATATATATTCCTGGACAGCTGTTGATTTGTCTTAAAACACTGGTAAAATGGGAAGAATGGTCAGACTCAATAGCCGTGCAACAACTCGTATTAAGGGATTCACCTGCATTTGTATCAAGCATCTCACTTGATGTATGTTGAGGCTCAGACAGACCAAATGTCTGATTGTCACTATCAGGGTTCACAATGGGCACCGCACTACAGTCCACCAAACTGTCTCCAAGTGTGTCCAAACTTCCAACAACCCTATTTTCCTCAACTTCACAAAGTTCCTGCTGATCATGAGTCTCACAAGGTCCACTACCTGTACTCTCAGCATCATAAAATACATCATCAGTTAAGTCGCAGTGATCTCCCCTAATTTGTTGTAAACTATCATCTACAGTCTCAGTGTTTTCAGAAAAATCAAAACAGGAATCTTGTTTCTCATTTTTACAATAATTTTGAAATAGTTGGCCATTTTTAAAATCCCCTGGGGTCATCCCTTGGCCCTCAGAGCTGACCCTTTCTAGTTTGACGGAGGTTTAAATTCAGTGGCTCTAGGGTTAAGACTACTCTCTGCATTTCCATTTTGAACTTTTTCGCTTGAACAATTTCTCGCAAAATGCCCTTGTTCTCCACAGCGGTAACATATCAGGGGGTATCTCAGCTTATGTCGCTGTTCTATGATCGAAGAAGGTTTTGAACAGAGAACTTCATTCAAAATATCCTTAAGCTCTGCTCTTGTTATAAAGTCAGAACTCTTCTGATTCTGTTTAATTTTAATGTCCTGTTCGGGAGAAGTAGGTTTTTGCTGATATATTATGTCTTTTTGACGATTTTGAGGTTTTGTGAAACTTCTAGGATTTTTGTCTTTAGGCTTTAGGGAGCTAGCAGAATTACTTTGTTGGCTTACTTGTCGTATTTGTCTCCGCCTATTATAGCGGTCATTTTCATCATTATCTGCTCTTGGGTACCTAGTTGTCTCCTCATACTCAATTACAAACTTAATAGCTTCCTCAATGGTGAAAGGATCTTTGTTGAGCTCAACATGAATCCTAGCTTTCTCATTTATGAGTCCTAGTAAGAACCGGGAAACTAGATCCTCTTGTCTTGTGACATGATCTCTGTTTGGGTAAGCCTTACTATAGAGGCTTTTTAATGCTGCTCCATAAGATTGAGCAGATTCTCCATTCCTTTGGTCTCTTCTCCTGAATTTAGTCTGAAAAGTCTTTGGTGATTCATAAATTCCAAAGCGATTCCCAAGTTCCCTTCTTAATTTCCTATAATTTGTCAAAATTTCAGGGCTGAGTTCCTCAAAAGCAAACTCGCCTGCAGTGCCTTGTAGTCTTGGCAAGAGCTGTCCTAACTTTTGTTTGTCTGTCCATCTATTGTGATTGGCAACAGCCTCAAATCTATTGATGTATGCTTTCCAACTTTCATCTGGGTCTCCTTTGAAAGCAGTTAGTTTCACTGAAACATTATGCTTTTCTTTGAAAATTTTTCTTGTAGAGACAGAACTTGCATGGTCTGATGAATTTTCATCTGAATCAGATTCACTGCTTGACTCGACATTGTTTATGTCTCTGTTGTTACTCTTGTTGAGCCTACTCTTTGACTGAGTTTTGTGTTCTTTATGGACACGGCTAGTCTCTTTAATATTGGTAAACTCACTTATAGTGGTTTTGAAGATGTTCCCTATTGTCTCAGTCATTTTGCTGAGTGCTCCATTTATCATTTGAGCTAATCTGTCTAACATGTATGTGTTCCTTTGATTCATTGAGCCCTCATTTTCCTTGTCAAGATTTATTCCCTCATTTTTGGTACTTGTGTCATGTGTGAGCTTTGTGGGTCTTGAGACTCTCTTAGTGTATGTCTTGTTTCTTTTGTTTTTAGAGATGAGAGGACTTGCATTTGAAGATATGTTTACTTTTTGTGGGGACTGTACAATAATTTCAGGGTACAGTACTTGTATGCCCTCTGTGATATTTGAGTTATTCTCTGATTCAGAGTTGCATGTGAAGTCCTCCTCATACTCTGTTAAAATTTCCTCTTCACTTTCTTCATTGAAATTTCCTATTTCTCTAGGACATGCATTTTGATTTGTTTCACTGTTGTTCATTTGTCCTTTCAAAGCTGCCTGGCGTCTTGTAAACATAATTGAAATATGTATTCAATCAGAAATAACATTCAGAGCAAGTTCGTATCGCTGGATCCACGCCTGAAAATTGTGGATCCCACTTCTGACACCAAAGAAAATATGTAACGGGATGGCACTCAGTCACTGGGGTGTATTAACTGATTAACGGTAATTTGAACACCCAGAAATTTACTAACTTTAAACCAATTTATTTTTAAATTAAATGATGGACTCCAGTAAATAATTAAAATAAGATTTAAATAGCTTGAGATGATGGTTTATTCTGGCTTTATCTCAATTAACAAATTAAATAAAATTTAATCAATGATAAAAATTCAATTAAGAAAAATACAATAAAAAAAAAATAATGGCTGCAGTCGTCTTAACCCCAAATTCCCAAAAATATTAAATTTCCCTAAGACATATTAATTAATATTGTGAAACGGCTCTAATAAATAAATAGGCCTAGCTAAATTTCTTCAAATTACTGAGTTACTAATAGAAATAAAGAAAAATTCCCCAAAAGTTCTTAAAATTTCACCTACATCTTATCCTAAAAGCCCAAAAATCTGGAGTCCCCGTTGTACAACGGGTGCTCACTTATATACCCTCGGGGAACGGTATCCGTTCCAAAACAACACGGAATCCGTTGGAAAGCAACGGAATCCGATAGAAAAATACAACGGAAAATAGTTCCCATCTATAAAAAATTACTTTAACAAGTTTAAAATACGAATAAAATATAACTCTAATTCATTAATATATTATGCAACATAATTAATTACCTTAAAGCTCATTTTTCTAATTAATAGAAAAATCTGTCAGCGCATAAATATCTGGGGTGCGCGGATCAAAGAAGTAAACGAAAATTCACCCATAATGCATTGCGCCGACATGTAAATAGAAAACTAAGACTGTCTGCAGCTTACAACACGTGTTTGCACAAAACAGGTAAAATACCAGTAAAAAACGTAATTTTCTTAAAACATTTAGTAGATCATGCTCTAGTTACAGCATTTATGCAATTATTTCAACAAGGACATCGTTAAATATGAAAGGATATGCATATATTACATGTGTTCGTTCTACTTTCACTTTACATACGATGACATGAAAAGTTGTGAATCCAAATTTAGAACATTAAGTAATAAACATACAATACATATGATCAAAATACTCGAATTATGAATCATTTATAGAGGTAGATTAATATGACAAGATTTGTATTTTAAATACAAATAAAATATGGAAACTTGAAATGATCAAACTTTACAATAACTCCCCAATAGTTTTTTGTCTTTGTTCTTTATAATACTGATTGATTTCGTTTTTTAAACTTTCAGGCATGGCTTTTCGTTGAGCTGGAGTTTTGGGAGTCGTTTTTTTCTTTCTACCACCAGGGGCTTTTCTTTGAGTAGAAGGTTTTCTCTTTTGAGGTTTTCTCTTAGGAGGTTTTCTCTTAGGAGGTTTTCTCTTCTTTCTGGTCTTTTGAGCTGCTCCTCCTACTCGGACCATCCAATCTGGAAACACTCTTTGTTTCTTATTATTGACTCGCACTACCACACTTTTTAAACGACGAACACGTCGTTTCTTAGGTGCATTCCATTTAAATAAATGACGAATAATGACTCCGCCTAGAAATCCGGCTCCTCCGCGTTTTAAAATGGCATTTTTTCTGTTTTGATCACTAGCCGACTTATCGGCTATGATACTTAAATCTTGACGATGATTATTAATAAACTTTTGAGTCTGTTTATTGATAGGTAAGACCCCACGTATCAAATTTCGAGTTCCCATAGCAAACCAATTCAATAAGGCTTTACGCCCTAATTCGATTAAATGGGCTCGCTTGGCAGGATCTCGCTCCTGCTGTAAACGTCGTAACGTTTTCACTAATTTACTCTTGGCTGAGAGAGGTCGACCCATGACGACTGTATAATGATAAATGACAAGTTTAATGTTGGTACATTTTTATTTATACTCTTGTGGCATGTGTATAGTTAACAATTCAAACAATCGACTTCTCATTCTGTATTCGTCTGGGGTCTGTGGATTCAAGTCAACCAGGAGATACCCATGAGGAACACTGGTGGCTTCTTGATAGGCTGACATCAAATGAGGTAAGGCTAACTGTCGACTCAAGACACTGATTTGAGATTTGTCTCTGGGATTTTTAAACAACACTAAATAATGAGCATTCAAACTAATGGTGCGATGCTGTGGTGCCCGATCAAATAAATTCTGAGTGATGTAAATCACACTGGTATTCCGATGATGCGCTTTACGGGTAAACCAATCCACGATCGATTCGATGGCTTTTCCTCCCATCATGTCGTCAAAAATGAGTAAGTGAGGAATACTTAAATTGGCCACTAATTTCTCATCGTCTTCTGGAATATTTCGAATGAAGGAGACCTGATCTGTTAAAGAAGTATAAGCAGGTTGCCATTCCCGATAACACCAGACAATTTTTTGTGGCATGGGGGTAATCCAATGTAAATTTTCCACTAATTTTTTAACAAATTCCGTTTTCCCCGATTTAGAAGGTCCTGCTACCACCATGGTAAATTCGTGTTTTAATTGAAAAGACGGGAGTGTCTCGTCAGGTTGCATGATGATAAATGAAGAGAAAAATAGGGTTTCAATCCTTTTTATTCAACACAGAAATATACGTTGGGTTCTCTTCACATCGGATCGACAGATGGGGCAATACCGGAAGGTGGGAGCACATAATGAACAGCAACATACGTGTCCACAAGGGAGTAAAGCCATTTGTAATTCTCCCTCTAAACAAATGTGACATTTTCCTGTGGCCTGAATCTCTGTAGAGGTTTGGTTTAGTAGAGGTTTAATTTCAGGTGAAAGTTTGTATCCCACCCGGAGTAAATGGTTAATGAATACGATCATCACCCACTCACGTCCTTTATAGGTATTGATGTAAGGACAGTTAGGGTTCCAATAAGCATGTTCTACATAAGGATCGTCTGTAGGTTCCCAGTTGGTGAAACCCATACCACAATGAAAAAGGTGGTCTTATCACTCACTCCCCTGTAAAAAAATCCGGCTTTGGCTAGGTTGGGTAATAATCCTTTTAAAGACTCGGGCCATCCATCTTTAAAGGTAGCTTCTCTCTTTAAGAGCAGAGCATAGTTAGGGTAAACAGGAAGCCCCTCTGGCTCCCTAGAATGATCAGCCATGACTGAAGTGTTAAAATATTTTTGCCCCCTTTTTATAACCCCTTCATTTTTTAGGGGTTTTCCCCAATAATAAAAACACATTTTGAAATACAGTTTTTTAATAACCATAAGGTAAAGTATTATATTCATTCATGATCTGTCTCTTATCATAGACAATTCTATATTGTTTTTCTAAAGGTACTGTCTTGACTTCATGTTGACGAGTCCTCTGTATTTTGTAAGGATACGAGACTTGGATTTCATCCATTTCTTTCTTGAGCATTTTTTTCTAATGTCTCTGGTGACACGATATTGGAAGCCCGATAATTAAGAGTCAATCCTTTGACTTTACACACGGAATTTCCCTTGGCGGTGAGGTAAACATAATTTTTAGGACCTCCTGACATGAACTTGATAATGTGGTCCCCGTTTAATTCATCGGTCCATTCTCCTAAACTGTGGCCAAGGGTAGGATTAAATTGTCCCTCCTTATGTTGGTATATGATACTGTCCGTATCGAAATAAAGGACCCGATTTCCTAAAGGTTGTAAAGTCTCGTAGAGGTGTAATCGGGCATGAGCGGTAGTGAAACAGGCCAGTACCACGTTTCCGAAGGGACACTCTTCTACGAATTCCTGTTTCTCTTGATAATTCACCAGCATCATGTCCGATTCCGGGTCCTCTTTATTTTCTAAGAGTTCTAGCCCTTTGATGTCAATGGTCGAATCTTGTAAGAGTTGCTGTAATTCCTCTTCTTCGGTCAAGTATCGAGTTTTAGGTAATAACAGCCGTTGAGCGAATTTTCCCCACAAGCAATTTAAAAAGAGTTTGGCTATCGTTCTTCGCACAGGATTTTTTTCTATACTTAACAGGTCCATTCTGATCCCTTCTCTTTCTATTACTTTACGAATGTAATCTAGTTTCTGTTCCTCTGTCTGACAATCAGGTGGGAATCCAGAAGCTTCCTGTTTGATCTTTAAGAAGGTATCGATGTAAGATCTGAATAAATCTTTACTACTTTCTGGGAAATGCCAAACCTCGTAAATCCGCTCTAAGGTATATCCCATGTCTAGGGCTTTATGTAATTCTGTAGTCACCCAAGTACCTGTAAGACTGCGTTCCTGGTCTGTGTGTTGACATCGATGTTTAGAAGTAGAGTCCTGTCGTTCCGCACATGTTCGACATAATGGAAATAATAACTTGCCTCCTGTGCGATAAGGTAAAACGGGGTGATAAAGGCCTCGGGGTGGTAAGACCCGACAATGAATGAGACCGAAATAAGTTCTCAGGTCCTGGAATTGGTCTGTAATGATCTGAGGATGGCCCAAAGGAAAAGGTCTGTGTTTTAACACGTAAGGGTATAAGGAACAGACGTCCACGTATCTCATGTCCCCCTCCTCACAATACAATCTTGTAGCATTCGTCCGGCCTCCGTACAGAGCTTCTCGGGGGTTCAAAGGATCTGGAATGTCCAGGTGTCGTAAATAATTCTGTAATGCCACCTCTCTTTGTACTTGTTGATCGAAATCGTGTTCCCAGATACTATGTACGGAGTACCCCATTTCCTCTAAGACCGTATTCCTCCTTAAAGTTTCCTCGTGTAATTCCTGGTAAGTAAATTGTGTCCGGTGAGGATGAGTTTCGGTCTGTAGATTCGGATAGCAGGTAGGGCATCCGTGCCAATAGCATCCGTAAAATTCGTAGATGGTGCGAGTAGCTTCCTGGTATCCATCTACAGTATAAGTTCCGATCTTGACTTCTCCCCCGTTTCTAGCATGTCGTATGATAGATCCGCTCTGGTGACTCATCCAGGTTAGCCACCGACAGGCTTTGGCGGAATATTGACGCGCAGGCTGATACCCCATGTTGGGAATGATGGCAATGGTATCTTCGGGCATGAATCCTCGACGGTAAGCTAAATTGGCTGCACTGGCAAAAGTGATGGATTCCTGGAAGGGGTCTACATTGACCAAGGTCTTGAGGGTGGCTTTAAACTGAGCACAGCATCGTCGTAAAATATCGACGTCTGAAATACAATAGTCTAAAAATTCCTTCTGGAAATCAAACACTTTTCCGGCTTGTTGTTCGTACCATTGATAAAAAGCCTGTCGTCCACTTAGAGACATGTCGTCCGGATTGTAGAAAGCTGCCGCTGGATAAGGGCCCACATAATTCTGGTTCTGTTCTGTATTAAAAAAGTGAGGGAAATACCCTTTTTTCAGTTCCGTGAATCCGAAAGCAGAGGGCATCTTAGACAGAGCAATAGGTAAAAAATTATACGAGTCGATGAATTTCAATCCGCAGATTTGCATGGATAAGATTTTACTGCCGTTCATGATGACTGTAGGCTTCATGCAAGCGGAATGTACCAGGTAATTTAAAATGAACTGTCCGTCATATCCTTTGAAATTGTGGGCAATGATGATAGCCTCGTCGTGTAATAAGGCGGAATTCTTATTTCCTGTGTCGGGTTGTAATAACCAGTCCATGAAGTGTTTTAAGGTATCTGGCCCTTTAAACACGTGTTGACGGGGTCCCATATGTCGACAATGAGTACAGCGATCTTCTATGGGTAAGTGTCCGCAATGTTGACATACGCGGTGTGCCACACATAAATTAGGGACGTGGATGCCGTTTTCCTGTGTACATTCGAAATCAAAATAAATATAAAACTGTAATGTCTCTTTGCCTTTCTTTTTCTTTTTCTCAGGTTTGAGTTGAACGTAGCACTGATGATCCGTGTCTACAGTTTTCTTACAGATCTTACATTGTTTCTGTCCTCCGCAATGATGATGAGGGAGTAACATTTTAGGCATCCATTTCTCACAATGGTCGCATCGTCCCATTAAACTGCATACTGTTGTGGTTGTATTCTTACTGTGAGGTTGTAAATGGTTTTCGTAGCAAGTTCTGCTCTGAAAAAATCCCTGGCACTGGCTACATTGAATGTGGCTCCCGTCTGGAGGGCAGGAAGTGTCCGTTAAACAAAAGGAACATCGGTAAGGACACTTGGTACGATGGTCTGTGATGTTCCTGTAGCCCACATCGCAATGATCACAGTAATATGGGTTGCCGGTCACACCTGGCATAGACAAAATAGTATCGTAATGATGGTTGTCTAACAGAATGTTTAAACAAGTTCCATCTCCGCAGCCTTTGTAAAGGGGCTCTAAACTGAGTTTAGAGGAGGTGGACTTAAACTGAAATATTTTCAGTCGATAGCGAGGGGCTAACACCTGTTGTAATTTTCCCCATTCTTCGGGTCCACAAGGCTGATGAATATCACAGCCGGCTTGTTCCATGAGAGTTATAGCTTCATTTTTCTGGTCTAAATATTTGTAATCACCCTTCCGCATACGTAGCCATTGTTTTTCCCATTCAACTAAACTCTCTGGATTTTCCGGTTTTTCACTGTGTAACCGGGTGACTACGATGGCTCGAGCTAAACAAAATTTATCCCAAGGATTGTCGATCTGAACGATGCATCGTTTATTCTTCTTAAAACTCTCCTTGTTGACCATCAGGTGTTTGGTATTCTGTCCACCACTGCCTTCTGGATATTTGACGTGAAACATGTCGAATTCCATAGACCCGTCTCCCAGTTTAAAATCTTTCTTGGATTGTTGCACGGCTTCTATTTTGTTTAAAATGACGTCCTCGTTCAAATGTTTACATTGCGTAAACTCGTACCAAATGTCGGAATCCAGAGAAGGGTGGTGAATGTTCAGGCGTACATAATCGTTAGGGTTACACTGCATTTGATATTTGACATTTTGTAGCATGTCCATAAATAATCGCCGAACAAAGCCTCTGTTTTCCTCCTCGGGAAATTCTTTAAAATTCACACTGTACACATCTTCTTTAGCTTTAAATTTTCTGGAATGCTTAGCTTTATTGAGACTCACTTGGTAATACTGGGAAATGGTTTTTGGTTTCGGTGGCGGTGGTGAATGGGGTGGTGATGGGGATGGTTCTTCTTCTTCAGGTACATTCCTTAAAACTTGAAGGTGTTGAGCTCGGTTGGCTTTGGCTCTCTTTAATCTTTCCATTAATCTCGCATTTTTTTTCCTGAGAACTAATTCTCTGGTTCTCTGTCGAGAAATAATTCTTTCTAATTCTTTCTCCCGTTTTTTCCATCTCATAAGTTGTTGTGCATGTAACAATTGTTTCAAGGCACTATCAAAATTCATTTTGATAGATCTGACAACAAAATGAGCTGAAAGTCGGAGAAAAGCTGTATTTATAGAGTGTATGACGTCACAATGCATAGGTAGTTCGCTGATCCAAGACTAAGTATTGAGACGTACACAATACGTACAAAAGGGTATATAAAGCAGAGCTGGAAATTTTAGGATCAGTCTTAGTGGGCATTTGTTACTAGACAGACGTAAAAAAATATGGCAGAGGAAAAGTCCATGAATTTACCTGCACCCATACCAGAGACACAGGATAGTATTGAAGGAAATGAAAGAAGTTTGATATGTGATATCTTAGATCAAATGACCAATGTAATGGAGATACTTCAACAGACTATTTGTGAGTTTAAAGAAGACATGATTACTGAGATTCGTGTGTTTAGAGGAGTGATAATGAATGAGATTGGAAATCTAGAAAAGAAAATAGAGACTAGTCAGGATCAAAAGCAGATTAACAACAAGAGGAAACTTCCTGCTATAACCCAGATGGAGAACAAGAGGAAACTTCCTACTACCCAGACGGAGAAGACCCTGAAACTCCAGAAGAAAAAGTAAATATGTACACATTACTTGAATAAATCATCTTACACACTTTTACTGTGTTATTGCTTTTTCCGTTTTCAGGAAATAGAGGTTTGCTCTGTGTGAATGACACACATGACGTCACAATGGTATACTTGAATCGATGCCAAGATTGTGTATTGCCTATGCCTGACTCAGCACAAACGTAGATTAAACGTACCCCCCCCCTTTTTACTTGGGTTTTTCCAGGGTGTATACTAGATTGAACCGGTCATCTGGGGCCAAAAAAAAGTGCACTCAGTTGACCCCTCATCCAGGATCTGGGGGGACAAAAGTGCACTCAGTTGACCCCCCCATCCAGACCCGTTATACTACTGTTATGAATTGCTGTTCATATATGACTATGATGTGTTCTCTCAATTAATTATAAAATACAATCATTGCAATAGTCAAAAATTAATATTAGGTGCCATAGTTAGGTATTTGCATACATTATGTTTTGTTTATTTCTTTTAATTGTCAATTTTTTCATAGAGTTTATAGAGGAAAATATGAGGAAAATATGTGTCTATAGTGTCTATAACACTGTAGTACCAAACCTTAAAATTGCTTGTCCCACCCTTATGAATGTTCCATAGGTAAATGTCCCATCATAATTTGTACCGGTTCCATCTTGGTGATAAATAAAACCTAGTTCTTCTAAAATGCAGTTGTAATAAAGATCCTTATAAACAGTGATGGATTCATGTCATACTATTCATGTATTTTCTTTTCTCATTTTTTTTATCACTTTCTCTACTGAATACGAAAGGATAGATAGTTTGCCTTTTAATAAAATGACCCTCACAGTTTATATATTAATTCATCATGTCATGTGTTATGAGGCTAAGAAACAAAGACACTTCTTTTAAAGTAGAAAACATGCTGAATTTAGTTCATTGGTCTGTATTAAGCATAGTTAAACATGGTAATTGGGTTATGTATTAATAAGAGTTGAAAGGAAGAGTTGGAACCTACCCCCCCCCCCCCCAAGAAAAATTAAAACATACACCCTTCTTCTTCTTCTTTTTTTTAAAGCATAATTTCGATCACCATAAAAAGTACAAATATCGATTATTTAACATTTAGTTTGTAAAATTATTTATTGTAAAAACAAATATGAATGCAATATGTTCATGTCAATAACCTGTATTCGTTTAAATAGTAAAGAGCTGTCCCGATCGAAGACAAACATTTATCACCTAGAGTGGTCAATTCCTTTTGATTTTATATCAAAATGGACCCTTTTTTGTTTAACCATTATATGTAAAAATGTTTTGTGTACATGATATGGATAAAATGTAGAATTCACTTGGATGTTGGCTACAGATTAAATTGTAAAGCACTTTTTAATTTTGGTTCCGTCTGGCATGTTTACTTCGGTCTTGAAAAAGACTAAGAAATCAATTGTTTAGAAATCAGTACATTTTTACCTGAATTATAATTTTTATGGAATTCAGATGTTGTTTTGTTTGATTTTGTGAAACTGAGTTAATGACATCACATTCACACTTTCACAGCCAGATGAACGCACCTCTGTAAACACATTTCCTCTGTTTGGTCGGCACTAATGATTACATCAATTCGTTTATTATAGACATCGAATTGCCTCCCAAAATCTATATATTGTTCACCTATGTATAGAATGCTACCAATCAATATTGCATTGTTTGAGATTTAAAAGACCATCCATCGATGAACTTTTTCAAATTCTATTATACATGTATAGAGCATCTTCAGAGGATTGATGTTCACAAAGTAAAATATCCAATCAACGGGCTGGTTACATCTGTTACAATGAGGGGATGTAAAAAGTGTAATTAATTACTGTTTATCATCACTCAACTAAAAGCGGATTACAGTTAGTTCCACCTTAAGTGATAACTCTCTTTTCATATCGATTTTTTTGGCTTTGACCCCTAGATTCCGGAGTTTTCACAGGGATAACAATGTTAACTTAAGGAAACAGAAGACATTTTGTGGATGGCTGTTTAAGGACGTTCTTCCCTGACCCTGTGATCGGATAGTCGTCACAGTTGTTCGGGAATAAGACGTGCATTTGTGAAGCTAGATTTCTGGGTACTAATTTGATTAAGTTGATATTTTCTGACACCCCTGAGCATTGATTTTAAGGCTCGTTTTTGGAGTCTGCTAATTGACGTAATTCGGTATGATTTGGATTCTCGTTACTTATTGATGCTGTTTATTGTAGCATACTTTCAGCTGACAGCAGACTATCGTATTAGACCTTGTCTGTTAGCACCACAGTATGGGGACGTGCATATTACAAAAATTATGGCCAAAAAATACGCTGCATTTCTACAAATACTGCTTTTTCGTAAGTATTTGAGCTACTCATGTAATTTGGTGGAATACTAAAATTTCAATTTATTGTAATATATTTAACTTTTTGGTAATATAGATCAATGTTAGAACATTTAGACACATGTTTTTATTCTTTCATTTATTTTTAATAATTTCCATAAGGTTAACATAATTTATCATTTTCACAGAAAAAAATGGGATAAAACGTACAACTTAGCTGCATATTATTTTGGAAGTTCTTTGAAAGTTGACGAATGAAACTGAAATCTTGTTAATTATCATGCAAATGTGCTTTATTTGGGAATGTTTTAATAATTTCGGGGACATTGTAGTTATTATACTTACATGTACTCTTATATTGATTGCAAAAATTCAATACAGTAAAAAGTAAGAATAAATATACATGTATAACGAAAAAATCAGGTCAAGATGTGTATAGCAATATGATATAAATTTTGAACTTAAATTTTAGACATATGTTTTATTCTTTCATTTATTTTTAATAATTTCCATAAGATAATATACCATTTTCACAGAAAAAAATGGATAAAACACAACTTTGCCACACAATATTTGGATTTTTTTTTTTTTGAAAAGTTGACGAATGAAACTAAAATCTTGTATATAATTATCTTGCATAACTTCTTTTTGGGGAAATTTTTGATAATTTGTCAGACGTTGTCAGTCATCATATTTAGTTGTACTCTTTAAAGATCCTTATATTGACTGCAAAAATTCAATATAGTAAAAAGCAGAATAAATATACATGTAAAACGAAAAATTCAGATCAAGATATACGTGGCAGTATGTTATATATTTTGATTCCGAACACTGAATATAATTTGTCATTCCGTGCAACAGATGTACATGTTCATCTATTAGACAACCAACGAAGTACCCTTGATATTCTCTCACTGCATGATGGATTCAGATCAATGTCCATTATCATGTTTTGATGTTTGCCAGATTCTCTCCAATGGACATAGAGTGCCTCTACATTGGTCAAATGTTCCGATAAGACATGTCTTAATTCTTCTTAATAGGAGTATTCATTTACTTCCGGGATCTGATAAGGACCCAGGAACAGATTGATCAAATATGTGGAGAAACACTAGGAAATCTTCCATATCAAAATCCTATGGTTACGTCTACCAAGCTTTAAAAAAATTACTCCATTATACTTTTTTACCTTTTCGTTTCCTATTTGGTCAGGCAGAAATGGAAAGCCTTAGAATTATACTTTGACAAAATTTGCTACAAAAAGGGATTTAGTCTATTATATAATAATTTAACTCGTCTTTTTAGATTAAAAGATTGAATATATATCCTGTAAAGTTATATACCCTTTAAATAATTATTGAAAATGGATTAGCCGTATACTTTGTAGTAACAAACAAATCACCTACTTACCTAATTTCAAACTTCGTTCTGCTATAGGGGAAACACCATAATGTAGTACACGAATAGAACTAGAACGAACACCTATAATTACATTGATTATCATATTTTCATAAAACAGAAAATTCATTCATACATGTACTTTGGACACTTTCCCCCTGAAGAATCCAAATCGTCTCAAATGCAAAATTTAATTTCTAACAATCTTCTGTGTTTCTGGCTCCATTATTTAGAAGACTCAATTTTTTTTATGACGTCAACAAGACTAATTTGATTTCACGTGTCATAATTATTTTACAATTGATTAGGGCAAGAGGATGCTGCATGTTATGCATAATTGATCCGATAGGTTTTGAAGAACTCCCATAAAACGACTAAATTGGTGCGGAATCATCCGTACATTTAGAACTGCAGAACGTAGTTTAACCGAGTTTTGAGGAAAATAATATACCAATTCATGAGGATTTCAATATAGTAATATTTATCTTGACGTGCAATTCATTATGAACAGAAGCTGTTACATTGGAAATGCAGCTTCAAATGCATTTCTTTAGATTTTTTTTTTTACATATTTTTTCAACAGTCTAGGTTGTTACATGTATCAATAATTTGTTTTAGAAGAAATTATCATTTACAACACGATTTCAGGTCGACATGGACCGGCTAAAGTTTGTAATGAGAATCTTTAAATAGACAGTAATGATTGATATAAATTTTGTCTGTATTTAGAAAGTAGACGACTGTTAACCATTCTTGCGCAAATGACCAGGCACTCACTCTTTAAACCGCTGTTGTAGAGAAGGATTTTCCCCATAGCCAACTTTCCCCCCGGAATCTGTACTCTAGAGTAGGATTTCTCCTCGAGGGGAAATCTCAAAATAGAGTCAAATTTCCCCTCTTTCTTTCTCAGAGTAGGATTTCTCCTCTTTTATCAATGCTTAAATCATATCGAAAATATTTTGGCTAAAGGTTCATACGAAAGTGAATTGATTTTAATTTTTAATGGAAATATGAGTGTTTTCTACTCAAGAATTGTCAAATTTAGTATGAAATCTTAAATATCATTGAGTCTCCACCAAGAATTTTAACTCAAAGGAAATTGTAAAATTAGTCTCTCATAAGTCTTAAGACTCGATGTCTCAACATCCTCTCAGGGCAGCTGTTTGTTTACAAATTCTAAAATGTATATCAGGCCACCTTCAGTGATTTGATAATTTGTTTGTCCACTTAAAGGCCCAGAGGTTCGATTCTTGTTACAAAGAGTGTGTGAGAAAATTCTAAAATTTGTTATTAAAGGTTCCATATACAATTTTGTGAGTACATGTGTATTTGAATTAAGTTCTCAAATGGAAAGGGGGGGGGGGGAGTCAAAACTAGTGGTGTTATATTGGATTTGAAAGCAGACAGCAAATACTCTCTTACAGTTCTACAAGATTTCAAATTTTTAGAAATGAATGACTCATTTTTAGTTTCATGGCAACTGCAGCTATTTTGGATATTTAAACACCAGAAATTTAGAGAGACACTTACATACCAATAATAAGGAAATGTAGTTTGAAATACAGTTGCAGAAAAATCCATTTAAAGTAAAATCCCTTTTTGTTTTCATGGACACAGTTAAAAATTTGTTCAACCGATTACAGTGTACCAATGTTTTCAGAAACAAGTTTGACCAGATGAAAAGCATACGATTTTAATGTTTCAAAAGAATAAGTTGGACAGATACTGAGAAAAATGAGATTTAAAATTTTATTTTTCATACTTCGTATGTTTCAATGGAACTGGTCGCCATTTGAAGAAGGGACACTTGTAACAATGTGTCATCCCCTACCCCCTCAAACATAAGTACGGCCATAATATTTTATTGGGGGAAATTTGCTTTGGGGGAATCGCACTCTATAACTATAACGCAGAGTAATATTTTCCCCCGAAAATTTGAATCTGATGTGGGAAGTCCTACTCTAGAGACATTTTTCCGTGGGTGAAATCCTACTCTAGAGCCAGTTTTCCGGGTTGGAAATATTTTAGGGGGGAAAGCCTATTTAACAAGACCGCCACTCTACTTTTAATTTTTTAAAAAGAAACTTAAAGGTGGAAAGTAATTAAATTGAGAGGCAAAAACAAATAGAAAACATGATCAGAAGATGGAATAACAAAAATAAAATATTCTTAAAGTGATTAAGAGTGAATATATTTTTACAAAATCCGAGAGCTTCCACCCACCTCCTGTTTAGGATTAACAAAGATCCAGAAGGGGGAGGGGCTTTGGTCCAAAAACTACAGCATCCAGGTGTACGCATCAATTTAAATGGCCTCTAAATACACATTTAAATGGAGAAAATCTGTGCATATTTGATTAGTTGTGTTCCACTCTGTATATCACGTGATACTTTAAAACAAATAATTTACCTTTTAGTAACTTGCTATCGTTAAAACGTAATTCTGCAATAATAGTGCTTTTGTTTTTCAGATGTAGCCATTTTTGACTTGAGTACACCACAGGAAGACGAATGCGAGGGATGTAAGTATGCACAGTATATAAAAAAAAACTCCCACAGCATGCTGACAGCATTATACTTTCTAAATACTGACTTTCTGCAAACATTTGCTGCAAGTCTCTTGATGGAATGAGTCTAGCATTTTCCAAAGAACACAACAATAAAATTGTGCAACATATATGAAAATTTAGAAACTGAGGCCTATCTGCTAACGATAGTATATAACAAAAATATAGGAAAGTGGATTTAGAAAATTTCAAGTCTCATTTTTAGCTCACCTGAGCCGAAGGCTCAAGTGAGCTTTTCTGATCAAAATTTGTCCGTTGTCTGTCGTCGTCGGCGTCGTCTGCGTCGTTGTTGTCGTAAACTTTTCACATTTTCATCTTCTTCTCCAGAACTACTGGGCCAATTTCAATCAAACTTGGCACAAAGTATCCTTGGGTGAAGGGGTTTCAAGTTTGTTCAAATGAAGGGCCACGCCCTCCTCCAAGGGGAGATAATTACGAAATAGCAAAAAATTAATGGCATTATTGAAAAATCTTCTTCTCAAGAACCAGTGGGCCAGGAAAGATGAAACTCATGTGAAATTATTGTCAGGTAGTGTAGATTCAAGTTTGTTCAAATCATGACCCCCGGGGATAGGGTGGGGCCACAATGGACGATCAAAGTTTTACATAGGAATATATAGGAAAAATCTTCAAAAATCTTCTTCTCAAGAACAGCAAAGCTATTATTGGTCATATTTATTTGGAAGCATCCTCAGGTGGTGTAGATTCAAGTTTGTACAAATCATGACCCCCGGGGGTAGGGTGGGGCCACATTGGACGATCAATGTTTAACATAGGTGTATATAGGAAAAATCTTCAAAATCTTCTTCTCAAGAACAGCAAAGCTATGATTGGTCACATTTATGTGGAAGCATCCTCAGGTGGTGTAGATTCAAATTTGTTCAAATTATGACCCCCGGGGGTAGGGTGGGGCCACAATGGACGATCAAAGTTTTACATAGGAATATATAGGTAAAATCTTCAAAAATCTTCTTCTCAAGAACAGCAAAGCTATTATTGGTCATATTTATGTGGAAGCATCCTCAGGTGGTGTAGATTCAAGTTTGTTCAAATCATGACCCCCGGGGGTAGGGTGGGGCAACAATGTATGATCAAAGTTTTACATAGGAATATATAGGAAAAATCTTTAAAAATCTCAAGAACAGCAAAGCCACGGTTTGTCATATTTATACGGAAGCATCCTCAGATAGTGTAGATTCAAGTTTGTTCAAATCATGACACACCCCCCCCCCCTCCCTTTTTATTGGTAGGTTGGGACCACTTATGCATTTATGCTTTTCAATACTAAACTGATTTTTCCTTTTTTCCTAGCCACAGTGCTCAGGTGAGCGATCTGGCCCTTGGGCCTCTTGTTTATGTTATTCTTAGTATATTTTAAATGAAAATGAGGAGTGATAAGTGAATTACTAGTAAATGTTATTAATGATAAACATTACAAATACACGTAACAATAAACACAATATGCATTGAAACACATGTTTGCTATAGATTTAATCCAATTCATATAAATTCCCTGTTATTATTTTTTATAGTACTATACCATGTATTTATTTTAGAATGAATCAATATCGATGAAACAAAATGTGTTATATTTTTAAACCAACTTATACCCAAAGCTTCCTTTCTAAGGAGGAAATTCTTCAAAATCATATGTCAGTTTTAAATAATTTTGATATTCCCAACAATCAAAATGAATTTGAATTACCATACCTATACAGGGTTCCTATACTTCATAAAAATCCTTACAACAGATACATAGCGGGTTCCAGTAAATGTTCTACCAAGCCTCTTTCTTTACTCCTCACTAAAATATTAACAGCAGTGAAGGAGAAACTTCAGGAGTGCTGTACGCCAATTTACTAGTATTCGAGAAGGGGTGTCAATCAGAAATGGACACTTAAAAAATTCAAAGGAACTTTTAGAAAATTTGAAATCACAACATTTTACCAAAATCAAAACCATCAAAACGTACGACTTTTCAACACTTTATAAAACCATTCCCCATGATAAATTAATGTCCAGGTTTTTGACATCATTGACAGCTGCTTTTTCAATAAAAATGGAACTCGTAAATTTACTTACCTTGTCATTGGTCATTTGCAACAATATTTTGTTAAAAAACATTCTGATTGTACACACAAGTACTCTGAAGTTGACATTATAAAGATGCTTGAGTTTTTGATTGATGATATTTATGTAGTACTTGTATTTGGAGAACAGGTCTTTCAACAATCTATCGGAATTCCCATGGGTACGAACTGCACCCCGTTATTATCAGACCTATTTTTTATTCATATCAAGCAGATTAGATTCAAAATCTTAAATATGAGAAAAAGAAAACACTTGCTGTGGCCTTCAACTCGGTATTTAGATAAATCGACGACGTAATATCAATTAACAATAGTTACTTCCATTCAAATGTCGACTCGATATATCCCAGTGAGCTTGAAATAAAAGATACCACAGAGTCTGACCATCTGTTTCATATTTGGATATTTTACTAGAGAAAGACGTTAATGTTAACCTAACAACCAAGCTTTATGATAATAGTAACTTTAACTTTTCAATCGTCAACTTCCCTTACTTATGTAGCAATATGCCATTAACATCTGCATATGGGGTTTATATCTTCCAGATGAGTTAATACGCAAGGGAATACTCCACGTATGAACAATTTCCAAAACGAGGCAAGCTATTGACAAACAAGTTCTAGAATATCAACAGTCTTGTTAAAAGTCATCATTTTGCAAGTTCTATGGTCGATGCAATGACCTTGTCAGCAAATACAATATATCATTAAGTCAAATGCTGACTGACGTTTTTCATACTAATTGTCAGACCCTTATGTACACACTGAATTGTCGACGAATTTTTCCGTTATTTCCCGATCATGACAAGGAGCACGCAGCGGGTGTCACCTGTCGGCAGGGGTGCTCACTCCTCCATGGCACCCGATCCCACCTCTGATGTTTTAGAGGTCCGTTTGCTCTGCTCCTGATTTTGTTTTGTATGAATGGACTTTTGAACTTGAATACTGTTCATTTTCTCCATATTTCATTGTACGGATGGTGTTAGAGTACCGAGACAAAGTTATTCAACTATAATTTTATTAAATTATTATCATAGCCACATTATTATATACGGCTCGCAATCAGGGTTTTGGTCTAAATCAGAGTTTTAAAAATAGAAAATTAAGGTACAAAAATAAAATAAATTATAATTCAGATTATTGTTGAACCTGATTTAGTTACAAAGATATGAAGTCATTGTTATACCAATCTTGTCTTTATTACAAAGACGGAGGAAAATGGTTATTGAGTTATCCTTTCGCTCAAGACATTAATTAGATTTCTTTAAACCATATCATGAATTATAATTACATGTTATTTTGAGAGAGAAAGAGACCTTACCTTCATTTTATTCAGATACACGGTAAGTAATAGGCAGTAATGATTTCACCAATTAGTGACGAGCCTGTCGCGCACGTTGCATGCTCGCGTGTGCATATGTTTTTTTTTAATTGCTAAAATAAGTTTTATAAATGAAGACAGAAAATCAATAGGAAGGGGGAAAAATTAAACACTAGAGAATAATTAATCTTCAAAAAGTATACATAAATAGTAAAATCTGAAATATCATCAATGTTTTGCATCCAACAACTAAGATAGGGAACAAATAAATTGTCGAATAAAAGGCGGTCAAAGAAAAATTAAGTTAAAATTCAAACTTTAGACGAAATAGAAAAATAGTACATGAAGGAAAGATGGTAGAAAATAACCCTTCATTGAAAATTAAGATAAAAGAAAAACTGTCAAATCGAAGAGTTACTGTAAAAATAGAAAATCTCTAATAACCCCATGGATCCGGATGTACAGTTGTACTATCTCTAGACGGAGGCCTAGTTTAGCATGTCCTATTTAGTAAAATATCTTATAATTATGCCAGACGATGGGCAACATTTGAAGGGAAGTCCTGAACACTTTGTCAGATCGGATTTAGTCCTTTAGAAATATAACAGTCATGCAAGCAATGGAATATCCTTGCCAAATTATATTAAAATTGCCCCTGGAATATCTTCATTCAAGACTCTTTTAAATTCTATTTCTATTGAAACAGTCTTGAACTTCATTTTAGAATAAGAAAATACAAAATAATACTTTGTCAGTTTAAGGAATAGTGTAAGTAATTTGATGGCAGACTTTTTTAACTAATGTTTATCAGAAACTCCAATGTTTGAACATTATGCTGATTCTACTTAAGACAGAATACCATTACTTTTTATATATGTCCAAAATATACAACTCGAAGAGATATACTTTTTCGATCAATACGTAATACTATTAATTGTGACGATCTCTCTGAATCAGAATTTTTATCAAATGGTATACCTAATTATGAACGTAATACAATATTCAAATATGTGAAGCTGTAGATACATTTAAAGCAACAACAAAACGATTTATTTAAACAGTGTTATATTAGTATAACATTTTTGAATATTTCTTAACCAGTACTTCTCTGTAATTTTGATTATTTTTCTCTGTATTATTTTTCTTTACATTTTAAAAAAATCTTTTTGGTACTAGTACTTTAAAAAAAAAAAACAACAACAAAAAACAACTTTTTGCATTGTTTATTTAATATTAAAAATTTATGTATTCACCTTGACCTTGATGTAGGGAGAGGGCTAAATAGCTTGAGCTTGCTGCCCCTTCACTTTTGTGAATAACATCTTGTTTAAATTGATACTACATCTGGAAATCCAACTTATACTCATAGTTCATTTTCAAAGGATGTTATTCTTCCAAATCAAATTTAAATTTTCAAAACTTTTAACTTTCCAGTCAACAAAAGTGAGTTCGATCTATCCTACCTATACTGGATTCCTATAAACTGCTAAAAATCCTTTTAAAAAAACAATGTTAGAATACCGGGTTCAGCAACTGCTCTACCAAGCCCCTATTTTTACTTCTCACAAAACATAAACTGCTCTACAGGTTAAACTTAAGACGTACTGTACTACAGTATATTCGAGAAGTAAATAAAACTTTTAGAAAATTTTAAATCATAAAACTTAGTAACATCAAAACATATTACTCTTCGACACTTTATACAGCCCTTCCTCTCGATACTAGGCGTTTTGATATCACAGACAACTGCTTCGTCAATAAAAATGGAACACAGTAATTTTCATATCTTGTAATTGGTCATCTACAAAATTACTTTGTAACTTGCTGTGGCTTTCAAGTAGACATTCAGATATATCGACGACATTTTTATATGTTACTTCCCTTCATATGTCGACTCGATATCTCCCAGTAAAGTTGAAAGAAAAGACACCACAAAGTCTGCCACCTCGGTTTCATATTTGGATGTTTTCCTGACTATAGACGATAAGGACCAACTAACAATTAAACTGTATAACAAACGAGATGAATTCAGCTTTTCCATCGTCAACTGTATTTAGTACTCAGTTATACTCACTAATATATAGTAGCATTCCGCTATCACTTGCATACAGTGTTTATGTCTTCCAACTTATTCAATACTCAAGAGCATGCTCTGTATACGATCAATTTTTAAACCGAGGCAGCTTACCGACAAATAAGTTGATATTACATGGATTTCAACAACCTCCTTACAAGTCAACATTTCGTTAATTCCATTGTCGTTATAATGACCTTGTTAGCAAATATAACCTATTATTGGGTCGAATTTTGTCTGACACAATTGATAGGCATTTGTTTTTATATTAAATTTGACTATGGAATATTCCGTCTATCTAACTAACTCCACGAAGGCACCTAATCCCACCTCTAGAATTTCCATAGGTCCTTGTTTTGTGCCCTTTTCAAAGCTCTTAATTTTCAAGGTCCCGTTGGCCAAAACTAAGAGTCAATTCAATTATCCGAACATTATAACATGTACAATGCTTTGATCAGTTTTATTACTATACTAATACAGTTGTATATAACACATTCGTCTGTTTTCATTTTCAGATTTTAAAAAACCACTGTACTGCTATGAGTGCCAAGCCTCTTCAAGGTACCCTAACTACTGCTCTGACCCATTTAATGCCACTTTGCTGGCAAACAATGTCTCCATTTGTGAAGGTCACTGTGTAAAGTGGGTCAGGGAGCCAAGCCCAGGTGAGATTGCTTCCCTTCAATTAAAATTAATTCAGATACAAGTTCCTTGAAACAGGAAGCCCCGTGCAGGTAAATGGAGGGGCTCCCACATTTTTCCAAATGAGAAACCTCGTCTGAAGCAAAATTCATAGGATTATGATGAAGAAAAAAGGGTTGTGCACATACACTAAAGATTCTATATTTATGTTTTAATTTTTTTTATTTATTCCCCAAATTATTTTTTGTGAATCCCATTTGAGTATCATTTGCTCTCTACTTACTTTATTGATCTCTTAATTGTTTACAAAAATTCTGGGATACAGAGCGAAGGAGCTTTCAATTGCCAATTTCTCCGTGAAAAGTTTTACATACAAATATATAACAACTTCAGGTGCTTACTTCCTAAATATTTACAGGTTTCATCACCTACACGCGCACCTGCTCTACCCGTTTGAGAATCAGAATGATGATTAACATTGTCTGCATGGAAGAATCCAGACCTCGTTCCGGAGAAATATGCTTCTGTAAGGATTCAAAGTGTAACGCTTCGTCTGGAACACAATTTTCAACACTGGTTCTGTTTTGTGGATTATTCTTTATCAAGGAGTGGACCTGAAAAACTTACCATGGAATCATGCATTGATAGTCAACAAAATTGTACTAGTGTGATTGGATACAAATTGTTCTGGAGATACTTTTATCGGGCAATCATACAAATTAATTTTTTTATAAATATATATACAGCACTTTGCACTTATCTACTATATGATATCTGCAAGCCAACACAACCAAAACTGTACATTGTGAACGCATTCGCATGCAATAATTTGTATACAATAATTGGAATGAAACGAATTCTCAATATTTTGTGAGTACTGCAGTTTGGTATTGAAAGTGGACTTGTGCTGATGCTTTTCTTAACTCTACATTTAAGGCTGAAGGCACGCTGATTTATGGAATCTTGTATTATATATATTTGAATATGAGATTCAGACTTTCAAACTACTTGACAAGGAGTTTGTGGTATTCATAAAAAGTGAAGGTTTCAATGTCACGTGACTTTATTAAACTCCCTTGCAGCCTCGTGCTTCCGAGGATATATGCAAATTATCCTTTGCAAATATTGTATTACACAAATGCATATGATATTTGTCTTACTTTTTGCACCTTATAGTGTTCACATGGGGATTGAGAATGCCAGATGCTCCATCCTAAGTCATGCAGGAAATAGATTTTTAAAAACGCAGTCTGATCTGTCACCTGTGTGGACAGTGTTCGATCTGGACGATTCTGGAATCGTGTTCAGCTCGGAAATGATTGTATAAAGTTGTGTTAGGTACATGTATACTCGTTAAATTTCAAGTTGACTTTTTATTAGTCAATCTTAGAAATACAGAAAATAAGTAATGTATATATTCAAAGCTTACAATGTTCCAACGTTAGTTGTGAATTATAACATGTATTCTCAGTATTGTTTCTTTCGTATAATTTATTGAGGAAAGACAAGGTAAGAGAGAGTTCGGAGAATGGGGTGGAAGAAGCGAAAAGAGAAAAAAAATTGGAAGAGAGTTGGGGGATAAATGGGCAGATACTGGTAGAGGGAATGGGGGAAGGTCGGGGTAAGGTACTGCTGACCACACAAACATGTACATATGTACGGTACCATTTAGTCAATCAAATTATTTGATCTTTTACAAGCAAAAAATGATACGCTAAAGATCTAATTGTAAAATATTGATATGGAATCCAACGAATAAATATTTTCTGTGTTACAGAATTATTTAGTTTCAATTCTGAATTCTGATTTAGGCAACATTGATCGACTGACGTGTAAATTTGGAATTACTTAGGGAAGCTGACTCGCCTTGTTTACATAAACTTTTGTGATGATTTTGTGGATTTAATTATTTCAACGACTTGAATTTGAAAAAAAATCATCAGAGGTTTTATACAAAATATAATTCTCCATTACAACAAAAATGAAATTCAGCAGAGAATTCAACATAGATTTTATTTTTAAAAAATTCTCCATTAAATCTTAAATGAAATTCATCAGAGGATTTATAAAGAAAAATAAAATCTAAAATTCATGCTTTAAGATAAAAATGAAGTGGGGTCAAGTTCAAGTGTATTATTCCTGTACTTTTTTGTGTCGCTTATGCAGAAGAACGACACTAAGGGATCATTTTGACAGGCTTCTATTCGTTTTTGAACCGTGAATTATAGGGATCTGAGATTTGGCAAAGGATTTTTATACAATAAAAGGCTCACAGACCTTGTAATTTTGGCCATATTTCCAGAACAATTTAAACTGAATAATGTGTATTTGTGAATTCACATCTTTTCAAACGTGAGGACTAATGCTGCGTTATTGGCATGTGCAACAAAGGTTACAAAACATTTTAAGAAATTTTAAGGTTGTTGACCTTGTGACCTTCAACTTCATTTCTGACTTTCATATAAAAATCGGTTTCTTTCATCCTTCCTTTGGAATGCTTTTGATATTTTTAACATGTATATTGCTTATTAATAGACATTTCGAAAAGGTACTAAGCTTACAGACTTTGTGACCTTCAACTGACTTTGACCTATTTTCAGTTATTTTGACCCATTTCTACTATAAGAAGTTGGATTTTGAAATTTAGAATCTAAACATATGTCTTTCTTTCTAAAAATTGGGCCTCACTTCTTTAACTATACAAGTCCTTTGACCCAGTTAGTAGAACCTTAAAGTCACCTGTATGACCTCTATTTTCTAGGTAAGATAAAATCTGTAAAAACAAATTATCATAAAGATAAAAGTGATAATGTAATCTGTTGAAAAAAAATTCAAATGCAATGATTAAGACTTATTACTGTAAACCAACTTTTATTCGCGTGCGAGAAATATCCGCGAGTTTCGCGACCTACTTTACCTCGCGAATAGTAATCGGCGCGAACCATTCATTTTACTTTGTTTTTGTAAAGAATGTTTCTTCAGTCGCGAAAATTAATCGTCGCGGATTGATTTCAAACTGACGAATTGCGAATTTTCAGAAATTTGATCATGCGAATAATATATACTAGTAGTTGGTTTACAGTAACTTAATCCTCGTTTAAGTTATTAGTCACTCTTTGTTCTACTATAATATATTGTGTTTTAGTTGAATACCTCTTTGGTTAAAATCTAAGTGCTTTGCCTCGTTATATGCACATGGTGATATTAAGCCTAAGGCAAATTGCTTGGCAATATCATAGAGCTTGTTCATTGAAAAGTATTCAACATCAATAATTTATAGAGGAATGTTTCGTCATTGTCATTTGCACCATCTGGGTTTTTCTTTCCCCCAAACAATAGATTTCGTCTTCCGTTGCACGCAAAGTTGAGAGCGAATCCAACACATATGTGCATGCATAAAAAAGCTTTTTGTTTGCAGTATATACGGCCTCCATTATATCGTTTCTCCTTTCATCCAAAATTATTTGTAAACATTTGTATCATTTCTTAATATTCTTCCAAAAAGATCGTTGCATCATGAAATGTTAAATAATAGATTTATCAATACGTATATCATTTTTCAGATTGCCCTTGGGCCAAAAAGGGTATTTATTCAAACATTTTTTTATGAAGCGATCATTATACATATAAAATATTAAATGTTTCTTGTTAAGATCATTACCAGGGGTGTGATTTGAATTTAAATTCTATTCACATTTGTTCTTTATTCATGTCCTCCCTCTTTATTTAAAAAAAAAAAACAAAAATATAATTAGCAGTATACAAGAATTAGAATGCATACATATAATTACAAGGAAAAAATAGATAAACATTATGTCCGAACTTTCTGAAAATGTGTATCCGTCCGTCACGCCATCTTGTGATCGCTTCCCCTATACTATATTTTGGGGATGCCAAATAAGTTACTTTACTGTGATTAGCCTGTTCCTGCAGATGTGCAATACGATTTTGAAATCTCGATTTTTGGCTCCAAGAGTCCCATGGGCCTAAAAGGTGTGGTTTTAAGACTATCATCTTACTCTTACACATTTTAACCGTCACGGTAGCTCAATTGGTAGAGCGCTCGTTCCGTGATCGGAAGGTCGTGTGTTCGAATCACGGCCACGACCGACCCAAGTCGATAAAAAATAGGTAGCAACTGTTCCTTCGCCAAGCGCTCGGCACTTTGAAGTGAAAGTTGTGGGTCCTTCGGATGAAACCTTAAAAACCGAGGCCCCGTGTCACGGTAGGCGTTGGCACGATAAAGAACCCTCACTGCTCAATGGCCCTGAGTGCCGAGTAAAGGTCTAATTTGAAGCCCTACACCGGTATATGGTGACGTCTCTATATGAGTGAAAAATTCTCGAACGGGACGTAAAGCAACGTACAATCAATCTTACACATTTTAAGTGGTAGCAAAGAAAAAAGTCGTTTTGCTAATGATTGGTTATTTCATGAAGATGTGCATTAATTAAAGCTTTGTATTGCTGATGTCTTGAACTCCTCATGGACTACAAATGGTATGGGTTAATTACGTATATCCTCAAGTAACGGAAAAATACTTTCATCAATCTTGAATTCCTTTTACATCTTGGGGTACATACTACCACTGCAGTTTTAGATGCTGCTTTTGAACTTTATAATTATTTTCTGGATAAATATTAGCTGGAGAGCTGTAGCTCTCTGGTTGAAAAAAAATCGGATAGACAAACCAGAGAAATAAATAAAACATAGTTTTGCATTTGATTAACTTGCTTTATTAATCGTAAGCTATAGTTTACGGACTTTAAGGCTTGTAGACTGATGAACATAATTTCAAGACTTGTAAACTGTGGTTAGCAACTCTTAACTATATGCATTGCTGTATTTGCCAAAAATACCTGTAGTTTTCAACTCTTAACTATTATAATAGTTTACGGCTATAAGAGACTCCATATTCACAATTAACGTTTTTTTACTTTTGAGAATTTTAGCTTGATAAATAAATTGTGAATTCGCATTTTTTTTATGCGAAAATTGTTTCTCGACTTGTAAATATATTTAACTACACTAAACAGTAGTTTTGTTCATGAATATTAGGGAAAAGCCTTGCTACGTTTCGCAAACTATGGTTTTACAATTATGAAACGTAGTTTATCAAATTCAAAACTATACTTTCCTTCTTTAATTTTATTTTGTTGCAAAATTGGCGTGTTATAGATTTCATTCGAAAACTTCTACATGTGAAAAAAACTATTGCCTTTAATTCGACGTTTCAGTCTTTAAGACTTTTAACATTCCAATTAACGAAAGTGAGTTTGATGTAAGATACATTTACTGGATTCCTAAATTTCATAAAAATCCTTACAAAGATGCATTGCCGGGTTCAGCAACTGCTCTTATAAGCCTCTGTCTTTACTCTTTACAAAATCTTTAACTGTTGTAAAGAAAAACTCAGACGTACTGTGCTACAGCATATTCTAGAAGTGGTGTAAATCAAATTTCGATTCTCAAAAACTCATCCCACCCCCCACCCCCAAAAGAAAGTTTTACAAAATTTAAAATCATATTTTTATTTCGAAAGTTAGCAACATCAAAACGTTTGACTTTTCTACACTTTATACAACCATTCCTCACGATAAATTAAAGATTAGGTTTTTTGATATCATAGGGAACTGCTTCTTGGTTAAAAATGGAACTCGGAAATTTTCATATCTTGTGATTGGTCATCTAAAAATTACTTTGTAAAAAATTTACTCTGATTTTGATCTACACACAAGTGCTCTAAAGTTGGTATTAAAAGGATGCTGGAGTTCCTCATTGACAACATCTAAGTATTCTTCGGAAACCATGTCTTCCAACAAAATGTTGGCATTGCGCTGGGAACTAGTTATTCTACTTATTAGCCGACCTATATTTTATATTCCAATGAAGCAGAAATTATTCAAAAACTTCTACATGAGAATAGAAAACACTTACTGTGACCTTCAACTCCATATTCAGATATATTGACGACTTTTAATCAATTAACAAAAGTTACATGTACTTCCATTCATATGTCGACTTGGTGTATCCCAGCGAACTCGAAGTAAAAGATACCACAGAGTATGTCACATCTGTTTCATATTTGGATGTTTTACTGACTATAGACAATAAGGGCAAATTAACAACTAAATTTGTATGACAAATGCGATGACTTCAGCTTTTCCATCGTCGACTTTCCTTATTTATGTAGTAATATTCCGCTACCACCTGCATATGCATGGTGTTAATGTCTCCCAACTTGTTCGATGCTCAAGAAAATGCTCTGAGTACGATCAATTTTTAAGTCGAAGTAGTCTACCGACAGATAAGTTGACGTTACATGGATTTCAACCCCTTCGTTGAAAGTCAGCATTATAATGACCTAGTAAACAAATATAACCTATCATTTGGTCATATTTTGATTGCCTTGATAGGCCTTTGTGTTTTACTTAATTTGACTACGGAATATTCCGTCTACCTGATCAATACATAGAGCTCACAGAGAATGCTTATTCCTCTTAGGCATCTGATCCCACCTCTGGAATTTCAAGAGGTCCGTGTTTTATGTCCTATTCACAGATTTGTACATTTTTTGGAGATCAATCACTGTACGTTATCTTCACCTTTTTATTAGAGATCTCGACGACGTTTTATCAACAATAGACTCGGTATATCCCAGTGAACTCGAAAGAAAAGACAAAACAGAGTTTGCCACATCTGTTTCACATCTAGATGTTTTACTGATCATAGACTTAAAGGGCCAACTAACAAGAAAACTACTAGTATATGAAACACGTAATGACTTTCAGCTTTTTCCAGCTTTTTCGTCAACTTCCTTTATTTATGAAGTAATATTCCAATTACCTGCATGTGGTGTTTTTGTCTCACAACTGAATTGGTGCTGTATTTATGGATTACCTTGTTTAACTGGTCAATACAAGAGGGCTCACTGCGGGTTTGACAGGTCCAAGGGAATGCTTACTCCTCCTAGGCACCTGATCTAACCTCCGCGTGTTTTTGCTCTAATCACGATTCGTTTTGTTTACAGGATTTTGTTAAGTCGATAAAACTGTTCGTGATCCTTCAACTTTTCATTAATATTTAGTGCAAAAAGTAAATAGCTTGTCAGAGCCTTAAGCTATATTAAACAACTGCTTATTATCGTACATTTCTGTGGCAACTAGAAGTAAGAAAATTACTCATTTTTCGCTATTTACTATCGACTAGAGAACCGTATTCTGTTGTCTGTTCACTATTCTTACTGAAGGTGTTCTTATATCTAGACCCCCAACCCTAAAGCTAACATGGCCAAAGGGATCACAGTGTATACATTGTACTTATAAGAAGAACATAGTACAGGGGGCTCGATAACATCCAGAATCCCATAATTCGACCTTCATCTTCTGTCAGAGGAAAGGTCTGGGAGTGACCAGTTGACCGCCAAAAGGAATTAGGTTTGCAAGATTCCAAACCCCTATAGATGACAATGCAGTTGTAATGGGGGCAAGTGCACAAAGGGCTGGAAAACTTCCATTTAACTTGCGACTATGGCTGGGACGACACAACTTTCTCTATATCGGTACATATCACGATACTTGAGCCATGATACGATATGTATCACGATATGTTGATTTGGTTATAAAATCTTTTGAATGTATGTGTGTGTGTGTGTGTGTGTGTGAGGGTGTGTGTGTGTGTGTGTGTGTGTGTGTGTGTGTCTATTGAAATGAACAAAACATTTCCCCACAATAAGAATAATTTATTCAAAGAAGTATATCTGTTGTAAAACAAAACTATTTTACACAAGTGGTGTTAATGTAAATTATGTATTTCATATTTATATTATATTTAGCATATTTAATTTATATATTAAACCCAAAATGTTAAGTAAAGTAAGCAAAGAAAAAAAATGTCAGATTTTTTTTTTTGGCAATATTTTGATATTTCTTCAAACGTATCGATATGTGTATCAAGCTCACACAGAATCGATATTATCGATACTTCAATTAATATATCATCCAAGCCCTACAGTGAGTTGCGACGTAGAGGTTAAGGACATACGCAACGTACCTTACCTACTGATAATTTTTCAAGATATTCTTAATTTAAGATTATAGTGCCATCAGACGTTCGTAGACAAAAAATCAGCATGCATAACCAGGCAGGGGTTTTGAAAAGATATCAATATTGATGAAAATTCTTGTATAATTCAAAGAAAAATACACAAAAATTACTAAACATATATTCTACGTTTTGTTTATCCAAACTTGTTTTAGAAGACGTGTACAACAGCATATATAGACATAAAAATGTAGCACATGGTTCCTTTAAGTATTGGAACTCTTCAACTCCAGGGAAAAAGACAATAAAGTTCAAACTACGTTGCGGATGTCCTTAAACTGAGATACTATTCAGTGAGTCTACGAGTGCACTTGTAAGCCAGTTGCGATATACTCCTGACAACTTTATTGCAATTTGGTAGTTAATCAATGCATCTGTATATATTTTATAAAAAATCATGCAAGTTTATATGCCTTTCAAAGAAAGGTTAAACATGTATCTTAATAATGTGAAATACAATTCCTACAGAAACATTAGAGTTATCTCTCTTGGAAAAGAAACGTGTCATTCACAGCAAATATATACATAACTTCTTTCACGATTTTAACAGTCTATCTTTAGACAAATGTATATGTAATAATAAATCTCCCTTTAAAGTAATGCAAATACACAAAATTCTCGGGTTAACCCGTAAGCGGCTTTAGCACCTAGACTCATATACATACATACATACATACATACATATATATATATATATATATATATATATATATATATATATATATATATATATATATATATATATATATATATATATATATATATATATATATATATATATATTCGCCTTCATTATAGATTAAAAAAATTATAGGTGGAAATGGTCAGAATATTAAATGTATATTTTTAAAATTGTTGTAAGACCTTCAGAGTTACTAGTAAACGATGAATTGTGACTTTGATCTCTGAGTTTCTATTCAGATTAATTAAAAGGTATTTTTTGAAGAAAAAAATCATTTCATATTGCATAAAGCACCTTAACACAAGTATCAGACTAAAATCACATTGTACTTCACGTCAGTGAATATGTGAATTAATTAAAGTCCCATTGGCTCATGCATGTCTATGAACTTTGTGACAAGATAAGATTCATGTTGTATTCTGCATCAAAATATATGTTCAGGCTTCATTTTAAAAATAGATATTAATGATAATTCTGATAAATTTTTAGGGTAATTTAAATAGGCATTTTTTTGGCATATTCTTAAACCTTATTAAGAAAAGACTAAAGATGAAACATGCAATGCTTTGATTAAAATCTTAAGACACATGTATATCCTAAGTAAATATAAAGTAAAAGCAGTAAAAATTACTATAAAAGTACGATTCAAATCTTTTTTCTTCTGACCAAACCCCTTATATGCATTAATTTAACGTACTATACCCTTTGCTCTAATTAAGTTCCGTGGATACTTTCAATTTTCTGTATGTTCCAAATGAAAAAGGACACAGTACTTCGAGGGAGGGGGGGGGGGCAGGAACATTGAATATCTTGAACAACAAAAAATCATTAAATACCACTACTTTTAGCGTGTTTTTATGAATACCTATTGAGTTGCATTAATCGGACAGTCAATGGGCCTCAGATTGCATGCTAAACGTGAATGTGATAATTCGATCCTCATACAGTGCTTGGTCGCTTTAGGATCAATACTCTTCTTTTTTACTTGAAGTATATTTTTGGTCAGTTTCTTACTGTGTTGATCCATGCAATCATACGGTCTTATATTTGATCACTAAAGTTGAAATATAAAAAAATGTACATAGTTCCGATTTGACATATCTTAGCATTGAAACAATTATTTGTGTTAATTGGACATATGTTGGAGGAACCTGCATGTCTGATTGCACAAAAAAAGGGCAGCTCAACGGATGATTAACTTCGTTTACACCTAAGCAAACCACTGAATTGGAACGTAATCATTTTATGAAACACCACAGCACATTTAATTTATCCTGAATACGGGTATTTTGGCGAGCAAGTACAAAAGGTCGACACAATAAGTTTATAAACGTGTACTTGGCAAAATCTCTAGGACATTGTAACGGCGATCAAGTGTGAAAAAAAGATATTTAATACACAACAACACCATGTCCTAGCGGATATGGAATGAAAACATTGCTGTCGGGCCACGAGAGAGATTCATTTAACTGCGTGGGGTTCATACACCACAGTCGGACCCACTGCTTTAAGGAAAACTAGTCTAAGGGAGTCCTTCCAATCAATCGAACGGATTTTTTTTATAACACCGGAGATATATTTCATGCGCTCGTTATCAGCAACACACGATCTCGCGTGCGCCGAACGTGCTATCAAGTTACAGTGCATCATCGGCAAGTGTTGCTGAACAGTCGTGCTGTATGGAAGTGCAGCGATAAGGATACGTATTGTGTTCAGTTTGAGTTTTTAACTATGGCCAAAACGTAATGTAACAGGAAGGTGGACATACTGATGGGATTTCTGCTATGCCGCCAAATTTCTTTATTCTTGCCTTATTATTGATTCTCTCATGTTCCGTGTCTGTGTTTGGACAGGACGATTTGACAGGTATGTGAAGAATAAAGCGCATTTGTGTAATTAGGTGAAAGAATTTCCTTCTTAAATCCTTAGAATCGTTTGCAGGAAGAGATTTATTTTCAGAATCCCATAGAAGACGTAAGCCGTTACTGGTAGTAAAAATAACAGTCTGGTTTTCATAAATTCTGCTGCAAAATTGTGTAACTATCTTAAAACGCTAGCTCAGTGCAATATATATTGAAGTTCTGCACCTGGGGAATTTCTTTATCTATATCAAGTTAGCTTATGGAAAACATGGTGTACCGAGATGGAAAGCTTCTTGCTCCCTATGTCACATTGCTAAAGAGTACTCGGAAATCTCTCATCGGCGGTGAATTTTTAATTTCGCTTTAACAATCATAAGAATGCGTATTGTTAAGTCCTTTAGTGTACAGCCGGATGACCCTCCTAAAACGTTTTTCCCCGGTGTAACAAATTTATATGTATCCTAAAATTACTTTATGATACAGCGCTTTTTTCATCTTGCCATTTAGTAATTGAATTAGGATAAGCGGAAATAACACCCAAATACATTGGACTTCTCACTGAAGTGTATATAATATGCAAATTGATTTGGAGTGGTTACAGGGCACTTGTTTTCGTTTCCCGCCTGAATTACCATGTAGACACCAGGCATCTGTTTTAGATGGTATTATAGCTCATACCATCGATCTCCTCGATGGTATTTTCAGTCAACTGTCTAAGGCATCGTAAGCAATTGCACATTAGTGGGTAAAGACAAGGATCCTCATCCCCCTGCTAATTAGGTTATCCCATCAATTCTCGCCATAAATTACTTAATAGTGTTCGAAATGAATACTTTTGAGTTCTGTTATCTACATGTTTAGGCATTTTGTGTAGGAAAATCTTAGCGGTTTCTGAATGGCCATCATAAAGTCTTGGCTAATACTAAAGTTTCATAAATAATTTTCTATGGAAACAATTTATGAGATTAATCACAGTAAATTGGAATTCTAGGCTTTTGAGCCAGGCATTTACAGTATAAGTATTGTTTAAACCGTGTTCATGAGAATGGATAGTATTTTTTGATATTGTGGAAAATTGGGTGCTATTGGCAAAGGACGAGTTCATTTACCTCGCATCGAGCACATTTAATTCAGCGATAAAGAATTACAAGATAAAACACAAAACACCTTTGTACAAACTTTAAACAAATAGAGTTGCAGAAAGGACAAACGTCATCAAACAGGTGTAGCATAAAATCATTATACAGTATTTGTTATTCATTGATCCGGGCTTAGTCGTATGAATAGGCAAAATTAATATCACAATATGTATCAAATAGCCGCATCCTCTTGTTCGTGGTCCAGAACTTGACGTTTACCTCCACTCGTTTGCCGGGGAATTTTATTTTCTGTCATGATAACGTTTCGGAAGACCGAACTCTTCTAATCAATTATGGATGTAGGACATTGCATCACAACAACCACAAGTTGCATGCAGCTAGAATGAAAGAAAGACGTTATAATCATTGTAGTTATACATAAACTTCTAATAATTTATGAGGAATGGTAGAGATCAATCAAAGACGAAAGGAGGAAATTCATTAATCTAAAGAAAAAAATCCTTGGGGTTTTACTTTCGCACGAATCACACGCTGAGTTCAGAGGGCCATCTAATATTTGTCTTCTGAGGAGACCTTCAGCCAAATATTTTTTGACAAGATGGTTATTGATGAAGATTCGGGTAGTTCACTGACGGCCTGTATTGATTCTTCTCAACTTCTGGAAGAAATAGATCTATCTTCGCTCTTGATGTCAATGGAAGAGATTAACTGTGTTTTGACGTGGGGGTTATCGGTCTATTTTCCTGTTTTGGTCCTTCAGAATACAGTTTTACTCCGAAATATTGTCTTAATTGAATCACTGTTATATTAGTCGACTTAGCTGTGCTTAAAAATGTTTTTTTTAAAAAAAAAAAAACAGAAAAAAGGATTAAATGCACTGTATTTATTTTTAAAGAAAAATATTGAACCCTACGTTTTTAATGTTTTCCCATGACAATGATTTATTCTCTTAAATGTACAGACATACAACATACATTGTAGAGAGGAGGTGGGAAATGATACAAGCACATAGAAAGTGGAAATAAAACATGTATATATATAATAAACAGTATACGAAGTATCATGATTCAAGTCAATTAGTTCCATCTGTGATTCGTTTAATTTGTTTAAATTTCTCTATATTTGGTCTGTATATGAGATAATTTGAGGTATATTTTAACCTAGCCTCATTAATTTTTGTGTGTGTGTACATTCAAAAACATAAAGAAATTCATTACCAATCTTAACAAGATCACGTAAAGTACTCGTGTGTTCTCTTGGAAGACCATTCCATCTCCCAGTTTCAATAGGGAGTTTGAAATTGTTGCATCTAAATCTATATAGCAAAGCTGAAAATTTCCGTGGCACAACATAAAAAAGATATTTTTCCGGTTCAAGTATTTCTTTATAAATTCGGTCTTAATACCCTTTGATGAATTATAAATATTACTTTCCAGTTTTGGATATTTTGGTCAACAAGTATTCTTTTTACTTCATTTATAAGTTATAACCCATGCTAAACTGTACATCTGTTGTGAAGTCCATAAATGAAATCACCAAATACATGTAATATTCATTTGGAATTGAACTCATTTACCAAAATATTGGCCATCTGTCTAGAGATTGATACACACAAGTTTGCGTATAGTATTATTATCAATCATTTCGATGTATGCCAACACACACACACACGCGCACACACGAGAGAGAGAGAGAGAGAGAGAGAGAGAGAGAGAGAGAGAGAGTTTCATTCGAATTATTGCAGGGGAATTTTAAACTATGCATGGAACGTTTTCTTGGACATCGTCCATTACTTTTGATGTATATATAAAGAGCTACTTATAAAATCTGCTTTATCTTAAATATATTACTAATCTTCCAATAGGATTAATAGTTTTATTTATATTTATCGCTTCACGTACTTATGAAAATAAATATATGGTAAAGAATTTTCAATATAGTCCTATGAGACCATGAAGGATGGGTATGTCAGATGTACTTTAAAATACTAGTAATAATTATTTTTGGCGTAGCTGGCCATCGGATATCCTCATTATTTATTGTGGACAATCGGATAAAATCTTCACATTTATTTAAAGGATTAATGTACATAATGATCTTTTGAGAACACGTGATAAACTGTAAATAAATGATTGTTATGATATTTTCCTTAAATACACGGTACATTGATAAAAAGGAGGACAAGAAATCATTTATCCCATATACACAACGCATGACTAATGGATAACCTTATACAGTTATACAATTATTGCTAGTGTTTGAGGTCAATACGATGATTTAAACACCTGAGAAGTACAATATTCACCGAACCCGAAGGGAGAGGTGAATGTTGTACTTCGAAGATGGCTAAATCATCGTATTGACCTCAAAAACAACAATAATTGTTTTATTATATAATTCAATGATTAAATGATACACACTCATTTAAGCAATCCATGCCATCTTACTTATTTACATTTACTGAAGTACTAGCCAAACATATGAATGAGAGAAACGGGGTTAAGAAACATAACCAGTTGTATTATTTTGGGAATTTATATATAATTCTGCTTTAGGTGCAATGTAGAAAAAATAAATGTCAGGCACATACCGGTATATAGAATTGATTTTGAAAAAGGGACATAATAAGGAAAAAAAATTGACAACTTACCTGAAAACAAATCTTTGACTAGCCCCCCCCCCCCCCCCCCCCCGAAAAAAGAAAAGAATTCTCCCAACTCAAAATATTATTTGGTGGGATGTTAGGGTCCATGAACGAGGGGGGGGGGGCTTTCATTTTAAAATGTTTATCCTTAAAATTTAAATTAAAACTTTACATACTCAAAAAGTGGGGAGAGGGACAGACCTCCTGCAATCCCACCCCACCCCTTACCCAAGAATTTATGTCCCTTAATATTATGTTCATATGAGTGGTTGTCAGGTGCAAATGAAATAACTTTCCAAAACTATTTGTATCAATTAGAAATATCCCAATCTATTTTTAGTCTAATGTGGAGAAAAATAAATCCTTATATTCACCTGAAAGGACACGTGCAATTGAATATAAAGTAATATTTTTTCTACATTGTTGGATCTCTGCCGATCAGAGAGAAAGGAATTATTCAATCATATAATAATATACCTTATTTTTTTAACCAGCAAAAGTTTGTAGAATATATCTAGAAGATATAAATAAAATAAGAAATACATGTACATGTACAATCAAAAGACGGGAATGTCTGATGATGTATGATTTATACATAACTTCTGCAAGGTACAAGTATGCTCCACACAGTTAACAATTAAGGAAAGAAGTTCCTGATTTTTAAAAAAAGATATTGAAGTTGTACAGGTCCTCCAGTACAGGGCAGAAAATAAAATGAAATATGTTCGTCTTTGTTTACGATGTTATAATATTCTATACAATTACTGCTGGGTTTTTTTTAGGTCAATACGATGATTTAGACACCTAAGGAGTACAATATTCACCGAGCCCGAACATCGATGGTGGCTAAATCATCGTATTGACTTCAAAAACCAGCAATAATTGTTTTATTATATGATTCAATGATTAAATGACACACACTCATTAAGCAATCCATGCCATTTTACTTGTTCACATCTACTGAAGTACTAGCCGAACATAATGAGAGAAACGGGGTAAAAAAAAACAAACAGCTGTATTATTTTGGAATTTTTAATTCTAGTTTAGGTGCAATGTAGAAAAAATAAATGTCAGGCACAAATATAGGTTTGATTTTGAAAAAGGGATCATTAAAAGGAAAAAAATGACAACTTACCTGAAAACAAATCTTTGACTAACCCTCCCCCCCCCCCTCCGCCTAAAAAAGGAAAGAATTCTCCCAAATCAAATTTTATTTGGTGAGATATAAAGGTCCATAAACTTTTTGAGGGGAGGGGGGCTTACATTGAAATTTTTTATCCTTAAAATTTAAATTAAAACTTAACATTCTCAAAAGGTGGTGAGAGGGGCAGTTCTGTTGCATCCCCCCACCCCCGACCCCTCACCCAAGAATCTATGAGCCTTAATGTTATGTTCACATGAGTGGATGTCATGTGCAAGTGGTTTAACTTTCCAAAACTATTTGCATCGATTTGGAATTTCCCTATCTATTTTTGGTCCAATGTAGAATAAATAATTCCTTATATTGACCTGGAAGATCACGTGCAGGTCAATATAACGTAGTATTTTTCTAACATTCTTGGATCTCAGCCAATCAGAGAGATGGGAATTATTCAATCATATAATAATATTCTTTATCTCTTGCAGTTCCAATACGATGCTACATGTGCATATCAAGACTAGATAAAAACGACACGTGCAACGATCCCATTGACGGCAAAACTAAGAACAACCTCCCAGACGAGGAATGTCTAAGCGGGGTCTGTGTCAAATGGACAAGATACATCAACAGTAAGTACATTTCCAGGAGTTAAAATGTGACGGAAACTGTTCAATAATGAATTTATTTTATTTACTTCAAATGTATATGCGACAGCAATAGGACATCTAAATTCTAGACGAAACATTTACAGTATACTGCAAATTTAAAGCAAGAAGTGTTGAATATGTCTCACACACCATTCCTCTTTATTCGTGTTTCTTTAATAATAAAAATGAAATGCTTTGTATCGGAATTTGCCAAATTTATTGACTTTTATCTAAATTCGTTTTTATTTTTTATTTGATTTAATTTACTAATGTATGTCAAAGGCCCGTAGAACAGGGGGTGGGTTGGATGAGGTAGGGGTGTGTGCTCATTTCTAGAGCCTATTTTCCGGGGGGGGGGGGTCCACTTTAGAGCCAGTTCTCCGGGAGGGGGGTTATAAAGGGGAATACCTACTCTCCGGTATATCCAAACTGGACAGCATTTTATAACGTACGACATGCATCTAAACTTATGTCTAGTGGTTCTTCGCCATTAATGACTCTTACATTTTGAAATGTTGATTAAATACGGAATAACGAACAGTATCCACGCTTAAAAGTCCATTCAAACAATACATATCAGGAGCAGATCAAACACGGACCTCTAAAACATCAGAGGTGGAATCTGGTGCCATGGAGGAGTGAGTATCCCCTGCCGGCTTGTCACATCTGCCGTGTGCTCCTTGTCATGATCGGGTAAAAATTATTATCATTGGGGTCACCATCGACGATCAGTAAATAAATCAGAGAATGATATGAATAAATTATTTTTGAAAGGATCTTAAATGTACCTTAATGCTAATATCATAAATTTTCTATTTTAAGAAATTAGTCTTTAAACTGGATGTTCAAGACAATACTTACAGACCCGAGGCAATCATCAGTGTATTCAAACAAGACCCATATAATTATATGGTATAAATAGGTATATAAAAGGACAGACTTTGAAATGAAAGATGCAAGATTTTTTTAGTCCAATTTTGGCCCCCGAAGGAATACTGAATATACATATTGTATCTATGGACGAGTAACCGGAAAATGCATTAATGCATATCAAGGAACAAAAGAGATTTTATTGGTATTCATATACATCTCAAAATAAATTCAAATTCTTCAGTTACGGTAGGTTATGAAGGAATCTAGCAAGTGATTTTAGGATGTCATGGTCTTCATTAGTCATGAGCCAATGAAATTGATTATCGTAAGATAGAGACTGAAAATTTTTACATTTAATATTACAATATTTATGAGTTCAAATCTTTGTACACTAAAATGAGGACATACAAGGAGAAAATGAATTTCATCCTGAACCTCTTGGTGATCACAAAGGGAACAAATTCATTCATCTTTAGGTATTTTTTGATATCGTCCAATGCCAATTTTAAGCCTGTGCACCGATATTCGTAACCTTGCTATGACTGATCTATGTTGATTGTTTGTTAAAATATAAGTTAGGGTTCAAAATATTAGTTAGTCTTTAGGCAGGAGAAGGTAGATAATTTATCATCTTTATGTAAATTTTTTGAAATATATTTTACGTTATATACGTTGTCCGTGAGGTAAATTACACGTGTAGATATCCAATTTTCTGTTATTGCCTTATCCATGTCCTCTCCTGGGTATAGTATATACCGACTTGCTTATACCGATATTCCTACGATTTCTGAATTTTTTCCAGAGTAATTTATTTTACCAGAAAAAGTATTCATCATTACAACCAAGGGGAATATTTGAATTCGTTCCAAAATTCCTTGTCTTGGTAGCTAGTCTAATCACCAGGCCGATATTGTTACAGTCCTATGAGACTTGAAAAATAGATTTCTGAAAATTCCTGTGTCTCGTTTAAAATTAGGAATCCATGATGTAAGTTTGAGAACATTTTAAGCTTTAAATCATCCATTTGAATTGAATACTCCATTTTAAACTGTTAATCATTAATTTTGAAAGCATAGTAATGCACTTCAATTTAATAATGTAAACATTTGACATATTTGTTCACTTAACTTTTGAATATTAAAATCGAATATTATTTACACTGACTTTTTAAAAACATCAAGAAACGATACCTTAGTGTCGGTTCTAACTCTTTATTTTTTATATAAAAATCTGCAACCTGACTATTTTTTCAAGATTTTCATTAGACATAATATGTCAGAAAGGACACTTAACAGGGCTGAACTATATGCTATTAAACATTGCAAGTATCTTTAATTATATTTTCTTTGAGTAAAATTTAATTTGTTTTATACTTTTGAAAGGTAAATTATATCTGGAAAGAACCTGCTCAGCAAAGATGGACATGAACATTATGCTGATAGACGGTGTGTGTCGTACAGAGAGCTTCGGGAACGGATACCTCTGCATGTGCGGACGGAACCTCTGTAACTCTGGCATTTCTCAACTCAAATTCACTCAGGCGCATGTGGTTTCTCTTACTCTTTGTCTGCTGTTCACATTTTTCTGGTTACCATAGAAACAATGACGCCACTTGCGTGTTTGTACAATTGATTGTTTATGTGGTGTATATTTGGCATGGAGGTATGCAAGAAAATGAAGAGTCCCTTGATACAAGTTAAGGCCGCTACTAGGGCGACCCTGTCTTGTGTTCCTATTTTCCGATTAATGATTCATGTCTGGGAAATTAATATACGCTATTATTTTGCTATGTATATGTTCAATCAACGAAAAATGCCAAAACATTTGGAAATGAATCAGTATTTAGTTACTAAGCCTCTTTCCAGTTCAACATGACAATCAAATGAAATGCTACAGATTGCACTTCAACAAAGCTCTACAGAAGAGGTCTTCAAAAAAAAAAAACAAAACGAAACATTACTAGTATTTCAAATTCCTAAAGATTTTTGCAAAAGTAAAAAATAGTATTCAGTCTCTGATTATGCCGTCTAAAAATAGAATTAAAGGTACTGATAAGAGTTGTTGCATGTGTGTAGATGTGTTTAAAAAAAATGGTAACGTAAACCTGTTACTATGGTTACATGAAAAACGAATTAATGCTTACATGTTAAAACCATTATCGGGTCTGTCGACTCCATAAAATGGCAGTAGTAAGCATTGGAAATCTAGATAAGCTCTATCCATACCTAATGACTATGCAATCAAGAATTGTGATCTGACTGTTGTCTATTTTTGTGCAGTACATTCAACTTTTTTTTCTTTTTTTCCAAACGTATGTGTATTTTTTTTTCTCGTCTTGATTTGAGTTATCTGATTTGATAAAAACTAAGTTTTTTTTTCTTGTAGTGGAATTGTGGATTTTTTCTTTATGCTGTGTAGAATATTTTTTTCGGGAAATGGTTTTAATTACGCATTATAAATTTTAACGATTTATTTCACAGTGTTTTTTTAATGCATATACTTGTACAACCAAATGTTTCGTCTTGAATCTTGAATATATATATATATATATATATATATATATATATATATATATATATATATATATATATATATATATATATATATATATATGTTACTTTCTTTAAGGTATTCAATGATCTAAGGTAATTGAATAATAATAGATATGTACGGGCTGAACAAGCTGCGTATTCAGACACAATTCAATTTGTTACTATCATTATATATATAAGAGCTGAAAGTGCCCTAATTTATGACATTGACCTGTGCTCGAAGAGTTATTTCTCTCTGTGTTTAACCTAATAAAAATCAGTTTTAAAAATATTATCCGTTAGAGAATCATTTTTAATCATTATTCTGTTACTAAATATAAAGTGCATCTTTCCACAGCAGCATTTTTTAATATTCTTAGTATCTGATTTTTTTTTTTAAATTTGCTTGTCTCCATAGGCCTCAATACAGTCTTCTTTTGATTGCTTAAGGTAATTGCATTTTAGAGAATTCTCTTGGTAAATCCTTTTCTACTCTAGAATGTTTAAATAAATTTAAGAGTAATTTATAAGTGATGAATATTAAAGGGTAGAGAATAAGGTTCTATTAGGGCTGGAATACCTTAAAATTTTTGTTTCCTACTCATTATCGCTAAAGTTCATCAGAACTTTACGATTGTCGTAAAAAAATCCAACTGGTACAGCAGATATAAAAACGACCATCTTATGTTAGGTTTCTTACGCCGTAGCAATCGATATTTCATTCAGAACGTTACTCCACCGACGAAAGTGCTTTATGGTGTAGCAAAGACCCCATTGTCTAGTGCTTTTTTCTTGGAGTTATTACTGAAAAAAAAAAAAATCACATTTGTGACAGTAATTGGTCAGAATCAGATTATTATACAGTTTATGGGAGCATACTGGCATGTTAGTATATATACCGGACATTGAAGAATGTTTCCCAGTTTAAATAATATAATTCAGTGGTTAAGAGGGAGTTATTGTCATCCAAAGTAAAGAAAATTTGTTAGTTGTTTCAAGTAGTATTTTCCCCATTCAAATCTCCACTTCAATATTTGCATGACGTTAATATTTACGTATCGAACAAGATATTGTCAGAACATGTAGTGTCTGTAATCCAATTTTTAGTGGAGTGTTATAGAAGAGTAGATAGCAAGCCGATTAGCTATGGTGTATACATTTTACATACTTATTTGTGTATTTTTATTGCACAGTATATATGATATGATTTACATGCACATTCATTTAAGTTAAAACTCAACCATCGATTGTCAAAACCATATTTTGTTTTCTATCACTTGTTATTGTAAATACTTTATATGTTATGACTCACTTTGTTGATTTGTCTTCCGATATTTGATAGAATTCCAGTTTTTCATGTGTTAACATTTTTATTCATAATAAAATTCACCGAACACTCTTTTAGATGGGTTTGTTTTCATTCACTTCAGGAGCGACAACTCAAACATTGTAAAAGACAGGTCAGAAGCTGCTGTGAAGAAATGGTTGTACAAATATGAATGAAAAGCATATACTAAAATCGTTAGTTTGATATTTTCATCGCGTCATTTGATACAATCATGTACTTGAGAAAACACTTGACTTTCTAATGAACACTAATATTAGATGTTTGATCCGGTAACGTAGTTTGTGTAGAGACTGACATGGTCGTAAAGATCTACAAAGAAGATGGTAATGCTTTGCGATCGGTATCAAAAAAAAAAAAAAAAAAAAAAAAAAAAAATCGAGCTTAACATGGGTTTATGGGGTTTTGTGGTTAATGAAATAAAATCGACACAGTTAATCGAATTTTTTGGAACATCTTAATAAGCACAGTGCATTTCCTTAGGTGGCAGGGGACAGTTTTTTAATTTTTAGTGTATGCCAAACATATGACGAGGAGGTAGGCATATATACATGAGGTTAATAAAAACATATGTTGGGACAGTTTTTTTTTTTGGGGGGGGGGGGGTGCAAATTAATTACACATCATATATCCATAGCTCAAAATATATGTCAACATATAGCATATGACGTAATCTACCTATTACAGTGCATGTGTGCAAAAAATGCACTTTGGGCCCTCCCCAGATTTTGGCTTGTTTTTCCAAGATTTGGACCTCATCCGAACCCATGCAGCCCATCCCAGTCCCGAGAGAGGGGGTGAAACTCCCAATACTGTGTAGATCAATAAATGCACTAATGAAAATTCACCAATTGATCTGGGTCCATTCACCTTCCCTCTGAGATGCAGACCTTCTTCTTAGGCCTACTGCTTTCCAGCTTAATTTCCTCGACAACTGCATGGCAGCATGTCTTAGTTTCGAATTTACAGCTCTGTATATGCTACAAAGCATCATAGTGATCAACCTATAGTGACCTACATGTTGGATGTCATTTTTCTCAACCAACATTCTGCTACACTGCACATGAATCCCATAATTATTCTATTCATTTTTCTACATAAAATATCGCATCAAACAGGGGATATCTCAGTTTTTAAAGAAATTTGACCTAGCGCTGCAATATCTGATTGTTCACTATTTCATTTATAGATCTGTGCTTTTACAAAGAGTTTGTGAGAAAATTCTAAAATTTACATTATTGATAGGTTCCACTTACCGTTTTGTGAGTATTTAAATCGAGTAGTTCTTGAAAGGGAAAAAAAGAGTTCTAAATAGCTAAAGCCAAAAAGCACAATACAAGAAACACTGCTCTTGCATGTTAGTGTGTCTCCTCGACCCCAGCGGTGTAATATATGTATATACTCTTAGAGTTTTGCAAAATTTTAAATTTTTAGAAATTGACTCGTTTTTAGTTCTATGGCAACTGAAGCTATTTTGGATATTTAATCCCCCAAAACTTTGAGAGACAAACATCAATATAATGTACACTGTACATACAATTAAGAAACTAGATGTGTCGTAAAGCCACGAATGCCCCCACAGGCAGTCAAAATTTCAAATTGCAAATTGTAAATTGCACATTTGTAGCCGCCGAGATAATAATCAGAAATTGTGAATCGTTTCCAAGTTCAATGGGGATAACTGTCAAAAATTATCGGACCAGGACCAAATTCGAACTTGACCTGTACTTTCTGGTAAAATACCTGCATGTGAAATTTCAACCTTATACATACATCCCTACAAAAGTAAGAGAGCGAAAACTAAAAATTTTGTTACTTTTTTCCTAAGTTCAAGAGGGATAACTCTGTCAAAAATCATCAGACCACGACCAAATTCGAAGTTGACCTGTATTTTCTATTAAAATACCTGCATATGCAATTTAAACCTTATATATACATCCCTACAAAAGTTAAAGAGCGGAAATTGAAAATTTCTTTTTTTTTTCTAAGTTCAAGAGGGATACCTAACTCTGTCAAAAATCATCGGACCATAACCAAATTTGCACTTGGCCTGCGTATTCCTATGACATATCCATATGAATGTTTGCAACTGTTGCCGAGATAATGAACGAATTTCGTCATTGACAGAATGACGGAACAGGGTAATACTATATGCCCCGGCCATTTTATGGCGGGGCATATAAAATCCATTGAAAATAAAATTCCCCCTTTTGTTTCCATCAGGTTACAGTTTAAAATGTGCCCACCAATTACATTGTGCTATTTTTGTAAAAGTAGAAACAATGTGGACCAGATGCAAAAAATAAGACTTAAGGCCAGACGACACGTTCCTCGAATATCTGTTTTTGCATTCCTTTGTAATATACGAAAAATATAATATATAATTATCATTATATTTTGATTTCTAAACTATTTTTAAAATGTCTGAAAAACCCATATAGAAAACAAAAGATCATGATATCAGCAGTTCAAGCAATTTCTAGTATAGGATTATATAGGAAATACCATCCTCCGGAATCTTGCACAAATGCCTGGTAATGTACCCAAATTTTTTGTGAGGAAATTTCTTAAATTAGTAATATTTCAATCACAAAATCTTGGGAAAAGTTATTTATTTTTGAAGAACGCGTCGTCTGACCTTAATGATAAGTATTGGTTGGACATTTAATGAGAAAAATCTGATTTAACATTTTCAATTTTCATACTTCGTATCTCAATGGAACTGGTCGCCATTTTGAAAATTTTAGATGTTGAAGGCACAACTATACTTTTTGTTTGTTTATATTTTTTGGGAAGCTTTATTAAGATTGTCTACTGAAGATCATGTGTGGGAAAATCATAGAAGTGTCGCCCTTCCCCCCCCCCCCCAACCCCATATACATGTAAGTAGAGACATATTTTATTGGAGGGAAATTGGCTCTGGTGGAAGTCGCACAGAGTAGAATCTCCCCCCGGTAAATTGAATCTGGGGTAGGATTTCCGTAGGGGAAACCGTACTCTAGTGTCATTTTCCCGTGGGGGAATTCCTACACTTAGACCCTACGGGTAACACCCGTTTTGTATTCTATGCAAACAGTGTTACCAGACGATTTTATGACTTCAAAACAATCAAAATTAGAATATTTTCCAGGGAGTAGCAACTATCACACATTTTCTAAACTTTATGAATTAACTGAAAGCTCAAGTGTGCTTTTCTGATTGATCACCTGTTGTCCGTCCGTCTGTTAACTTATCACATTTTCGACCTTTTCTCAAGAACCATTGGGCCATGCAATTTTAATCATAGTATACACAAAGCATTGTGCAATTGGGCCAATTTTAATCAAAGTTTACACAAAGCATCCTTGAGTAAACTGAGAGGATTCTAAATTCTCCAAATGGACAAGCCCCCTTCCAAGGGAGATAATTAAGAAAAGACAAAATAAGGATGAGGTCATTAAAAAATCTTCACAAGAACCAGAAAAAGTGAAACTTATCTGAAAGCGTCCTGTGGTAGTGTAGATTCTAAATTGTTCAAATCATTACCACCAGGGGTAAGGTGGGGCCACAATAGGGGATGAACGTTTTACATTGAAATATATGAGAAAAATCTTTAAAAATCTTCCTCTTAAGAACCATGAAGGTTTAAACCATTATACCAAAAAAAAAAAAAAAAATTTCTTGGCAGAATATTTTGTGAAGTTGCCCCCCCCCCTTTTTTTTGTCAGTTTAGTTTTTTTTTTTTTTTTTTTTTTTTTTTTTTTTTTGCTTGTCAGATTTTTTTGGGGGGGGGAGTGCCCCCGCCTCCTCCACTTTTAAAACCTTTGCTACACGGGCCTGAGCAACACTGAAAATCAAGAGACTGAAGAGTATTCAAATGTGTTTCAGAAGAGAGAGCTCGAGAGTTCACCTGTTGTTTTCCGGAGTTAATGAAACTGTCCTGACTAGGTTTCTATATTGTGTAATTTCCGGTGCCGTGTGCAAATTTAAAGTTTATTTCCGTCGACATTTCCAGTGTGTGGAAGCAGGTAATCGTAGCTGAAATGTTATTGTGTATATGAAAATGATATATTAAACAAAATAATTATGACACCAAGACGATAATTAAAAAGTAAAGAAGAGAACGTTACAAATCGGAGGTCAGACTGGGGCGTACAGATCTCATGCAAACCATGTGTCAAAACGAGCATGTTACATTAACTCTTAACATCTGGATTAGGTGCAGAACCGTAGCTCTCTGGTTGAGAAAATTCGGACAGACATACCAGAGAGCTTCAGATCCAGGCATTGTAAAAACCTTCGATTTACGGCACTGCTGTTTTTGTCGCTTGCTTCGGATATTCTTTTTCAGGTCCGATACAGTACAATGCTAACAGGCTAAATTTAGTACATAGCTTGAATTACCTACACAGGATTGTGGTTAACTTTTAAAACCATAGGGGCCATGTGGGCCCCTAACTTTTCAAATTTTACAGGCCCAGAATGTGATCCATGGGCCCACATTATATGTAAATTAAAAAACAACCATAAATGTGATAATTTTTTTACCCAAATACTGCACAGGAGTTTTCAAAATACTGGAATTTTGGTGAAAATACTGTACATTGTTCATCTAAATACTGTACAAAATATCGACCAAAACTCAATGTAAGAGGTTCATTTTTTTAATTAATAAATTTCAACGAACAAGTGTACCACTGCATGCAGTGTTATATGTAAGTACTCATTTCAAGTAACTTTTGCAGCTTTTAGAATTTCAGCAATCCCCATGGTCAATGCTGAATTTCATAAAATGACTTCCATAGTATAGTACGTGTTTAATGTGAGAGTCTGGTCGTCTCCAGTCATCTGCATTTTTTTAATGATACTAACACAAAAATACGTGACATTTTGTGTACAGCCGGTACATATCACATGTATGAACAACAAAAAATCCTAAATTTTTCTACTTGATTTTTTTTATTTGTAGTATCAATATGTTTGCAGTATATGAATTTTTGTCATGTTTTCTCTTTTCAAAAAACTTTGATCCGATAATAAGTTCATTACATTTTGTAGTGTTTAACCTTATACAACCGAAGCGTCTATAGTTTAGCAAGGGGGCATATTAAATTATAAATTACATACAATGGTGAACCTGTGATGAAATTTGATTCTGTTATTTTATTGTGTGCATTTGACACGGTAATTCAAATTCTATCTGTGAATAACTAATCCGAATAGAGTGTGTGACAACCATGGCCGATTGTTACAATATTTCCATTAGAACATTCTCAAACATTTGCTCTCGTATCATCAGGTTTAATAGAGATTTAATCGCCATGTTTGATCTCAGTCATGTACATATTTGAATAATATGCTTGTATGCAACACAAATAATCTAGGTTAGTAGAGCATTTTCTTAAAAACTGAATTACATAAAATATGTGGTTATCCACAACCCTGCTACATTATGTAACATAGCTTTATTTATCTACCTGAAGTAACTTTACTTAGCTACTTATGAAACATGAAGATAACGAACAGTAATCAAGTTCAGAAGTCCATTGAAACAATACAAATTTGGAGCAGAGCAAACATGGATGTCTAAAATCATCAAAGGTGGGATCAAGTGCCATGGAGGAGTAAGCATCCCCTGTCAACAGATCTTACCTGCTGTGTTCTCATTGTCGTGATCAGGCAAATGGAAAAATCGTAGAGAATTCTGTGTAAAGATAGTAGCATAACAATTTGTATGAAAAACATCAGTCAGCATTCGACTTAATGATAGATTGTATTTGCTGACAAGGTCATTGTGTTGACCAGGGAATTTGTGTATTGTTGACTTTAAATGAGACTGTTGATATTCTTGTCTCATCAACTTATTTGTCAATAGCTTTTCTCATTTTAGAAATTGTTTGTACGTAGAACATGCTCTTGGGTACTGAATTAACTGGGAGACATAAACTGATGACAATGAATCATGCTTATTTTATAAATGAGCATTTTTTTCAGGATCTACAAAAATCACACTTTGATGTAGTTGTAACATAAAGGGCTGTTTGAATTTGTTGAATCTTATATAATGTAACAATATTATGTATAAAATGTAATGTTTATTAATAGACAAGTTTCACATTCTTAAAAGTTATCTCCCATTGTCGTCGTAACACTCTGTTTTCTTAATTTATCCCTTGTAACTTACCTGTAAATATTTTCAACCTTCAAACGCTATCGGACATTTTGATCCGTTCCTGTATTGCCATAGTATGGGGCAACATAAAAAACATAATGGACATATTCATTCAGATTAAAATTGTAAGACATTGTCCCATAAAGTTGGTAATGTTATAGAGGGAAAAGAGTGCCTTATGCTGGTTGACCCCAAATTGACCCCTCAGAGGGAAATAACTTTTGTAAATGTGAAAGTCGTCTATGAACAACATGCTTTTGGTGGAGGTATGCATATAATACAAGAAAGAATTCCTGAAGTAAGCAACAGAAAAGTGGCGACGTAAATCGAAGGTTTTTACAGAGTTTGGATTTGTAGGCACTAGCTCTCTGGTTTGTCAAATTTTCTCAACCAGAGAGCTACAGGTCTGCAGCTACATCTGGATATGTTCTTTTCATGTTTTTTTTTACAAGCCTTTACCATGTTTACAGGCTTGAAGTACACTTCCAAAATCTACACTATTTGGGGTTCTAGTATTAAACAGGGATGTTGATATTGCTCTTTGTTGGGCTGTCCAAAATACACTGTACATACAGTGTAAGCCTACTGAAGTACAGCAAATACACTTTAGGCATACACACTGAATTTCCTATAAAAGACTAAGGTCTTTGTTAGAACTGAAACGAATGTTCGAATATTCGCAAATGAATAAGTTAATGGCGAATATTCGAATGGAAATTTAGCATTCAAATATTCGGTCACATGATTTATACTTCAATGTTTACTTTGATGATTAAATTAAATTGGTACTTTGATGATAAAAACTTATAGTATTAATAAGGATTTAGAGCTACTTTATCCTTTCAGTATATTAATATTCAAGAGCTAATGATTTGAATTAAAAAATAAAACTCAAAATATTTGTTATTTCAGGTTGTAAAATACTATAATGGCAAGAGGACAACAAAAGATTCAGTCACAACAGAAAAATGCTGAAAAAGCTGCCAAAATGAAGAAAGCACAGGGCCATGATCAAAAGAAAGCAGCACAGGCTGCACTCACATACAAATGCACAGTGTGCATGGTGCGTATACAACTGTAACAGTACAGTTATGTATTAGACTGATGAGGTACCTCAAATTGTAGAGAACTTGTCTAAATTTTAGTGTGCCCTTAAATGGTAGGCTCTGGAAAAAAACAAAAACAAACGTAGCATATAGTGCCCTCTGAAATTACTTGAACATACCTACAGCTTGTTTATACATTGTATCATGTTCAGTGGTATTAAATTCTAAATAGTGTCGAAAGTTGTTATTGTTGTATAAGCGGGAATTTTATGTTTTCGCCATAAAATGGCTGAAATACTATGCAGCACAGTTAGGGCTACAAAAAGGGGGCGAAGCCTAATTTGTATGGGAAAAATTAACTATGACATCATTCAAAACCAACAATTCTTAAAAATACCACAAAATGAAATGATTTGCTATTTTAAACTGTAGGAGACCATCAAACTACATCAAAACTTACTACAACATGCTGTTTGTCGTTAGTTAAATCCCACATAACAAGGTATAAACAAGTCACTGGCGCAATGCACTTGTCGACGTGACGTCATTTCGTAAAATTTGACGCAGTTTGTATGCAGTGAGAGGCGGATCAAGTAATATTTTGTCACCGAAAAATGTATTCTACAATTAAATAAAATATTATTTACAGATATTTCATATGCCATTAACTTGGATTCAGTGTCTTCTTTACGATTTTATTAATATATTTTCCGTACATTTCCTATTTAATTGATACTGCCGTATATTTGTATGAAAGTACATCAGAGGGTAATGTAAGGGTCTTGATAAATCAATCTAGTGCAAGGGCATACACTTAATGGATCATAGTAAGCTTTTAAAAATCAACTCTAAAAGTATTAAGGTATCTGAAAAGTGCTGCGATCCTGATGAAATCCTCAAAATAATTTAATTATATCTATATTTAATGCCGTTAACCAGCAAAAAATACAGCATGCATATGCGGTCATACAAATACGATTTTAACAATGAAATAGCAGAATCTATATAGGATCGCAGCACTTTTCAGAAACTACAATGTGTTTTGAAAATATTTATACACTAAACTTAGAATTTTAACTTGGTTATGCCCTTGCACTAGTGAAATTTATAGATGACCTCAATACTGCAATTAAATGTGCTAAAATCACATGACTGTGGCATCACGTGACAAGTCTAAATATAAAATCTAATCGTCCTCAATATGTAGTTATTAACCATAACTGCATTTGTCCGATACATATAATGTACTAAAAATAGTCGCCATCCTGATTATGAATACATTTTTAATCACAAAAATTCGATGATATTTCCATTGCGCACCTTAACTGTACTGCGTACCAACTTGGCGAAATGTGCCAGACAAATAATCAATCAATTAATGTTTTTGATATGAAAATATATGTATGCAGGATTTTTGCACAATTTTGCAATTTATGTATATCTTTTTAATATGTCAATTTTCACTTCAAATAAATAATAAGGATGAAGGTAGAATGTAGACTAGTATTTTCTAGTATGCTGTAATCTGTTACAAAGTCTAAACATGCATATTTGTGCCTCTTATTTTAAGAGAAAAGGCTTTATCTGATGGTCATGTAAGATGTAAACCTTATATTTTTTTAATTTAAGACAAGAATTTCCATTGAAGAGAGAAATGTTTCTTTTTTGCTTTTCCAGTCCCAGATGCCAGACCCTAAGACATATAAACAACACTTTGAAAGCAAACATCCTAAGAGTCCATTACCAGACTGTCTAAAAGATATCTAATGGATTTACATGTATTAAAATATGTAAGTTTTGTTCAGTTCTGTTAAAGATGTTGAATTGATTAATTACAAAAGTACATGTATATTTTAAAACTTGTTTTACTGTAAATGTATTGTACAATATTTAGAGAAAGTTGACGTTACAACAAGTTAGCCAAGATTTGATTTACCTAGCACTTTCTGAATGTGCTAGATAATAAATATATACAAACATAGCATGCAGTGGTGTACTTGATTTAGCAGAGAGCGCTTTCCACCAATGCACTAAATAGAATAAACTGTCAAATATAATATGTTCACAGTATTTTCTAAAAAAATTTTAAAGATCTTTACCAGAATAGTTCATGTATTTATTGAATTACTGAATTGACTCAAAGTTTTCCAGTACAAGTCTGGATTTGTTTGGTTCTTCAGAAAGACATTTAGTGGACTAAAACATGTAATGTTTGTTAGTAGTAAGATCTCATATGGAAAATAATTGTACACCCATCTGGTAGGTGTGTTTTTAAATTGATATTAAAATATTTAAAAGAAAGTTAGTTTATCAGATATTTTTGAAATGTTGATATTTCAATGTGGTCATATGATTCAGGTTCAAATTATATTTCAGATTTGGTCATCCAAAAAGAAAGCAGGAATTTCTTCACTTACTTCTTTTGAGCTGATAGAAAACAAGTACATGTGTTGAAAAAAGAAATTTTCACGCTTCCAGAAGAACTGACACTCAACAAGTCTTTGGATTATTCATTTGGGTATCCTTGGTTTAAACATGACTATATGAGTAATATTTATCATAATTGATGAAATTTAAAGCACTGGATATTTATAAAAAAAAAAAAACAAAACAAAACTGGTTGTGATCTTCTGGATTTTAATGAACATTTTTGAATGTATACATTTCCTATTTCTTAAGAGCTAGGTTATTGTATTTGCCAATGCATTTAATGTGCAGGTTTGTTGCATTTTTTCCAGTTAGTAATATGTTTCTGAGTATTTTTGATAAAGGATCATGGTGTATGACAGGGAGGTACTCTGACATTGCAATATATTGAACAGTTATACTTTCTGAATTTTTGTGTTGTTTTGCATATTTGTTCATTGTATTTTGTTTTATTTATGCAAAACAAGAAAACATTATCAATATTTGAAATCATGAGATGGACATGTTAAAGCATTCATAGCATTCTTTTAATAACTGAAACAGTGAGTCAGTTAAATTTGTCTTTGCATTTACATATTAATACATTGTAATTGCATGAACTCAAAATATTGTTATAAACCTTTTGAGTAAAGTATTTTTTTAAAAATGTATTCTGTATTTCACCAGTTACTAAAATTACTTTCTATTTAGTTTTGCTGTTTTCAAAGAGGAGATGTCTCCAAGGAGTTTAAAGAACTGAATTTATTTTTGGAGAAAAAAAAACATCGTAAATATAAGGAAGGATACTGACAATACAAGCTTCTCAGTTTGAAATGAACAGCACAAGAGTGTAACTAGTGATGTAATTCACATCTAATACTATCCACCAAGATTGGTATAAGAGGTTACATATCATAGGACAGAATTTTCATGCTTCTTAAGAGCAATTGTCTGATTAGTCTTGTACGGTTTTTTAATAAATTCATGTACCGGTATGTGTCATCTGGCCCAAAACTAATCCCAACATTGTATGTAGTAGAACGACATGTGATTTGCAAGAATCCTCTAGTGTAAGACTCTTTACCTCTTGATTTTTTTTAAATATAAAACTGGCATATTATTTTGGTAAATTGGTAGACCTAGTTATTCCAAGGATTTATAAAAAGATTTTTTTTTCATAATTATTCTATTATCGTATGTTAAATTTTATCGTCTTGCAGTATCCTTGCTCCAAGAACATAAACAAATCTATATCTGTATCTCTTGATGATACCGCATGTTATTTTCATAAATTGTAGACTAGTTCTTGGGTGTTGATATTTTAAAATTCTTTAACCATTTATAGATTTAATTCCTTTGTAAATCTTCAAACCACCATCCATATTGTCACACTGTGCCTCTTGAGATAATGATTTGAACAGATGTTTTGATTTCATGAACTGTATAATTTTTGGTTATTTTGCATAACATTGTTCTGTACAACCTTGGACTCATACAATGCCTGTGCCATGGTATTTTTCATCCTACTTTGTAGAAACTTTACCTGCATCACATAAGGTTTTTAACATACATGTGTTACATACTACATGCACATGTAAATACTTTTTCTTGATAAAGAATGTAATTAAATTTTTTGCATTCCTTTAAAGGATACTTTACCATTTTACCCAGGTCTTGAAATGACCTAGTGTTCCATTTCTGTTTCCGATTCCCAGTATATGATACTTAAAACAGACTGGATTGAAATTTGCTTTTTGGTTCGAAAGTGTTCATTGTATAAATTGACTAACACAGATACCAAGAGTTTACCTGATTGTTAACTCAAACATTACATTGGTGTACAACATGTTCAATATACTTTATTCAAAACAATTAACAATAGTTTATAACTAAGAGTCTTACTGATAGATAACAAAACTGTTATAGTTGACCACAAACGCAATTTTTATATCAAAAAGAATTATTCCTTGAGTAATATCAATGCAGTTTATGATGAATTTTTCATTTGTTTCAGATAGATTATGTAAATATTTTAGTCCTCTGTAATCCCACGGTCTTGGAGCTCTTTCTCCAGACGATCAAGATAGCTGGGGTCTGGATATCCGAATCTGTAAAGTTATATAGAAAGCATTTTAATGAAATCTTCAATTTAACCTTAAATAAAAAAATAATTATAGAAAGAACAAGAGGCCTATGTGGTCCAGAACGCTCCTGTTTTGCACTAACCTGTTCCAGAGAAATAAATGAAACCCATATGAGGTTCAGTCAAATAATAGCCCTTATGTTTTATTAATTGTTTCGCTTTAGGGTTTAACGTAAAAGTCAAAATGAACTTCGTCATGTGGTTCTGGAAAAAAATGACCCACTAGTGTAACCTATTAACTAAATGAACCAATCAGCAACTCCTTTTCATTTCACTTTCAGATTAACAGGCAAAATGGCAGTTATGCCGGAAGATCAAATGCGAGAAATATTAGCACTATGTGGCTTTGAAAAATGATCAGCCAAAAATCTTAGAATGTTGCTAAAAAAAGGACTGCATGGTCATCTTGCCTACGGGCTTCGAGAAGCCCCTTAAATGCCGTCTTTTCTGACAGTGTCATAGACAAACAATTTTACTTTTTTTTATTGATACTTTTTTATTACACTCAAATCTTCTCCAGAACCAAAGATGAAACTCATATGGAAATATCTTCAGGTAATGTAAATTCAAATTTGTTAAAATCATGATCCCCGGGGGTAGGGTGGGGCCAACAATAGGTAGGAAAAATCTTGAAAAAATTCTTTTCTGAAGAACAGCAAAGCCGTGATTGGTTATATATACATGGAAGCATCCTCAGGTAATAAAGATTTTTAGAAGTTTGTTCAAATCATGACTCTGGGGATAGGGTGGGGCCACAATGGACGATCAAAGATTTACATATGAATGCATAGGAAAAATCTTGAACCATCTTCTTCTCAAGAATAGCATATCATGATTTGTCTTATTTATATGGAAGCATCCTTGGGTAATGTTAATTCAAATTGTTCAATTCATGACCCTCTGGGGTAGGAAGGGGACACAACAGGTGATTTAAGTTTTAGTTAGGAATATATAGGAAAGATCATTTAAAAATCTTCTCAAGAACAACAAAGCCATGATTAGTCATTTTAATACAGAAGCATCTTCAGGAACTGTAGATCACTAAATTTTAGATAGATAGATATTGACTCTTTATTAGCGAGACAGAATATTCATGAATTGTGGTTATTGCTCTATATAATCTTTTAGGAATACTAATATATGTGAGAATGAAATTTTGGCGAGCACACTGTCTCGTGTAATTACGCGAAAATAAAGTTCTTGCAAATAAAAAGTGATTTACAGTAGTATAGATTCAAGATTGTTCAAATCATCACTCCGGGGGGTAGGGGTAGGGTGGGCCCATAATGGAAAATAAAACTTATAGGAAAAAATCTAAATGGGGGACAGATAAGAACTTAATTTATGAGTTGTTACTGAATACTAGACTAATTATTTCTTAATTTATGATGTGTTACTGAATACTTTACTAATTATTTCGATGATCCTGACCATCCTATTTCTCTTGCTTTTAGGCAACAAAGCTGCTCTTATCAGTTTATTTTATACTCTATGGATTGTTGTTTTATACTCAGGTGACCGTTAAGGCCCTTGGGCCTCTTGTTAGTGTTTAAACATCATTAATATTGAATTTTGATAAACATCAGAATATTTATAAACATGTTTTTGTATTGCATTTTTTTTATTTTGACAATATTCAAAGTCACTTTAAAATTAACACCAAAGAAATACAGTTGTTACGTGTATTTCACATAAAAACAGAAGACTATCTCTTTTGATTGCATCAAACGCATTCCCGTTCCGAAGGCCTTGATATTTTAGTGTTTTGAACATATATATTTTGCATTTCTGAATGAATGTTCAGTTTAAATTTGTAAAGAGAGTACTACCCGAGATATAAATAACATTATTTATGTCTCTGGTACCACGTATAAATTAATTGTCGTCAAACGACATTCGAGGTGAACATTCCCCCAAAAAAGTCAGACCGGGGGGTGGGGGGCACCCGGCGAATGCGTTTCCTATATTTCAAATAATGTGTAAATCTTTGACTCCCTTTTGTGGCCATGATTTGAACAAAACTGATGGACAGAGCCAGTTTAAAGTGACCTGAAATTTTACCTTTGTGGTCCACCTTGAACGTTTGTTCTGTGGTGGATACACGGCCAGGAACACGTTAAGTTCCTTGACAGTACCGTTGTCAGAAGCCTTTAAAGTTAAGCACTAAAACTGGTTCGTTGTCATGAACATACAGGTAAGGTTATGATAAAATCCGTCCGGTGTCATGACTTGAGAAGACAGGTTGTGAGAAGTTTTTCATTTTTCAAGTTAAATTATCTATAACAATGTCTGAAATTGCAATGGGAAACAGGGCTGACACCCTATTTGGTGCTGTATGAATTTTAGCCGTTAAAAACAAGTAATAAAAGAGGAGTTTGGCGATATTAAACCCTGTTGAAAACACATGTGGATTTCATTCATTTTCCTTCCGAGATGTAATATTTTTTGTAAATAGAATATAATATACACACCAATTGGTGCAGACAGTATCAAGACATGTTGTAAGCCTTACAGAAAAATTGAGAACAAATTAAAACTGAAAATTTTGATTTATTTCAATTTTTGTCCGTTGTCATGACAAGATACGAAAATTCAGTCCGTTGTCATCGGTCCGTTGTCGCTACTGTATTGTATACACTACAAAGGACAATCTTGTGTTGTTTTAGGTATCGTTAAGCATGCCATCAAAAAGAGAGGTTTGACGGTACATATTGTCGTTTTGTACATATTGTCGTCGGCGACAGAATGTACCTACCCTGACTGCACATATCGTCGTCCATCGATACATATTGTCGCCGGCGACAATTTGTACCGAGAAAAACCTTTTTCTTCCTCCTGCGTAATGGTTGTATTTATTTAGCATTACTCGCAATACTGTAGGGAGAAATGGTGTTGCTCAGAAAATTGTGTCCAGCATTGGTTTACATGACTTTGATATGTCAAAATACCGTAATTCTTGAGATATCTGAAAAATCAGTCTATTATTTATTCTCGTTATATATACATGGATATGAGATTGAAAGTTATTTGTTCAGTAGAATTGTTAGCTGGAATTCATCTTTTGCTTAATTCTCATACAAGTGCCGATATATTGGTGTAGGGGTTGACACATTTTTAGCTCACCTGAGCTGATAGCTCCAGTGAGCTTTTCTGATCACATTTCTTGTGTCGTCCGTCTGTCTGTAAACTTTTCACATTTTCAGCTTCTTCTCAGGAACTACTGGCCAATTTCATTTTCAACCAAACTTATCAGAAAGCAAACATGGATAAAGGGAGTCAAGTTTGTTCAAATTAATTGTCACGCCCTCTTTCAAGAAAGTTAAGAATTAGTGAAAATTTAGTGACATCTTTAAATAATCTTCTTGAGAACCATTGTGTTAAAGAAAAGTTGAAACTTATGTGAAAGCTTTATTATTAAGTGTAGATTCATTTTTATTCAGATCATGTCTGTGAAAGGGTGGGTTACAGTAGGTGAGCAAAGTTTTAATAGAATATATAAGAATAATTCTTTCAAAATTTTCTTCTCAAGAACTTCTGGATCAGAAGAGATGATACTTATGTGAAAGTACATACATGAAGTATACTTTTAATTTCTTAGATTCTGGCACGAAAAAGATCTCACACTTTTCAATGGCCCTGAGTTCCGAGAATAGGTCTAAATTTTTGGCCCTCCACTGGCAAGTGGTGATGTCCTCTTATGAGTGAAAAATTCTCTAGAGGGATATTAAAACAACAAACAAAAACAAAATCAATTTTGTTCAAATCATAACCCCCATAGGTAGCGTGGGGCCACAATTGGTGATAAAAGTTTTCCGTTAGAATATACGGTATACTCTTTAAAAATCTTCTCAAGAACCAAACGCGGATCTAGCACCGGCGCATCCCAACCCCTCCCCAATCCCTATCCCACCCTGCCCCCTCCGTTTGTTTGTTTTTTTTAATTTTTCTTTGCTTTGTAAATTCTGTTTTTTTAACCTGTATATACTCTCAATTTTTTACACAGGTAAAATTTCATGATAAAATAATATATTTAACTTATACAGTAACACTCCTTCACACACAAAAGTGTTTTTTTTTTTTGTTTGTCAAAAAAAAAAAAATCTGAACCGCACCCCCCCCCCCCTTCTGCGTTCTGAAATTTTTGGATCAAATATTGAGAACAGCAGTAGGCCCGTGATTAGTGATGTTTATATGGAAGCATCCTCAGGTAGTGTAGATTCGAGTTTCTTTTAATCATGACCCGCGGGCCTAGGTTGGGGCCACAAAGGGCGATCAAAGTTTTACACAGGAATATATAGAAAAATTCTTTAAACTTTTTCTTCTCAACAATAGCAAAGCAATGATTAGTCATATCTATATGGAAACATTGCCATGCATTGTCAATCGATATGTACTGATGGACGGCAATATGCTCAGTGAGTGTTTGTACACATTGTCGCCGGCGACAATATGAACAGGACGACAAAATGTACCGTCACAATCACGCTGCATGAAATAGCATATGTCAATGTGATTTACAAACCAATTACATTCACAAATCCACCAAAAACAAGAGGCCTATGGGCCACATCTCTCACCTAAGCACTTTGGTTCGGAAATAGCAGAATTTTGAATTAGGTATTCAAAAGTTTAAATATTAAAGTGGAGGGGGGGGGGGGGTATGATTTGAACAAACTTGAATCTACACCACCTAAAGATGCTTTTGAACTAATATGACTAATAATGGCTTTGTTTTCTAAAAAAGAAATTTTTTATTGATATATCCTTTATAATCCTTTGTTTAACTATGATCCCCTGTTTGGCCCCACTGTTGGGTCATGATTTGAACAAATTTGAATCTACATTACCTGAGGATGCTTTTATTTTATTATGACCAATCAAGTTTTTGTTGTTCTTGAGAATAAGATTTCTTAATGATTTCAATAAACTTGAATCTACACTACCTGAGGATGCTTCCATATAAATATGACCAATCATGGCTTTGCTGTTCTCGAGAAGATTTTAAAAGATTTTTCCTATGTTATCCTATGTAAATTTTTGATAGCCCACTGTGGCCCCATCCTACCCCCGGGGGTAATGATTTGAACAAACTTGAATCTACATTACCTGAGGATGCTTCCACATAAGTTTCATATTATAGGCCGTTGTCTTGCCCGATTTTTATCTCTTTTTTTCGTCGGCCGACCAATTTTATGCATGTCAGTCGGGTAAAGTTATTTTTTTCGTCTGTGGCCGATTCAATTGAAGCACTCATTGAATAGTCCGTCCACCAACCTTCGATCATCGGCCGACCATCGGCATATAGTTTTTAAAGTCGGTCGACATTTAGGAATTGGGTTTTCATACAACTGTCGACCGAAGATGAAAATCAAACTGCGGCCTAGCGAACGATGATCGGGTGACGGTTGGCCAACTTATAAGTATTTTTACTTTTAAAAGTATTGGTGTTCCTAGGAATTAATATGACTACTCTGCGTCGCCCGATACTAGTGTCGGCCGATCATGTTTTTTTCAGCCGACGATACGAAAATAATTTGGTCGCCCGACCATCGGTTTAAATGTGACCTAAGCATAACATTTTAATTTTGTTATACTGATGATATACAAGGAATTGTATATGTTTGCATACTAGCTAGGACGCAGGTTCTAGCTAGATGAATTGAAAATAAAAACATCGCAGAATAGTTAGCACGTTCGTGTGAGCTGCTTTAAGACGACCCCGAGATTCAAATATACATGTATTTGTAGTATGCTTTGTATTCTTTTAAATTAAGCATATTTTTGATCATTTCTGTTGCATTTTATTGATTTACTTACATGTTAAGAAAAATGACACCGGACCAGATAAACTTAACATGTACTGACAACGGACTTTTTGCTTATAAACTGCGATTTCTTAAAACTTGTAAGCTACAAAAGGCTGTCAGTTGCCTAATACATTGAAATTGAAGTTTCTCTTCATATTTTAAAATAAAGATACCATTTCGATGAATTATTTATAAGAAATATATAAATTTCCGGCTCATAATCATGGCTTCACACATGGGCATGTGATCGCTAACCAAAACTCATCAAAATGTATTGTGGATATCAAATACATAAATCTTTGTATGGAATACTGAATGTTGTATCTATTTCCCAAAATACAAATTTATTCTTGGAATTTGTCAAAAACGTTAAAATTTAGGCATCATGTATAAATTCTTGTATATTTTGCATGACACCGGACGGATTTTATCATAACCTTACCTGTATGTTCATGACAACGAACCAGTTTTAGTGCTTAACTTTAAAGGTTTCTGACAACGGTACTGTCAAGGAACTTAACGTGTTCCTGGTCGTGGGATATCGTTCCACGTCACACTGATGGACAAAGCCAGTTTAAAGTGACCTGAAATTTTACCTTTGTGGTCCACCTTGAACGTTTGTTTTGTGGTGGATATCGTTCCACGTCACACAGTTCTCATTTCCGGTAGTTCTGGATCGTCCCACTGTAAATGTCAGTTTCTGATCAAACGCCCTCTGTAGTAATCGCAGACACTTCTGTCCCTGTTCTGTGTTTGGCAGATAGGCTGTTCGGCATGCTCCTTTGAATGACTTACCCGGATTTGGATGTTCTTCCTAACATAGACATGTACACTGTTACATGAAATGAAGATTGTTTTGTTGTTCTTTTGAAATATTAGTTATATTTAATACATGATTTATCAAGGACTGGAATCCATGGATGTTTGAACATCGAAGAAGAATAAATGCTATAGTAAACTCACCGTTTGTACTCCATCTGGAATATCATATTCAATAACAATGGCCTCCACATCTTCGTGTCCTGGGAGATGTCCCTTTGAAGTAAAGTATGACATAATGCCCGGTGGCATGTTTCCTTTTACTTCTCCATAAACCGTGTTACATATAGGACAAACAGGTTTCTCTCTCGAAAAATAATCATCGATACATTCACTGCAAAATATATGTCCACATTTATCCAGCTTCTTCTGGCAATCGACCTTATGTTCACTTTGACATACAACACAGAAGAAGACAGGGTCTGCTTTTTTTGCAGATTCTTCCTCATCGTACTTAACGACAACCACAGGCTCTCCCCTCTGTACTGGGCGCTTACCCTGAAATCGGGTTACCGGCCGCTTCACGCAAAAGTTCTGGAAGTCCAAACTACTTAGATCATCACTACCGCTGGAGAGGGATCGGACCAGCGGAGGCTGCTTTGGATCTATGCACTCTTCTACTTCATCACTGAATGTCACACGGGTGTTCAAATCATCAGACGTCCTAAAATTCACTGATTTTAGAAAATCATTATTTGAAATCTTTTCAACATGTTTGTGAAGTTGCTCCACCGGAAACATGTAGGAAGACTGCACTGAAGTGCCACTGTGCTCTGGGTCTTCACTTTTCTCTTGGAAGTGTTGGTCTGACACTTCACCAGGTGTTTCAGCTGTATTATTTGTGAGTGTTTGGTCCGAAAAGTTTTCGTGTACTGTATCGTGAAACATATCACTTGCCTGTTTTCGAGGGAGCGGATGAACCTGTTGTCCTTGAGTGAGTACTTCATTATTATACAGAGATTGGGAATGTTTATCATGATCGGCTGCAGAATTTTCAGCCACTGTCTGAGGTTCATCATCATCTGAATTACCCGTACTTATGTTTTCATTCATCTCTTCAATAGACTGCAGAATTTGTGATTGTAATGCCGAGTTTGTGGTTATAATATGGAACTGAGTTAGGGAAGATGCCCTGTCGTGATTCAGATAGGTCATATAAAGAGAAGGCAGAAGGATGTTCACTTGAAATGGGGGCTCTAAAAAACAGACCAATTTACGTTGAAATTATTTCCCAAACGTTGCAACACACAAAAATGTTTACGAAAAAATGTTGTTTTATAGAAAAAAAAGAATTTTGAGATATTCAAAATGTCCGGTATCTCTATCTTGAAAACTTACCAATTCCCAGAGGAATGGCAATACTACGAGCACCAAGCTCAGAAGCTTTCTGTATGGCATTCTGTAGAATACTTGGAACCAACAAAAGATGCTGACTTAGGTCCCCATCCGGTACAACCACCTGTAAGATTGCCTTACAATTTAGTTTGCCACCTTTGCAGCAGAAAACATTTCCTGGAGAACACACAGGATACTGTGCTTTTAACCTCTCTCGTTCAGTGACGTAGATATTTCCCGCTAAAGATGACACGGCCTGGTTTAACTGATCGTCAGAACTCCACTTTGTATCAACAAAACATAGAACTACATCGACTGGGTTCTTCGCATTTTCATTTTGAAGGTAATCTACTGTTAGTGTTTTATTGGAACCTGTGTGGCAGGTCAGTTGAGATTCTGATGAAGTATTTCCCATTGTTTGTGTCCTCTTTCCTGATGTTAGTGTATGCTTGGTAAATTAAGCGAATGGACACTATAACAACAAAAGAAAGGAAAATTGATAATACGATTGAAACAGCGAAATGTTACCAAACCTACGGAAATTAAAATAGGTCGAAGATGGCCAGATAATTGGCATAAGTAACAATTCTAAATTAAGCATATAAAAATTTTAGACGTTTTCCCCCTCTAGATTATGAAGTATATGCCCCACTATGGAATGTTTGTAAGAAATGATCAATAAATACTGAAGTATACTAACCTTTTACATATCCTTAGACATGAACATCTCATTCTTGCTCATGCATTATTACTATAATGCTTTCTCACCTTGTTTCCGATTGTGAAAATTTCCTGTTGGAATTTTTGTTCTTAATATAAATCTAATTCGAAAATTTTTATCTTCCAGACACGGTTAATATTGAACCAGATTAGACTGGTTTTCACATATTTTTTTTCTATCTTTTTAAAAATCTTTTTAATCATGTAATGGTCCTTATTAGTGATGAAACTGACAAAAACATCCCTGATAGGACAACATTTCAAATCGAAAGTCAATGGAAATTCCCCGAATGAATGTCACATGCCAAGTTAGAGTTATCTCCCGCAACCATTTCGAAGAGCAGACCATGTGTCGAAGGAAAGTCAGGAGCATGGGAATATTCTGTCCCAAGACCTTGACTAGTAGACAAAAAGAACATCCCACTGGCGGATTTACAGGGGGGCAGGGTCCCGCCCCCTTTTGTGTCCAAAATATACACAAGATTTAATAAATCAATTTTTTTGGTGTGGTTGTGCCCCTCCCCCCCCCCCCCCCCCGTTTTCAAGATTCCTGAATCCGCTACTGCATCCCCTCCCCTTTTCTTCTGTCACCATGTTTCTGACACACTAAAACAGAATTCAAAACAGGATAAATTTAATTCTGAAAGCTCAAAAGAAAAATACAGTTTTTAAATTTGGTGGTTTGTCAGTAATGCAATAACGGTCAACTTGAGGTACAATGTCCTTATAAAAATCCAAAAGAGCAATATTCTAATCAAATTTTCAGGCGGGGGGGGGGGGGGGGGCTTCCCAAATCAGCCACTCTTAATCATGTTAATCTCATAATTAATAGTCTGTCATATTTAATTGTATTGGAATGTTTTCGTGATCAAAAATTTGTTTGATCAGCCATACAATCAATACGCCGTATTCTCTGTCGTGATATTCTGCTGTTGGACGTATTAACTCGACAACAATCTTGAGTTAGTATAATTTATTAAATTCTACTGATTTTTCACTATATATGAGTGAAATAGACTTGCTCTTAGGGAACTGGAATCTTGCTGACTCCCTCATTGATATACTTTAACTGTATATATTAAGCTTGAAAAGGGTTTTCTATTCAGAACTGAAATAAATATTGCAACTCGAGCAATATTTATGGACTGAACGCTATGCCACGTTCAGCGGACTTGAGAGCACCGACGCTACATACCATGGAATGGAAAACTGCTTGTAAAAGTGCAGGTTAAAGAGTTAGTTCTCATGTAATATTTGCAGAATTATTACAATCTCGAATTTCTATGACCCATTTCACTTAAAAAGGTAAATGATATGTATTATTTATCAACAGAAATAATTCAAAGATAAACTGATTCAAATTAAGATTTCTTGCTATACATACATAAAATATTCGAAAATCTTTTTCTTCTACAGTTGTTATCGATACTACAAATAATATTTGCGGTTTTTTAAATGGAGAACAGCACTGTTATACCGTATACCGGAGATTACTTAGAGGATATAGGAAGAGAAGGCAGTCTCCTCATCAAATCATTATGCGATCATATTCGAAACATTACATACTCCGTGCCGAAGAAAAGCTTACACCTTTTGCATATCATGGAAGCAAGTTTTCGATCTGTACTTTTAATTTACTGTGGTTTTTATTTTATTTGTGGGGGAGTTGCATATCCTGATAAAAAGGTATCAATGAAATTTAAGTGTTACATCATTATTTCAAAGCTGAACTGTCTCGAGATTTCGAAACCCTTAGTAAAAGGATTATATAATTTTTCCTTCCTTCTAGGAAAGTACGACGCGGCTCATAAAGATGAACGACTCCTACTATTTTAATTTTAAAAAATAATAACGAGAAATATTTGTAAAGTTCTAATTAATTTTCCCCACATTTCACTTGCAGATTGTTGATGCCAATAACATTGCCATGGAGAGAAACTCAAGAAAGTGAGTATAAACAAATTATTCCTTAATTAATCTGCTCTTGACTAGGAAAAAGTAAACTGAACAATAACGACACGAAAATTAGATACACTATGATACATATCAATAGAAAGTAAAGTCGAAAAAATTGGTAACCATTATGTCAATTTCTATCCTACGCAATATTTTACATATATCTTTCATATTGGGGTGAATTAAATGAATAAATGTACAGAAGCAACTGCGTATTTTTTTTAATAAGTGTAAAAGGGTGCAAATTTTATTCTTGCAGTTTGAATTATCATTTTGTGCTATTGAGTAATTAATGAATAAATAAAAAACAAGATGTGTTTGTGAAACACTGATGTCCCCATATCATAGCTTATTGCCAAGGTAAAGTTTCTCAAGTCAAAACTCCAAAGTAAAGATGGCAAATTTCGTGCTACCCAAAGAAAGATCTTGTCACAAGGAATACACCTGTGAAATATGAAAGCCCTTGCTCCAACAAAAGTCAAAAGTTACGGGGAAGGTTAAAGGTTTTGCGGACAAACAGACAGATAGACAGACAGACGGACGGACGGACAAAACAAAAGCTATATGCACCCGTATCTTCGATTAATGGGGCATAAAAACATGTTCCATACGTTTAATTTTAAATAACTCGTGAAGTTTAATTTAGACATGCAGTTAATGACTAGTATTATACATGCAAATGGAAAACAAATAAGTCGTGAACAATTTATTCTTGGGAATGGCCACACATGACTTCAACCTTCAATAGACGAACAGACGAAACTTCCTTTAGGTCCAGGCATACATTTTGGATGAAATCTGTTTGAAAATTTTATTGATACTCGAATTTTTTTATAAACTGCGAATTGGTCGTTTTTGACATATTTTCTATTTATCAATGAAAATCTTTATTCTTGAGGATGCTTGAATTCTTTTGATTCTATGTATTTTAAGGCTTGTGGACGGTGCCAAACTGGATTTTAATTCATTCATTTATTTAATTTATATTTTTCTCACGATATCTTATTCATGGCCGTAGGAACCGGGGGGGGGGGCACGGGGGGGGGGGGCGTTCCCCTCCCCCAATAATTTTGCCGATATATAGAGTACTGTAGAAAACAGAGATACTATATGCTTGTGCCCCCTCAATAAAAACCTCTGATGAACCCCTTTTTTTGTTTGTCAAGGAAGTTTTGGTAGTTGGTAGTGCTTCCTCAACTTAAAATGTATCGGTGTGCCCCCCCCCCCTTCCAACTGAAATTGCTTCCTAAATTCTGCTTTTTCTTACTAAAAAGCAGTTGTCTATGATGTCAAAAAGCCTGGTCTTTAAATTTTCGTGGATAATGGTTGTAAAAAGTGCTGAAAAGTCATACGTTCTGATGCTATTAATTTCGGTAAACTTTAATTCTTTTATTTGATATTCTTTATCTTTCATCTGATAAAAATATTAAAAACAAATGCACTGTTGACACCAGAATAAATTCTGTCTTCATTCCAAAAATTTTTCTTTTACAAATATTATCAGAGAATATACAAGTAAGTCAAAATCACCTCTTCAAAATGCCAGTTATTGTAGTTTTAATCAATGGATGCAGTTTCATTATGTGTTACTAGCTTCTAATACTTCAAAAGTCATGTAGGTTTATGTGAAAAAAAGTAAAATCTGTGGGGAAGGACAATACTAAGGTGGTCTACTTCTTGACTTCTGTGGTATTTTCCGAGATAAAGTTAAAAAAGAACTTTTCTAAAATAAACCTCGAAAATATGTTATGCTCATTCTTATCCTAAAGATAATGGTAACTGTTTTGACCCCAGAGAGGGGTCGATATAATAACTGGAATCAGGACATATTGATATCAAAGGAATTCTAAGCTTCGTCATTTCCTGTACATTTGTCTCAATTCTTTGACTGCTACTGCTTTGCTCAAGTATCGAGATCCAAGCAGGGAGATTAAGACTGTTAAAGAGATCCAATCTTTTTCATTTAGTTAGCTATAATTGCTCTCGCTGCGGGTACCTCATGATTAAAAATTGCATATTAGCTTTATGAGCCATAAAAATTTGTAATACAAGGTTGTATGTATATAACTTGAAAGAATTATGCAAATATGCAATGGTGTGACATTGTTTCTACTGCTCCAGTGACCTAAATAAAGAAAAGAAATTTGTGTTTATAGAATCAGCAGAATCTGAGCAACCTATAAGCACTCACATGTGTATCAATTAATAACCATTTATATATATATATATATATATATATATATATATATATATATATATATATATATATATATATATATATATATATAAAATGCAATTCAAAACAATACAAGGTACTTCAAAACTGCATAAACATACAGACATACACGCAGCCAGTACAACTTAACAGGTTATAGTTGTTTGTATGTTTGTAAAATATTATGATTTCCTTCCAGGATTTGAAGGTACATGTTTGCCTCTTGGAAATTATTAAATTTATTTTTAAACCTTCAAAATAGAAAATAATATTTTTCTAAATTATATTCTTCTTTCGTAATTTTAAAAATAATGTATTCAGTATAGTATGAAACTAGAATCACCTAGATCAGAGTAAGAAAGTAAAGTAACAATTAAACCACTTCTTCACTCAACCAAAGATATGATTCTCCTCTACCATAAGCATTTCTCAAGTTATCTAAAAGGACAAAGACAATTTTCAAAAAGCAATCTGATCGTGCTTGAGAAAAATGTGGCTACTTATACCCGATTGATTTATCCTTCAGCAGTGAAGTCTAATAAAAAAACGTCTTATTATCGTTTTTTTTTTTTCTTCGGTCAATCAAAGGAGTTGGCATAGCTACCGAAATTTTCAGTAAATATAAAATATACGTAATACTATAATAGTAACTAGGTATTATGTATTTTTTTAAAAATATTTATTGAAAATTTCGATAAAATTGATAGGTTTGCAAACTCCTGTGGGTCAATGGAGCTTGTCTTAAATATACAGATGTATCTAAAAGATGTCTCTTCTTGAAAAGAAAATTAATGGTTTTAATACCTTTTCCATTTTAGTTCAGGTAGCCGTGGTGCCTCTTTCACGAACAACATTTCTTTTCGTCAGTGTGGAAATACGGAAGTATACCATAAAAATCAGAGACATCGGCGGAGCTCTAAAGGTTATGAAATAATGAGATTTAAATGGTCTGGAACAAAACAAACAAACAAACAAAATCAATTATTTGTTGTAGAAAGTAACTGAAGAAATTATGAAAGAAATTGAATGTCTTTGACATGGGGGAAGAGTTTTAATTTATATATAATATGTCAAAACAAATATATTGCAAATGGTGCAGAAGATTCAATAAAAAGAAATTTAATTAGGAAAGAACAGTTTTCTGGTCACTGAAATAGATATTTCTGTAGATGAATTAAAATGTAAGAGAATTGTAGCATATGGAAAAATATTGTAGAAGATAACAATTTTATTGAAGGAAACGATAGAAATTTTCATTTCATTAAAGCTCTCAGCTTGATCGAGAAACAATGTATGTTAGTATGGTGAAATTTAAAACGAAGAAATCAACATGTGAATAGTTAACATACTGAACAATAAAGATATGTAGTATGGTTACCGTACATAAATGATGGCAGTACAAAAATACATTTGCTTCAATTAAGACATACAATGTTAGATTTATCTCGCTCAGCAGAGTGTCATTCATTCCTTATTGCATGTTTAAAGTTTTACAACTAAGTATATGATATTGATTCAGTTTTCCACGTAACTTCGAAATTTGACATTTTCATTTACATAATTTTATTCAATTAAGTTCTGAAATGGCACAAGGACAACCTGACCTGGGGTGTTGTTAGATACTCGACACAAATCAGACCTCTTTTTCAGTGGTAAGTTACTTTGATTGCCTTATATCCATAGAAATCTCTGTATTTATTTAATTAAAGAGTATAATTCTTACTTTCTCATTGAATACTTTTAAAACATACATCTATATGCCACTTAGCACAGTTAGTGCGATTGTAATGTAAAAGGTGAAAATAACGGAACAGCTATAAAGTGATCAAACTCATAAATCCAGTAAACAAAAAGAATCGTGAACAAGGCAAAACAAAAAACAAAACAAAACAAAAAAAAAAAAAAAAAAAAACAAAAAAAAACCTCGGACCCTTGGAAACACCAGAGGTAGGAACATGTGCTTAGGAGGAGTTAGCATTTCCTATTAACCGTTCACATCTACCGTGAGCCCTATGTATTGATCAGGTAGAAGGAGTACTCTGTAGTCAAATTTAGTATAAAGGCAATGACCTAACACATGGTATGAAACATGTTAGACGAAATACCACCCAAGAATAGGTTGTATTTTCAAACAAGTTCATTATAACGAAGTAGAATTTGCGAAAAGATGACTTTAAATAAACGGGGTTGTTGAAATTCTTGTTACATAAACTTATTCGTCAGTAGCTTGCATCGGTTCAAAAAATTATCATATTCAGATCATTGCGCATCGAATAAGAATTGTCATGAAATGCAATTGCAAGATCATACGTTTGAAATAGCTATAGTAAGATTCGATAGAGTCTGTCTTCTTTTTTGTTTAAAATGGTTAATGCTTCTCCCCTTGTTATTTTCCATATTATTTGTTTATTTTGTCTTTTTTCTAATCAAAATGTAGTTTAAGGCCAATTCAAGTTTACAGTGTGACTAATTAATACAATCTGCAGGATTTTAAATACAGAGAATATTTATGATAAATTGTAAAAATATAGGGAAAAAGTTCCATCGAGATTCGAACCAGGGTATAAAAAATGTTTCTCTCGTAATTTTGCAAGCAGACTCGTCAACTGAACTATCCTCTTTTTATTCACTCCACCAATGATAATATGAGACAACAGGGGGAGTTATTTAATTATAGGTTAAGTTATTATTTTTTTCTTAGGGCAATTCTGTTCCAAGCCAAAACATTAATAAGATAATCTTTGCCTTTAAAAATGCCAATGAAAAAGCCTTAATTTGCGAAGAAGGGTGTCTTTCTGTATGCATTGGTCAATTACATCGAAATAAATCTCCAGCATTGAAAAAGGACACAAATTGTGACACTTTGAAAGATTAAGTTGAACATTTATATTCAAGGACTCCCTTATAACAGCCCCCCTCCCCAAATCATTTTTTCTACAAACCTTCGACTACTTTTTCTTCAATGAGGTCCTTTATCAGTAAATTAAAATATACATTTACTTTTTTTCTGATAGCCCTTTTTTAAATCAAGCATTAAAATTGTTCTCTACGTACTAAAAACTTAATAATCTTTCTTGTAGGAGAACATTCCAAAAGGCATTCAGAATATGGGCAAGACATTCCTATCTAAGATTCAAATATTCCCACCGAAAACCAGATATAAAAATTTTATTTGCTAGACTGGAACATGGTGATGGTGATTACAATGCATTTGATGGTCGAGGTAAATCACTATATTCCTAAATAAAAGAAAGGTGTCATTGCTTACAAATCCTTGTTATATGATAACTAAAAGGTTTAAAGATAAGTCTGTAAGGATTTGAAGTTCATCTGGATACGTACTTTATCAAATTAATTACTACTTCATGGACAATACATTCTAGTTTCATTAAAGACATTTTTTTTATTTACGCATTATTTCAGGTTTACATGCAATATTCTTCAAATAACATTTATCATTTTCCTTATATCACAAACTACATTGTACATGTATATCTGTTTGATCTACATTAATTTAGGAAAGCTTTTAGGACACGCCTTCAAACCTGCTAATGGTGGAACTCATTTTGATGACGACGAACGATGGACGTTAAAAAGTGGTAACTTTTCATTTGACCAGATTCATTTACCCACAGTGGCACTTCATGAAATTGGACATGCACTTGGGCTCGAACATATTTCTCCTCAGAAAGCGGTTATGGCGCCATATTTTACATCTTTGAAAATGAAACTAACATCTGATGATATTGCTCAGTTACGGGAACTTTACGGTAAATGTAGTTCCTCTGCTGAACACAATATCTATGTGCAACGTTATTGTTTTTACTAAATATACTCCTTCTAAATTGCTGCAGATGATCCACTGGATTTTTAGGTGAATATCTATGTTTTTGGTTGGTGTTTGAATATCTACAACAGTACACATTGCCTATAACAATTTATCAATATTGCCCCCCCCCTCCCCCCAAATAATCAAATTTAGATGCAAAGAGACACTTGCCATAACAATGCAGATGGCAAAAAAAGGCTCAAATGTCAAACTTTACATCGAGATCGAGGGCTATGGTGACATATTTTCTGTCCCCTACATGCAAGATAAATTATGTCAACATGCAAGATAATTATGTCCACATACAAGATGATTATGTTGCCATGCAAGTTACAAATCTTTAAAAAGAATCTTATTTTAATGTGTGTAAATTTACTTCCTAACGCCAGAATCTGACATCATAGATGCAACAAAATTATGTTAGCATGCAACTTATTTATGTTGACATTCAAGTTCTTTATGTTGACATGAGAGATAATTATAATGACATGGAAGATATTTATGTCAACATGCGAGATAATTATGTTAACATACAACATAATTATGTCAACATGCGAGATAATCATGTTAACTTGCAAGATATTTCTGTCAACGTGCATGGTTATTATGTTGACATGCGACTTATTTATGCCAATATACGAGATAATTATATGTTAACATACAAACGAAGATATTTTTGTCAACATGCAAGATAATTTTGTTAACGAGCAAAATATTTATATCAATGGGCAAGATAATTATGTTGACATGCGGTTTATTTAGGTCAATATACGACTTAATTATATCAAAATGCGACTTATTTATGTCAACATGCGACCTAGATATGTCATAGGAGATGATTATGTCAACATGCAAGATAATTATGTTGATATGCGACCTTTTTATGTACACATGCGATATATAATCATTTTAACAGGCAATCTATTTATGCCAAGATTGATTTTCATATCAACTCTAAATTTGTATGTTGACATAAATAAGTCGCATGTCAACATGATTATCTTGCATGGTGACAAAAATAAGTCGCATATCAACATAATTATCTAACATGCTGATATAAATATTTTGCATATAAACATAATTAACTTGCATGTTGACTTAAGTAAGTCGCACGTTGACATAAATAAGTTGCATGCTAACATAACTCGCATCTTGATATAAATAAATCGCGTGTCAACATAATTATGTTGCATCTTGCATGTACATGTATACTGGCGTTAGAAAGAAAATTTACCCACATTAAAATAAGATTCTCTAAGAAGATTTGTAACTTGCATGACTACATAATTTTCTTGTATGTAGACATGATTATCTTGCATGTTGGCAAACTTTTCTTATATGATGACATAATTTATCTTGCATGTAGGGGGCAGAAAAATGCCACCATAGAAGGAATTGCTATTGTGTCATGTCAAAATAATAACTACATATTAAAATATCTTAACAGAAGAGTGGTAAGTATCTGGAATAGAAGTTTGACAGCAGGATCAGTGCCATTTTTTAAATTCTGTCATACAAAATGAAAATATTAAACGTTAAAAAGTTAACTTTATAAAATTTGAAACTATAACTTACGAGGGTTGTTCGAAAAGTTCGTGGACAAAGTCAATCCTCGTTATACTACTTTCAAGAAATTTAATACAAGAACATTATCATATGTAAAAATATTTATTTTGTTGATGTGTGAAGTTTCATTCCATTCGATTTAATAGAAATCAATTTACTTTATTTTAAAATCAACATGTTTGGCTACCCCGGAGCAAACCAAATAATATTATAACGTCAAAAATATAGCGTCATGAGATTCTCAGAATATTCCCCCTATACATTTCACACAGTCTGGTCCAATATCTGCTCATTTAAAACGTGTCTCTATCAATTGAAATTCATTTTGTTAACAATTGTTCCAGTAGCATAATTTTGATGGTCAATGTTTTCTTTTTTCACCGCTTAACTATGCTTTCACAAGACCAGCAACCGTGAAACGCCTTTCTCTTTCCAAGACATTACTAACTGAACGTTTTTGGGTCGATTCTTTACAGATAATCCGTTTTCTCACAGATCGTCCTCGTCTGATAGAGTCTCTATCATTCAAATACCTCCTGGGCCATTTACACAACATATGCATGATCCGCTTTTGAGATATTCCATGTTTCTTACAACCTTTTCAGATTTTATTCTGACTTTTTCCAGAGTGCAACAGAAAATTATATCATAAACTGCTGCTCCGTGACGTTCTACGACGTCACCTTTTTCGCCTTTTTCAATGAGAACTACCTATTTTCAGAAATTGATTTCTTTTCCATGAAGCAAACTATTCAGTCATAATTTGGAATATTAAACGATGTAACAATTCTTAATTTGATGGTCCAGATTTATTTTGGTTTTCAGCCATTTTACAGAGGATATGACTACAGAAATTAATTAGGGTAATGTTTGTCAATTGCTGAATTTTGACTTGCTCCGCGAACCAATTTTTGCAGTTTTTAACTTCTAATAAGTTTGAAATAAATCAAGAAATTTTAATTTTTTCAATACAAATCATTTTAATTTATTGTTAAAATGTTTCTACCAAATTTGGGTATAATATGACGTTAAATAAAAAAGATATGACAGAAGTCCACGAACTTTCCGAACCCTCGTACACCTTTGTTCATATCGAGTTCGTCATAAGCTTATTTCTTCGATGAATACAATAAACTGTACAGGATCTGGAATCTTTATAAAAAATATAACAGCTTTGTTTTAATCTTAGATCGTAGAAGACCAGCACCAGAAGAACGAAAGCTTAAAGAAACATTTGTATCTACCTCACCACCTTCTAAAGAGGAAGTAGACAATGCAATAGATTCTTGCAAGGGGATTCGTGATCTTACCACTGTCCCGAATCGTAAGAATATCGTGATGCAAGTGATATTATCACTTATTTATAACTGCAGAAGTACTGTAAATTACCAGTTATTCTAAACTGAAGGAGGTTAATGTTAGCGTTATAAGTAAATTATTTGTGAGTCGTCTGTCTGTTGCCCAGGTTTGTTGTCTGATACATGTAACTTTAAAAACCACTGAGACAGAAAGCACAAAAAGTATGTATGTTAAACATTCCTGGGGGCGGGGGGGGGGGGGGTCATAACAGAGAATCACATTTATACTTGGGAATATATAGGAAAAATCAGTAGAAATAATCCTTTCAAAAACAATTGGGCCTTCATGAGTCATATTTTTATGGGGGCATTCTCAGGTTTACAGATTTAAAGCTGAAAACGACTCGTAAATAAGCATGCGCCATATTAGTTTTGCTATCTGCGGTATCAGCACTGGGGTATAACCTTCGCACTCGTTACACCTGACTGCTTTCTTGTCACGGGTACTTGCGTGGAATGTACGAGACGTGTTCTTGGCTATCTTAGGGCCGGTACACACGGTAAGGCTTACATAGTAAGTCTAAAACCTTACGTTTTGCATACCGTACGGACCTCATGTCCACACGCTAAGGCAAGACTTACAAGATTATAAACAACATTTTTATAAATTCCACGTGTTTTTCAGCCATAAACAGAGCATTCATTCATTAAAATAGAATAGATTATTAGGGTTTTGTAATAATTTTACCGACAAGTGCATTTACACTTCCTAAAAAGAGGAGGGGGTTTAAAAGAAGCTGTTGTGGACACTTTCACTGTCTTGTTCGAGAGTACTTTGTATTCACTTTAATCTACCCACGTTTATGGTTTGATTAAAATAGATTGACATTTAGGTGAATGGTTTTCATTGGTTGAGAAGAAAATGTCAGCTAAGTCTTGTATTAAGAAATAGAGCAGTGCTCTATTCGTAAGTCAGACTTATAAGGTTCGAAAAAACGTGTATTAAACGTGTACACACAGTAAGGTAAACGTAAGTTCCATGACTTATAAGGCAAGCTTGCATTACCGTGTGTACCGGCCCTTAGTTTACCTTTGTTTACATTTTATTGCATTTTACATGTATTTGTGTTCGTTTGTACTGCACTGGCCTGTGCAACTGAGGTTATATTTCCTTGGTAACTTTCTCTTCTGTCGTGGAAGAAGCACAGTTACTTTTGTCGCTACCTAGAGTTTTACAAAAGCTATGTAGTCCACACCGGTGACAACAGATTACACTGAACTGTGACCAAGTGAACGGCTTATAAAGGGACCGTACAGTTAGCAGATAATGCAGAGTAATATGGCGGACAAACACAAATCTCTGCTTTTTTACAAATTGTGTTGAGCTTTAAGTTTTGAATCATGCCTCGGGTTAGGGTAAGGCCACAGTAGCGGATCAAATTTTGACACAAAATCTCCTGAGGAACAGTAGGGCCACAATAAAAACGACATATTTTCAAGAATTTCAACTTAATGCAGATTCAAATTTATTCAACTCATGGCCCAGGCCACAATAAGAGATCAATTAATTGAAGGAAAAAGTTAAAAGTCCTCTTTTCAAAAGCAGCAGAGAAACAATTCCTCTTGTTAATATGCAAGCATCCAAATATAGTACATATTCTTATTTGTTCAAATCAAGGCCTCTGGGATAGACAGTGGTTCAAATAGAGTTTCAGATTTTTAAATGGGAATAAAATTATGTTTTTTGAATTATAATAAAATTTAGAGTAGGTGGGTTAAACAAAGTCATACTGATATGCAAACATTCCCGAATTGTTTGAATTCTTTTTTTTTTTTTTTACCAAATTACGAATCCTGTTGTCAAAGTAAGGCTTAAATAGGACAATTCATGTACAGAGTAAATGTATATAGGATTTTTAAAAAAAATCAGAGCAGTAAGGTCATTTTGATTATCCCCATGTAGTGTAATGGATTCAAATTTTTGTAAGGTCCTATTGGGACTAATACGTAGGGAATTTCCTGCCAATCTCTGATAAAGTTTTATAAACTTGTCAGGACACATTAGACGTTAACAGTATTTGAATATTGTCACCTTCAAAGGAGAATTATATTAAGGAATATATTTGTAGGAAAAGGACGTAACGATCTTCAAATTTTTACCGGAAACTTAACTTTCCAAGTCAGTTCTTCGGGTAAGAAAATCAAAGCCACTACGTGGACCTCCAGCATCTATAATGGCGTTCCCGGTGACGCTGATGCCGCTAGTTTTTACAAAGAAACCGGGATGCAATACTTCTTTAAAGGTACCTTTTCTTACATTCCATTATGAGACACTGAATGAAATATTTAAGGAATGAATTTAATAGCTACCCAAGTTATACTGTATAACCTGGGTTGGGACAATTTACGCTTTATAAACCACAAAGCGTTTTATAAAAAAGCGTTAACCGTTCGATACCAGGTTATACCAGTATAGCTATTTAATTCATTCCTTATAATTTAGTTTTCTTTCATGAGGTGTAGAGAATAAGACAATTTCTCTTTCAAAAATGCCTTCAAATTGTGCATATTTCAAATGTAATGTCAAGCGGATTGATACGTTTTTTACGTAAGTGTTTGTGACGAAGGCAGCACGGGTTATACGATATGAACTAATTTTCTATCCAATCAAATGAGGCGTTACAACCAAAATTAAATTATATGGAGAAAACGAACAGTATTCAAGCTCAAAAGTCAAATTAAAGAATACAAATCAGGTGCAGAGCAAGCACGGACCTCTAAAACATCAGAGATGGGATTATAGGTGCCATGGAGGAGTGAGCATTCCCTGCCGACCGGTCACACCCGCCGTGTGCTCTTTGTCATGCTCGGGAAACAACGGAAAAATCCGTAGACAATTCAGTGTGTAAATAATTGCCTATCAATTAGTATGAAAAACGCCATTCAGCATTTGACTTAATGATAGATTGTATTTGCTTACAAGGTCATTGTATCGATCGTAGAACTTGCGAAATGATGGACTTCAAACGAGACTGTTGATATTATTGTTTCATCATCTTCTTGTCAATTACTTACCTCGTTTTAGAAATTGTTCATACGTAGAGCATGCTCTTGCGTATCATATCAACTGAGAGATATAAACCCCCTATGCAGGTGATAATGGTATATTGCTACATAAGTAAGGGAAGTTGACGATTGAAAAGTTAAAGTCATCAAGTTTATCATAAAGCTTTTGTTACCATTAACCTCTTTTTCTAGTAAAATATCAAAATATGAAACAGATACATGTATGTCAGACTCTGTGGTATCTTTTATTCCAAGCTCACTGGGATATATCTTGTCGACATATGAATGGAAATAACTATTGTTAATTGATAGTGCATCATCGATATATCTAAATGTCGAGTTGAAGCCAAAGCAAGTGTTTTCTAGTTCTCATGTATTTTGAATAAATTCTGCTTGATATGAATACAGAAATAGGTCTGCTTATAACGGGGCGCTATTGGTACCCATATGCATGGAAATTCCAACAGATTGTTGGTAGACCTGGTCTCCAAAAACCACATAGATATTGCCAATTAGAAACTCAAACACCTTTTTAATATCAACTTCAGAGTACTTGTGTGTACAATCAGAATGTTTTTTAACAAGATAATTTTGCAAATGACCAATGACAAGGTAAATAAATTTACGAGTTTCATTTTAATTGAAAAAGCAGCAGCTGGTGTCAATGGTGTTAAAAAGCCTATTTTCAATTTGTTATTCAATTCAAGTGATTGGCACTGTCTGTGATCCAATATGTACAAGTAATCTTTAATTTTTCAATTTAGTTTTATATACAGTTGAACTTGTTTAATGTTATTTCTAAAAGGGTAATTTTCAGAGTTTTTTTTATTTAAGGTATTCAATCCCAAATAACCTCATATTCAATGAAATTGAATACATAACGAATATATTAATGTTGAATACTCAGTATATTTAAGAAATGAATTTAATTTTTGAAGATTCATGATGACATGAACTGCGACGCTTCACGCCGGCATATTTCATGAAGCGCGTTAGACATAAATCCTATTATTACTATCACCAAGTAAGAGTGACCTGTTCTTGAAGAGTTATCCCCCTCTTTTTTTCAATAAAATTGATGTTTAAAAAATTCATATGGAACAAAATATGTTTTCAATCATAATTATACTATTCTTAATTATGAAATACGTCTTTCTACCGAAACATTTATTGATATTCTTGTATTTTGATTTTTATTTTTAAAAAAAATTGGTTGTCCCCCAAACCCCAATGCAATCTTAGTTGATATTTACTGCTTTGGTAATTACATTTTTAAAAATTTTCTCTTCAATTGGTTTCTCTTTTTCTATAAAATGCTTTGAAATTATATTGCAGTATTATATACTTGATGTTTATTTAAGGAGAGAAAAGCAGGTCCTATTAGGGATGGAATACTTTAAGCACCTCATATACATGTAGTTCTCTGACATTGTTTAGAAGTGAATCTTCTACAGACCACTGATTTAGTTGACTTTGTTACGGCTTAATTTCTAGGGAAGGAGGTTTGGAAATTTCACGAACACCGCATTGCTGCAGGATTTCCAAAGACTGTAAAAATGCACAGTGTATTTGAAACTCCCCGTGCAAGTGTCTCAGTTACACTGTGGCATTCTACCAGACTCTTTCTATTTGGGGTAACATGTTTTAAACCTAAATCAATAAAATCTTGTTCAATTCCTGCATGAATATATAATATGGAATTCTAAATGAATAAATAAGGCCCATTCGTTCTGCAGTAATATAATTAAGAATCATAAAGCATCGACTTTAACTTAAATGATTATGAAGCAATCATATGCTGTGATGCTCGAATAAGTTGAATTCGGTATATTTTCTTAATCTCTCCCTGATTTACATATCTGATTATATGCTTTATAAGAGTCACACGTACTGGGAATGGAACCCTAGAACAGATGATACCAGAACAACAAAACCTAAGCCTACATACAGACACTGGCGGGGGCTTCCAGACAACATAGATGCGGCCCTCCAATGGAGAGATCGTTATGTCTACTTCTTCAAAGATGAGAAGTAAGTGTAAAAGATAACTAATACCAGGAATTTTAGAAAAAACGGTGTTTTGTGTGCTTGCCATGTCTATGCATTCTGCGAAATACACATTTTTCAAAGCTCATCATTTATGAACATACATACATGTATATGTGAATACTGCAGTCGATGGAAAGGAAAAATCCTTCTTTACCAAAGTTAAGGTGATTCTAAAAATTGATAAAGGAATCAAAACTCAAGATCTCAAAGGGTAAAGGGGAAAATAAATAAATCAAAATGCAGTTTGGCGACTTCGAAGGATTGCTTGGACATTAGATTAACACCCTTATCAAAAATAAAGAAATAACAGCTATGGTACAACATAAAAGTTTGGTTTCCAGGAAGTTTCATCTATATGTATTTGTCGGGAAAATGCACGAGTGTGGATTCGAAGTATTTTCTTTAATAAAGCGTATTCATAAAATTTTTATTAGCCAGTATACTTGTAAGGCAGGTGATTTCTAGATATATACTCATCTATATGTGGCATTTGGCTTGAGAACATTTTTAAACCAACCTGAACTATATACACGAAATCTTCAAAAAATTGAAAATATCGGACCACATGGTATTAAGAGTCCCTTTTATACAAAATGATGTACATTAAAACACTTCCACTAGTGTTTTACATCATTGAAACTTAACAACTTCATTCTTTTTGCGTTTTAGGTACTATAAAGTTCATCCCAGCAGAAAAATGGTCTTATACGGGTACCCCAAACCGATGCCGCCACCATGGCTAAGAAGATTTTGTCAAAGTAGAGTTAGTTAATCAAAGAATATAAGATCATAATGTTTGTCATATTTATCAGGATATATTAATAAATATGGAATTTGATACAGAAGTTATTTTGCATCTGAGCTGAAATTAAAGTGAGCTTTCGTGAATAAAGTTTGTCAGTCCTCAGCTGTTTGTTAACTTTCATTAATTTGACTCCTTTTAAGAACCACTGGAGTGATTTTAACCAAGCTTGACAGAAAGTACATTTGGATAGAGATTTAATTTCATTTTGGTGAATGTTTGTGTCCTCCTCAAAGGGGTTGATAATTAGAAAATACCGGTTAGATAAATAGAGAACATCATTCCAACCCCCCCCCCCCTCTTCTTTTCAGAATCGGTAAAAATGACAAACTTAGTGAAAGCTTCTGCTCCTTTTTGTAGTGTGTAGATTCTATGTGACATAGATGGGATCATAATAGGAAGTTCAAACTCTAACATATACATATAGCAATGACATAGGAAACAAATCTTAAACTTCACAAGGAAAAAAGTTACAAGAGTATTTGTGCAGAGGTGATTCATGTTTATTCAGTCAAACCATCAGATCAAGGATGGAGCAAATGGTTTAGGTATCAACGTTTTACAAAATAATCAATAGAAAAAAAACTTTCAAAATATGCTTTTGTAATTTATTATTTAAAGTTATTATACAAGGAAATATGTTCAGAAAGTTAAAAATGTTTATTATATTACCTCTTGCTTCAAATGAGAGTTATGTCATTCATTTTAATTATGTGTGCCAAATGCTGCGAAAAATGACCCGTTCAAGATGCAGGTATATATCAGAATATAGTTAGTGGAAGAACATGTGAATGTGTAACTATTTAACGACGTTATCATGTATCTTTCATGACCAAACAAAATGTGTGTGAAGAAGAGCTGAAGATTTAACGAAAGGTTGCAAATTCATATACTCATTGACATGGAGCACACGGCGGGTGTGACTGGTCGGCAGGGGATGCTCACTCCTCCATGGCATCTGGTCCAACCTCTGATGTTTTTGAAGGTCCATGTATCCTCTGCTCCCGATTTGTATTGTCTATATAGACTTTGAGCTTGAGTTTTGTTCGTTATCTCCATACTTCATGAATACATAACCCCGCTTGAAAAGTGAGGGGTGGAGTGGGGGTAGTGTATGTAGTGATGGGACTGTCCGTCCTTCCGCTACACTTGGGGGTAGCTATTCCTTATCCATAATTCCTCTTACACCACTGAATGCAATTTAATGAAACTTTCACAATTTTTTTTATTTAAGAAATAAATAACAAGTTTAAAAACTTCTCTGGGAAATGAAGTGGGTCGGTCACGTGATCAAATCCTGTGAAGGCCTTCTCAGAAGATTTGATCACGTACCGACCCACTTCATTTCCCAGTGAAGTTTTTAAACTTGTTATTTATTACTTATATATACATTTGAGACGGACAATCGAAATATAATCGAATATAGATATAGCACTAACTGTTCGTCGTAGATTTTAACAAATTACGCAAGGTGTAAATCGGCTTGAAAAGCGGTTACGCTTCAAATTCATCTAGCAAAGGATTCTGTTTTGAAGGGAATATTCTGTGAAAGGCTACTTGTGATCAATTATAGTGAGCATATTGGTGTCTGGGAATTTTTGTATTCATGAGAACCCATATTCGATGTTTAAAAAAAACACAAGAAACACTTCCGATGTTTGATAATAAAAAGTTGGAGGAATTTTGGTCGGAAAGGGATGGATGGAGACACTTGTGCGGACCAGTAAACTTGAAATCAAGTATAAAACTTTATCAGAAACATAAAATCTACGATTTCAGTAAAGCATATTTATTATGATGTTGACACGGAGACACTGGCGACAGGACAACGATCTCGATGATGGAAGTGTGCCTACGGAACTTCCGAAGTGCAGTGTTTGTGAGCTGTTTATGGCATGATTGCATTACATTGATATTTTCCAACAGATTTGAGAATTTATTGTGAGTAAAGTTTAATGAAAAAATTAGGCTATATAGCATTCAGAGGTCTACAAGAAAAATAAGGGTAAACGTTGAGAATGTGCAGCTCAGACATGAAACTTATAACATGTAACCGTTAGTTTTCCATTCTCTGTGTAAAGTCGATCAAGAACTGTATTAAATACTTGTTTACATTGTAAATAAAATCTTATGATTATTATTTTACTTGCGTATTTTGTACATTTTTATGCATGATAAACATGCTATATTTGCTAAGTAGAGTAAGTCTTTTTATGTAGATTACTGCGCTGTGTGATTAGGTCACGTAATGACCTATGACCTTCGAAAAACTTCATACAGGTATGAAGATATTTGCTCTCTGTATGTTTATATAATAGAGAGATACCACAAAGGTATATATTACACAATGGTATTGTCCATCTCTTATTTTACCTTTCAACTGGACACATATTTGGGATTTCCCATAGCAGAACATGTTCACTGCTTATTTCTATAAAATTTGGGGTACCCATCTCTTGTCCACGACTAGTACCGGTACTCCTATACAACCAAATAAAATTTAATGAGACTTAAGCTCAATATTGTTATTACGCGGTGCCATTGTGCACCCTTATTTTTACATTTCATCGGACAGTTGCCATCATATTAGATAAAGGGGGTGCCCATTTTAATAATGCAACTCCTCCTAAACCACTACATAAAATTCAATAGAACATATACAGAAACTTTGCCATATACTCATAAGGGAGCGGGGGATACAATTTTGTGAGCTCAGTGCTCACAATACAATAATTATTTATCTTGTTAATTTTTCGAAGCAATGAAAGGCATTTCCGAAAACCTTACTTTAATACCTCTTTCGTAAGCCTAGTCAGTTGTATTGTGCCACTTCCCCGCCTGCTCACCTTAAAGATGTTAAGGAATTTGAACGGGATAATTTTGATGATTTAATTAATAATCTGTAATCTCAAAAGAGGCATACTTAATGTATCTATTTGACAATGTACATGTATAAAAGAGGAGGACCATTGGATGAGTTGCATGCGCGGATCTAGAGGGAGGTCGGGGGGGGGGGGCTGGAATTTGCAGAGTTATTAAAAATATTGTATATACTGAAGCAAATAAAAAATGACTTTGCCCTCCCCCCTAGAAAACGTGGATCCCACTATTACCACCACGAAATAGGGTTTTTCACGATTGGGTAATGGAATTTACGTTTTTGTTTGTTTGTTTGTTTGTTTGTTTTTTTTTTTTTGAAATTTTCTGGGTTTAATACGCTTAGGAAGGAAATTTAGGTTATTTCTTTCTTTTTTTGCTTGTCAAGAAATTTCTGGATAGGAAAATTTTTTTTGACTGGGTTGGAACCCCCCCCCCCCCCCCGAAAAAATTTCCTGGATCCGCGCCTGAGTTGTATAAAACTGTTCCTTGAACTTCGAATAAAATAAAAATTCTGACCCATTGTTAAATTTTCTGTATTTTTTTCGAAAATGACAGGGACTATTTAATATTTTTGGCAATTTACTGCAGTCTATAAATTCAATCAACTGAATATGAATTGCAAGATTCGTTGAAATTTGTGGATATCAACGTTCGCATGTGCAAGACAAAATCCCAATTTATTATACATGTATATCTGAATGAGGAACTCTTAAAATACTCTCAATTTTAGCTGCAATTCCATTGATTTAAAACAAAATAATATAGTAAGAAACACGTGATGGAGATTACAGTTTTGGTAATTTCCATTATAGATAATTCATGAATATTCGATATCAATTACAAGATTATTAACTATCTATTGTTGTTCGATGTGCATTTAATCATAGGAGAATAGACCGTAAGAGATGCCACACATTGTGAGTTATTGTTCATTAACAAATCTTAATACCTTCATTTAATCTTTTTATGCTTCCAGTGGAGGTGGCGGAATATTTTTTTTTAAAGAGTTTTATGTTTCATGAATTTAGATGATGTATATCTACTATATCCAAGTACTAATTAGGTTTTGGAATAATGCATATAAATCGAGTTCTCATGTAACGAGATCTCCGGTTATACCCAAAGCATCCTTATTTTTTGTTTAAATTTAAGATGTTCAGCTTTGATTTCAGTTTGATTAAAACCAACCCTCACACTTGATTATTTTTTTGTCGCGGCGTGGGACAGAAATAAATTGAGAGCAAACGAAAGGTTGATTTAAAGCAGAGTGCTTTGTCTTCTTGCCGTTTGCGTGAGCGGGAGATTCATGTTCGAATCTGAGATGGGGATTTTCCGGCTCAACTCTGAAGCTGCAATGAAAATAGTTAAACAATTTCCTATTCAAATAAAAACAAGTAGGTTATGCCTCTAATATGTTAAAGACATTATTATCATATCACAGTCAATGAGAGTTAATAAAGTTGCAATGAATTTACGGTTAAAACAAATTTTTAAGAATCACCGACATAATACCCATTCTGAGATCGATTTCTGGTGAAAGGAAGTATATTTTAACGAAGGATATAACACTGAAGATTATTATATGATATGAGTTACCTGGGTTAAATCATAATTATTTGCTTTAGTGTAAATCATATACGGTACCAATTTTGATGCACCAGATGCGCATTTCGACAAATTATGTCTCTTCCGTGATGCTCATGCCGAAACATTGGAAATCCAAAATATTTAAATAAAAAAGACTTTGAAGAGCTGAAAAAGGTGCCAAAAACTGGAGCCAAATACGTCGAAGGATCAGAGCTATGCATGAGGGAGATAATCCTTAATTTTGAAATAAATTCCTAAATTTTACCACAGCAATTTAATATATATCCGTATTGGGCTATAAATAAGCGAAATACAGAATAGGTCGACAAAGTAAATAATACTGTATTCGAACTTGTGTTTGATTGTCCATACTTGTACAATGATCATAGGGTACAAACATTTTTTTCCGTTTTGATTAAGAATTTTTGTAGCTTTTTAAACATTTTAATATTGTTTCTAATTTTGATGTCAAATGAATAAAAAAAGAAACACTAGCAAATTGGAGAAAAAAATATATATAATATTACATGTATAAATGATTGGGAAATTTTTACATGACGTTGACAAACAATATAGGATGGGGCTATGGCATGTCAAACGTTGCAATATTCGATTTTTTTCATTTGTATTGTATAATTTTCAATTTATATTCTATAATTTTCCGTTTGCAGTGTATAATTTTCCATTTGAATTATGTAATGTTTATTTGTATTATATAATTTTTCATTTGTATTGTGTAATTTTTCATTTGTATTGTATAATTTTTCATTTGTATGGTTTTTTTCATTTTTATTGCATAATTATAGTTTGTATTCTATAATATTCCATCTGAATTCTAAAATTTTTCATTGGTATTGTATACTTTTTCATTTGTATTGAATAATTTTTCATTTTTCATTTGTATTGTATTATTGTTTAATTTGTATTGTATAATTTTCAATTTGTATTGTATAATTTTTGATTTGTATTGAATAATTTTTCATTTGTATTGTATAATTTTTATTTGTATTGTATAATTTTTCCTTTGTATTCTATAATTTTTCTTTTGTATTGTATAATTTTTATTATTATTTGTATTCTATAATTTTCCATTTGTATTCTGTAATTTTTCCTTTGTATTGTAAAATTTTTCATCTGTGTGTATTGTATAAGTTGTATTATATAATTTTCTATTTGTATTGTATAATTTTACAATACAAATGGAAACGTATACAATACAAAAGAAAAATTATACAATACAAATGAGATGGAAAGTTATAATATATATCGAAAATTAAGCAATACAAATGGAAAATTATAGATACAAATAAAAAATATACAATACAAATAAAAATATATATACAACACAAGTGGAAAATTTTACAATACAAATAAAAATTATACAATACAAATAAAAAAAAAATATAATACAAATGGGAAATTATACAATACAAATGGGAAATTATACAATACAAATAAAAATTATACAATACAAATAAAAAAAATTATACAATACATATTATAGAATACAAATAAAAAATTTACATTACAAATGAAAAATTATACAATACAAATAAAATTTTTACAATGCAAATGAAAATTTATAGAATACCAAGTGAAAATTTTACAATACAAATTGAAAATTACAAAATACAAATTCAGAATTATACAATACAAATGGGAAGGATCGAATATTGCAACGTTTGACATTCTATAATACGACTATGCACCGTTATTTAAAGATGAATCGTTTGTTTCATCCCCAGATTACATCGTATAAACATCGAACAGAACTACGTAGAAGTCATAACACGAAAGATTTGAATGAACCAAGTAACCTTTGACATCGCTTTTACCGATAATTTTCCGCACTTAACTTTTTCCTCATTCATATACTATCAAAACAAACGCCTGAGGTGAGACAAAATTTGCCCCCCTCTTTTTATTTCCTTTTATTTTTGTAAAACCTATGCGCGTTTGAATATCGGAATCGGATTTGTTTTTATATCGACCAATGCCTATGCGTCATTCTCTTTGAAATACAGTAGCTGGACATTCGAGAGAATCCAAATTTGTACATCCTATTGATTCCCACACAATTTTGAAAAATGTGTGTGTCCAAATTTATTTAAAATGCATACAAACTACCAAATGTCACAAGAAATTAATCAATATGTTTTTATCTAGACTGCATACTTGTTAAATGTAAATCGCCGTACTTTAATTATCCAATGAAAACTGATCATTAATAAACGAGTCGTGGGATATAAATAAAATTTTTCAAAAGTGTGCGGGAAGATTATCCAGCAATACGAAGATGAAGCCGTGTGCGATATGTCTTCTTGTTCTCTGTTCCCACTTGTTTGCAGAGGGCCAAGGATTCGAAGAAACTCTCAATATTTTTGGGAGTGATGGTGGTGCTAAAAACTCTGATGATTCTTCTATTTTGGAATTAAGTTATCCAATGCAACGAGAGCATGAAAATATAAATCATTTTAGCACCTCTTTACGAAAAAGAAAAGATTTAGTTACGAAGAGAGGACATACTTTCAATCCCTGGGGAGGAAAAAGATCCAAGATACATTTCGCCAAAAGAAAAAGAATAGTGTTTGGAGAATCAAGAGACACTTTGTTGCCAAATCGGAATTTCAAACCTTTGCTTACCATTTCTCTTGGAAAGACTTTCCAAGATCCGGTTTATCCAGAGGCTATAAAGAACAACGATGGATTCTCTATTAGAAAATTCGAAGACACCTCTTATAAAACCGATTGGACGAGAAACAATGAAAGAAGAAGTTTAGATTCCCAGGGAAGACGCAAATCACGAACAAAGACCATCTTGTCAATCGGTCAAAACAGGAAACCTAAGCCTTTTTGGGTTCAAAATAGTAAGTTGGGAAAAAGAACTTTCAAATTCTTGGACGATGAAAAACAAAATGACGATGATTCATCATTTGAAGAGAACAGACCTTTATTTCGATAGAAGAAATATGATACAAGACAATAACAAAGGAAAACCAGTATTTAGTTCTTGGGGTGGAAGAAAATGATCAAGTTTTTCCTGACATAACAAGCACTAAGAGGACTATAACTATGTTTATCAAATAAATATTCAGCCCAGCACCTAATGAACATTTAACACATATAGTCAGGGACTTACAGGATCCGCGTTCTTATAGAAACCGTTACCAATAAACTTCGGACTGTGATTACGTAATTGCTTGTTTAGTATAAAATTGGAGAGAAAAAAAAACTAATTTTCAATTTTAGTGAAAACAAACATTTTCAAAAGTAACAAAAACTGTTGTTTTTTTTAAACATACAATTATGTACTTGATAAAGCAGTTCCTGGATGAAAAAAGTGAACAAGTCTTGCTCGGCAATTTTTACATGGCTTTTTTTAAAGGACTTATGAAGTGGTTATTGTCTTGAAGAAAAAAGCAAGCAAAATACGGTTTGGTCTAATGCCTTTTTTCTAGTCATTCACATTACTATCTAGGAGTGTATAAGACTTTTTTTTCATTGATAGATTTTTTTTATGCCCGTTTCAGTTACATCTAGCAAATGAAATAAATTTAAAAAAAAAACAAATATTGATTATTTAAGTGTATTTAAGTGTGAAAATAGGAACAGTGTTACAGTTCGAAGCAGGTTCTAGAAGAGTGTTAATCTCCTCTGTGTCGGCAGATATTCTCTTTCCGGCTGAGCTAATCTTTCTGTTACGAACTCTGCATTTGACCGTAATACTATGTAACAGAAATGTATTTATACTGATTTTTGTTTTTCATTTAATCCCCAGGGAACGCCCGCTCTAAGTCCAACCTTTTCTAAAATAATATTTTTAATGACCTTTCCAAATGAATCAAACTTTTTTTTCGAGAGCAGACCTTCCCTATAGGGCATTTTGATCAAATATTACTGAAAATGACCCCCTAATTAAGAAATATTTACAAATCTTACAATAATACATTAATTTGAGTGTTCACTTTCTGATGTATTTTTTTTAAATTTTAAATTGTGTCTATCATTTTTGTCTATTGTTCTCCGATGGAGATCCTTTGTAGGATCAGTAAGAGCACCAGAAAAAACCAGACGTGTATGTTCTGGTGAATTTATAATATATACCTGAAACTTTTGGTAAATGAAAAGTATAATGAATGAAAACAGTCAACATAAACGCTGTGGTATTAACATTACGGACAATTTGATCTGTACACAAGGAAAACTGGTCGCCCGAAGGTGTTGAAAACAAAAACTCAAAAAGGAGTTAATTGGAGTAATCTTATATACCCAAAGATTTGTAACTCATTAAACAATAAATTAAGTGAAAAGGTTATTGCTGTAACGGTAAACTGTCGGTCGTTAGTGAATAAGGACGTTCTCATAGGTCAGTTACTTAGGGATGATAAGGTTGATTTTGCTCTTCTTACGGAAACCTGGTTTTCTGATGACATACAGCATCAATTTGAAACGTGCGATTTAAATCAAAATGGTTATAAGATAAGCGTGGCAAATCGGCAAAACCGAATTGGTGGTGGTATTGCTCTAACATGTCGGACAGGAGCAAACATGTGTAAGATAAAATCCGGAATGAAAAAATGTTTCGAATTTGGCATTTGGAGGCTTATTTTTAAAAACATTACCGTGCATATAGTAGGAATTTATAGACCCCCATCTTTGTCAACACCAGCACAATTTAATGCCGAGTTCTTTCAGTTTATGGAAGAAGTTATACCAAAGTACTCAAATTTAATGATCATGGGTGATTTCAATTTGCATATTCATGATGAAAACAGTGCAATATCTGACTTTAAAGATTCACTGTTTGCAATGTGTTTAGAGCAGCACGTCAATTTTACAACACATGTCGGCGGAAACATCCTAGATTTGGTTATGACAGAGGCCGTTGGTGGTATAAAAGTACTTCTATGTCAACCTGGAGTATTTGTTTCGGATCACTGTATTGTTAAATTATCCTAAATGTGAACAAAGAGTACAACTGCGCGACGGAACTTTAAAGAAATTGATAGTGCGGAATTTGGGCAGGATCTAAGTGAAATCGTAATCGATTGTGAAGATGTTAATCAATCTGTCGATAAGTTTGAAACTGCAATAAGGGATATTTTAGACATTCATGCCCCAATAAAGGAAAAAACGCGGATTGTACGAGCACCAAAACCATGGTTTACTGAAAATATTCATCATCTTAAATGTGTTTCACGCAAGGCAGAGAGAACATGGAAAACTTATAAACAACAGCATCAGTACATGGCCATGAAAACAGCGCGCAACAAGTATAATTATGAGTTAAATCGGGAGAAAAAACAAGTTTTGAGTGAAAAAGTACTCAACTTTAAAGGAGATTCCAAAAAGCTGTATAGGTTCGTTTCGGAACTTTCCGGTACTAAGACAGAAAATCCGATGCCGAATGCTAAAAGCGACGCAGCGCTTGCGGAAAATTTTGCCGACTATTTCATGGATAAAATAGACAAGATTAGACAATCATTAAAACATTTTGATAATTTTGAACCAAGGCATAAAGATGTTCCTTCATTTAGTGAATTTCAAGAACTCTCGCAAGATGAAATAAAAAATCTTATTATGGAACTCCAAACTAAATCTTGCGAATTAGACATCTTACCAGCCAATATTTTGAAATCTTTTTTAAATGACCTTTTACCAAACATTACGAAAATTGTTAACCTTTCATTGAAACATGGTATCTTTCCAGCGAAATGGAAGCAGGCGATCGTTAGACCTCTTTTAAAGAAAATAGGTTTGGAATTGGAGTTAGCGAACTACCGACCAGTGAGTAATCTGTGATTTCTTTCAAAACTTATCGAAAAATCCGCTCTCTATAGACTCAATTCGCATGTTAATGAAAACAATCTACTCCCCAAAAATCAGTCGGCATACAGACGTTTCCATTCTTGTGAATCTGTAAATGACCTGCTTGACTCTATGGAGAAAAAAGACGTAACGGCTCTTATAGCAATCGATCTCAGCGCCGCATTCGATACTGTAGACCACGATATATTAATAAAAGTACTTCAAAAACAATATGGAATCTGTGGCTTGGCATTGAAATGGGTAGACTCATACTTGCGACCTCGTGGCTGCCAAGTATGTGTAAATTCCATTTCATCATCTGTGCGTCAGTTGCAATGCAGCGTTCCACAAGGTAGCTGCTTAGGACCCTGGTTGTATCTGGCGTACGCAGGAACTATATTTGATGTCATTCCTCCTTCCATATCAGTTTTCGGCTTTGCAGATGACCATACCGCAAATACACGCTTTAATCCAACGTCGAAACACAGCGAAATTGAGGCTATTCGCGAGCTTGAGGATTGCGCAAAGATTATTAACAACTGGATGAACGCTAATAAACTTAAAATGAATGCATCAAAAACAGAATTTATTCTATTTGGCAGTAAAAAACAACTAGAAAAATGTGCTACAAAAGTGATTAACATTAATGAAAATGAAATAAAGTCCGTAGAATGTATACGATATTTGGGTGCATTTTTAGATGAAAATCTTAATTTCAAAGAACATGTAAATAGGAAATGTCGAACAGCAATGCTAAATTATCTAAGGATCAAAAGCATCCGCAAATATTTAACGAAGGAAGCTACGGAAATTTTAGTTCTATCATTAGTTATTTCACATTTAGACTATTGCAATGGTATTTTATTCGGCATAGCACAATACGAAATTAATAAAGTACAACGAATTCAAAACATGTGTGCCAAATTGGTTTTAAATCGGAGGAAATATGACAGTTCAAAAGAATCTCTATTTGATCTCCACTGGCTACCGATCAAAACTAGAATATCATTCAAGATTCTGACATTCATGTATAATTGTTCAGTGGGCCAAGCACCAGAATATTTAATTGAACTACTGTCAAAACAAACTTCAAATCAAAAATTGCGCTCTTCCCGAAATTCCGAAAGCTGTCACATAGTCCCATTTAATAAAAGAAAAACTTTCAGCGACAGGAGTTTTAGTACCATCGGACCAAAATTGTGGAATGAACTGCCTTTGTATATTAAACAATCAAAATCTATTGATGATTTCAAAAACAACTTAAAAAAATACTTCTTTAGGGACTTTGATGCTTTATTTTAATGATTACTCTCCATGTATATTTGTACATAATATGTAAAAAAAAAAAATTTAATACAGTTTTACTGTACAACGCCATTGAATACGTTTGTGTAAAAATAGGCGTTTAATCAAATAAATCAGTTTCAGTTTTTCAGTTTCAGAAAAGAAATAAGTGAAATAACATTTTCCCAAGTTTATTTTCCAATGTTTTCAGCATTAGAGTTTTAAAATTCATTTAAGTGTTAATAAGATATTTCATTTCTATTGATTTAATTTGATATTTTTGTAATTTGTTGTCTTTAAATAAAATCAGTGATGGTAATTAATTATTATGAAAGACTTACAATTATCACCAAAATGAAAATAGAATTGTCAATAGTGGGGACCCCAGTTTATTCTTCAGTGTTCTACTTCTCCACTGACCGGTTTGCACATTTTGTAGCTGATACAAGTAAATTCAGTTGTCTGGGAGACAGGATATGTTGCTTTAAGTTTGGAAATTATTGACTTTGATAGGATTTTTTTTAAAAATATATAAATAATTAATTATATTTATCAGAAATGTTATTATAAAGAAGACATTTAACGTTCTCATAGGTTTACACATCGCCGCTACGTAGCATTCTCGTTCTCAATCTCATATTCTCTAGTGCTTTATTGGCTTAAAAACCTCTCCTGAAGAGATATGTTGTTAGAAGATGGTATTGTCCCTGTTGTGTTGAACATACACAATGCCAGATGGAACATGAGAGAGAGAGAGAGAGAGGATAATTTCTGTATAACATTGGTAATAAGGACAATATTAGTAACTTCAATCTCAAAAGTAGTACGCAAAACAACTAGAGGCTATGCAAGGAAGGAGTTTTGCCTTTAAGGTCAAGATCTAGTTAATGACTTTAGACTGTCCTTTAGTGCTAGATCCATTATGACGTCATAATTGATTTCAGCTTAATTTTCCCCGTACTTTACAGCTATAATAGAATTATGTAGAAAGTGAAGCATTTTCATTGTATTCAGTTTGAAATCATGTCAAAAGTAACCCCGATATCTATATTTAATTTAATATTAATTTGAAGTAGAGGTTAAGGAGAAACAAAGAACCGTTTTCTGAGAGACTGTAGGCGGTAATGATATATTTCTTTTATCTGAGATGGAAAAAACTTCGATATTTATACCTGACTTTCTTTGTTTTTCATCAAAACTTACAGTTTAAGATATTTTTTTGTCTAGTTAATCAAAAAATTATGTCCAAAGACACGTTACTTTACTAAGCTTTATTTGAAAAGGATCATTAAAAGAATTCGTTTCTCAAATTTGAAAAAAAAATTATTTAGTAGATTTTGACTGTTTCCTTCTGCATTTCTATGTGTTTCATGTCCTTGTGTATGGCACGCCGATTGCTTCAAAATTATTTTCTGCACGACCTTAAACAAAAATTACACGAGTAAGTAAAAACTTACACAAAGTGAGGAAAATATACACAAAGTTATTGAAATTTACACAAACTATAGAAAAACTGCACAATCAACAAAATATTTACACGATATAGTGAGAAAATTACACAAACGTAAAAATGAAAACTGCACGAGTGAGAATACAACATCGACATAATACGCAACGCATTCTCATTGCGCACATTTCATTAATATTCATTAGAGAACAGGTCAATGTGGCTTGGATGCTTGAAACATACTATAAATACAAAAGGAGGAGTAAAGTGTTAGTAATCTTTTTAAAAAAGATTCTTTTAAAATTCCGCTAGACTCTCAAGAATATGTACAACGTATATTATACATGTAGATAAATTGACAGGCACACAATCTTAAACTTGTAGTATATGAATACTCCCGAATAAAAAAACATTCTACAAAGAATACCTGTATAGATAACGTAAAAAGGGTGTGTGTGCATATTACAGTTGTGTTTAATTGTTGGATTTTTTTTAGTAGGTCATTCCTCTATATAGCAATTTCTTTTGAAAGTTTAAAACAATGACATATAGGCCTAAATTAAAATAAATAAAAACAACATGTGATATAATACAGGAGAGTTAACAACAAATCAAACTCAGTATTCTCCTCCACCACCCACTGAGTGTACTTTTGGTAATAATCAAGGATGTGCATGCGTGACCTTTTCATACAGAGATCCCTCCCTGCTGGTTCTGGAACGAAAGACACCTGTACCCTAATCGATTTATAGCTATTTGACACACAAATAATACCTTTTAATTAAAGATTACTGGCAATTCATACAAAGATTTTGAAGCAATGTTGCGATCATCTGGGTTGTGGAATTTGACCGAAAACTTTTTGGAAGACTTGTCAACAGTAAAGAAAATCGAGCAAATAATTGCGCAACTGAAATTTTAATATTGAAACACATATCTCACTTTTTGATATATGTATATAACAAAGTAGTACATGTAGTCTTAACTTTTGACCAACGTGTGGTGATTTCATAAAACTCCATGAAACTGTAAAAAAAATTATACAGTCGTCATGGTCGTTTTACTTATGTGAATTAAAGCTTAATTTTATGTTGTTTTAATGTACCGGCGGTAGTCTATTTTGAATAGTTAAAATGCATATAACGTAGTGAAGAAAATTTAAAATTATGAAATACAGGCACGTAGTATCGTTTTTGAAAGGGGGCAGCCAGATTTTTTTTTGACAACCTACCTGAAAAACCCTAGACAAGCAACAAAAAAGGTAAAGTGTCCAAACTCGAAAATCCTATTTCGTGGGGGGGGGGGGGGGTGTTCCACCTTCCACTTTGTTTTCGAAACACATTATAATACCAAATTACTTTGATTTAAACTATCCCACAACGGGGGGGGGGACCAGCTTTTCAGTGGACATTTACAATAGAAGTAGGTTATGTTTGGAAAAAAAGGGGGGCAGGCCCCTACTGATGCTACGTGCCTGAAATATTTTCTAAGAATACATATAATAGTCTATCGAAATCAGGATTGCAATTTAACTGATTTGTAACGATATTGTAAGGCCAAATTCAAGAAGATGTACAAGATGAACTTAATTAGCTGAGATTTGGCTACACATACATATTTATTTTCAATGCAGATTTTGACAATAATAAATTTGCACACGGTAATAAAACAAAAATTTCTTGAAGTTTATATTCATCATATGTTTTCTTATATTTATTCGTAGCCATGCTCGAAGTAAAAACAAGACCTGGTTGATGCCATTGATACACATGTACAATATTGCTATAAAGCAAACTTTTTAATTACATATATACGTACAAAATTCATATTGCATAGATTAGGCTTTTTAACTCATAATCTGAATTTTCAAAAATGTTAGATATGCACATGAATAATCTTTTAAAAAGTGGAGCTTGTATCAAATATGTTCCTTGAATGTTATTGAAGATTATTTTCATTTTATAATTATACAGTCATGTTCTTTTTATAATGACTATATCTTTGGGTAAAAAAGTGTTATTACAAAAAACAAGTGTTCGGATAATTCAATTCAATTCAATTCACTTTATTGACAATTACCATGTCGGCATACAGTCATGACATAAAACGAATTAACAAGAATAATACATACATATACAAAATGACAAATGTGAGTTGAACAAAATAATGTAGAGTATATTCACATATTTCTAAGTATTCATTGCTGACTTTCTTTTCTGGTGTCAAAGCACTTTTTCAAAAAACAACATATCCTTCTAGCAGTTGTAATATTTGTAGGATTGACAATTTTTTAATTTAATAATAATTAAAATTTTATGCATACAAATTCGAAATGTAAAGAAAATTTGTTATCTTGGAAAATCTTTGTCAAACCTCGAGCTCCATAAAGAACATGATTTATTTGCGTTTTTCAAGAGCGATAAAACACGTTCTATGTTCTTTCTATTTATTATAATATCCATTCCCATTTTCTTATTTGTAACATTGCACGTAGATGTATTTAGTTTAATTCATTATATTTTAAAATTTCTGACGTGTCATTATGGTCCAACGATTTGAAACTTTAATAAATACATAGATTCAGATGTTGCGACTCAATCAATCCACGAACCAGATCCGCCACTAATGCCATTAGTTTTACCGGTGCCAGGATCATTTGAGTAGAGTTTTGTTATTTCATTTGGACAAATTATAAGTAACAAAATACAAAACCGCATGTATATAAAGCACATAGAGTATATATTTTTCCTTTATCGGTCCTTTTTATTAAAAGTGAAAACATTTATCAAGTAATCGCCATTACGAGTGAGGGTAACGCTTTCCCTTAAGAATGTCTTGTTTTTTATTGAGCAGTTTTTGACTGAAAATATGCGATATCATGGAAGGAATTCATAACAGTGTAGGCTACAGATATCCAACCAAAATTGATATCCTCATATTTTATAAGTAAAGATACATGTATAATTAGAAATATTTTTTTATGTTTGACTTTAAAAACATACTGTGTATATCTAAGGTCAGGGAATCCCCACCTTTTAATCTTTTTGAAAATAAAAAATATCCAGCTAACCCCCAAATGAAAAAAAAAATCTGCTCAAATGAAATCATAATTAGTACAAATGAGAAGTATCGAAATAAATTCTACAATTTAATGATTATAATCAGCAATAATTCTGCCATCATTTTCATGAAGAATCCACTTTATTAATCGTTTTATTATGCATGTGTTAATTTTATTTTATACAAGTAATTTCTGTTAAAGTTGTATCTGTAAGTTAGATAATTTTAAAAGGCCATAGAGCGTATATTTAAAGAAAAAAAATCATTCTATCATTTTATTAAAGCAAGATCTGTTTATCGTTAGGAATTTAGAGTTTGCTGTGTATTACTTTTAGTTCAGAGTCGAGTGCATCATATGGAATGGTACTTTTCCTCCCGCATTATAACACAAACATGCGATTTCTTTCTTGTCACAATTTATGTCCGGCATCATATAATACCTCCATATTTTGGCTAGGATCTCGGTCAATATAAGAAAAATATAATATCTCCGAACAACTTTTAATTTTTTTCACACAGTTCACAAGAAAACACTTCATTCGTTTGATTGGCATTAGCTAGAAATCGGATCGAGTTTTAGCAAAGAAATAAAGAAGCAAACAAACATGCATATCATCGTCAACGCCATTTTCTCTCGATTACATCCAGCATTCAAGAAGAGATAAAGAGTACAGAAAACCAAGAACACAATGAATATTCTATGTGCATAATAATGATATGCGCAGCTGTATGCGCAGTAAAATTGCTTGTGTAATTTTTAGTTTCCTCTGCTCGTGCAGTTTTTGATTTTACGTTTGTGCATTTTATACCCATTAATCGTGTAAAAAATTTCGGATTCGTGTATTTTTCGTTATGTTTGTGTTAAAATCTTTCAAACTAAGTGCAATTTTTACCGATACGTGCATTTTTATTTTACTCGTGTATATTTTTCATCAAGCTCGTGTATAAAATCGTGATCGTTGTGCAGAAAATAATTTTGAAGCAATCGGCGTGCCATACTTGTGTGTTATGGTGTATTATGGTATATTCCTCTCTTAACCTTTTTGCATACCAGGATTTTCTTTTCGTCTACAACTTAATCCAATTAAACGCAAGCAATGTAAATGTAATACGAAGATGAAGTATACAAATAAAATTACATACGAAATTGTATAGTTATGGACTTCTGATGAAATGTGAAGATAACGAAGAGTGATCATGCTCAGAAGTCCATTTAAACAATGCAAATTATAAGCAGAGCCAAAATAGACCCCTGTAAAAAGAGGTGGGATCATGTGCCATGGAGAGGTAAGCATGCCGTATCGACCGCTTACACCCGCCTTCTGCCCCTTGTCATGATCAGGTAAACGGAAAAATCCGTAGACAATTCATTGTGGAAATGATGGTCTAACAATCTGTTTGAAAGACGTCTGTCAATATTCGAACCTATAACAAACTGTATTTGCAAACAAGGTCATTGCATCGACCAAAGAATTTGCCAAATGTTGACTTTTAAGGAGATTGTTGATATCCTTGTATTATCAACTTATTTTTCAATAACCTACGTCATTTAAGAGATTGTTCGAAAGTAGTTCGTGCGCTTGTGTATCGAAGCAACTGGACACATAAATCCCATATGATGATTATTGGTTGCTACACAAAAAAGGGAAGTTGACGATAGAAAAGCCATCACGTTTATCAGAAAGTTTAGTTGTTGGTTTGCCATAAATGTCTTTCTCTATTTAATATCCAAATATGAAACAGATATGTGATGTCATTTTATTTCGAGTTCAATAAGATATATCAAATCATCATAAGAATGAAAATGAATATTTTTAATTGATTAAACGTCGCTGATGTAACTAGATGTCGAAGGTCACAGCAAGAGACTTCTTTTCATATAGAGGATGTGAAGACAACGAATAGTTATCAATCTCAAAAATCCAGTAGAAAAATAGGGCAAAAACACGGACTCCATGAAACAATGAAGGTGGGATCAGGTGCCAAGGAGGATCGAGTAAGCATCACCCGCCGTGAGTCCTATGTATTGATCAGGTATAAGGAATATTCTGTCTCCCTAGGGCCCATGACGGGGGTGACCGGTGGACACAGAATACTTACTCCTCCAAGGCACCTGATCCCACCTCTAGAATTTCCTGCGATTCGTGTTTTATGCCTCTTCACATTGATTGATTGTATGGATTGTAGTTTTTCTTTTTAAACCAATCACTGTTCGTTATCTTCATCTTTTCCATCCAAATTCTACATAAATCAAACTGTGAAACATTCATATCAAGCAATTTCAGCAACATATCAACTATCCATAAATTTCCTACACAAAATATCTACCTAATCTACTTGTACTCAGTTTTATTGAAAGGAGAAGGGCCTACTTCTCATAACAGTGTAATTTTCTGTTAAGATGAAAATGAAATCAAATCAAACTTCTTGTAACAAAAGATTGAAATATGACACATACCCCCTCCCCTCCCCCCCCCCCCACACACACACACACACAAAACCACAAAAATGTATATTTTGTAATTAAAGCCTTATCAATCGTCAATTTTAGAGCTATTTTTTTCATCTGATGGCCATTTCGCATAAATTCTCAAAATCAATTCTTCGAAACATCACGTCGCCCGCGTGGCGCAGTGGTTAGAGCGTCTGCTCTAGAGTCGCGAAGTAAGGAGTTGATCCTTACGTCGCGGGTTCGAATCCCACTGTGGGACGTGGAGACCGGTCCTTCGGATGAGACCGTATAAACCGAGGTCCCGTGTCGCAGTAGGTGCTGGCACGAAAAAGATCCCTCACTGCGCAATGGCCGTAAGTGCCGAGTATAGGACAAAATTTGCAGCCCTCCACCGGCAAGTGGTGGCGTCTCCATATGAGTGAAAAATTCTCGAGAGGGACGTTAAACAAAATACAATCAATCGAATCATCACTTTGGTCGTCCTGTTCATACAAGGCAACTTTGAAAATTCCAAACAGGCACAGTGTGTCCATATGATCAACAATATGTTTACCAGTCTTGTAAAGTAGGCTTTCCCCTCTACCCCTCCCCCCTCACACACACACACACAAACACGGAAAACTGGCTCTAGAGTAGGATTTCACCCCGGAAAATATGCTCTAGAGTAGGATTTCCCCTACGGAAATCCCACACTAGATTCAATTTTCCGGGGGGAAATTCTCCTCTGTGTAACAGTTATAGAATTCGATTTCTTCCAAAGCCAGTTTTCCCCTAATAAAATATTATGTCTTTACTTGTATATAAGGGGGGGGGGGGGCATATTATTACAAGTGTCCCTTCGATAATATTCCCACAGGTGTTCTCGCAGTAGACAATATTAACGAAACTTCATAAAAAGCATCATCAACAATTAAATCTAGATTTGCATTCAACACTTGAAATTTTCAAAATGGCGACCAGTTCAATATGAAAACTGAAAATTTTTAAATCGCGTTTTTTCCCAGTAAATGCCTAAACAACTCTTCTGAAGCACTAAAGTCTTATTTTTTTATCTGGTCCAAAAATGAGACAATGTATTCGGTTCAACAAATTTTTAAATTGTAGCCATGGTAACAAAAAGAAGGAATTTTATTATACCCCCCTCCCGCTTGAAAAGCTGGGGTATATAATTATGGGATGTCTGTCCATACGTCTCTACGTTCTTCCGTACGAACGTACACTTAGGGGTACCCATCTCTTATCCACAACTCCTCCTATACCACTGAATAAAATTTAATGAGATTTTCGCAACATCTTTATTACATAGTGTCATTGTGCACCTCCTATTTTACATTTCAATCGGACAGGTATCTGGAGTTTCTCATAAGAATACACGAACACTGCCATTCTTTCTATAACATTGAGTGTACCTTCTCATATCTGCATCTCCTCCTTTACTACTGAATAAAATTTAATGAAACTTAAAATTTCACAGAATCTTTATCACGAAGTGCCATTGTGCATCTATTTTTCTTTTCAACCTTACAGATATTTGGGGTTTGTCCTATATAGTAAAACCTGGATACAGCCATTCTTTCTAGAATTGAAAGGAGGGGGGAGGGGTACCCATCTCTTATCCGCGACTCCTCCGATATATCTGAATGAAATTTAAAGAGAATTTCATATAATCTTTGTTATATGGTGCCATTATGCACCTCCTATTTTACATTTCAATTGGACAGATAAATGGATTTTTTTCTCAAATTGCATTTCAAACTACATATACAAAGTATTGATGTGTTTCTCCAAATTTCCAGGGTTTAAATATTCAAAATAGCTGTCGTTGCCATGGAACTTAAATGGATAAATTTCTAAGAATTGAAAAAAATTAGGGAAAATCCTATTCTGAGAAAGAAAGAGGGAAAATTTGGCTTTAGTGTGAGATTTCCTTTTGGGGCAGTACGTCCTACTCTATAGTACATATTCCGCGAAAGAGGGGGGGGGGTTATAGAGGAAATCTTACTCTACAGCAACGTTAATGAAAATTGCACAATCTTTCTTGAAGAACACAAGACATTTTAGGTACTTTTATTTCTGATCGAGTTATTCCTCTTGATACAATCCATTAATTACCTGAAGCTGTCTAACTATAAGAATAAATGTCTCTTCTAAAAAAAAAAATGGTCATTTTCTTCTTTGAGAAATGGACAATGCTAGGTAAGACTAGAATGGAATGTAAACACGATCAAATAGACCATTCAAAGAACGACTTTCATACAACAATCTACTGTAAGATGTTAAAATGTCAACTTTAATTGGTGATTAAAATAATTGAAACCAATAAACCATTGATAAATGAAGATTATGATGGAAAAGTATTGACAGAGAAATATTTCAAATGAAATATTTCTCAGTCAATACTTTTACATCATAATGAATAGTACAATAATTCTATTCATAATGTAGAACTAATCTTCATTTATCAATGGTTTATTTGTTTCAATTATTTTAATCACCAATTAAAGTTGACATTTTAACATCTTACAGTAGATTCAATATTTATATTTTTTCCGTTTTCTTCTTTTTAGGTCACCTGAGTCACTCAGGTGACCTATTGCTATCTCTTTTCGTCCGTCGTCGTGCGTCGTCCGTCGTTCGTCGGTCGTAATTTTTTTTAACATTTTCAGCTTCTTCTCTGGAACCCGCGATCCAATTTCAACCAATTTTGGCATATAGCATCTATGGGTGAAGGGGGACAAAAATTGTGAAATTCGTAACCCCTGCCCCCCTGGGGCCTGAGGGGTGGGGCCAAAACCATCAAAATTAATGCAATCTTTAAAAATCTTCTTCTTTACTCCTGGACATCAAGCAGTCAAACTGTTGGCATGATTGTAATAAGCATTGAGCCCTCTACCAAAATTGTGAAATTCATGGCCCCAGGGTCAGGGGTTCTGGTGCTAGGGCGGGGCTATATAGATCATATAGTGAAAGTGCATTATTTCTTTGAAAATCTTCTTCTCTACTCCTGGGTATTATTGAAACAAATTGAATACATAGTTATGATAAGCAAGGGTGACTCTACCGAAATTGTGAAATTCATAGCCCCAGGGTCAGGGGTTCTGGTGCTAGGGCGGGGCTATATAGATCATAAAGTGAAAGTGCATTATTTCTTTGAAAATCTTCTCTTCTCCTGGGTATTATTTAAACAAATACATGGTTACGATAAGCAAGGATGCCTCTTCCAAAATTGTGAATTTCATGTCCCCTGGATCAGAGGTTCTGATATTAGGGCGGGGCTCTATTTATTATATAGTGAAAATGCATTAATGCTTTAAAAATCTTCTCTGCACCTGGGCATATCAGAGGCAAAAAGAGTAAAAGTTTTAATAAGGAAGGGTATTTTTACCAGATTTTTGAACATCAGAACCATTTGGTCAAGTGTTCTGGTCCAGGCCAGGGCTCTATTAATTTGTATTCTACTGAGAGGAGTTATTCCCCTTTGCCATTTACTTGCGATAATTTTAAATAGCAATTCTCTGTAACCACTTAAACTTCTTTGCCACGCATGGTCACCGATTTTGATGAAACTTTGCCCATTATTACAACTTGACACCAGAAACATATATCAAATAAAATTTCGTTGCTATGCGTCTTGGTTGCCATGGTAACAGCCAGAAAAGTTGGAAAAATTGAGATTTTCAGCGTCTTTGAATCTTTATTAAGCCTTAATAAAGACTAAGAAAAACAAACAAACCATTCTCACAAAAACCCGACACCTTGTTGCCACTTATGTTGTAAAGAAACTATTTAGAATTTATCTGTAAGTAAGTTGTAACCATGGGTACATTTGGAATACATTTTAGATGCTGAAAAATGCAGAAAAACGCTCAATATTCACTAATAATAGGTGTTAAATGATCAAACTCAATCAACAACCTAAGAAAAAACAATAAAAATATTTGACCTTAAGTAATTAGGTATTGGCAATATTATTCTAAAAATAACTTTCATGGTTGCCATGGTAACACAGTGTAACCATGCAAAATATGTTGCTAAGATTGGGTTAATGCTACTATCTTCAGGAAAAACAATAAAATTCATGACTGGCACATATACATCCTTAGGACCTTGCAACACCTGCAACATAAGAAAAATTGGGATTAATTGTTACTTTGCAGTGTAACCATGGAAACAATGTACCAGTTGTTTAAAGTGATATTTTTTTGCTGCCTTAGGAATTTACTTACTTTTTATTCAAGAAACATATTATTTGACTCACCTTGAATAGTACTTATCTGGAAAAACTAAAGTTGAATATAATATATTGATAACGTTTGTTGAAAAATACAACACTGTTGCTATGGTAACCAAGAAGGGAAAATGTTCGATTTTGTTAATTTTATATCAATATGAAACCCTATGTGCCAGCTTTTTGCATCCAGTTAGAGATTGGGTAGCAGTCAAAATTGAAAGTCAGGTTAGTTGTTCATAATTATCAATCATAAAAGTTTTGGGAATCTACATACAAGGGTACGTATCCAAGGAAACAAAATATTTTTCAGATTTTTATGCATATTTTTTCGGCTTATTTCCATAGCAACGCACTATTTAAAGAATTGAATTTGAATTTTTTGAAATGTGAAAATTAGGGTCACATGAACGTCTTTAAAAATTGATCATCAGTTATATAAAAATATGCTTTTTAAAAAGATAGGATAAGATTTAAACACTAAGAGAGTAAATTTAAAATCCCTTCTTGGTATTAAAACCATGGCAACCATTGCCATCCTGTAAGAAATATCATATTTCTTCCTTGGTATATGTTACAAGGATCTTTTGTCTATTATTTGCTTGCGTTTCAACCTATAATTCTTTTTTATTCTTAAGTGTATGATTTTATAAAATTAAACGGGCAAATTATTACTTTTGAATACTTTGTTTCCATAGTAACGAATGTAATAGTTGATTTACCAAACATGTTTATCGCGCATTTAAGACATCAGGCCTTCAACTTTCAGAAACAATCATTGCCACTTGTTTGCGTTGCTGCAAACGTTAAATGTGGGGCTCTGAACATGTTGAAAAATGCCATTTTTCAAACTTTAGGACATGTTGCCATGGTAACCATGACACGTAGCAACCATTTTCTGCCTGATTTGAGTTTACAGTATCAAAGACTTTTATCATAGAGAGTTTGGAGAAATTCGGAGACTATGCGTGCCACAGCTCCTATATAAAAGTTCAAGTCGTTACAGAGAATGGCTCTTTAAAATCACTGTAAATAATGTACTTGAAAGGTTAATAGAATAAGAGAATTATGCAAGAATTTTTATTGTATAATACAAAAAGTACTTTCATAGTTTTAATGATCAGGTAGACTTGTAAGTAACAGATAAATAAAATGAGACAAAAATAACTTGTCTTATTAAATTTTCATCAAAGACCAAGAGAGGCCAATGTAAGAGATTTCAACAAGGAATTAAAAGAGTACAGAAGCACTGATTATAAGTCTGTCTGGTGAGAGTGATAAATGGGGAACAGATTAGAACCTAATTTATGTACTGTTAATGAACACTAGACTAATTATTTTGTTGATCCTGATCACCCTATTTTTCTTGCTTTTGGGCAACAAAGCTTCACCTTTCAGTTCATTTTATACTCTATGGATCCTCTAAATTGTTGTATTATACTCAGGTGACCGTTAAGGCCCTTGGGCCTCTTGTTTCAACATGATTTACCTGCAAAATTCCAATTTAAATGTATACTTCTTTTCAAATTTTGTTTACTATCTCTAGAGATAGAGTATATACATGTACATGTTCATGTATGTATACCATTATCCTTTGTAATAAGTCAGTTCTAGCATCATCGGATCTTGGACTCTCTTGTAAAACTTTTCGTTATTCTGACTTTTTACATGATACATCAAAAAGTTGTATCCAAAAAAATCTCACCTCTTGTTTTAAATCAAATTTTTGCTCCGAAGATCTAAGATTTCACAGAAGAGTTCAATTTGTTGAGAATTTCATTCATACAAAGACTTTGTTCGGCATCTTTGATATTTGATAGTTAAATTAAAAAGTGCTTTAAAAGAAAAGAAGGAATTTTGACAAGAATAATACTTTTGCAACGTTTTTTTTTTTTAATTTAAGTACACTACCATTCTAAAGACAATAATGTAGGAAATAAAACATGCTAAAAACTGAGGAATTCATTTGAGGTGCAAAGCTATCAGTTGCTGTCCATTCTCTGAAAAATCACCTTAAGGCAAAGGAAGCAGAAAAGGCAGAAAATGTATGATTTCTCAATGTATTAACATGTACTGATTATTATTTTAACCTATAGGAAGTTCCATCTTTCCATACATTTATCAGAATTTTAAACAGAATTAATGATCATGTCACTTAATGTCTTTATTGTACTTGGCCAATAGTGTCATTAATGGAAAAATTCACATTTTAACTTACAGAAGTTAGTCATTTATTTCTTATGAAAATTCTTCTAAAAATTATTAGAAGATGAACAAGGAAAAAAGTAAAATTATATAAAAAATGATGAATAATATCTAAGCTGGAAAGAAATCGATTTATTAGCACATTATACTAAGCCTGTTCCCAAATGATTTATGTAACGGCTTATCTCCCGCTAGGTGACGTATCAGTAGAAGAGAAGTGTCATGCTGACAATAGAATTTTCTTAAGAATCTCCACCAATAACTGAAATAATCAGCAAGTTTTGAAATGTCTTCATGTCTCGAATAAAAATAAACTGGTCAAATTTAACGTGTTCTTGACGAAGAGAGTCATTCATTTGTAAAAACAGATAAGGCAAATTATGAGGCGAAGAAAACCATTTATAAACCGAGAGATGTGAAATACCTCGACAGAACTAGACCAAATACAAATGTAATTTGTCCAGGAATGACGCAAATTTTTGATATCTGTTTCAGCAATTTTTTGGAAAAATGGCAAAAGGAGGGGGGATGAAAAGCTTCCCCCTGTAATTTTTACCGTTAGACAGAAAATGAAAATGGCGAAGATAACGATCAGTGATAGATTCCCAAAATATTTTAAACAATACAAAGAACAAGGTACGGTTTCAATACAAATCTTGCCCTGTGTTTTTCTTAAAAATAAAAGTGATGTAAAAAATTAAAACGCATGCTTTTTGAATTATTGAAATTCCATGCAGAAAGATCATACAAATCTTTTTTCTCACATTACCTTCCAAATGCTAATTGTGACGTCATAAACTTGTGCATTTTCCCGTATTTTCTTAAAAAGTTGCAGAAGACATCAATTTTCAATGGAATTTTCTTTCAGATAATATTGTCCACAGGCATCGCCCACAAAGATATGTGATTTTTCGAAGAATTTTACACAACATATCTAAAAATTAACGTGGGCGACGGCAGTGGACACTATTTTCTTAAGGAAAATAACCCTTGAAATGGGTCATTTTGAGGCTTTTTCTGTTTAAAATAGAGAAATGCATCAAATTAACGACGTCATATATCCAGAATGGTACTCAATCATGCTATATTCTTTCCTGATTTATTACAGTCATATACTCAACTAATATTTAAGCCAGTTTCAAAACTTTTTGAAAGCATTAAATTTTTAGGGCACAATAAAGCTAAAACCATACCTTCTTCTTTGTGAACAGGGCATAAAACACTAACCCCTGGAAATTTCAGAGTTGGGATCAGGTGCCTACAAAGAGTAAACATCCCCTGATGATAGAGCATTCTTTAAAAGGTCTCGTTTCATAATCTTTGATAGTATATTCGAAGTGGATAAAGTGACGATAAACTAAAGAACACGTATAATGAGCTTAAAAGTGCCCCCAACAAAACAAGTTTAACATATGTGAATTATTTTGATTCAGAAAAAAGGATTTGCTTATAAATCTTGTATTCTTGTGGTTAGATCAAAATATAACGTCTACATTCAGAAGCAAATCACAATAGAATATAAAATATGTATATTCAAATTTAAGATGTTAAAAAAATTGACAAAAAAGTGAAAAAGTAGAGAAAAATTAAAATAGATATTTTTTCTGTAATCAATCGATGCCCAATAGATAGATAAGGTTCTTCACTGCTTAAGAATTGAACAAATCGACTCTTTAATATCAACAAGTGTTTAAAATTTGTGTAAATTAGTCAAATTTTAGAGCTGGGATCACATCCTAGGAGGAGTAATCGTCCCCTGTTGATAGAGCATTCTTAAAAAGGTCTCGTTTTAAAATCTTTGATAGTATGTTCGAATTGGATAATTGATGATAATTTAATGAGCTTAAAAGTGTTTGCTACCCCTAAAAGCAAGTTTGACATATGTGATATATTTGATTAAAGAAGGAATTGTTTATAAATCTTGTATTCTGTATAGTTGGATCAGTATAAAATTTCTATCAGAAGCCAACAATAGAATATGAAATGCATTTAAATTTAATATGTTTAAAAAAGTTAATTAAAAAAAGTTAACACTCACAGTAAACGATTCACTGTTTCATAATTCTACAGTAAAAACTACACATTTACACAATCAAGACTGCACTATAAATAAATTGTATCGCAATTGCACATTGACAGTAAATGAATTAACTATTTTACGAATTTAAATGTTGTTATAAACATTTAAAGAACATGCTCAACTTCAAAGTTGGCAATTTTTGTAGGCATGGTTTTATTATAAAGCGTTTCCTCCGCTGATATTCAGGCAGTGACTTTGCTTATTCATATGACCATATGATTCATATGTTGGTTTTCTCTCTTTGACTTAAAAATTCATCGCATATTATGAAATTATTGGATATATTTTCAAGTCATCAATTAAAAAATGTACATGCACTACCATGTTGTTACACATATACACATACGATATTTTGTTGGTTACTTTTTTCTCTCCACCTAATCTTCTAACTCTTGAGATTACATATTGAAATATGTACAGATCTGTCTCTTTTGCACTGAGAAGTTTGTCTCTATTGTTCTTTTTCTTTTTCCATAAAATAAATAAAGGTTTCCCTGTCGGATGTTTTTTAGAGGTCCGTGTTTGATCTGCTACCGATTTGTATTGTTTCAATGGACTTTTGAACTTGATTACGGTTCGTTAGCTCCATATTTCATTCCAATAAGATAGAATTTTGTTTCACTTTATAAATATATTTAAAACATTCTTGAGGCAGAAAATTTTAGTAATGAAAAATGTTAGTTTGTAGTTCACATTATGAATAACCTTTAAAAAAAATACATGAAAATATCAAGATAAAATTAATCAAAGTCATATATGGCGTATTTTTTATATAAGTTCAGACTTACTAAAATTAAAAAGATCTTTCTATTTGTTTTATTACTTTATATACAGATAGGAATTTCCTGTAAATTACACTATTTAAATCAATCGCATTTCATAGATATTAGAAATTTAAAACAATAACCGATTTATTTACCGACTCTGCATTTAAATATCAGACACAGTTTAAAGTCACTTTAATTATAGAAACGTGGGGTTATTCAAGTTCAAAATCGGTGAAAATTTTAATTTGAACGTAAATAACAAATATCATGTTCCTCTACATTTAATCTCGTATTTTTATTTTTTTTTTATAGCTCAGATAGGCCATATATAGATTTAATGAATAATATAACACATTTTAAATCTTATGTTTCTAAACAGGTATGAATCAAAACGATGTTCAAAGATTATGAGCAGTGATAGATTCCAAAAAATCTACAAACAATACAAATCTGTGGACAGGGCAAACAAGTGACCCCAAGAATTCCAGGGGTGGAATCAGGTGCCTAGGAGGAGTAAGCATCTCCTGTTGACAGGTCACATCCGCCGTGAGCCCCATGTATTGATTAGGTAGACGGTACATTCCGTAGTCAAATTAAGTATAAAAACAAAGGCCTAACAATTGAAAAACATCAGCCAAAATACGACCGAATGATAGGTTATATCACGTATACTCATGTTAATTTGTTTGTTTGTTTGTTGTTTGAGAATTTTTCACTCATATGGAGACGCCACCACTTGCCGGTGGAGAGCTACAAATTTTGACCTATACTCGGCACTTAGGGCCATTGAGCAGTAAGGGGTCTTTTTCGTGCCAGCACCTACTGCGACACGGGACCTCGGTTAATACGGTCTCATCCGAAGGACCGGTCTCCACGTCCCACAGCTTGATTCGAACCCGCAACGTAAGGATCAACTCCTTACTTCGCGACTCTAGAGCGAACGCTCTAACCACTGCGCCACGCGGGCGACCATGTTAATTTGTAATTCACATTATGAATAAGCTTTTTTAAAATACATAAACCAATGAATGAAAAATATAATAATACATTTTAAAAATGTTTCTATACAGGTATGACGTTTAAGGATGATATGTTTTTATTCCAGGTAGTAGCAGAAGTTTGCAGATCGTTTTCTTGAGAAACAATTTTTAAAACTGCCACTGCTTACTGCCACTGCCAACTCCTTACTACAACAGATGTTATTACCAACAGTAATATATTTAATATACATCTTTAAAAGCTGAAATATTACAACAAAGGAAAATAAATGTGTGGATCTTGGAATTTACACAGATAAGAAGGCTGAGAAGGTATCTACTTTTAGACAACAAGACTTCCTGATAAGCAAAATAGCAGAAAGCTCATATTGAGTGGACGGGGTGAGAATTATGTTCTGATAAAACGGCAAGAATGAAAATCCAAAAATCCTTTGCCTCTTTAGGAAGCCACTAAGAGGGAGTGGGGTTTGTGGAAAATGTGATAATCTCTAAATAAGGTAATGAGTTACATTAGCCATTAAATTGATTTCAATTAAGCCGCTGCCACTAAACAGTTGGTCAACAGTGCAGTTGGCTATCGTTTGTGCGTATATATATATATATATATATATATATATATATATATATATATATATATATATATATATATATATATATATATATATATATATATATATATATATATATATATATATATATATGAAAAAAGAAATGTATAAATTATATATTTCAGGGGTTATTCTTTGAATTAATTTTTTTGTTTACTTGATTTCACCCTGTACGATGCAATCCAAACTGTGTCAATGTAATCTAATAATTAATTTCATCATTATCAAAGATATTAATTACATTTTTGATGTTGAAAACACATGGCTACTTAAACTATTTAAATGTAGCGCATTATCAATGCGGGGGAAGAGGTGTCCTTGTTTTTCTTGTTCCTTACTAATGATGAATATCCCAAAAGTGTAGTTTTCAGAGAAGAATGATTTGTTTAAATGTTGTAGTAATTATTTTTGATTTTATCGACATGAATTGTTGTTACGCAAACTACGATCATGTCAACAGAGAGGGAGACACCAGATCGTTTAATTGTTTACGTATTTTGTAAAACTTTGCCTTCACTATTAATACTAAAAGAGAGAGCCCGTCAATGATAAAAGACTTAGGCGTAATTATTCCTCTATAGCCTCACGGCCTTACTCCGTCTCAGAAAATTATTATGGGCGTCCCATTTCACTTGTCAAGAGAAGATTTATGTGCATTAGTGTGAATGGTAGCTCTCAAACTACATATAATCGCTAATTATTATCTTTCTATATTCATAATCAGATTTCATCGGGTTCGGAAAAGGTGTTCGAATCGCAGGAAATGATAGGATCTGAGAATGGTCAGATGAAATTTAACAAAAATCCATAATCTTAAGTTCGTTGCACTCTCTAAAAATTAAAATCTTAGTTAATGTATCTATTTTGATGAAATGATTACACCCACTGCAAAGAAAGTTTGGATGGTATATATATGAATCGACATGTTTGTTTGCATGTTCTTCTCAGTTTCTTGGAAACTAGTAGTAAAATTCGTTTTCATATATCATTTTTACACAAAAGGCATATTCTACGTTCTCTTTGGGTACAAATCCATTGTCCAGTTTCAGTTGGTAACTTATGATTTGAAGTTCTAAATCTAGCTTTAGATTTTATTTCTCCTCTGATGATTAAGGCCCAATTCACATAAAATTGTTGTCCAAAATTAAGATTAGTGAATAGATTTTACATGTATGTGACACTTTTTGAGGAATTGTTGCAATTTGATTCCCATTGTTGTTGAAAGCGATCTGGTAATTCTTGGTTTAATTCTTGTTTTAAACGGTGTATGGTCTGTCTGAAAGTTCGTAAAAGAACTGTTATTTGCGAAACAAACGCTCCTGTTTTTAAAGAGGGTACTGATGATTAGTTATTCACCTAAAACCAGTTTTAATGTCAAAGATTAATATCAGAAGGAAAGCCTTACGTGTTCTGCTAAAATTTTCTAATGGAGAGCACTGGCAACTTACTAAATCACGGTCATTTTGTCAATTTTTGCTAGGACGATAAATTCATTATCTAAATATTGCAATAGTTTTATTAATATACATGTAAGTAATCATGGTAATATATGGAAAAGAAATCAGATGTATGAAATTGTTTTTCTCTAGAGTCGTGGAGTAAGGAGTTGATCCTTACGTCGCGGGTTCGAATCCCACTGTGGGACGTGGAGACCGATCCTCGGATGAGACCGTATAAACCGCGGTCCCGTGTCGCAGTAGGTACTGGCACGAAAAAGATCCCTTCCTGTTCAATGGCCCTCAGTGCCGAGTATAGGTCTAAATTTGTAGCCCTCCACCGGCAAGTGGTCTCCATAAGACTGAAAACTTCTCGAGAGGGACGTTAAGTAAACAAACAAAAATAAATTGTATCCATGTTAGCTAAAGCGTTACTTCACTGTAATGGGGAGATATTTTAAAATTGATTTTGCATCAGATGTTTTAGGAACATATTTTAATATTTGATAATATAAATCAGATCCGTTTTGAAATAGACAAAAGTACTTGAACAAGACATGAATCTTCTGTTCAAAAGAAAAATTGCATCAAATTCCAAGTTTCTATTGCTATAAAAAAAAGTGCAAACAAAGATTGCATGCACAACAATAATTTTGTTCACACAAAAATAAATAAGACAATAGTGTAAGTCTGAGAGTCAAATCAGGGAAAATATCTCTTGAAAGTTATGTATGATTTTAAGCATTGGGATTTTTAATGAATCAGTTTTCAAACGCAAATGTTGACATCCTGACTTCATCATTATAGAATGTGTCAGACAAGATGCCCAGACGTTCCAGTTGCATTCATATTAAGTTATTTTTAATTGGAATTTAAAGATCTGAATTCTTGTTAAAATGTCCTTATGTAAAAGTTTATTAAACTTAAGTCTCTTAGACTGATGACATTTGATCTATTCTTATACTGCGTAAAAGGAAAGGATTTGACGTCAGAAATAGTGCCAGTATCATTTTTTTCAAATTGAGCTGTTTACATTTTTTTTTTTCATATTTCTGTAGATAGATATATTTCTTAATTAAATCGCACAAGAATTTAATTATATTCAGGGTACTAATGAAAAACTTTTATATAAAAGGGAGAATTTTGTTAAGAAAAGTTATCTACTGTTGCCTTGCCAATTCCACTATTCATAGGACAACTCGAGTCTATTAAATATTTAGCGACAAATACGCAGGATGTATTGATTATTTTGATTGTTTGGATCTGGAAACAGAATATCATACAAGGGGTATCTTACCTCCCATTCATTGTATCAAGGAATTTCAGCTTTGTTTGCTGCCACAATTTCCTTTGGCACCTTAAAAGGATTGAGACGCAATTTGATTTCAATACATTTATTTGTAGGAGGGAGATAAAATGGCATAATGGTCAACTATTAATTTGATTTTTATGTCCACTTTTCTTCCAAGTTATTATATCGCTGCAGAGAAACCTTAAGAATAATTTGGGTTGTTTATTGTATGTAGCAACTAAAAAGCAATGGTCTCTTAATCTTTTAATCGGGCAGTTGGATTTAGATATGAGAATTCTTTGCAGAAGCATTCTTAATTTCCATGTTAATATTTAAAAGTGCATTCTCCCTGTAAATATCATTACAATCAAGTCATTTTATCAGCACATACTCTACAATTTAAAAGTTTCCGAAAATAATCTGATAATTTGAAAATTGCGGGCATTTTTTAAAAAAAAAAATTCGGACGATAATTATAATTAAGAAAATGAAAAGGTAAATGACGAGCAGTGATCGATCTCACAAAATCTACAAACAATACACGGACCCTAAGAAATCCCAGAGGTGGGATCAGGTGCCTAGGAAAATAAGGCATCCCTTTTTGACAGGTCATACCCTACGTGAGCCCTAGGTATTGATTTTAGTATAAAATCAAAGGCTTAACAATTGGTATGAATCACCGATAGTTTTACCAATCGGTGGTCTGTGCGTTATATTATCCATCATCATCCAAATTTGTTTCTTCAAACTTTTAACTAATGTAAAGTCAATCAGTTACTTATTCTCAAGCAATGCTCAACCGAATATGAATGACATTACTTTTTAACTCATACTTTAGAAATAATCCAATGATAATGCTACGCGTAGGAAGAATCTACAATATTACTACCAATTGGAAATATATTAATCTCTATGGGAAGTGAAAATTAGTATCTAGCATTGCAACAAAAGTTCTCATGAGACTATGCCTGACGTAAGAAAACAACCGAATAATGCCATGTGTTCCTGTGTTAATTTAAACATAGTAATAACTTTACCTTGATACTCATAGAAAATGATTTGTACGCTGGATTAAATAAGTCTTCTAATGAATGTAGTTTTTTGCTTAATGTCAGGATACGCCATTTTGAAGGCAAACTGCAACGGTTTGGATTGTCCATTTGTTAATATTTAATTCAGTTCCACCATAATTTAACTGACATAATAAACCTTCCAAAAAGGATGAATTAAAATAAAACAAATTTACACAATACAAACAAACAAACCAAATGATATCTTGCATTGCTAGCTGGTAATGGTCATTTCTCAGGCCTCTCCAATAAGCTCAACAAATAAAATCTCGAAATGCCGTATGGTTTGCTTGGTCAAAGATATTTTTTGTTTCCAGTGCTTATTTTTAGTAACTTCAGATGTATTTCTCTCACACTTAAAATTCCGTAGGTTTCAGATAAGTTGTGATTTTCTGTAAATAGAGATTTATACATGGCTTTTTGTTTAATGCTTATAGGTTACAAATCTTTAGATTGTTTATTTTTTATTTGTCGAAATGATGCGGTATAATTTTCACTCCTCAGGAAGATGCAATTGGTGCACGTATTTTTCAATCAATGAATCTACAACAGATATCTAATTTTTTGGTTAAAGTAAATGAAATTCGCATTTCATTTTCCTGTACAGCATGTGTAAATAACTATATGAACGTACACTTTTTATTAATATGAGCTCCACAGATATTCATCTTGTTGCAAGCAAAAATATAGACTTATGTATTAAGGGCCCTTGTTGCATGAATTTTTGTTCAATCAAATTGAGATAAATTAAGTCTTTTTAGCTGCAGATTTGAGCTACTGGTTGAGAAATGCGGACTGACAATTCTGCAGCTTTCTCTTTTTGTGACCACTTAGCATAAATCAAAGTGACCTTTTTTGTATTTCACGGTAAACAATTAAAAAGGGCCTATAAAAAAAAGATATACAGTAAACTTTCGAAACACATGCTTTTCAAAACGTGTTAATGACGTTGTTGGCACATTTGTATTTCCTATAGCATTCTCTTTGTGAACAAAAAGAATTAATGCTTCTTCTCAAGTGCACTTTGGAATACAAACTGGTAAGGTACGATTCTTGTATCATGTCAGATTTATTTTTTATATATCTATATAAAAAATTATCGTAAAAATTACAGTATATCCCTTTTTTCAAATTTTTTATTTTATTTAAACATGATATGTATCTATTTTAGTTAAAAGTTTCTCAAGGAACTGTAGCTCTACTAGCCTTCACTTAAATAAGTGAATAACAGATATAGATTTTGGGAAACTCATGTCATGATATTGTGAAAATTATTCTTATGTTAATCCCCCTGCTCCATGTTTACAATTTTTTTTTTTTTTTTTTTTTTTTTTTTTTTTTTACAATTTTGTTATGACCAATTGCAAAATCCTGTTTAGAAAAAAAATGATTCACTATTACCAATAATCATGAGGTCTAAAATATAATACAAATTCTTCAGAATGTAATTGCCAAGTTACCAATTTATATTCAGTACCAGTGAATAAGTGCATTTGTAGTCACATCCGTTGCTTCGATCTTTGAAAAGAGATTGATTTATAGAATTTTGTATCCTTTGGTATTTACTTTTATCATCCTTATCAGGTACATGTACATGTGTCATTCAAATAAAGAAAAAGATGAGTAGTACCGGTATTTGATAATGTTTCAATCATCATCATTTTTATTATTTAATTTCAGTAACTTTGTTAATTCCAATTAAAATAAATGTTCAGAAAACTCAAAATTAACAAAATGTTTGCAGGCTGTTTTGCGGGAAATGAATACTGTATAAAAGAAAGAAATTCATGTTGAAATGACTTGCTATTTCAAATATTCTTTTTCTTGGAACTCATTTCCTATAAATCGTGTATACTTCCAATGAGAAACATTTATCAACAATGTGGTCAGAATTAAACAAACTACAATATTCACGTACACTTGCTCTGTTTTATATCGTTTGCACATACATCTACTCACAATTATAAGCTTTTGTTATCCAATAAATGGGGACTTAGTGACAAACATTACGTTATCCAAGAGATAAAGTCAGATTGATATAGAAAATTGCACAAATTATTATAATTAGAAAAAGGAACAAAAATCGTCTTTTAATAAATTACTTTTTTGTGTTTTCTGACAATCTTGAAGAGATTTTTAGGAGATGATACCACTTTTATAATTTTTGTCATTTCTACAACTTTTATTTGAACATACCAAGGATTTATAGGGTTTTTTTTCTTGGTCACATTTTATTCTTCAAATCCCTTTTTACCTGGTGTACAAGAAAAAGAAAAAGTAATGATTTTTGGAGGGAAGATAACTTAAATGGATTCAGATTTCGATTACTTTTTATATTCAATACTTTGTAACTGAAAAATTTTAGATAATCATCACTTTGAAATTCCATGAAAGTCCTTCTGTTTTACTGTCAGCTGTTAAGGAAAAAATGGACTTTGAAAAAAAAATCATATAAAATTTACATATAAAAATTTTCTACATCATTTTCAGCATTGGGTACCTGCCACATTTTTCCAGAAATTTTATTTTCAAAGACAGTGAAGTATTAGTAAACAGAAATCACTGAACTTTATTTACCTTTATTGGGAAAATACATGCAAATAATGTTTTCAATTACTCTATCTTGGTGAAATACCATGTTAAGAATACTGAAACCTATTTAAAACTGTGTCTTCATAGTAGGTTCCGTTTATTCCATTGTACATTAAATGACAGATCACTCTAACTACAAAGAACTACCATGGAATTTGAAATCTTCAGTAAGCATTATTTGGAGCCTCTCTAATTCATGTTGATGTGTAGTGCTTTTTGCTAATTGCAAACTGCTTTATGTTAATTCCCAATTGCCTATTATTGGTCTTTTTAAAATTTTCTTGAAATTTAGAAACAACTTACATGCACACGTAACGAATAGCTTAAAGCTATTGCTATTCTGCGATTGACAACTAATAGTTAGCAATCGACAATTAGCAACTGTCATTTAGAAATTATTAATAAGCGAAAATTGATAACTTAATATCCTTTTTAGAGAGATACCAATTCTACATAATAAATCTTTGCATTATATTAACCTGTTTCAGTGAATATATGGATTTCTACAAACCAGAAAGAATTTCTTCCAATAATTGTACGAAAAGAATCACAACAAAGTAGAAAATAAAATCACATTTTGTTTTGTGCAAAACAGCTGACTCAGCATATAATTTATTCTCCCACATCAGGTAAAAATATGAAAATAACCTTGAAAATAGTTATTACTTAGTGTATTCCAATCTCTGAATGATTAGATCAAAGACTATTTAACAGGAATGGCGAATTACAAAAGCACGAAGAAAATTGGCATACAACACACAGCGGTCTACTTCTTGTTATACCTCTTTACACTTGAATTTAAAATTAAGCTATTTTCTATCCCCTATTTACCGTTTTTATTATTACAATAACATGTATCTTGTTTATACATATGTCACGCATAGCTGTAGACTTTTCCCCCCACATTTGTGTTTATTACAATTATATATGCAATGTCCTCTCTTACTTAGTTAAATAATGCTTGACTACTTGAAAAAAAAATAGAACAATTGCTTACATGTACGTTTAGCCTGATTTTCTACTGCATCTATTTATGTATCAATACCAAACTAAAAGTACTTCAGTTTATAAATTTAAAAAAAAAATCATGTATACAGGGAATTGTTTGTGACCGAATCTTGTCTTTGATCGCACTAAATAAAAAAAAAACTTTGGATATTTTTAATAATAGTTAAATAACACTCCACATTACCCCCCCCCCCCCCAAAAAAAAAAAAAAAAAAAAAAAAACTATTGAGACGACAATTAGATGAGTCACCAAAATATTGAAGGAGAAGCTTCAGGAGTACTGTGCAACAATATATTCGAGAAGTGGTTTAAATCAGATGCGGTTAGTTAAAAATTCCAAGAAACTTCTTGAAAATTTGAAATCATTTTTTTTACCTAAATCAATAACATAGAAACTTACGACTTTTCGACTCTATATACAACCATTCCCCACGATAATTAAAGTCCAGGCTTTTCGACATCATTGACAGCTGTTTTTTCAATAAAAATGGAATTCGTAAATTTACTTACGTTGTCATTGGTCTTTTGCAAAATTATTTTGTTAAAAACATTCTGATTCTACACATGAGTACTCTGAAGTTGATATTAAAAAGATGCTTGAGTTTCTGATTGACAATATCTATGTGGTTTTTTTGGAGACCAGGTCTTCCAACAATCTGTTGGAATTCCCATGGGTACCAATTGCGCCCCATTACTAGCAGACCTATTTTTGTATTCATATGAAGCAGAATTTATTCAAAATCTTATACACGAGAAAAAGAAATCTCTTGCTGTGGCCTTCAACTCGACAGTTAGATATATCGACGGCGTATTGTCAATTAACAAAAGTTTTTCTATTCATATGTCGACACGATATATTCCAGTGAGCTTGAATTAAAAGATACCACAGAGTCTGACGCATCTGTTTCATATTTAGATATTTTACTGGAAAAAGACGTTAATAGTAATCTAACAACAACGCTTTATGATAAACGTGATGACTTTAACTTTTCAATAGTCAACATCCCTTACTTATGCAGCAATATACCCTTATCACCTGCATAAAGGGTGTTTATTTCTGAGTTGATTCAATGCGCAAGAACACGCTCTACATATGAACAATTTCTAAAGCAAGGTAAGTTATTGACAAACAAGTTGATGAAACAATAATATCAACAGTCTCGTTTGAAGTCATCATTTCGTAAGTTCTATGGTCGATACCATGACCTTGTCAGCAAATACAGTCTATCATTAAGTCTTTTGCTGACTGACGCTTTTCATATTTATTGTTAGGCCATTATTTACACACTGAATTATCTACGGATTTTCCCTTTATTTCCCGACCATGACAAGGAGCACACGGCGGGTGTGACCGGTCGGCAGGGGATGCTCACTCCTCCATGGCACCTGATCCCATCTCTGATGTTTTTGGATGTCCGTGTTTGCTCTGCTCCCGATTTGTATTGTTTCAATGGACTTTGAGACTATTTCATTATTTGTAATGCATATATATCTTATTTCCCGTGCATTATTCGTTAAAGAGGTTTCAAAGAGTCAAAATTTTACTCAGCATAAAACTATATTTACAAATTGGTCTTATCATGTTTATCTACTTGATGTAAAATCTGTTCATGTGCAACTAATTCATTTTTATCAATTGGCCATTAACAATGCAATATTGAATTGTCCAGTTTGAACGATAAGAGTGTTTCAACCCAGCTCACGCTAAACTGGACGGAAAAGATAAGTATAAATATTAATAGTTTATAGAATTAATGTTTTTCATAATACATTTTTTAATACTCAAGAAATAGACCAAACAGTAAGAATTACGAAATATACAACTTGTATGTCAAAATAGCTGATGCAAAACTAACAAGCAATTATCTCCACTGCAAAACGACCAATTTACTAATGGTGTGCAAGTGTATCACTTGTAAAGCGTATGAGTGTTCAAACAATCATTATAGTGTGTAGGTCACTAAAAAGTCATGATACAATTTGTCATGGGCTGTTCCTAGGAATGTCTTACCCGAGGTTTTTGTTTGCTCCGTCAGAAGTACTTATGCATTAAGGCTGATTAAGTCTGTCAGTCTGATATTGGTGATGCTATTTTGTGTCGATGATTTATCGTTTAAAAATTTCTGTCCTTCTTCTCCTCTTTGGACTTAGGGGATAATAAAAGCAGAATTCGTTTCTTATCAGCTCTGTTGTCTAAGCTCACAACTGTTTTAAAAGATAAGGAAAATTCTTAAATACGTAAAGTTTGTGATAAAAGTAGAAGTCTATTGCATATATAAGGATAACCAAACCATTCTAGGATATTGTTTGAAAGTTGTAGGTTATAAAGAATTCTAATAAAGTAGTCAGTAAAAGACAAAATGAGACCATGGTTAAGGGGCAGCTTGGGGTCAAAAATAAGATGTAAGACAGGTGTCTGTTAAGAGCTGATGTTGGGAAATCTACGGGAAAACCAGTAAAAAAAAGGTTGAAAAGGGTTCAAGACAGCAAGAAAATATATTAATTAATGTAGGCATCAGTGGGGCCAAAATCGTCCAGGGTATGGAAATACATGTTATAAATAATGTTGGTCTCAGTGGAGCCAAAATTGGCCAGGATATGGAAATACTGTTATAATCAATGTTGGTCTCGGTGGAGCCAAAATTGGCTAGGGTGTGGAATTACATGTAATAATTAATGTTGGATTCTGAGTAGCCAAGGTGTAAATGCGATTGAAGTACAAGTATAAAGGGAGTTAGTAAGAGAGAGACAGGAAAAGACATAACTACTTTGCTACTTCGGTTGTGGGACAAAAGCTGAAAATGTAGGAGGTAACCACATGACATTTTATCTGCGAATTATATCTTTATCAATTTATATCGAGATAAAGTAAAGCTAGTATAAGATTACACTATTCCGACGTGAATAGTATTCAATATAATGTCAAATCTATTATAGTGATTAAGTTACAATACAAAGTTGTCATTGATCAATTATACAGAAATACATAGAAGTTCATACACAAGCAAGGTTTCCTAGCTTTAGCTTACACTTTCCAAGGCCACATGATAAAAAGGTGAAGAAAAGAACAGTGATCGATCTAAAAAAAAAACAATTTCCAAACAAAACAAATCTGTAAACAGGGCATAAAACACGAACCCTCGGAAATTCCAGGTGTGGGATCAGGTGCCTATGAGGTGTAAGCATCCCCTGTCGACCGGTAAACCCGTTGTGCCCTATATATATTGATCAGGTAGACGGAATATTCCGTAGTCAAATTTAGCATAAAACATAGGCCTAACAAGTGGTATGAAATACTTAGTCAATTATAACCTATTTATAGTTTATATGTGCTAACAAAGTCATTATAATGACCAAAAATTTTACGAAATGCTTACTTTAAATGTGGTTGTTTAAATCCCTGAAACATCAACTCTATTAGTAGTCTGTCTTGGTTTAAAAATTGATCGTTCTAAGAGGATTCTGTTGAATATAACTTACCCTTTAATGCAAAAAGTTCGCCAGTTTTCCTATACCCAACATTAAAATTGGTATAAAAAATCACATCATCAATTTACAAAGAATTATTGGGAATTCTGATCTCTTTTTAACAAGATGGGAGTAACTATGTAAATTATAATTGATATTTTTCACTTTTTTAATTTCCATGCAACAAGACATTAGTTTTTTTTTCAATCACATGATATTTTTTTTGGTATGTCCTGTAAGAGACAATAAATGTAAAACCCATTTAGAAGTGAAACATGTTTACAATTTGACGCTTTCAATTTTAATTTCGAGATCTGTGTAGATAAAATTATGTAACTTTATGATAATTGCTGGCATGAATCTGGTTTCGTTAAACCTATTTATAAGTTACACAAAAGTTCTTAACATGCTAGGGAGTACTTAACTGAATGTGATCGGCAGAAATTGTAATTTTTAAAATAAATCCTTAACTTATATTCTTTTTAACTCTTATTTATTTTTTTTATTTGTATAAATAACAGGACAGTTTATTTTGTATCAATACAGGAAGAAAAGCGCCACTTCAGAGACCATTTTTATACTTGGAAATCAATCACACTTCTCAGAGATTCCGGTTATTGTTCTGCCGCCTAAGTGTTGACCAATCATTCGATTTCATTAATATTTATCAATAATGGCACCTTTCGTGACGCGCCCTACGCAGTGAAATCCGTGCGCAAACTATGCTGTCTTCGAATTCAGATATAAACGAGAATCAGAAAGTTTATTGCTAGTTTTTTTTAAAGAAGAGATATTACTTAGTTTAAAAGGTAAGTGAAATATGAACTGAGATTAAATGCCTTTAAATGTAAATGAGACTGTCAATTGAGATGTATATCTCCTTTTTTGAAATCGAGAAGATAATTTAATTGAAAATTTCACCAAAAGTTTTTAATACTTTTAAGAACAGATATAAATATTTTTGTATTCTTTGTAGATATTTTTTTTGAAACATAAGTCTCAATCAATACATTTTATGAAACAGAATCACTCATGTAAACTTATTTATCTTTACCGATATAAAGCGACTTCGAACTTTTCAAACATTAACGTAGTTATTAACCTGCAATGCTCGATATTAATTACTTGTATTTTCTCTTTATTGGACACATTTACACAATAATCGGAATCTAAGTTTATTTTTTAGGTATATGAAAAGTAAAAAAGATTCAGTATTTCAATCGTTTAATAACACATTGGTATGAGCTTTCATGACGCATTGTCGTGTTTAAACAATATCAACACTTTATTCAAAAGTGAGAAATAGATACATTAAAAAATATCAACAGTTTTTGAAACAACCCTTTCGAGTTGTTATGAAATTTATAATTGTAATGGGCACCAAATTTCATGGATTTTTAAATTTTTACTTTTTTCTTTAAGCATGGTTTCGAAAGAATGTTTTTAAAAAATAGAGACTTTTATGTGAGCATTCCATTGAAGATTCCATTTCATTTTTCATTAAGATTGTAAATTCATGACATCTACGACATATAATAACTTCATAGTAGTTGTGCATTAACCTGTACCTTTATATTGATTCCGCTAGTCGAAGAGACCTTCATTTACTTACGATAATAATTCTTTTTTTTTTTTTTTGATTGGCACTTCTCCTATAAACTAAATTTCAGAAGCTAGAAATCATATGACTTTTTTGTATAAAAAGTATGTGTAATATCCGCGATGAATTTATTTCTCCTCCTACAGGTTTAACACATCCCATAAATTTAGAACTCCTTTGATTCAATGGATGTGCTTTATAGAGCTAAGAACAATGTTAAATCAGAATGACAAAAATGAGCATATTACGGCATTTGCCTAAAACATGCTTAAATTATGTTTTAATCATAAGCAAAAGTAATTGAAAAAGGAAAATAAAATGTGCTTTACAATTGATTTTGCAGAATCTCTTAATGTTTTGGAAGTTCCATTATGACATTTAAAATGCTTGTTTAAAAACTCTGATGAGAAATGATTCATCATACCTTGATTTAATCAATTTTTTGCATCTGTTCCCAGCAGATTTCCAGTTTCACAACAGTTCTTAAGATTACCCTTTACCAGACTATAATTTAAATCAGAGACGGTCTCTGCGAGACATGCACTTCTAATAAGGCTAGAACAAGACACATTTTAAAAACTGTTTTGTCTTTTTAATTTATTTTCTCGTTTTTAGGAAACATAGACTTTGGCTAGGCTGACTACAACGTTTTTATAGGTTTCGCTCGTAATAAAATCATAAACTCAAAAATCTTTTTTTGATCTCCTTTCATGCTGACCACTGCCCCAAAGCGCCCAGGTTTCCTCCCCATTGGATTTTCTTAATGGATCACAGTACACTATTTTTGTATACGTGTACTTTCTTAACTAAAAACGCCTTTTCAAGTACCAAAGTGTAACTTTCATCTCTTAGTTTGGGATTAATGGAGGGTCTTTTACATCATTGATTACAGCTGTAGAGTTGTTACTCGTATTAACTGATGGCGGAGTCCTTGTCTATTTCCGTTCACGTAACACATTGCTGGTACCTCCCGGGTTAGTATAACACTATAATAGTAATAGAATTCCTTAGTTCAAATGAAATCAATGATGGGGATATAAATATTTCCTGTGCAATGTGGTTTGAGAAATCCATATGTGTGATTTGTACACTTTCGTCATTAATAAGATCCATCATAGACACCAATTATAATATCATCTATGATTTTCTCTGCGTGATCTGATAAGACAAATTTAAGTAATGGCCTGAAATGATTTTTTTGGTCCCTGGGTCTCAAAGTTAACACCAATTCATATATATCTGACATCCCAGGGGTGCGTGGGTTCAAATACTAGTAATGACTTAATTGTGTAACTTGCGCGTATAACGTAATCGAGCACTTCTGTACTGGATACAAAGAATTTCCCTCGAACGTCAGTAAGACCCGACAGCTTACATTAAACTGCAACAATCAAGCATGCGTTGTTTGTAGTAAAAAGAGACTTGGTAATACATGTAGTAAATTGCTATAGAATCTACTCTGTTTTATCAAATAATAAAATCTTCTTTTCGTATAACCATTCTCATAAATATCTCCAGACACTAAATTGAACATGGTATTTCTATAAAAAAAAATATATAGAGGAATCATTTTCCCCCTTATATCAAAGGATTTAAATTTGCATTTATACAAGAAGTTCCTGAAATGCATGCATCTTACATAGATATTATACAAGCGTATGTTGTTACCAAATTAAAAAAAAAATTCCATGTTGGATAAAATTGTTGTGTTGCTAGTTGCGTATACTTTTAATATAGAACGAAACTTGCAACCGAAATTAAAGAATTGGAGTTAAATCAATTGCTTATTAATGCATTCGTTAACCTTTCTTGAAAAATTAATTATAATGTGGTAAAATAGATTCTTTTCTGGTGATGAATGGCCTTAGAATCTCATTCCAGAAAAGCTTTTAAAAGTCAAATACTCTTTTCCTCCTGATTCACAATGGTACTTGTAATATACGTAAAATTCCTTGGAAAGAGTTTCAATGTCACACATATGAGCGAAGCCTTTTTATTGGATTTCCTTTGTCTAAGTAAAAAAATGGGTTTAATTACAATTTCTTTCTTTACAGTTTCTCAATTCAAAGTTAGAGAAAAAGAAACCTGTATAATGGTGAATTTACAGCGAGCCCTGTTCTCTCTTTTGTTCCTCATTTCGTATTCTGTGACGTCAGCAACCCCTGATCCTCTTTGGAATTCAGCAGCGGTAAGTAACGAAAGGATTTAGAGGGGATAGATAACATTGTAGGCTAGGAATGGATTGAAAAAAAAATATCATATGTATTGAAATATTTGAAAATTAATTAAACTTACCAATTGTCATCATTTTTTCAAAGCCTTCGTCCATAGTAAAGCAAATATTTGAAATAAAGATTTTAGAACAAATACTGGATGTTCGCTAAAATCTGTAACTTACATGGGGACAAACTTACAGGCTGTCCTAAAACAGAAGCCATCTTTGTTGTTTCCAAGATTCTGCTCCATATAGAAGGATTCCTATTTTTTAATTGGTGTTTGTGTTGACCTTCGACCTCCAGATGTTTTTTAGTAAGACAAATGGTAATCTGACTTCTGAAATGCATGCTTGAATATCACTTTCCTCTTTTCCTTTTATATTGACCCTGTTTCCAAGGTACTAGTATACAGATTTGAAAAGGTCCAAGTCTTCAAGCATCTGTATCAAAGTCCAACTGATCCTTCTTTTTATGTCTCCGCTAGCTGCAAAGACAAACAACCTTTTTATTCATGTTCGAAGTTTGGTCTCTTCGTTAGACTAGATCCATGAATAACTCTTATACTGAATTCAGTATATAACATCTTTTTGTTAGACACGATTTTATCTGGGTTGTTACAATGGTAGAGATTTTTCCGCTGGGCCAGTAGGATAACTCTTCCAAAATCTTTTGTAAAATAATGAATTTGATGGACACAAATAGATCTCTTTGTTGATAATTAAACATTTTGTTCTCCTTTACAAGTTAATGGAAAAAAGTACAATACCTCTTAGTCTGAGTTGTCTTAACTATCATTTTTGATGAGTGACAAAAAGGATAACTTTTGCTAGATTCATAAAATAAAATGTATGGGTTTTTTTGGTCACTGAATTTGGATTACTTTGTAAATATTCATAATCAAACACTTATGATTTAATAAGTATAAAATTAGTCCAGTTAATATTTGATTGAGACAAATTTATTTGGTTTACTGGCAACATCTTCAATAGATTTTGCAATGATCAATTTTAAATTCCAATGTGACTTACGCCTTGAGTGATTATTTCTGAAAGATTCTAATTGTGACTTTTCAACGTACAAATTCTAATTTGTTGAAATTCAAAAATTTAAAACACATTTTAGTGTTTTCATTATTGCAGCATATTTGTAAGCCCATTAGAGCTATCAGCGAGTTCTGATAAAAAATGACGAGATTTCCTGATCATAAGGTCCTAAGAATATCTAAACGTATATCAAGTTTTTTGAAAATGTGTTAAAGACGATTTCAACCGTTTTAAACATGGATTATTGAATCCGCGCATTGATCTTATTGATTTTTTTTGGTTTATTGTTTAACGTCCCTCTCGAGAATTTTTCACTCATATGGAGACGCCGCCACTTGCTGGTGGAGAGCTGCAAATTTTGACCTATGCTCGGCACTCAGGGCCATTTCGCAGTGAGGGATCTTTTTCGTGCCAGGATCTACTGCGAAACGGGACCTCGGTTTATACGGTCTCATCCAAAGGACCGGTCTCCACGTCCCACAGTGGGATTCTAACCCTCGACTTAATCATCAACTCCTTACTCCGCGACTCTTGAGCAGACGCATTGTGGCTCTACCACTGCGCCACGCGGGCGACTGTTATTGAATGTGAATGTTATCTACTAAATCATTAGAAATTGACGAGTTGCAATAATTTTTATTCGTTAGTAATTGGCGAATTTCCATATTAAAGACAACGTAATGTGATGGCTTACTACTACCTTTTTTTTGTTCTATGTCTTTTATGCATATCAGGATATTTAGATATCTATGATTGTTTTCCATCTTATAAAATTTTCAGCAATTATTATTTAATCATGTATTTGATACTAAACTCTCGAATTATGAGCGGCATCTGATAACTGTGTCTCTGGAAGTTCAATATTAAAAATGAAGCAAAAATAGTTAAAGGATCACAGCAGTGTGTGTTTTAAAGCTATTGTAGGTATGAACTGTAACACGTGTATATATATATATATATATATATATATATATATATATATATATATATATATATATATATATATATATATATATATATATATATATATATATATATATATATATATATACATGTGTATATATATATATACTTTCACACAAGTTTGTGGTTTTCTGTACAAAATAAGGATAAAAAGGTTTTTGTGGTTTTAAAATTGCTTACCGGATAGCTAGTATCGGAAATTATCTTAAACAAATAAAGAATATATACTTTATAACTTTGAATTATAAAACGATTTATGACCGATCTCTTTGAGAGGATACTTGAATCAAGGCAACTTAAAATAAGATAAACCTTAATATATCCTACAGATTTTTGAACAAGGTAAATAATGCATATACATTGTGATAAATCCGTGAAACAAACTTTAAGGATACATGTATTGACTACTTCGAGTAAAATATTCATTTGTGAAAATATTACGTCTCGTCTTCTTAATATTAGAAACTGGAAGGACACATCTCTAATCTATTGAGATATCTACATGTATCTGTATAAGACGAAGACCATTCAAGAATTATCAGTCAATTACTTTTATCAAATTATTTCTTCCTTTTTCTTTCATTTAATTCTGTGTAAAGGGGGCGTGAAATATAATAAAAGTCGAGCAAGGAGCGACACAAGCCACGATCTAACAACCCTTTTTCAGGAGTTTAGTGTCCCATGTGGTTTTTAGGCGAAAATAAAAGCGTTAAAGATTCTCTTATTGCTGCACAAATTAAATTTTTACACGTGACAATCACACTAACGTTATCTCAAGTCCGAAGCCTTGATTTGATTTTGCTTCGGTTTGCAAATTCGTCTATTACCCGCAGGTCCACTGTGGTTCGACGACGTGACCACTTTAAACCCGACCTCACTTTTCAAGATTTTGCACACTGTGGTGTTTAAAAACTGTGTATAGAAGCCACTCAAATGGGAATAAGCATATTTATTTAATGTACCCGTAAGAAAATGCTTACGTATGTGATTTCTCTATTTGATATATAAAGTTCAATAAAAGATTCAAAAGTGTTTTAAAGTTTCTTCAATAAATTGCACAATATAGGATCTACTGAGTGCTTCAGAGTAATTATTTTAGTCAGAAATTGAGTTTTAAAGTACAGACATAAAGTTTCATTTACTGGTATCTGTAACAGTCGATAAAAATCTATGTAACATGCCGAACCCTGTAATTGGCGAAAAACAGCTGTTATCCTTAAAGTAGTGCTTCCAAAAGAGGAGGAAATGCTGAACGTCTCTTCTAGGAAATCTTGTAAACTCTTTCAAGCCTTTATCTGTCCTGAAGCTTTGTTAACACTTTACTAATCCCGAATTATTATTTTTAATTTAATAAATAAGGAATTACTTGGTCAGATCGTAAACTAAGTGGACGCAGGGGGTCTCTAATTAGGAAGCTTAACACAGAACTAAATTAAGCGATGCATTAGGACCAAAGGCAAAATGGCGAGAGATACAGGCAGTGATATAGATAGACTAGAGACCGCTGCATATTTTTTGTTGCAGTGATGGATGTTGAATACTTTTTACCATCTGAGAAAATAAGTAAATCAGTTGTCAAAAGAGCTCTGATATTTCTTTGCCCAGAAAAAATGTTAACTCTTAATGTTTCTCTATGGAACAAAGACAGATGTGGCATTTTGGCATGGTATTGAAGCAGTAAATCAAACCCCTTACTAAATAGTTAAATGACCACTGATATTTTCTTCTACGCTCGTTATATTTGTAAGAAAATGGTTATAATAAGTTTCAGACATTTCTGGTTAACCAGAAGATTTATCTGTGGTGACCCATGTGTCAAATTTCATCTGAGACTCGGGAAGAAATATCCATTTTACCAAATTATTCTATATTAACGCTTTTACAACAATTTATCAAATCAGTTTGATCAAATTTGGTCCTTTTAGTAGAATTTAGACAGTATCATGGAACAATTTTTGATAACAATCTGAAACACGAAGTTTGTAAGATACAAGGAACAAAAACGAAAACAGAATCAGATATTTAAGATGAATCGACTTGCTTGGCAACCCTAAGTACATTTTCCACATCTAGTATACTTGTATAAGAATGTCAATGTGAATTGTCCGTACAGTTAAGCGATACATAAAAGAAAGCTGTTTTTTCTTCCTTCCACATTTGTTTTGGGTCATTTTGTTGACTTCAGATATTGTTTCCTTTTGTTTAAATGGTTGTCACACAAAATTACTGAACTTCTTTACATTCAATGATTTAATGATTATAAGGATCAATTCCAAAATATGTTGCCTTAATCGTGTACACTCATTTTTGTCACAGAATTTGTGTATTTTCTCTTTCCCTGAAGCTTGTTTGATTTTTAAGTTATCAACGATGTGTTTAATGTTTAGAATATTGCACTATTTTGACTCTCTGACAATAATACCTTCAATTTATGTCTTTTGTTCTAGGAATCAACAGACATGGAAGATTCAGAAGACAGTGTAGAAAGAATTGACAAACCTTTACTAAACTTTTTAATTACCCGTAATGGTCTTGAAAGTGCAGGCATTCCAGCATCAATTGCTGAAAAAAGATATGGATTTGCAGCCATGAGGGGAAAGAAGTTCTACAACGATTTGGAAAGTCCAATAGTGAGGAACAGTAAACGTGCTCGCTTTTTCGGACTCCGTGGGAAAAGAGTTCCAAATCTTCGACACAAGCTTTCAGACGAAGAATTTAAAAATATTCTTGGAAAACTATTGAACGATGCCTATGATTTTTCAACGAATTCAAACGATGCAGGTCGGTATTGAGCTTTTTTCTATTTCTGTAAATTCAATCGACTCAAAAGAAAAAGTTTCTGTAAATATGCATGTACAATGAACAAAATTGTTTGAGGATGGAGTATTTGATACGGGATCAAAATATTAATGTACTTGATGAATTAGGGCGAACCCAACAATTTAAAAAGCTTTCAAGAACTTTTTCAAAATGGAAACCTTTTCATGGACAAATATCATTTAGATAATTGATAATTCTATCCTCTCATCGACCTATTGTAATCTCTATTCTGAGTACTTCTAATCTAATGTACGCATTGCAAGTTTTCTGGGAAGCCGAATTTACCGAACACAAATAACGACTCACCTCTAGCATGTTAGAGTACAACATATTCTAATCAAACAACATCTTTGATTGTCCCTAAGATCAAAGGCAGTTTTAATACTGGGGGAGGCAGATGTGAAAGATCCATCAAATATATAGAAAAAATCGTAGTCAGTCTTCCCATTTTAACGGTTGATTAAATATTTACACACTCACCCTGTCCCTATTCACCCAAATCAATGTGTAATTAAACGATGGTATCTAGCGATAATATGCAATCATTCCGTCAATTTAGCATTTCAGATACGAATTCAATTAACGCAACATTGAAAATTATGCTTTCTAGATTAATATAACTATGACACGTTATACGATTGCTATAACCCAATAGGAAAACTGATAAACTTGAGTCTAGATAGCTTCGCCTTTGTTTACTAGAGAAACACCCAGGCCTTGCATTGATTGGTAGTGGGATCGAACACCAAAAGATATTATTAAACGATTAATTTCAAAAGTCATCACTGTTTCTAGGAGGACTAAAAAATTATTCATCAAAGGATGGATAATGATAGAATTATTAAATTCAAGTGGCATAAAATCTGTGTAATACAATCAATATGAAGATTCCATTTTTTTTTATTCTGAAGGGACTTTGTACATTACACCAGTTACGAACAATGCATTATTGATGAAGTTTTTTGTAATACTCATTTTGATCACTAACAATAGCAGAAGCCCGAATCACAACCTCACCACAATCTCGATGGAATATAATCGAATTTAATTGAATATGTGTATATACAAATGTCGACGAATTAGTATCATTCAGGTTTATTTAAAGGTCTATGCAAAACATATGTGATCCCTTTTATAAAAAAAAAAGTCATTGTGCAAAAGTGTATGTATGTAACCGTACATACTTGTATCTATGTGTAATATAATGTGTATACCAATCAAAACAAACAAATGATTGCAGACATTGGTTACCAAGGGTTCACCTGAAGTACATGTACTTAAATAAATTTGAACTGAATAATTATATTCTCCGTTGAGCTCTATGCCTGGCCAGGGTTTCTGTATAATAGTCTTTCCTTTTCTGCCCCTTTCCAGCGATCTTGTGGATACAGCACACAACTACTTCCGCTAGATTAGTCCAGCTGATTAACCAGGTATTCAGATGTACTTTCTTTTTCCCAAGATGAATATATATCCATCAAATCATTTCTGACCAGGGGACATAAAGGAAGCATTTGAAGATCATAAAATCTTTAAAGATTGTAGTATCTAATTTTCTTACATTCGTCAGAGGATGTTTACATGAAAAGCTGGAAAATATATATATCAAATAATTCAGAGAGCTTTGCTATCCCATATAATAATAGCACTATGCATAGCACTAGCAATCATAGCAATAAGGAACATTTAGGGGTCGATGGGTTGGTATACATGCCAATCTCATTTCAATAAATGACAGATCAAAACTCTGATGAAGGCAGAAAAGCAATCTAAATAGAATGTTTCCTTCGATGTAAACGGTAAACATTCCATTCTTTTATAAATATCTCAGTGGCATAACTTTAAATTGTGGGTTCAAGACATTTTCTTTTTATAATTCTATCAGCTTTATTGGGGTTATATTGTTATGTAATGCTGTTAGGAATTACATTTATGAGAAGAAAATGCTAATCGCACAGTAGACAATGGTACTTTCTCCTTTCTCTAGTCGTGTATCATTCCAAGTGATGACGCAATTAGCGCTACGATTTGGATACCGATATGCAAATTTCCAAATTAGATAATTGCTGCCTTGGTTTTTCGGATACAAAATCACTTTTCAGAATAGTAATAAAGAATAATTTCAACAAAAATATCTTTATTTACGGCATGTAGCAATTATATGATACGAAAATTGATTCACCGTAAATATCGGTAAAACAGCAGCGTCTTATCTCATTTAGCGCTTGGCTGATATAAACAAGAATTGCAATTAGCTTGGAAATAGATCCGTGAAATACGGGTGCCGATATTTATAAATTCGTGCGTATAACATTTCTTCTACAAGGAGAATTTCCATAATGAATACGATTTCTTTTGATTTATTTCGTGTTATAAGATCCCAAAAGATAGAGTTTTTTCAACACATTCTGTTTCATTATTCGCCCGGGCTGTAACTTCCGGTAACTGTTGTTTGGACTTCGTATTTAGACTGATGTGTATACAACCAGGAAACAACCAGCTTAAACCTTGCAAGTCATTAAATACGTGTAAAAAGGGGAAATCTACAAAAGTTAGGAAGGGGCGGAAAGCACAACCTTGTCGCCGTAAGATGGCGTAAAAAATTCCCTTTTTAGTTTTTCATGACTTTCAACCAGCGAACATGAAAAAAGTTCTTGTGTTGTAATTTGCATCCTGAGGCCTAGTGTAATAGATATCAGGAGATGGTGTGGGATAAATTAAATGCTACGATTTAAGCAATTTTTATCTATCAATATTATACTTTGTAAACAGAATAATTATGTAGTGTCGCTTGTGATATTGAAGCTGTGTTGTGAAAAGCGCGTTCAATGTAAAAGTTCAAGGAAGTCCTTCTAATATTTTTAGCTCATTCAGTGTACACAGTGGGTGGAACATGTAATATTGGGTAAATTTATATATGATAAAAGAGGCCATACATTTCAAAGGCAACACACGAGGTCTTTGACAAACTAACTTTGATGAAAATCTATCGTCGTGTCATTGTATGTCCTATTTTCTCGTAGGTTTTAAGTAAAACAAATTGATTTATTATGTGGTTGGAATTCTTTCACAGTGGGGAAGAAGGGGGATTCTGTTGATGAATGCCTCTTTGAGGGAAAGTGCTATATATTTTAATTTCTTTTGACATTTTAACTGTCTTTTATCCTGATTTTGTTCAGGCACTATGATGATAGTCATAGAAAGTACACAAAAAACGAAACTGGAAAGATAAATCAATTTTAATACCAAAGTTAAAAATTCATAAAGATACATCCACTAAACATTTCGGGACAATAGTAAGTTTAATGTGTTAGCAAATGAAATTCTTGTATTCAAAATCAAGATATGAAGAGAATTAAATAGGCTGTGCTGTCCAATCCTATTTACTTTATTAAAAAATATTTCTTAAAGTATTGGCATGAGAGTAGTGAAACCTTAATGACCATCTAAAGACTTACATTTACATTTCCAAAGTTTTCCCTTCTATAACACTATTTGAACAAGGAGTATTTAATCCTGTATACATATAAACAGTTTTGTCACATTATCGTACTCATAAAGTACCTACGTAATTTCACAGTCACGTCATAAGTGGTCGACATGTTCAACACATTCAATTTTTACCGTTTAGGATTGAAAAACATAAATTTAAGTGTAGTGCGATTTATGATGGCATCGACATGAGAGAAATTATCCAAACTTTGATGTGCCCATTCAATAAATACACGACTTAAGGTAAATTCAAGGTTACTCAAGAGTGGACTTTTCATTATACTACTACGTCTCATAACAGGTTAAATGTCCAAGTAATAAAATCTTAATTCAAAATAATATTTAATTTCTTCATACTAATAATCTTTATCTTTCAACATCATCGACACATAAAGAGAAACAATAACGCTCTTCCCGCATTTTTGATTATTTTCAACTAGGGGAAACTAATTTGAATACACGGGTGAAATTTTCAAAACTTTATATGTATTACATGATAATAATTAAAGTATTAAATAATGATTTAAGCTGTTGAATATATTTACGTCTGCTGTTCACTGTGTCCACTACTCTCTACAGTTTTTTCTTTCTTTTTATACGTAGATTAGCAAATTGACATATATAATGCAAAAATGTATGAATGAACCTTATATTATTCAGGTTTGATATAATTAAGGAATGCAAATTCTGCAGCTTGGCTAAAATTTTCCTTAAAGATATCGGAAAATTAAGATTTTTATATACTGAGAGTAAATGGTTTAGAGATCCCGTATTTTTTTTAACGAAAACAACGGACATGCTAGCTTAGACTTGACTACAATTTAATGCTATCGCTATTCGTTTGAATTGAAAAAAAGTGCTTTGCAACTGTCATATAAGTTGGGATGGATATTACATTATCACCGTCACTGCCATTCGGTACTTTCCTTATTTTAATTTCATATGTAGATACTTTTTTCTTAACATAGCCTCTGCAGCACTCTTAAAAGTGTCTCGGGTGAACAATGTTCTATCATGTTGTAAATTTTGAATTTACTAGGTGGAGGTAAGTGCAAAATTTACAACATACATATAAAAATTAGTTATGATGTTGTAAATTTTGCCATCCAGTAAATTCAAAATTTATAACATGATTTTTTTCTTGCCTCTCTCCTTACATGTGTAATACTTACTTTATATCTTTTGTCTCAAAAATTATAGAAACAAAATCTGAGTACACCTCTTTATTTTATTTTTCAGATTCCAGTCCAGAAAAGCGATTCCGCTTTACTGCTCTAAGAGGGTGAACGTCAGATCACGCCTAGAGAAGCCAGATATGGATATTTTTGCAAATTATTTACTAAGGACGTGGTGCATTTAACATCTGTTTCTTTTATAGACAGTTGATATATGTGTTCATCGAAGTGTCTTCACAAATTCATTCAATTCTAAGTTAAAGTAGTCCTCTTTTTTTTGAAGAAAAATTCTGTGTACATTTATTATTGACAATTTGAAAGACAATTAATTCAAAGTTGTTATTTCTTTTTGTTTAAAATAAATAAAAGCATCACCCTTACTATGCATTATTTTTTATAATATAATGTAACTTTACGTAATGTATGAATCAATAGTAATAAACAATTTAGGTAACAGCAATTTTGAACTGAGATAATGTGGTTCCTTTTTTTTAATTTGAGCCATGTCCATTATGCAAATTTCAAGTTTTAACATAGCCTGCAGATAATGCATCGGTTTGAAATTACACATCTTCGCTAGCCAAGGGTTTCTGATGCGCTACTCTCATAAACCCTTGGCATACGGTGCTGACAAAAGACGGGATTGTTTTCGTCACGTGATCACGCTTCTTACCAGGTACGCACAGATTTCGTCATCGACAGAAATAAAAAGCGAATTTGAAAATATGTTTTTAAAGAATAATTAACAAGAAGGTATTGAGTTATGTTAATTTGCTATTTAAACATGTTAAAATCCAAATCTACATCTTCAGTATGGATTCTTAATCACATATTTTGCACGTAGCTTAAGATATTGGGTGACACCATATAGCTATTCATAGAATGGCATGTTATCTTACGGATCGTTGTTTACTTGCGTTTTTCATTCCCGATATTAAAGAGTCAAGATATATCCCGAACGCAAATATCATCATTTACAAAAAACAATTGCTGATTGGTCGAATGATGTCGATCAACTCCAATCACAGCTTGAGGAAAAAAAATCCCAACTTTTTTTAACACCGTATGTCAAGGGCTTATGAGGAGAGTAGCGTATCAGAGACCCTTGGCTAGCGAAGATGGAAATTACATAATTCTCAGTCTTTCCTCAATAGAGTCCTATAGTTTTTAAACAATTTCTATAACGAGACAAGGTATTGACAAATAAGATCATGATACAAGGATAAAAACAGTCTCGTTTAAAGTCAACATTTTCGCAAATACTTTGGTCGATACAATGACCTTGATAGTAAATACAATCTTTGTTAAGTCGAACGTTGAACGACGTCTTTTCATACAAATGTTTGGCAACAATTTTCACACTGAATTGTCTACGAAATTTTTATATCTGTCCGAACATGACAAGGAGCACACGGCGGGTGTGACCGGTCCACAGGGGATTCTTACTCTTCCATGGTCACTGATCCCGCCTGATATTTTTATGGGTCCATGTTTGCTCTTCTCTGAATTTGTATTCCAGTGGACTTTAGGGCTTAATTACTGTTCGTTATCTCCATATTTCATCATCAAGATGCTATTTCTTCTCCCAGTTCCTGATTATCGCCATTTTAAATTCCTTATATTTGGACATAAGCTTTATATGCGTTTTGGAATGATCATTAGTTAAAAGTAAGAAGAATCAAAAGTTTTCTTTTCTTTTTAAAACATTCATGTGCAATACTTACTTTCACTCAAATAAACGTTCTCAAAAAATGTTTAAATGCTTTTAAATTTTAGAAAATAGCGACACAAGTTGTATATTAACCATAGTTCGAGATATTGTATTAAATCTTATAATTAAAATTTTACGTTTTCTTTGTAACGGTCAATTTATGAAATGGTTATGATAAGATGCTTCACTAGGATTTTTGTGGGTGAACTCTTCATGAAATAATGACACGGTTTTCTGTGGGATGGGAATATGTATGAATTGTTTGTGGAGGAGGAGGATAAAGAGGATTTTACTCTAGGCGGTGCAGACATATGTCTGGAATGGGATGAAACAAAACCAGGAATCGAAAAGAATCGCCACCATCCTGTAATAAGTCCAAAGAAGAAAATTGGCCATGCCATTATAATTTAAAACATTTGACAAAATCGTTAAAGATACAAGTGTATAATGCAAAGCACAATTGTTGCTATACATTGTTTTATAAGGTGTACTCAGAAATTTGTATATAACCGTGAATATCATTGTTATTGTACATATATATATACATGTAGTCCTTAATAAAACAAACCTGTCCTAAAAGTCATTTGGTAAAAGTGAGGAAAGTTGTAGATCTAGTATATAATATATTTCATTAGAACTCTGTAACATTAGGACAGACACAAACCAGAGCTGATAATTTCCGTATAAACGGACGTCATTGGTTGGACAAATCCGATAATATCAGGTTCAAGGCTCTAAGATGAAGAAATACAATCCCAAAGAATCTGTTTTACTCATTTCCACAAGGGGGTATACTAAGAACCTACATCAATCTTTTTTGTCATCAATTTATTATATTTTGTTTGTGTGTGACTGTCTCAGAATGACCAAATAATGGCTGTCTTGTCTTATTATATGGCACATATGAAAGCAAGGTAATAGAGAGAACATCTTTGCTTTAATGGCCATAAAATTATATTCAAAAACAAGCATTCTGAGAGTATTGCATTAGCAATACTAGTCCCCTACCGGCAAGTGTAATCTGGTTCCGCTCCCATTAAGAATTGAAAATGCCATAATTCCGTCAAAAATTAATGAAGCGGGACGAAATGCAAACTTGATCTATAACTAATCAAGGTAAAGCCACATACCAAAAATCAGCTCAATATCTACAAGCATTTAGAAGAAAATTGCGGAAAACCCCTAAAAATTGAAAAGGCCGTAATTCCGTCAAAAATCAATGAAGCGGAACGAAATGCAAACTTGATCTGTAACTCATCAAGATACACTTACATACCAAAAATCAGCTCAATATCTGTAAGCGTTTAGGAAAAAAGTGCGGAAAACCAAGTGGGACATACTGACAGACAGACAGACAGACAGACAGACAGACGGACGGACAGACTCAGAGGAAACCTATAGTCCCCTCCGGTTTCTCCGGTTGGGGACTAATAATTCAAGATAATTTCACCGGTAGGGGACTAATAATTCAAGATAATTACTTTTTAGATTATTTGGTGGGTGTGAGCTGTTTTATCATGCTCAAGGTAAAAACCGTCTTGGGGAGAAACGAAATTTACAATTATTTGACTATACATGTATCATATGTGTTCTACCGATTATTATTTTTACTATAATTTCACACGGTCAATTTGGTTCTCAGTAACCAATGGCTTAGGCTATTGTTATAAAAAAAAGGTCAAGATAACGAACAGTGATTGATCTCATAAAAATCTATAAACAATAAAAATCTGTGTCTGTGAACAGGGTATATCTGAAGAAAAACTTTTTGTTTTACTTGTTACATTGAAAGAAATGCCATAACGCTTATCTAGTGGCCGGATTGATATTTGATGTGCTATATAAAAATCTAGTGTAATGAATATTCTTGGTCTTCAAGAAATCAAAGTACGAACTTTTCTTAAATTGTTAACAAAATGCATCAGTGAAAGAATCATTGCTATTATTAAAGATTAACCCAGCAAAGGAATTCTCAAGAGATAAATTTATAGACAGAATGAAATCACGGAAATAACCTTTATTATTCAAGAACTAAACCCGTATAAATTCCATAATCTTTAAACGTTTGAACAAATTCTGGTAAAAGTTAAGAGTGAAGCATGAAAATCTTATTTTCTTTTCATCTTCAAATAATTTCTTTGATGTAAAAGGTATAGATCACGAACAGTGATCAAATGATCATTTCTTCACACTATAACTCAATTTTCTCATATGAGTGGGTCTTCGCTCCATATGTTTGAAAGTATATAATATATATATATATATATATATATATATATATATATATATATATATATATATATATATATATATATATATATATATATATATATATATATATATATATATATATATATATATATATATATATAATATTACGGAGGCCCGTTGAGGCCAGTTCAGAGAAAGAAATATATTTTATTGCGTTTAAACGCAATAACTATTGCGTTTAATCGCAATAATCATTGCGTTTAAACGCAAAAGATTGCGATTAATTGCAATGTATATTGCGTTAAAACGCAAAACACTTTGCGTTTAAACGCAAAAGATTGCGATTAAACGCAATCTTTTGCGTTTAAACACAAAGTGTTTTGCGCTTAAACGCAATAATATTTTTGCGTTTAAATGCAATAATTTTTGCGTTTAAACGCAATAATTTTTGCGATTAAACGCAATAATATTTACGTTTAAACGCAATACTTTTGCGATTAAACGCAATATTTTTTGCGATTAAACGCAATAATATTTACGTTTAAACGCAATAATACTTCCTTATAAGGATTTGTTTTGCATTTAAACACAATGAATGATACTGTAGTTTCAAAATCAAACATGAATTAGTCAAAGCTTATAATTACATGTACATGTACTAGGACTCGACACTTCAACTTTAAGAAGATACGATTTGTTCTGTGTCTTTTTGCAAAATATTCCAGTTTTTGAAAATTGTGGTAAAACAATGGCATCCTAACAACCTGAATGTCTTAAATGTATTGGAACCCAAAACTCTTAATGAAGTGTCTGATCAATTTCTTACGTATATCACAACTTATAGAGAATGTTTCAGTGGTATTAAGGTCAGACGATACGTTCCTCAAATATCTGTTTTGTATATCTTCGTATAGTGTGGAAAATATCCAAAATTTTAATTACCTTTTGATTTCTAAACTGGTTTCTAATTGTCTTTCAAAAATTGAAACATTAAAAAATGTGTTATTGGCTAATTAAGTTTTCTCCAAAAGGATTATATAGGAAACATCATCTTCTGGTAATTTCAACAAATGCCTGGTAAGGTACCTCAATTTTTTGTGAGTAAACATGTTAAAGTAGCAATACTTCAAAGACAAAATCTTAGAAAAAATTATATATTATTGAGGAACGTATCGTCTGCCCTTAAAGCACTTGTCAGTTTGATACATGTAGTGCACATCGACCAATATGTTTTCATTTGATTTTGATTTTGATCTCATACATGTATAAATCCATCACATATGTACTTGTGTTTACTATATGCAACCATAGGAAGGGTTATGAATGTACATTAAAGTCTAAATACTTCATCATGTTGTACGTAATATCAACATTTCCTCAGTCCTTTCAAAAAATCCCTTTATACATTGGTTAAACTTGTGACCACAACGTACGGGACAGTTTTTTTTAACAGAGCAACTGACCAAAACATCATTAAGAATGTAGAGAATAATAAGCTTAAGACATGTCCCGTTCTTAGGTTGCCTTTGTTTTTACAACCCGACATTTTTTCTCCTCTATAAATTCTTATTAGTGATTTATCCTTTCAGAGAGCGTTTGCTCGGATAATTCTGATTCTATAAAGCTAAACAATACGCAATTTCCTCATAAGTAAAAAGAGAAAGAAATAAAAGATATAAGTATGCGTGGGCCCACTGCACTCTGCAAGGTTTAATACATATGACTGCCTTTAAACACAAAGATTATTGCCTTTGAACTAAAAGATTATTGCGTTTAAACGCAAAAGTATTGCGTTTAAACGCAAAAACTATTGCGTTTAATCGCAAAAATCATTGCGTTTAATCGCAAAAGTATTGCGTTTAATCGCAATATTATTGCGTTTAATCGCAAAAATCATTGCGTTTAATCGCAAAAGTATTGCGTTTAATCGCAATATTATTGCGTTTAAACGCAAAAACTATTGCGTTTAATCGCAAATATCAGTGCGTTTAATCGCAAAAATATTATTGCGTTTAAACGCAAAAACATTTGCGTTTAATCGCAAAGTTATTGCGTTTAAACGCAAAAGATTGCGTTTAATCGCAATTTTTTGCGATTAAACGCAAAGTGTTTTGCGTTTAAACGCAATATACATTGCGATTAAACGGAATCTTTTACGTTTAAACGCAATGATTATTGCGATTAAACGCAATGTTTTGCGTTTAAACGCAATACTTATTGCGTTTAAACGCAATAAAAAATATTTCTTTTTCTGAACTGGCCTCAATGGGATTCCGTATAATATACATTTTTTTAATTTAAAAAAAGAACCATATATAACATAAAAATACACTTTAATGAGAGAACATTCGTATTTCCCCCCAGAAATAGTGGTGGATGTCCAGTTAATCGCAGGTCATATCGGCATCACAAACGAGAATTAAATTCCACTATCCCTGTTATGAATTGTGTGTTAAAGTGGTAAACATGTCATTCTCAAAAAAAAAAGAAGAAGAAGATATTCAGGATTTTTATCGCTTGGATATTTGAATTACCACATCTATATTGAATTCGTAAACTTCCATAAATCCCTTACAAAGATACATAAGGGCTTTAGTAAATGTTCTTCCAAGCTTCTTTCTTTCTTCTTCACAAACTATTATCAGCAGTAAAGGAGAAACTTCGGGAGTATTGTACAACAAGATATTAATGAAGTTGTATCAATAAGACAATTATACTTAAAAATTTCAAGGGACTTTTAGAAAATATGAAATCACAACATCTTATCAAAATCAATAACATCAAAACGTTCGACTTTTTAAAGATATATACAACCATTCCCCAAGATAAATGACTTTTTGACATTATAGATAACACCTTCAATAAAAAAATGGAAATCGTAAAATTACATACCTAGTCATCGGTCATCTGCAAACATTTTCTTAAAAAAAAAAAAACATTCTGACGGTATACACAGGGACTTCCAGGTTGATATTAAAATGATGCTGAAGTTTCACATTGACAATATCTATGTACATGTATATGGTTTTTGGAGACCTGGGGTCCGTTTCATCAAAAGTCGTAAATTTAAGACCTAACTTGGGTGTACTTCCGGGGCTTACGCCAAAATTTAGTCGGGCGTAATTTGCGTTTCACGAAGTAGCGTAAGACTAGTCGTAAACAATACGCTTAGTCTCAGGACTAAGTCATTGACAACGCTGCATTGCACATGCGCAAAAATACATAAACATACGTATTGTGTATAATGCAACATACAGTGTTGTTCTACATACATTGTACACAATACGGTCACATGCATAAACTTAAATGAATAATTAAATGAATTTTTAGGGACCTTGTTGAAAACACCTGATTAAACTCCAAAATTAAAGGTCTAAGAAAAAAATAAATGTTCTTGTAAATGTATTTATTTTGGAATATTTACATTTCCAATTTCTTTGTCCGAGATAAAATTACAAATTGTAAAAATACTTTATTTCTACATAAATCTACTGGTTCATCGATAGGCGCGGTTAAAAAAAATCACGTGCGGGGCGTGACAAATAGAGACAGAAGCGGGGCTATTAGCACGGGAATTTGCAGAATCAGGAGCATGTAAATATAAGGAATAACTGTCAGATTTTTTTTATTCATGACGATGATCAATCGATTGGCTTGCGTGATAATTTTATGCATAAACGCCTTCGGCGTTTATGCAAATTATCACGCAAGCCACTCGATTGATCACATCATGAATCCAAAAAATTAGACATTTATTCCTTAAATATTTACCCCCCTCCCCTCCCGCCTCACCCCGTCGATTTGGTGCAGAGAGAGAGAGAGAGAGAGAGAGAGAGAGAGAGAGAGAGAATCCGTTACAATTGTATATACTTGTAAATGTATGTAACTGGGCATATGGTGGATTAGTCTACTAAATTATTAAGTATCGATAAAATAATACAAAATATACATCATCATGACAAAATAAAGACTTTTTTATCTTTTCTTCTATGACATTACCTTGTACGCCATTCCATATGTTCCTAAAAATTGCAGTATTTATTTTTCTAAAATGCGGATTCTTTTTATTTTACCCGATAAAGAAAGGCAAGTACGTACCATCGATATTCATTTTGAAATTTTCAGAAATTTATCATTCATTGTTTAAACATTCATATATTGTCATACATGGGCGTAATAATTGTAAAATTACAGTCATTTCCGAGTCAAGTTTCTCTCACAGCTGATTCTCAGAATCTTTCGAGTGACTAAATTTCTTGCCCCCAGTCCCTTGTCCCTAAAATGAAATCCTCTTTAATTTGTATTCAATATCAGAAAAAAAAATGAAAATGACTTTAAGTATATTTACGTAATCAACTGGAATCTTTTTCGTCTTTTGAACGTTAACAACTTTTTCTGGAAAAATTCCATCTGAGAAACTTGTTGACATGCTAAAAATCATAATTTTCTTTCTCAAACTTGAAAATCTTATTGTGTGTGTATGTGGGGGAAGGGGGTGTTTCTTCCCTTCAATTCCTGAACTTCATAAATATGTTCTTCCTACCAAGGTACTAAGTAAACTTAACTCTTTAACAGGGGTCCAAGGTCACTTCATTTCTCACTTACTTTACTCTAGATTTGTACGAGGGAAATTATTGAGACATTGTGTGTATTCTTTCTAATGAACGTCTTTAGGTGAAAATTTGCATATACGTTTGACAAAAACTAAAATTTAATAAAAGCAAAAAATATTTTACAAATACTTTATTTCTTCTTTTCAATTGTATATTAATGTGTCAATGGTATGGGCACCCTTATAAGGCAATCTTTTATGAAGAAATTTATTTAAGTAACTTATGTAAATACCTCCCCGAGTGGGTGTACCCCCCCCCCATCTTCATAGTTTGTGAATTAAATTAAATTAAATTATGCATCGTTTGTATTAAAAAGACTTTTCAGAACCGTTATTCTTCTTAAAGAATGGCTAAATCGTTTTCAAATCAGTAAAGTCGCTTTAATTTATGTTTACGCTCGAACTTACGCCTACCCATGAGTAGACGTAAAATTGTGGCCTAACTTTAGTCCGGTGTAAAGATACGCTATTTAATGAAACGCAAATCTTTGTGCTAGTCCCAACTTTACGCCGGCGTAGCGCTACATGTACGTCTGGGTGTACGACCTTTGATGAAACGGGCCCCAGGTCTTCCAACAATCTGTTGGAATTCCCATGAGTACTAATTGTGCCCTGTAATTAGCAGATCTGTTTTTATGCCCCTGGATCGAAAGATCCCGGGGGTATATTGTTTTTGTCCTGTCTGTCTGTTTGTCTGTTTATCTGTTTGTCTGTTTGTCCGTTTGTCTGTTTGTCTGTTTGTCCGTTTCTCTGTTTGTCTGTTTGTCTGTCTGTCTGTCTGTTGTCAACTTTAACCTTGCCCATAACTTTTGATTGGTTGGAGCTATGACTTTCATATTTCACATGTGTATTCCTTGTGACAAGACCTTTCTTTGGGTATCATCATATTTGACCTTTTGACCTTGACCTTGGAGTTTGACCCACTTTTGCAAAATTTTATGAGACTTTAACCTTGGCCATAACTTCTGAACAATTGGTGCTTGGAGTTTCAAACTTCACATGTGTATTCTTTGTGACAAGGCCTTCCTTTGGATACCAACAACTTTGACCTTTTGACCTTGACCTTGGAGTTTGACCTACTTTTGAAAAACTTTAATCTTGGCCATAACTTTTGAACAGTTGGTGCTTAGGGTTTCAAACTTCACATGTGTATTCCTTGTGACAAGACCTTCCTCTGGATATCAACCACTTTGACCCTTTGACCTTGACCTAGGAGTTTGACCTACTTTTGAAAAACTTTAACCTTGGCCATAACTTTTGAATGGTTGGAGCTAGGGCTTTCATACTTCACATATGTAATCCTTACGACAAGACCTTCCTTTGGATACCAATCACCACTTTGACCTTTTGACCTTGACCTAGGAGTTTGACCTACTTTTGAAAAACTTTAACCTTGGCCAAAACTTTTGAATGGTTGATGCTAGGGCTTTCATACTTCACATATATAATCCTTGTGACAAGACCTTCCTTTGGATACCAACCACTTTGACCCTTTGACTTTGACCTAGGAGTTTGACCTACTTTTGAAAAACTTTAATCTTGGCCATAACTTTTGAACAGTTGGTGCTTAGGGTTTCAAACTTCACATGTGTATTCCTTGTGACAAGACCTTCCTCTGGATATCAACCACTTTGACCCTTTGACCTTGACCTAGGAGTTTGACCTACTTTTGAAAAACTTTAACCTTGGCCATAACTTTTGAATGGTTGGAGCTAGGGCTTTCATACTTCACATATATAATCCTTGTGACAAGACCTTCCTTTGGATACCAACCACTTTGACCCTTTGACTTTGACCTAGGAGTTTGACCTACTTTTGAAAAACTTTAACCTTGGCCATAACTTTTGAATGGTTGGAGCTAGGGCTTTCATACTTCACATATGTAATCCTTGTGACAAAATCTTCCTTTGGATACCAACCACTTTGACCTTGACCTTGACTTTTATTTTAAAAACTTTAACCTTCGCCATAACTTTTGAACAGTTGTATCTAGGTCTTTCAAATTTCACAGGTGTATTCCTCGAGACAAGACTTTCTTTGGGTATCAACATTTTTTATCTTTTGGCCTGGATTTTGACTTGCATTTGAAGAAACTTTAACCTTCGCCATAAGCTGCCATACGGGGGCATCAGTGTTTCACAAACACATCTTGTTTATGAATATGAAGTAGAACTTGTTGAAACAATTCTTCATGCATGTGAGAGGATGAAGTTTCTTGTTGTGACCTTTTGTTCAACATTTAGATATACTGTAGATCGTTTAATTTTTGCGAGACCCTATTTCCGCGAGATAGGTACTCGGTATTTATATGCAAGACTTAACTTTTACAAATTTTGATTATTGTTGTACGCAATATATACTTATGAAGATATACGTGAGAAAGAAATGTTTGTAAGCAGATGGTCTCGGGTACTAGTAATTACGCGAAAATAAAGTTCTGGCAAATAACGTGATTAAAAGTAACTTTTGAACAGTTGCAGCTAGGGCTTTCAAATTTTACAGGTATATTCCTCGAGACAAGACCTTTCTTTGGGTACCAACATTTTTCATCTTGACTTGCATTTGAGAAACGTTAACCTTCGCCATAAGCTGCCATACGGGGGCATCAGTGTTTCACAAACACATCTTGTTTATTATATTTTATAGTGAGAGACTTTGATGGCAAACCGGCAACTCAACTATACTTTATGAAAAAACGAGATGACTTTAACTTCCCTTATTTTATGTAGCAATATATACCATTATCACCTGTATATGGAGTTTATGTCTCCCATTCAAGAGCATGTTCTACGTACAAACAATTTCTAAAACGAGGCAGGCTATTGAAAAGAAAGTTGATGATACGATATCAACAATCTCTTTTGAAGTCAATATTTCACAAAGTCAATGGTTGATACAGTGTTCTTGTTTGCAAATACAATCTATCGTCAAGACGAATGTTGACTGACGTCTTTCATACAAATTGCTTGGCTATTATTTTCAATATGAATTCTCTTCAGATTTTTTCTTTACCCGATCATGAAAAGGGGCACACAATGGGTGTGACTGGTCCGTGGTGGATGCTTATTCCTGCAAGGCACCTGATCCCACCTCTGTTTTCAGGGATCCGTGTTGGCTCTGCTCACAATTTGTACTGTTTAAATGGACTTTTGAGCATGATCATTGTTCATTATCTTCATATTTTATTTAAAACCCCAAGAAAATCGTTTTTTTTTAGTTTTATTTGTTATAATTTTATGCCCCTTCTAATGTGTAATTGAGTTTGTAGGCTTACTTTGATTAAAATGATAAAATAGCAAACAAATTTTTTCAATCACTAATTAGACTCATATTGTTTTTTAAGTATCCCTGTCTTGGGTATACCCCTTACCTTGGCTCCTTCCCTGAAAATCGTCAGAACTCTGGCTTATGACTTACCACACTTCATACCAAACAACTGAACGGCTTCGGCTCTATTCGGATCACTGATCAATTGTATGGACCTTTGTAGCTTCTCAGCGTCTCCAACGTTTATACTAGTGAGAATTTCTACTAGAAAAGTGTGTCGGATTATTCTATTACGATATCCTAATTATGGTCACTTAAACGTCTGAAAGAATAGATCAAAAGCATCGTACCTTTCAATAATAAGAATTTTGCTTTAAATACAAAGTTCAAAAATAGAATTTTAGTTTTACACACTTGAAGCTGTAAGCATTTCCCCACACGTTGTTCGACCATGTCCTTACAATTCTTAATGAATAAGATTCTAGCCTTCCGTAGAACTTTATATGCTGCAAGAATAGAAATTGTAAACCTTATACCGGGTATATAACAAGCACAGAAGCATATTTTCTGCTGTAAAATCATTTTAATTCATAGATGCTTAAAAGTGCAGATTCGTGTGTCATACTCGTGATTTTGGGATAATGTCTCTATGTGAAAGAAAACATTTATCTGTCGAAATTCCTTGAGTTGGACTATTTGTGCATCAGAAGTATTCAAGAATCCAGGTATGTTAAACTCACAAAACAAAAAGACTCCAAAGCATATCCTTTTACATGGGACAATTGGTGATATATTTATAGATTTTGTGACCTTTTATAGGGATGTTTTGTTTTTACTACATGTAGTCGCCCGCATTGCGAAGTGGTTAGAGCGTTTGCTCTAAGAGTCGCGGAGTAAGGAATTGATCCTTACGTCGCGGGTTCAAATCCCACTGTGGGACGTGGAGATCGGTCCTTCGGATGAGACCGTATAAACCGAGGTCCCGTGTCGCAATAGGTGCTAGGACGAAAAAGATCCCGCACTGCTCAATGGCCCTGAGTGCCGAGTATAGGACAAAATTTGCAGCTCTCCACCGGCAAGTGGTGGCGCCTCCATGAGAGTGAAAAATTCTCAAGAGGGACGTTAAACAACAATAAACAAACAAACAATTTACTACATGTATATAGTATATGAAATTGGACTGCAAATGTGCAGTTTGCCGATACATAAAAGAGCTTAGTTTGAATACTCGGTAAAATATTACTTTTAGCAAGTAATACTGAGGGTTAATACTGAATAAATGTAGTGCAGAAAATCTATTTCTAATATTCATACAAGTTCCATGTTCACATTCATATGTTATAAATCCTATGTTATGCGAATTGGTAAGGTAAAAAAGAAAGCATTTCTCTGGAAACTTTTCTTCTATTGTAAATCCTTGTTATGAGAAAATATGCATTCAGAACAGAAATCCTTTCAAGCGAGATTGACTAGTGTTTCTTGGTAAATTACTCTGTGCTGAATTCTGCAATACAGTATTTTCTATGACAAATATCTTTTAACTCCATTTTTCTGTGCACCATGCTGATGCAAAGGAAGCCTTGTCTCGACCCAGATTCCATCGTCATTAATTCTTAGTCATTGAAAAAAAAAATCCGCCAGAGTGGACTGAATATCGTGGAAGAATAATAATCATAAACATTAGTCTAACTAATGATACACATTCAAACACTGAGTATATTTTTTGGTGTATTAAACATGTATAATCTAAATATAAGAAATGTTTTTTTAAAGTTTAATGTGATCATTTAGTGGTGGTACAGAAGGTAAGAACAAACGACAAAGGTATGTCTTAAATGAATACCCTTGATCCCAAGTTGTCACCTCGAGTTCATTAGGTATAGCAAAAGTACCGGTATGCTTTTCAAACTTCATCCTCCAAAAATAAAGTTAATAATCATTGTAAGCTATTTTAATCAGCAGTGTAAACCTGAGATACAAGTTTCAAAGTCGTGTATTTTATATTATCATTTTTGATTTAAAAAAAACTCTGTAAGGTATTCAAAACCATGTTAAATTTGAAAGAGGAACATTAGAAAAATCTTTTCTATAATATAAGATTTTTTAAACTTGTTTTAGCGAAATTAATCCTGCCAAGATGAAACATTTCATATAAAAAATTACTTAATATAATTTTTGTGTTCATAATAGAGATTTGAAGGCACCTTATGCAAATATAGTAAAGGAATCTTTTTAGTATTTAAATATAAATGGTTTCTACTATCATTGTTATTTTATTATATTAATTTCAAATTAATTAAAAAAAGACTTTGTAATACAAAAATAGTAAAATTATAATTCTCTTTTAAATCCCCTGGTGATGCGAACACTGTAAAAAGACGATAGAGAACCTACAAAACGATATCAATTGTTAATGTAATATTTTTGGTGAAAGATACACAAAACTCATTTCTTTATGACGTAAATCCTTGTATTTAATCTTAACCTGTGTCATGACAATGAGAAAATGCCTTGTGACTACTAATAGATTTTTCTATTATTTAACTCTCTCGAACTATTGGTATGCTGAAATCATTTGTGTTAAAAGGGAGTGCATAAACTTAAATCGTGTTCAATTATTAAAAAAGATAATGCAAAAACGTTAATAAGCATTTGCAAATAAACGCATTTTCATACAAGTGTATTAAATGTCCCCTTTTTTCAACATTATCTAATACTCTAATAATCCTTAAAAGAATGACTTTACATTTCTGTAAAATGAAAATTGAGGACAAAAAAGTCATTTCATTGGACTTTCGAGATTGAATACTGTTCGTTATCTTCATATTTCACTAAAGTAAAGTTTAGATTACGTTCCCTTAAATAGTCTTCTGAAGTCTCTGATCCAGTCTTCAAGAAACAAAACAATGGTGTAGGTATATTCCTAACAAATACTAGACAAAGAAGAACAGACATTGCTCTAAAAATTCTTCTTTCATTGAAAATTAGATCAATTGGGTCGTATTAAAGCTGACGTTTTTCATACTAATTGTCCTTATTAATACTTAGGGCTCACGGCGGGTGTGATAGGGGACGCTTACTCCTCCTACGCACCTGATCCCACCTCCGGAATTTCTGTATTTTAGGCCTTGTTTACAGATTTGTATTGTTTGTGGGTTTTTTTCGTAGAATGATCACTGCTTGTTATTTTTACCCTTTTCATCATAGTACAATGTTTTATCCAGGTTTCTTTTCTATACCAACATCTGTAGTTACTGTAACCATTTCATTTTAAAAGTAGGAATCCTCCGGTGTTTCGCCTTTTATAAAGAAATGTTGGTCCATATTCTCACATATAAAGTGGCTGCGTAAATATTACATATATCTGATGAAAAGTAATTGATACTTAGTGATAAAATAGAAATATTTATTTTCATAATAATATGACATGATCTAAAATGACATGATCGAAGCTATATTCCATTGCAAAGAAAAATTTAAGTAAACCATTTTCTTACAATTTCCTTTGAGCAATTGTTACATAGTAATAACTCAGAAACTTTATGTGCATGTCAGCGCCATATACACTCTATCACTAGTACCAAACGTTACAAGACAGTTGTGCTTAGGCATAATTAAAACACAGTATTCACATAATACACCTACCATGATCACCATACCATTTGCCTCTCTTGGTCTTTGAATAATATTCAATTAATGTACATAAAAAATTATGGAATTTTGTCTCATTATTATTCATCTATTATATATAAATATATCTGAATACCAAAAACTATGAAAGTGCTTTTTGCATAATACCTTAAATGATTTTGCATATATCATTTTACCTACCTATTACGTTATTTACAGTGATTAATAAAACAGAGGTGAATAACAAAAAGGAATTTATTCTGTTACAGCAGAGTAATTTTTTTTTTTTGATCATAATAGATCCCTTACCTTTACTCCAGGACCCCTGACCTTGGGCCATGAATTTCACAATTTTGGAAGAGGTGCCCTTGCTAATCATATCTATGAACTTAGTATGTTTTTTTAATATACAGTGTGAGAGAAGAAATTTTTTAAAGAATTTATGTATGTGACTAAATGATCAAGAGAGCCCCATCCTCACACCAGATATCCCGTCCCTGAAGATATAAAATTCACAATTTTAGTAGAGGGCTCAATAATTAATGTTTGTTGAAATAACAGTTTCACTGCTTGATGCCCTGGAGTAGAGAAGAAGATGTTTGAAGGTTTTAAAGATTACGTTAACTTTGATGGTTTTAGCCCCATTCTTCAGCCCCCACTACCGAAATTAAAAGTATTTGTTCCTCTTCACCGATAAATGCTATATACCAAAAGTGGTTGAAATTGGTTCAGCAGTTTCAGATACTCAAATGTTAACGCACAAAGCACAAAGCACTATGGACAATGACAGACAAAAACAAAATGGAATTGGTGAGTGACTCAGGTGACCTTAAAATTCATTTAAAATATATATATTTATATAATGGAATTTGTTATCAGTTTCATTGTTATTCTCAGATCAGTTTTTAAGATTATTCATTTTTTAAGCCAAATGGCATCATCAGATAAGACAAATATTAAATAGAACAGAGAATTGTCAATAATAATTTATTCTCGTGCACGTTATCAAACATTCATGTTACATCTGTATGTGTGAAAATGTAATACAAATTGTTTTCACACACAACAATAACTCTAAATGAGGTCAATATTTTTTAATTTATCTGAAAAAAAAAGCTTTGTCGCTAAGTGATTACATATAGCTTTCATTCCGTCTATAAGCTTAAGCTTGTGTGTTAACATCATCACTGTCTCAATCAGTAAGAGTAGGTGTAAATTCAAAATCTAAAGCAAAATAATTTATTGCAACATTGTTTTGTAAAGGTGACGTTCGCTATGTAGAATGTTGATCTTTCAAAATTCTTGATTTCTCAATTACGTAGTTTCCTACAAGATGATGTCGTAAGACATTAATACCGTTACGTATGTATACGCCACCTAACAGAGAAACCAATAAGGTATCATGTTTAATGTTATAGAATTATTGAGAATATTTTCGTGAAATGTTTTTTCCCAAATATTTTAAAAATAAAGTATTTATAGCTTTGCCAACAAATTGTAAAGAGGTGTATAACTCAACATCAGTACCTACTTTACCAAAACTTGAATAGTCTCTATGTACAGAATTAAGATAAGTTTTTACAAGGACTGCTATCTTTGAGTTTATGTTCAGAAATAACGGTTAAATTACAACCCGAATCGTCTAAAAGTTTAAATAAGCTCATCGTTAATGAAATTGCCCCTTTACATTCCAAGATAATATGACAACCATTGAAAAAAGTATATTTACAATGGACGATAATTAAAAAAACAATTTAGGAGACGTTTGCGTGGGTGTCAGAAAGAATGTTTAGATGAGGATCTGTTTATAATATTGCATATAGTTTTTTTTTAATCAAATGATAATACTTGCTTCTTTCTTATTTTATATCAATTTTCATGAATAACTGACCGTTTTACATACTTCCGGTCGATTGCTTATGTTCATATTGAGTGCTTTTGAAAAAAAGAAAGCCTCTTGTAGATGTTTATTATCAAAGAATTGAAAAAAAAGAAAAAGAAAAAAAAAGCAATATTTCTGAAACAGTGAGTATTGCACTCTCCACTACTGTTTCACTTGGGATAAATGTCAAGAAATGGAAAGGAATTCGGCCAAGGAAAAAATCTGGTATGGCTAGGAATGAAACCCTATTTTTCTATGCTTAGTGTTTTCCTTTCTGGGCAAATACCCAAGCCTTCTTTGATCTGTAAATGTTAGATTACTAGGTCTACAAACTCTTTTCCTCGACTGCATTCCTCTTCTTTTTTAATATTTTGTACAACACAATATAAAGTAGACAATGAAATACGTTGTGTTTCAGAAATATCATCAGCTTTAACAATATTTCCCTTACTGATACATAGCTTATATAGCCTTCGCATTTTCAAAAGCAGTAATCCGAACATCAGCAGACAACAGAAGTATAAGAAATTAATTGGAGGTTATCATGAAAACTACATGTATCATAAGAGAGTAAGGGTCATAAAATAAAAATAACGAAATAATATTATATGTTATTAATCCATTATTTTAAAAAAAAATGTTGTATAAAAAAAATTCTCTATAATTTCTTGGAACACTTTATTTGTATTTCATTTAATAAATGTAATACACATTTTATGAGTACGAAATCAACGAATTTAATGAAGCATAAATTTAGTTTTAAAAAGAAATTTTGAAAGATTTAAATATGTGTAACAAAAAAGGCGTTTTAAAATTTAGACCCCTAATAAGTCTTTAAGAAAAAAAAATAGAATCCAGATCCATATTCTACATCTATAGCACAGCACATTCATATTCCAAAAGATGAATTGAATACTGCATTAAAATGTATGAGGAATGTAAGAGGAGTTTAGGAGACCAGGTTTTTGTAGAAAAAATATTTTTCGATCAACAATTGGACGCTAGGGTGAAAATGAAAATTCGAAAAACTGATATAATGATGGCCTTTAGATTTGCATTAAGATTTCAAATTTTCATTTTCTTCCAACAAGCCAACTAGGGGCCGTCGTTTTTCTACAAAAACCATTTCCCCAGAACTCCTCCTACATTTTTAAAAACAGTAGTTTACTTTGGAATGTGATGAAGTCTCAAGACAAATCTCAAGCAACTACGTAATAATTGTTGTGTAAAGTGCATTTGATAAGAGTACCCATGAGTACACTGTAAAGAAAAGCAGTCTTCATAAAATATTTCCAAATAACATTTAAGAGGGTATATAATGAAAAAGTTGAAGAAAACGAACAGTGACCGATGACAAAAAAACTTCAAATAAACAAATCTGTGAATAGGGCATAAAACACGGACACCTGGAAATTCCGGAGGTGGGATCAGGTGCCTGGGAGGAGTAAGCATCCCCTGTAGGAAGAAGTAAGCACCCCCTGTAGGAAGAAAATGCTAATTTATTATTTTTCACGTCATTCATTATTGTAATTATTTTAATCCGTGAAAAATGTGTAGAAATTTCTTTGAAAAGACGTCATAGATTTACTTACATCTGTTTAAAGTGATTGAAAAGTTAACAGTGTCACTGCCATGATTTTATAAACATTAAAATGGAGCAGCAGAATTTTATGTGCATTTGAAATAGTCGTCTCTGTAACATCTTTGCATGCCCATGCTTTTCAGCGGAAAGCCCCCGGTACATTGTATTGTAAACATCTCGAGACTCCTCCACTTACTGCAACATACTGGATTGCTACTTATCGAGTAATACTAAGGCACTGAAAATTTGCAAATTATTAGAATTAGTATAATTACTAGGATATCGTTATATCCTTATCTATCTCTCTCTCTTTCTCTCTCTAGCAATTAATAATGTCTCAATACTTTTAAAGTAGGAACTGTCTGTATATCAGTTGGCAATAGTGCGGTGTGTTGAGACTTAATGGACTCAGTGGAGTTGAAATGCAACGACAAGTGTGTCCTCTATAGACCTTCCTTGATGCGAAATACAGCATGAGTTGTGTATCATATTTCTTCCGCATACAGTTCTTAATGCTAGTCCAAAATTTTGACCATCTGTCGATCTGTTAGTGAATCTAAAGTACTTGTGACAATGTCATTTAAAAGAAACCTTGTTTTAATTCTGCAACTGGTAGTCCAACTTATACCAATACCTCAATTAATCTAAAGTAACCATAGCTATACTCGATTCCAAACCTTCATAAAAATTCTTTCAAAGATATTCAGCTGGATCTAATTAATATGCTACCAAGCTCCCCTCCCCCGTTTCTCCCCATGAAAATAATAACAGTGGTGAAGGAGGAACTCCATAAATGCTATACTATAACATATTCAAGAAGTGGTGTTAATCAAATTTAGATACAATCTGTCCATATGATAAACTGAAAAGAAACTGTTTGTATTGTGATAACTGCTTCGTCTTCTATAAAATGGCATTCTGAAATATACGTATCATGTAAATATAAATATTCATTATGCTCCTTTAGCTGACCTATTTTTATATTCTCATGATGTAGAATTTGACTTAAAAAATTTCACCTTAAAAGAAGATCGACATATTTTGCTGTGGCTTTCAATTTGACATTTCAATGTATCGACAGCAATTATCAATTAGCAATATCCAGTATAAAAATCCTTATAAAGGTATATTGCAGGGTCCAGTTAATGTTCAACCAAGCCCCTACCAAAAATATTATCTGCTGTGAAGGAGACGTACTGTACAACACCGGATTCAACAGGCGGTATAATTCAAGTTATCTATACAAAGGCATCGTGGTGGGTGTGACCGGTGTCGCAGGAGATGCTTACTGCTCCTAGGTATCTGATCCACCCTCTGGAATTTCCAGGGGTCTGTGTTTATGCTATGTTCACAGATTTGTTGTATTGTTTATAGGTTTTTTGAGATAGATCACTTTCATTATCTTCACTAATTTCATGGTGACTCTCAACATCACCAAAGAACATTTTGGAAGTTTAAAATCATCAAACTTTTCAAGAATCAATAACATCGAAAAATGTAAACTTTTCAACGCTTTTTACAACGATTCCTCACAATAAATTAATTAGCGGGCTTTTTGACAAGATAGACAATTTGTAATTCCGTCCTTAATAAAAATGGAACTTGTAAATTTTCATATCTTGTGATTGGTCATGTACAAAATTACTTTGTTAAAAAATCATTCTGATTCAACAGTCTACACACAAGTACATGCAGTGTACTGTAAAGTGTATATTGAAAATATTGAAAATATGCTGGAGTTCCTCATTGACAATATCTAGGTAGCCTTTGAAGGTCTTCCAGCAATCTGTTGGATTTTCGATGGCACTAATTGTGCTCATTTATTAGCAAACCTGTTTTTATGTATCGGCATGCCTTTGCAGCAGAATTTATTTAAAAAAACTTCAATAGAAGAAAACATCTCTCTGTGACCTTCAACTCAACATTTAGGTATATCGACGGCGTTTTATCAATTAACAATAGCAACTTTCATTCATGTTGACTCCATATATCCCAGAGAACTTGATTTATAAGACACCACAGAGTCGGCTACATATGTTTCATATTTGGATTTTTATTGACTGTAAATACTAATGGCCAACTAAAAGCTAAACTAAATGACAAACGGGATATCTTCAGCTTTTCCATCGTCAACTTCCCTTATTTTATGTAGTAACATTCCATTATCACCTGCATATGGTGTTTATGTCTCCCAACTGATTTGATACCAAGAACATGCTCTGAATACGGTCAATTTTTAAACTGATGTAAGCTACTGACAAATTAGTTGCTATTACGGGGATTTCAACAATGTCTTTGATGTCAGCATTAATATTTGGCAAATTCTATGGTCGTTATAATGACTTCGTTAGCAAATAACCTATCGTTGGGTCGTACATGTATTTTGTCTGACATGTTTCATACCATATGTTAGGTCATTGTTTCATACTTAATTTGAGTACGAATTACTCCGTCTAACTGATCAATACCGAGGGTTTAAAGGCGGAAGATGTTAACTCCTCCTAGGCACCTTTTCCCATCTCTTGTCCGTGTTTTTGCCATGTCCGCGATTTTTTTAATTTTTTTTTAAGATTTATAAGATTAAACACTGTTCACAATCTTCACCTTTGACAATATTAGTGTAGCAATAAGACAATAAGACTTCTGACGTTTCCAAGGATCCGTATCAATACACTGTATATATTATTTTTATAAGATTTTGAGCTTGATCATGCACTATTCGTTATCTTCAACATTTGATTTTGTGTCCACCGTTGAATTGAATCATGAGACTAACCATTTATATGGTGAGGAAAGGTTACAACAGAGATTACAATAACCATTTAATGACAAAGAAATTTTACCAAGAGAAGTACATGTAACGACTAACCATATTTAATCAAAGAAAAGCATTTACGAATGGTTAGAATAACCATCAAAGTGAGGAATAAGCTAAAAACATACAAGGACATATAAGCTAACAATGTATGAACAAAGGAAATGCAGAGAGATAAGGACTATAACCATTTAGAGACAAAGTAACCAAGAGAGATTAGACTAACCATTTACAACGAATAACAATCAAGAATAAATTTGGCTGACCATTTAAGCAGAAATGTACTAGTATCCAAGAATGAATTTAGTTGAACAGTCACCCTTGCCAGTGAATAGAGGAGAGGATCGTCAACCTTGATATATTATAGTGAAAAGAGGAGAGAAGCAGGTTATCGCCCTTGGCCAGAGAAAAGAAAAAAAGAGATTAAACTAACCAACTTCAAAGGAATGTAAAGAAATATATGGAGATAACGAACAGTATTGAAGCTCAAAAGTCCATTAAACAATACAAATTTTTGAGCAGAGCAAACACGGACCTCTAAACATCAGAGATGGGATCAGGTGCCATGGAGGACTGAGCATCCCCTGCCGATTGGTCACACCCGTCGTGTTCTCCTTGTCATGGTCGGGAAATAACGGAAAAATCCGCAGACAATTCAGTGTGTAAATAATGGCCTAACAATTAGTATGAAAAACGTCAGTCAGCATTTGACTTAATGTTAAATTGTATTTGCTGACAAGGTCATTGTATCGACCACAGAACTTACGAAATGACGACTTTAAACGAGACTGCTGATATTCTTGTTATGGAAGGGAATTACCGCCAAAAGTCTATTTATCTTGCTTTTATTCTTATTCTGCCTTCTTCTTTATTCTTTGTTATTATTATTACTACATGTCACTTTATTGTTTTCATATTCGTCTTTATTACATTTCACTTTGAACTTTTTTCATTCTTCATTTTGTCCTTAATTCTATGTTGCTTTATTCTTGTAAATTCGTTCTTCTTTCTTTTAAATTGATACAGTTTCTTTAAAAGATAATTATGATAATTTCTATTACAAATGTAAATTCATTCACGCAAACCATGAAGCGCATTCAACGAAGACGAATACAAGTAGTGTGAATTTAATGCGGCATTATAACGCTAGGAGGCAGGGTGTTCGCTGCGAGTGTTGGTAAAATTAGGTACACAAACCCGGGCCGGGGTTATTCGTGATTTTTCAATTTTCTGCCTTAATACTTTATCAATCGAACCCTTTCAAGTTATCTTAGATATAGGTTTATTTGTATACGCGTTAAATTGCCCCGAAATGCTCAATATCTTAGATTTTCTCGAAGATATTTGATTACCAAGTTGGTAAAATGGAAAGGCAGTATCAAGCTGGCATTTTAAGTGTTTTTTTTTTTTTTGTTTTTTTTTTTACGAAAAGCCAATAAATTTATAAATTATTCTGGTGTTAAACATTATATTTTAACTATTTATAAGGATTTCTTCTTTCAAATGTGTTTTTGTTGCTTTAAATAACACGTTTTAAGAAAATCTGGGTCATTAAAACCGGACCAATGAGGAAAACTCCAAAATAATTGTGTATTTTCTGTCACCTGAAAAATATAACTCTATTCAAGTTTTTTGTTGGATGATTGAATTTCAGTTTTATTGATATAAAAAATATTAAATATTTTGATAATTACTAGTATACCCAAATTACCCTTATAAATTGAGTTGTTTTTCAGGACCCCTATATATTCTTCCACTGAACTGACATTTCTTTCTTTCAGAATAATAACTGTTCATGCGCATTCGCCTGATTCTGGGGACCGGGGCTAGTCTGGTTTCGGTCAACCCATAATGCTCTGCAAAGTAGTGCGGAACGTCATGGGTAGGCGTGGCCGGCACCAGGCTAGACCGGGGCATACTAGAAACTTCCCCCGGTTTTTATGAAAATATGTATTTTTTTTTTTTTTTTTTTTTTTTTGTATAGAAATAGCACTTTTCAATAAAGAAGTAAATATCTCTAGTAAGCACACAGTGTTTGACATTAGAATAACTCAAAAAATTATTTTGTCGATGTCTCGTTTGGCAAAAAATGCGTAAAATGTCGGCTTGATATTGCCTACCCATCTTAGCAAATTGGAAATAAAAAATCGCCAAAAATAATCTAAAATATTGAGATTTTCAAAATATAAATACATGAATATAAATATTGGCAATTTTTATAGCGAATACAGATAAAACTTAGAGACGTAGCATTGATTTTGAAAGGGGCAGGCAAAGAAAAAAAATAACTTACCTAAAAATCTTGACAAGCAAAAAACAAACATACAAACAAACAAACAAAAAAAGAGGAAAATTCTTCAAACTCGAAAATTTTATTGGTGGTAGGGTGGGGTGGGGTGGGGTCCAACTTCTTTCAATACCAAATTTTACTCATACATCACTACGTACATTGCCCTTATTTGACTAAACTGCAACAAAAAGTGGGAAGGGGGGGGGGGGGGAATCAGACTTTCATTGAACATTTTCAGTAGTAAAAAGTTATGGCTAGAAAAATGTTTGGTGGCCAGCCCCTCCCCCCCCCCCCCCACTGCTATCGGTGTCATATAGTAAGACTTCCCCCATAGTGAGTCCTCCCCCGGAAGTCTGGCTATAAAGTGAGACTTCCTCTCGGGGGGGGGGGGGGGCAATGACTATATAGTGAGCCTTCCGCCCTAAACGACCATAGTGAGACTCCCCCTTCCGTGTTTGGTTTGGATTTTATTTACATCGACGATGTATATATTGCATATTTAGGTAATGATCTTATATATATATATATATATATATATATATATATATATATATATATATATATATATATATATATATATAAAATTTATCGTGCACAGCAGATTATTGTATTGTTCCGAGACGATTCTTATCAAAAGAAAAAAGACATAATTAGTTTAACAGTAAAGAGGTCATTACCCGTAGAAACGTGCAGTTTACCTATGTTTACCTGCATGGTTAAGATGTTTTAATCATAAAAAGCACTATTAAAATGTTTTAATCATTTATTCATAGATTTATTTATTCATTCATAGAGGATGGAGAACTTTTATCCAAATACTGAAAACGTTAGTATAAAAACATTGTACAGGTACATGCCTGAACCTATAACATACATCATTTGAAAAATTGGGTTCGATTGATAAAGTATTACGGCAGAAAATTGAAAAATCACGAATAACCCCGGCCCGGGTTTGCTTACCTAATTTTACCAACACTCGCAGCGAACACCCTGCCTCCTAGCGTTATAATGCCGCATTAAATTCAAACTACTTGCATTCTTCTTCGTTGAATGCGCTTCATGGTTTGCGTGAATGAATTTACATTTGTAACAGAAATTATCATAATTATTTATTAAAGAAACTGTTTCAATTTAAAAGAAAAAAGAACGTATTTACAAGAATAAAGCAACATAGAATTAAGGACAAAATGAAGAATGAAAAAAGTTCAAAGTAAAATGTAATAAAGACGAATATGAAAACAATAAAGTGACATATAGTTACAATAATAACAAAGAATAAAGAAGTAGGAAGAATAAAAGCAAGATAAATAGACTTTTGGCGGTAATTCCCTTCCATATCTTGTTTCATCAACTTGTTTGTCAATAACTTACCTCGTTTCAGAGTCGCCCGCGTGGCGCAGTGGTTAGAGTGTCTGCTCTAGAGTCGCAGAGTAAGGAGTTGATCCTTACGTCGCGGGTTCGAATCCCACTGTGGGACGTGGAGACCGGTCCTTCGGATGAGACCGTATAAACCGAGGTCCCGTGTCGCAATAGGTGCTAGGACGAAAAAGATCCCTCACTGCTCAATGGCCGTAAGTGCCGAGTATAGGACAAACTTTGCAGCTCTCCACCGGCAAGTGGTGGCGTCTCCATATGAGTGAAAAATTTTCGAGAGGGACGTTAAACAACATACAAACAAACAAAACCTCGTTTCAGAAATTGTTTATACGTAGAGCATGCTCTTGTGTATCGAATCAGCTGAGAGATATAAACCCCGTATGCAAGTGATGAAGGTATATTGCTGCATAGGTAAGGGAAATTGAAGATTGAAAAGTTAAAGTCATCACGTTTATCATAAAGCTTGGTTGTTAGATTACCATTAACGTCTTTTTCTAGTAAAATATCCAAATATGAAACAAATGTGTCAGATTCTGTGGTATCTTTTATTTCAAACTCACCGGGATAATCATATATCGACATAAGAATGGAAATAACCATTGTTAATTAACAATACCCAAATGTCGAGTTAATTAAGAGCCACAGCAAGTGTTTTCTTTTCACTATAAGATTTTGAACGAATTTTGCCTTAAAAGAATACAAAAATAGGTCTGCTAATAACAGGGTGCTATTGGTACCCATTGGAATTTCAATAGATTGTTGGAAGACCTGGCCTCAAGACCATAAACTGAGAACAGACTTAAGTCAGAATTTTAAATGAATATAACTTCTGAAATAATTTTGATAATCAAACGAAATTTTCATTATTTGTTTGTATTAAGATAGTTAACAAACATGCAAATTTCGAAACACATACGTAAAATAAAAGTCAAGATACTGAGAATCAAAATTTTTACTTAAGTCTATTCTCAGTTTATGGCCTTGCCATTATCTTTGTCTCTTTTGAAATCACAATATTTTACCAAAATCAACAACATAAAAACTTACGACTTTTCAAATTTATATACATGTATTTGTATATACAACCATTCCCCACGATAAATTGAAGTCCAGTGGATCTTTTCACAAAAAAATCTTACGACATACTTTTATCTTAAGTTAAAACTTATGGTAAAAATCGTTTTCACAAAAATTCTTAAGAAAGTCGTAAATTCAAAATCTGTCGTAACATTTCAAAAGAAACAAAGATAATGGTAACCATTGTACAGGTAATCAGGAAAGGTTTTGGCTATAATCATTTACAGTCAAAGAAGGAAAACTGAGATTAGACAAACCATGTACAAAGAAATGTTATCAAGGGAGATAATAATATACTAACAATTTAGATTGACAAAGATCGGGACCGAGACAGGGAACCAAGGAAGAGTGGATCTATCATTCACAGACAAATAAAGACAGGGAACCAAGGAAGAGTAGATCCATCATTCACAGACAAAGACAGGTAACCAAGGAAGAGTAGATCTATCATTCACAGACAAAGACAGGGGACCAAGGGAGAGTAAATTTACCATTCACAAAGACAGGGAACCAAGGAAGAGTAGATCTATCATTCACAAAGAAAGACAGGTAACCAAGGAAGAGTAGATCCATCATTCACAGACAAAGAAAGACAGGTAACCAAGGAAGAGTAGATCTATCATTCACAGACAAATAAAGACAGGTAACCAAGGAAGAGTAGATCTATCATTCACAGACAAATAAAGACAGGGAACCAAGGAAGAGTAGATCTATCATTCACAGACAAATAAAGGGAACCAAGGGAGAGTAAATTTACCATTCACAAAGACAGGGAACCAAGGGAGAGTAGATCTATCATTCACAGACAAATAAAGGGAACCAAGGGAGAGTAAATTTACCATTCACAAAGTCAGAGAACCAAGGGAGAGTAGATCTATCATTCACAGACAAATAAAGGGAACCAAGGGAGAGTAAATCTATCATTCACAAAGACAGGGAACCAAGGGAGAGTAGATTTACCATTCACAAAGTCAGGGAACCAAGGGAGAGTAAATTTTCCATTCACAGACAAAAACAGGAAGACATTAATTGAATTAAGGGAGGTAAGTTTATCATTCACAGACAAACTAAGACAAGGAACCAAGGGAGATTAGGGAATCAAATACATGTATACGAACAAAGGAAACCAAGAGAGATGAGGCTAGCCATGTACATGTACAAAGAGTGGTAATCGTGAGAGATTCAAGACTAACCATGTGAATACAAAGAGAGGTATCAAGAGAGATTACTACCATTTACACACAGTACAGTAATATAGAGTGACTAGGCTAACCATTTTCTGATAAAAAATAAAACATCATTCAAAATTCGCAGTCCGAATGATTTTGGTGTAGGGAGACAATCATGATAGAAAATATTTAGTTGTGGGAAAACAGGAAATATATGTATTGAATTATTTTTATATATAACATGTACAACACAATGAAGTATAAATACCAGAAATCACGGTTCTTTACTTACATTATGCTCAGTTACGTTAATTTTGGTGTTATAGGCCGATATAAAAAGTTGAATTGATTTTAAAAAGTCTTTTGATCGCTAAGTTAATATCAACCAATGTTACACTATCGTTTCTTTAGATGAATTTCATTTGTTAATAAATGAGTGAGTATGCTTTATTTTATTGAAAAATCAAATGCCTAATTTTATTGAAGACTAGTAATCGTACCTCAGGCACGTAGTGTCGGGGAGGGGGGGGGGAAGCAGGGGGGCCTGTCCCCCGTACTTTTTTCCAGACATAAGTTTTTCTATAGGAAATGTTCATTGAAAGTCCGAATGCCCCCCCCCCCCTTTGGTTGCAGTATTGTCAAATATAGGTAATATAAGGGGAATGCAGTGTTTAAGTAAAATAATTGGTACTTAAAGAAGTTGGACCCCCCTCCCCTCCCCCTCCCCCCCCCCCCCCCCCCGAAATAGGATTTTCGAGTTTGCACACATTTCCTTTTCTTTTTTTTTTTTTTTTTGCTTGTCAAGTTTTTTCAGGTAAGTCTTGAATTTTTTTTCCTCGGGTTGGCCCCTCCACTTTCAAAAACGATGCTACGTCACTGTACCTGACACATTTTTTGACACTTTAATACCCCCTTTTTTCACTCCTTTGATGAGGCAACTAATAACTAAATTGTATGACAAACGAGATGACGTCACCTTTTCCATCGTGAACTTTCCTTATAAATTACATTTATATATTTACATGAATTTCCTTATTCGTGTAGTAGTATCCCGCTATCACCTTCATATGGTGCATGTTTACATCTCACAGCTTATTCGATACTCAAGATCATGCTCCGAGTACGATCAATTTTTAAACCGAGGCAGGCTAAGGCTGCTGATAGATAAGTTGATGGTACAAGGATTTCAACAACCTCGTTTAAAGTCATCATTTCGTAAATTCTATGGCCGTTATAATGACCTTGTTAACAAATATAACCTATCATTGGGTGGTATTTTGGCTGACGTGTTTCATACAAGGCCTTTGTTTCATACTGAATTTGATTACGGAATGTTCCGTCTACCTGATCAATACATAGGCATAGGTGGGTCATCAGAGGATGCTTACTCTTCCTAGTCAACTGATCCCACCTCCAGTGGAATTTCCAGGAATCCATGTTTTATGCCCTGTTCAAAGACTTGCATTGCTATAGATTTTTTTTGATCGATCACTGTTCGTTATCATCACCTTTTTCATTTTCAGAGAAAAGGATGAAGAACGAATTTTTAAAAGAACGAATTTTTAAACGATCGACTTAACTAAAAATACGAATAAAATTAGACCGATGAACAAATATCGGGAACAGAGAACAGATGGAAATTTTGTAAAAATAAATTTCACAACGGTAAGAAAACGTAATTAATCTAATTTTCTCATATTCTTAAACCTTTTCAATATGCCAAACCTGACTATCAATATCTGTATTAATCTTGAGTCAGTGTCGCAAGAAACATCAAGTATTGCATTTGGGTTCGAATTATCTCAGATCGAGGCCAATCGTAAATAAATAACTGAATAATTCATTAAAAAGTTTTAATACTTGAGGATAACTGAGAACCAATCCAGCAATAAATTTTAGTTCGGTATTATTGCGGCATTTTTCAGTTAGCCCCCCCCCCCCTTCAATAATTTCACTTTGGGACGTTCTAGCCACCAGTGTCAGTATGTACTCAATAAATATGTTACAAAAGGATTTTATCAAATTATTTACTTGTCTTATCAAGTGAAAAAAAAAATAGACACTTAAGGTTTGTTGAATTTTCACTTTACAGGTTGGAAATAGACAAAGTCATGGCTGAGAAACAAGAGGGGGTACTTCCCACAGAACATAAAGGTGGGAAATCAATTCCTGCTGAGAAACTTGATAAAAAGGCTAAGAAAGATAAGAAAGTTAAGAAAGATGGAAAGGAGGGACATCAAAAGGATAAGGCTGACAAAGTCGACCCCAATCAACCTCAGAAAAGTAAAGCAGAACTCAAGGCAGAAAGACGTGCAAAACAAGTGAGATTAATGCATTAAAGAAGCCTTTTCTGGTGATTTTTATTGATCTCATTATATTTTTAGAAAGATTAAATGATTACTCATATAATTCCATTATATGGCATAAAATGCAACTTGTACATGAGGTAACTTTCAAATTGATTGAAATAAAGAAAAGAATTTCCAAATTCGAAAATTATCCAGAGTACTTATTTCCATTACAGCCCTTGAAACGTTTTACTATACCATTTTAGATTCTACTCAGCATTTGTGCACAGTACTCATTTTGCATTGTAACAACCCCTATTATTGTACATTTTTATTACTTTGATTTCCATTGTCCAAGGAAGCTCAACGAGCTGCCAAACAAGAGAAAATGGAAGCTGCTGGAGCAGGAAGTAAAAAGGATGCTCCTTCATCCTCCTCAGGAAAAGAATCCTCTGCAGCTTCCGCTGTTAAAAAGGAACCTAAGAGAGTCCCTGATCATCTGAAAGCTGACGATGCAGAAACTCAGAAAAGAGTCGCAAAAAAGCTTGAAAAACAGCGTCTCCCTCAGCGGACTGTTGCTCAGCGTAAAGTTCGTCTTTTTAACCACCTCCATCAGTACGAAAGAGAAGTCTCTCTGACACAATCATTTTCGTAAGAATTTTTTTCGTATTCACTCCAAATGCAAGATTTCAACATTACTTAGTATTTTTTTTGTCATAGCAATTTTAGTGTAGTTCATCCAGTATTATATTAGATTTAAGAGAAGTTCCTTTGTTTTTTGAAGTTTTTCCTCTGTGGGTATACATCCTGTTATCATCAAACTGGGACTGCAGTATGCAGAGGGAGTTATATGTGGGTCTAATGCTCGTTGTCTGGCCATGTTGGCAGCATTCAAACAGGTATGATTGATTGAATTCTCTTTTATTCAAGTCCCACATCTAACTGTCAAAAGTACTAAACTTTTTGGGTAACATTTATGTGTGTTCTCAGTCAAGAAAATAATGTAAACATTGTTAGACATTAGTTAATGTTATTCCTGTAGGTAAAACCCTGATATATATTTACTAAAAATGTACACAAAATTATCCAAAGGAGACATCCATGTGGGTCATTTGGTCAAGGGTCAAAATCAATGATTTGCAAGCAACTTATACATACATTAAATCGATTATCTAATCGAAATGGTCTCCGATTATAGATACATGTAATCAATTATAATTTTGATAATCAATTACTCAAAATATCTGTTAAAAGCAAAAAAAATTCTTTGATTTTTGATTCATTCTTCTTTGAATTAAACTAAATCCTAAATAATGATCTAATAAATGAATCCAATGATACAAAATATATCAAAAATGTATTCTAGAAATCACTCCAGAATTTTTAACCAATTTATTTTTCATTCAAAAATGAATAAATTTAATGTTTGAAATTGATCGATTATTAATCGATTGTAGTGCATCCGATTATTCCAATAATCGATTATGAAAAAAAATTCCGATTTCCCCTCACTAATTATTGGTTAGGCCATCTTTAAAAATAGTTTGTTTATCCTCCCAATCGACTGACTAAAATTGGTGCAACTCAAAACTCTTTTTAAACCTCCTAGAAAAGATTTTTTTGATCATTCTGGAATTTTATCATCTTGTCAAGTCAACAACTATTTTAATTACTTGATCATTAACACTACTCTGTACAAGCCCATATTAAAAATATATTTTCCCTACTTACCAATCTCTTTATTATCCTTAGTTGGGAGAGTGCAAGCAAACATTCTTTTAAATTTTTTTCTTAACAAATTTCCTCGAAGTCCTTAATAAATGTTGAACTTTTAACAGATTTACATATCCATCTAATGTATGGCATTTAGTTATTTTTCATCACAATTAATAGACAATATTTTATTATAATGACTAATGAGATAGGAAATTTCCATTCATATTAATATTTTTTTGTTTAGGTTATTCAAGACTATACAACTCCACCTCAAAAAGAACTTTCAAGAGATCTAGAAGCCAAGCTAAAGCCATGCATCACGTAAAAACATTTTTTTGTTTAAATTTTCATCAAAATTTCAAATACTGTAAACCAACAATTATTTGTAACAATTTTATTTGAAAAAAGGCTGTTTGATATCAATCCACTATTAATAATTTTTGCAAATGAGGAAACTTTCTTCTTAATGGTTCACAAGAAATATTCATGAGTATAAGTTGTGAAACTCTCACATGCAATTACAAGTTGGTTTACTTTACTAAATGTACTTAGAAGACAAATCTCCTTGGCTTAGTAATCCATATTTTGAGATTGCAGTGCAATTTATATTAAGTGTGAAAGTACAATGAAATTTTAAGGTAACAGTTTAAATAGCAAAAATAAAAAAAAAATGTGGAACTCTTCAACAGCTTCCTGAACCAGTGTCGCTTGATGTCAGTCAGCATGGGAAATGCTGTCAAACATCTGAAACACCACATCACACACATGCCCAATAATCTACAGGATCGTGAGGTCAGAGTTCACACTTCTTATATTCATATGTTATTCTGATGGAATTTCTAGTTGTAGTTAAATAACACTAGTGCTACAATGTAATACTTCAGTCATGGCAGTTAAGGAAATATATTAATACTTAATCCTTAAATTATAAGTTATTTTATTTTCAGGCTAAAGACAGACTACTGGATACTATTGATAATTATATAAAGGAGAGAATTCTTCTCTCAGCGGAAGCAATTTCAAAGTATGTCAAGGATGAGGAGAAGATAAAAACTGATGATGTTATCCTTGTGTATTCGTGGTAAGTCCCACTCAAAGCAAAGAAATTGGAATGATGCTGCTGAAAAAAGATGAAAGTAGTTTATATGTCTCCTTTGCTTTTCAAGGTCATTTATTCATATTAGTCATCAGAAATCTCTTGAGACATTTAAAAATGGATATCATAATCACATCAAGTTGATTGAAATAGAATTTCATCAATATAAAACATAATTAATATATTTTTCAGTTCTTCAATTGTTCGTAGAGTGCTCTGTGATGCTTGGAATCAAGGAAAGAAATTCAAGGTCATCGTTGTAGATGCTAGACCAAAAATGGAAGGTACAGGCAGTAATTTTCAATGAAGCAAAAAGAGGGAAAATATGAATCATTTTGTAAAGTGTCAAGTAAAGAGTAAATAGCATGTAAAATATGTTTTGTATAATTAGACAGATTGCAAATAGATAATGTGTGTTTTTGTTTAGGTAAGGAGATGTTAAGGAGACTTGTGAGAGCTGGTATTCCATGCTCTTACATCATGATCAATGCTGCTTCATACGCAATGCAAGAGGTTAGATGTCATTTACCCTATTTTTTTGCATGCTTTAATAAAGCATTTAATATTAAATAGCAATTTAGCCATGATTGATACTACTCTGGTATTTTGGGAATTGAGGAAACTATGCAGAAATGATAATAAATACATGCAGATGTAGTACATTTGAATGATTTTAGATATTTGAGCTATTTGTTAATAATTTTTTTCACATATCCTCTCTGATATTAAAGGCAGTTGCTGGTGCATATGTTATATTGACATGACACATTATACAATGTACATGTATTACAACACCTAAACAAAAATAAACAATAAGAAAAAAAATAGATACATGCCTTTGAGTATCATTGAGGTACATATATTTTAAATTTGTTTTCACAGGCAACTAAGGTGATGCTAGGTGCGCATGCCCTGCTGGCTAATGGCTGTGTCATGTCTAGAGTAGGAACCTCTCAGATAGCACTTATAGCAAAAGCTTGTAATGTACCAGTCCTAGTGTGCTGTGAGACATACAAGTTTTGTGAGCGAGGGCAGACTGACTCCTTTGTTTATAATGAATTGGGTGAGTATGCATTAAGGCTCCATCTGTCAACAAACATCTTTGTGGCTATTCCGGTAAAAATTATATGTGTTGGAAAAGGGGCACTACACCTATAACCATTCAGAGAACAAAATGAGCCTCCACTCCCAACAACATATGCACATAAACACACTAACATCCAAGAGAAATATGAATGTGCAGCAATTCAATTTCTGAGAAAAATACTTTGGCTCTACATCTATACAGGTGTATCGTAATTTTTTTTCCATGGGTTGTTAATTTTTATCCCATTTGTAGAGAATTAAAATTAAATTAACAATCCATCCCACTAAATTTAAACAATTACACTAACTGGCATTACTCAACCCTTAAATAAACCCTAAAATGCATACCTGTTGTTAGAAATGACAAAATATGTTTGTTCAAATGTTAGATATATCATTCAGTTATTTTACATTGCAGATTATTATACAGGTAGATATTTTATTCAGTCCATGTATGTATATTAAGATGTTTTATAGCATTTCCTCTGTGTACATGTACTTTGTTATATAGATGTTTAATACATGTAGATTTCATATTTGTGTCTGTAGGTGACCCTGATGACCTGGTATCCATTGGAAACAAGACTCCCTATCTGAATGACTGGAGAGACTACAGCCCCCTGACCCTGCTTAACCTTGTGTATGATGTGACCCCTCCAGAGTTCATCTCCTTGGTGATAACTGAACTTGGACTTATTCCCTGTACCTCTGTTCCTGTTGTGCTCCGTATGAAGCAAGCAGAAACAAATGAAACCTGAGAATTACAAATTAAAATTATGTTACAGTCATAAACTTTTGTTTTCATTTACAGATTGTAATACATGTATATTTAATGCATTCAAATTTATTTGACTGATTTGTTTTGAAAATATTAAACCCCAAGATCAACTTTTACAATGATTATTGCAAGGTTACACTATTTAACGAAATAAGGCATACTGGGTCCTACTTTGTGAGTTGTCTAACTTTCAGTAATTGAGGATTTCCATATAAATTACAAATTCTGTTTTGTTTTTATAAGCAATTACAGATCACATTTTCAGAATGCTGGAAAAAATAAAACTAATAAATACCCAGCTTTTCATGTACTCTCAGTTATAACATGGGTCTGAAGCAGTTTATAATTGTGAATCTAGTAATCAAATTGAACATCATAATAAATAACCAGCTTTTCATGTACTCTCAGTTATAACATGGGTCTGAAGCAGTTTATAATTGTGAATCTAGTAATCAAATTGAACATCATAATAAATAACCAGCTTTTCATGTACTCTCAGTTATAACATGGGTCTGAAGCAGTTTATAATTGTGAATCTAGTAATCAAATTGAACATCATAATAAATAACCAGCTTTTCATGTACTCTCAGTTATAACATGGGTCTGAAGCAGTTTATAATTGTGAATCTAGTAATCAAATTGAACATCATAATAAATAACCAGCTTTTCATGTACTCTCAGTTATAACATGGGTCTGAAGCAGTTTATAATTGTGAATCTAGTAATCAAATTGAACATCATAATAAATAACCAGCTTTTCATGTACTCTCAGTTATAACATGGGTCTGAAGCAGTTTATAATTGTGAATCTAGTAATCAAATTGAACATCATAATAAATAACCAGCTTTTCATGTACTCTCAGTTATAACATGGGTCTGAAGCAGTTTATAATTGTGAATCTAGTAATCAAATTGAACATCATAATAAATAACCAGCTTTTCATGTACTCTCAGTTATAACATGGGTCTGAAGCAGTTTATAATTGTGAATCTAGTAATCAAATTGAACATCATTGTTTTAGATCACATTTACCTGTTGTTTTCTAGTATTCGTTTCTTGATTATGTTCCCCAAACGGAGTTTGGGAACATATTGTTTTTACTCGGTTTCTTCTTATTATTATTATTAAGTCTTCCGTTCACAACGGAAGACTTATAGTGATTGTATTGTTTCTTTTTAAGTCTTCCGTTCACAACGGAAGACTTATAGTGATTGTATTGTTTCTTTTTATTATTAAGTCTTCCGTTCACAACGGAAGACTTATAGTGATTGTATTGTTTCTTTTTATTAAGTCTTCCGTTCACAACGGAAGACTTATAGTGATTGTATTGTTTCTTTTTATTAAGTCTTCCGTTCACAACGGAAGACTTATAGTGATTGTATTGTTTCTTTTTATTATTATTAAGTCTTCCGTTCACAACGGAAGACTTATAGTGATTGTATTGTTTCTTTTTATTATTATTAAGTCTTCCGTTCACAACGGAAGACTTATAGTGATTGTATTGTTTCTTTTTATTATTATTAAGTCTTCCGTTCACAACGGAAGACTTATAGTGATTGTATTGTTTCTTTTTATTATTATTAAGTCTTCCGTTCACAACGGAAGACTTATAGTGATTGTATTGTTTCTTTTTATTATTATTAAGTCTTCCGTTCACAACGGAAGACTTATAGTGATTGTATTGTTTCTTTTTATTAAGTCTTCCGTTCACAACGGAAGACTTATAGTGATTGTATTGTTTCTTTTTATTATTAAGTCTTCCGTTCACAACGGAAGACTTATAGTGATTGTATTGTTTCTTTTTATTATTATTATTATTATTCCTCCCAAATTTTGTGAGCGCGATTACTCAGAGATGGTTGGATAGATTTTCACAATTTTTCACATGATAGTAGGCTGATATATGAAGTTTATATAAAATTCCCTTTTTTGAAAAATTCACTTCCGGTCCGAAGTTACGGCCGAATTTCCAATTTTTAAATGGACTTTTGTCCGGAATTTTTCTCGGAAACGGTTTGAGGTAAAGATGTGAAATTTACAAGGGTATTAGATCATGACATTCTCTTTGTTTCGAAGTTGTTTTCGTGTGTTTCCGGTACTTCCTGTCCGAACCGGAAGTGAACTTGTGTTTGGTCAATTTTCAACTTTTTTGTTTTTTAATATTTTTTCAAGATATTATTATGTATAACAGACGTTATTCTACAAATACTAAATATATAATTTGTTTTGAAATCAGATTCCACATTTTGCAGATTTTCGGTACCGTCATTTTCCCTATTTACCTAGTGTGTAGACAATGGGCAAAGAAAGATAACTCTGACTTGTAAGTGAGAATAGAACTTTCGAGATAAAGGCGGAAATAGTATCGATGACGTCAGAGACATATACAGTCTCCATATCAAAATATTTAGACGTTCTATATTCACTCTTCAAAATCTAAGAGTACGTTGGTTACCGCTTCCAGTGCATGTAAAGTTTGAAGTTGCCAGTGTAGTGTAAGTCTGTATTGACAGTTAATTGATTTACACATGAATATATCTAAAAAAAAAAATATATATGCTAGGTAGCTAATTCAATTAAATGTATTATAAGCACTGAATATACATTTATAGTGATGGACAGGCATGCAGTTTTATCTATTTCGTATATTAAGTTCAGAATACGATAGTTATAAGCCTTCTATAATGCAGAGATTTATTATTCTCTATGATTTGAATGCGAAATTATCCCGATTTCCAAGTTTTACTTTATATTAAAAAATATTACATACACTCAAAAAAGGAATTAAGCGATAGAAAATTGCAATACAGTACTGTTTTAAAGCCTTTATAAATAAACTGATATCTGCCACTGAAAAGAAAGAAAATCAATCTATAGATTAGATTTGGTTATTACATGTATATTTGATAAAAGGTTAAATTATTTATGACACATGATCTATACTCTATATACCCAAGGAATTATAAAAGATGTGAAAAGGCGATTCTTGGATTCTTATGAAATACTCAAAGAGTTAAAGAGTGTGTGAAATAATGGTACGCTATATGTTTCTTTTGAAAAAAAAACATGATAAAAAAATTGTACAGGTCAGTTGATATGTGGGATAAGTATATCTGAATGAACACAATTTTATGCAATGATATATAATCATGTACATGCAACTGACGTCCGTACTTTTCCTTATAATTCATAAAATTATATATTCGTTTTAGATTTAAATCTGGAACATGTGAATAACATTACCATTTACATGTATACAGAATTTCATATTTTATAATTATGAAATGTTCAATTTACATGTCTGAGAGAGAGAGAGAGAGAGAGAGAGAGAGAGAGAGAGGAGAGATTCCCTCTTAATCCCGATCCAAACCAAAAATTAGTTCTTTATCGGTCACACCCATTCTTTATTAGATGTTTTCTGATTTCATAGTCAGTCATGGTCACATCCTGTATATTTTTTAGCTTAAAAAGTATCACACGAAGTGCACGTGTGTTGACCTGTCAATCAAAATCACTTGACGCTGTATGCACTGCAATTAAGTAGCCTGAGTTCGAAATGATCTTGAAGTATGATCTTTAAGTAAATCTGCTGCAACAAACTTGTGAAAAAATAGAATAAAATAAAAAAATAAAATATCTCGGTATTATGAACTTCGACTGTGGGACGTGGAGACCGGTCCTTTGGATGAGATCGTATAAATCGAGGTCCCTTGTCGCAGAAGATGCTGGCATAAAAAAGATTCCCCACTGCTCAATTGCGATAAGTGCCAAAGTATAGGACAAAAATTTACAGTCTCCACCGGCGAGTGGAGGCGTCTCCATGTGAGTGAAAAATTCTGGAGAGGGACGTTAAACAACATACGTATAATCAATCAATCAATCAATCAATCGATTGCTGAAGAATTACTGTAATTGAATAATCTGTCTTATAGGTATGTTGTCAAATCTTGATATTATAACTTTACAAAACTCAGTGACTTTATGTTTAATGTGATACTAACTTAATTCATTATATTTTTTTATAACACCATCACAATTATGCCAAAACATACACACAGTGAAGTTTATGATAGTACGGTGTTCGTTCGTCTGTTTGTTTGTCTTAGAAATGATTGCAAACATTTTTTTTTTAAATTGCTAATGATATACGTATATCTCTTATAGGTGCCAAATGTATTATACAAGATTGATAATGAAAATCAAAGTACCTTAAGTACTGAAAGGACTTTTTTCCAGTTATTTTTTTCTTTCACAGTAAATATGATATGTATGTTTTTTACACAGAAAAAAGCAAATTCTTACAGATTTAGAAGAACGGAAGACCCTTTTGTTGCCATGGCAACAAGAGTCTAGTTATTATTATTATTATTATTATTATTATTCCTCCCAAATTTTGTGAGCGCGATTACTCAGAGATGGTTGGATAGATTTTCACAATTTTTCACATGATAGTAGGCTGATATATGAAGTTTATATAAAATTCCCTTTTTTGAAAAATTCACTTCCGGTCCGAAGTTACGGCCGAATTTCCAATTTTTAAATGCACTTTTGTCCGGAATTTTTCTCGGAAACGGTTTGAGGTAAAGATGTGAAATTTACAGGAGTATTAGATCATGACATTCTCTTTGTTTCGAAGTTGTTTTCGTGTGTTTCCGGTACTTCCTGTCCGAACCGGAAGTGAACTTGTGTTTGGTCAATTTTCAACTTTTTTGTTTTTTAATATTTTTTCAAGATATTATTATGTATAACAGAGGTTATTCTACAAATATCAAATATATAATTTGTTTTGAAATCAGATTCCACATTTTGCAGATTTTCGGTACCCTCATTTTCCCTATTTACCTAGTGTGTAAACAATGGGCAAAGAAAGATAACTCTGACTTGTAAGTGAGAATAGAACTTTCGAGATAAAGGCGGAAATAGTATCGATGACGTAAGAGACATATACACTCTCCATATCAAAATATTTAGACGTTCCATATTCACTCTTCTAAATATAAGAGTACGTTAGTTACCACTTCCAATGCATGTATAGTTTAAAGTTGCCAGTGTAGTGTAAGTCTGTATTGACAGTTAATTTATTTACACATGAATATATCTAAAAAAAAAAAAAATTAATATATATGCTAGGTACCTAATTCAAGTAAGTATATTATAAGCACTGAGTATACATTTATAGTGATGGACAGGAATGCAGTTTTATCTATCTCGTATAGTAAGTTCAGAATACGATAGTTATAAGCCTTCTATAATGCAGACGATTTATTATTCTCTATGATTTGAATGCGAAATTATCCCGATTTCCGAGTTTTATTTTCGATATTAAAAAAATATTACATACACTCAAAAAGGAATTGTGCGATAGAAAATTGTAATACAGTACTGTTTTAAAGCCTTTATAAATAAATTGATATCTGCCACTTAAAAGAAAGAAAATCAATCTATAGATTAGATTTGGTTATTACATGTATATTTGATAAAAAGTTAAATTATTTATGACACATAATCTATACTCTATATACCCAAGGAATTATAAAAGATGTGAAAAGACGATTCTTGGGCATGGAATCTTGGGAAATACTCGAAGAGTTAAAAAAAAAATATGTGAAAACGCGATTCTGTGTGAAATAATGGTACGCTATATGTTTCTTTTGGAAAAAAAAACATGAAAAAAAAATTGCACAGGTCTGTTGATATGTGGGATAAGTATACCTGAATGAACACAATTTTATGCAGTGATATATAATTATGTACATGCAACTGACGTCCGTACTTTTCCTTATAATTCATAAAACATAAAACTATCTAATTCCTTTGGAGCCCCCACCCCCACCCCCGTCTTGATTAATATTTGGAGACGTTCGTGCAGCTATGCATTTGAATTATATATTCGTTTTAGATTTAAATCTGGAACATGTGAATATAATTACCATTTACATGTATGCAGAATTTCATATTCTATAATGGTAGATTTGTCATTATGAAATGTTCAATTTACGTCTGAGAGAGAGAGAGGGGGGGAGAGAGAGATTCCCTCTTAATCCCGATCCTCCTATCCATTTACATAGACCAAAATTTAGTTCTATATCGGTCACACCCATTCTTTATTAAATGTTTTCTGATTTCATAGTCAGTCATGGTCATATCCTGTATATTTTTCAGCTTAAAAAGTATCACACGAAGTGCACCTGTGTTGACCTGTCAATCAAAATCACTTGACGCTGTATGCACTGCAATTAAGTAGCCTGAGTTCGAAATGATCTTGAAGTATGATCTTTAAGTAAATCTGATGCAACAAACTTGTGAAAAAATAGAATAAAATAAAAAATAAAATATCTCGGTATTATGAACTTCGATTGTGGGACGTGGAGATCGGTCCTTTGGATGAGATCGTATAAATCGAGGTCCCTTGTCGCAGAAGGTGCTGGCATAGAAAAGATTCCCCTCTGCTCAATTGCGATAAGTGCCAAAGTAGAGGACAAAAATTTGCAGTCTCCACCGGCGAGTGGTGGCGTCTCCATGTGAGTGAAAAATTCTGGAGAGGAACGTTAAACAACATACGTATAATCAATCAATCGATTGCTGAAGAATTACTGTAATTGAATAATCTGTCTTATAGGTATGCTGTCAAATCTTGATATTATAACTTTACAAAACTCAGTGACTTTACGTTTAATGTGATACTAACTTAATTCATTATATTTTTTTATAACACCATCACAATTATGCCAAAACATACACACAGTGAAGTTTATGATAGTACGGATTGTTTGTCTTAGAAATGATTGCAAACAATTTTTTTTTTTAAATTGCTAATGATATACGTATATCTCTTATAAGTGCCAAATGTTTTATACAGGATTGATAATGAAAATCAAAGTACCTTAAGTACTGAAAGGACTTTTTTCCAGTTATTTTTTTCTTTCACAGTAAATATGATATGTATGTTTTTTACACAGAAAAAAAGCAAATTCTTACAGATTTAGAAGAACGGAAGACTTTTTTGTTGCCATGGCAACAAGAGTCTAGTTATTATTATTATTATTCCTCCCAAATTTTGTGAGCGCGATTACTCAGAGATGGTTGGATAGATTTTCACAATTTTTCACATGATAGTAGGCTGATATATGAAGTTTATATAAAATTCCCTTTTTTGAAAAATTCACTTCCGGTCCGAAGTTACGGCCGAATTTCCAATTTTTAAATGGACTTTTGTCCGGAATTTTTCTCGGAAACGGTTTGAGGTAAAGATGTGAAATTTACAGGAGTATTAGATCATGACATTCTCTTTGTTTCGAAGTTGTTTTCGTGTGTTTCCGGTACTTCCTGTCCGAACCGGAAGTGAATTTGTGTTTAATCAATTTTCAACTTTTTTGTTTTTTAATATTTTTTCAAGATATTATTATGTATAACAGAGGTTATTTTACAACTACTAAATATACAATTTGTTTTGAAATCAGATTCCACATTTTGCAGATTTTCGGTACCGTCATTTTTCCTATTTACCAAGTGTGTAAACAATGGGCAAAGAAAGATAACTCTGACTTGTAAGTGAGAATAGAACTTTCGAGATAAAGGCGGAAATAGTATCGATGACGTCAGAGACATATACACTCTCCATATCAAAATATTTAGACGTTCCATATTCACTCTTCTAAATGTAAGACTACGTTGGTTACCGCTTCCAGTGCATGTATAGTTTAAAGTTGCCAGTGTAGTGTAAGTCTGTATTGACAGTTAATTGATTTACACATGAATATATCTAAAAAAAAAATAATATATATGCCAGGTACCTAATTCAAGTAAATATATTATAAGCACTGAATATACATTTATAGTGATGGACATGCATGCAATTTTATCTATCTCGTATAGTAAGTTCAGAATACGATAGTTATAAGCCTTCTATAATGCAGACGATTTATTATTCTCTATGATTTGATTGCGAAATTATCCCGATTTCCGAGTTTTATTTTCGATATTAAAAAATATTACATACACTCAAACAGGAATTGAGCGATAGAAAATTGTAATACAGTACTGTTTTAAAGCCTGTATAAATAAATTGATATCTGCCACTTAAAAGAAAGAAAATCAATCTATAGATTAGATTTGGTTATTACATGTATATTTGATAAAAAGTTAAATTATTTATGACACATGATCTATACTCTATATACCCAAGGAATTATAAAAGATGTGAAAAGACGATTCTTGGATTCTCGTGAAATACTCAAAGAGTTAAAAAAAATATGTGAAAACGCGATTCTGTGTGAAATAATGGTACGCTATATGTTTCTTTTGAAAAAAAAACATGAAAAAAAAATTGCACAGGTCTGTTGATATGTGGGATAAGTATACCTGAAAGAACACAATTTTATGCAATGATATATAATTATGTTCATGCAACTGACGTCCGTACTTTTCCTTATAATTCATAAAACTATCTAATTCCTTTGAAGCCCCCCCCCCCCCCCCCGTCTTGATTAATATTTGGAGACATTCGTGCAGCTAGGCATTTGAATTATATATTCGTTTTAGATTTAAATCTGGAACATGTGAATATAATTACCATTTACATGTATACAGAATTTCATATTCTATAATGGTAGATTTGTCATTATGAAATGTTCAATTTACGTCTGAGAGAGAGAGAGAGAGAGAGAGAGAGAGAGATTCCCTCTTGATCCTCCTATCCATTTACATAGACCAAAAATTAGTTCTATATCGGTCACACCTATTCTTTATTAAATGTTTTCTGATTTCATAGTCAGTCATGGTCACATCCTGTATATTTTTCAGCTTAAAAAGTATCACACGAAGTGCACGTGTGTTGACCTGTCAATCAAAATCACTTGACGCTGCATGCACTGCAATTAAGTAGCCTGAGTTCGAAGTGATCTTGAAGTATGATCTTTAAGTAAATCTGATGCAACAAACTTGTGAAAAAATAGAATAAAATAAAAAATAAAATATCTCGGTATTATGAACTTCGATTGTGGGACGTGGAGACCGGTCCTTTGGATGAGATCGTATAAATCGAGGTCCCTTGCCACAGAAGGTGCTGGCATAAAAAAAGATTCCCCACTGCTCAATTGCGATAGGCCTAAGTGCCAAAGCACAGGCCAAAAATTTGCAGTCTCCACCGGCGAGTGGTGGCGTCTCCATGTGGATGAAAAATTCTGGAGAGGGACGTTAAACAACATACGTATAATCAATCAATCAATCAATCGATTGCTGAAGAATTACTGTAATTGAATAATCTGTCTTATAGGTATGATGTCAAATCTTGATATTATAACTTTAGAAAACTCAGTGACTTTACGTTTAATGTGATACTAACTTAATTCATTATATTTTTTATAACACCAACACAATTATGCCAAAAGATACACACAGTGAAGTTTATGATAGTACGATGTTCGTTCGTCTGTTTGTTTGTCTTAGAAATGTTTGCAAACAATTTTTTTTAATTGCTAATGATATACGTATATCTCTTATAGGTGCCAAATGTATACAAGATTGATAATGAAAATCAAAGTACCTTATGTACTGAAAGGACTTTTTACCAGTTATTTTTTTCTTTCACAGTAAATATGATATGTATGTTTTTTACACAGAAAAAAAAGCTAATTCTTACAGATTTAGAAGAACGGAAGACTTTTTTGTTGCCATGGCAACAAGAGTCTAGTTATTATTATTATTATTATTCCTCCCAAATTTTGTGAGCGCGATTACTCAGAGATGGTTGGATAGATTTTCACAATTTTTCACATGATAGTAGGCTGATATATGAAGTTTATATAAAATTCCCTTTTTTGAAAAATTCACTTCCGGTCCGAAGTTACGGCCGAATTTCCAATTTTTAAATGGACTTTTGTCCGGAATTTTTCTCGGAAACGGTTTGAGATAAAGATGTGAAATTTACAGGGGTATTAGATCATGACATTCTCTTTGTTTCGAAATTGTTTTCGTGTGTTTCCGGTACTTCCTGTCCGAACCGGAAGTGAACTTGTGTTTGGTCAATTTTCAACTTTTTTGTTTTTTAATATTTTTTCAAGATATTATTATGTATAACAGAGGTTATTCTACAAATACTAAATATATAATTTGTTTTGAAATCAGATTCCACATTTTGTAGATTTTCGGTACCGCATTTTCCCTATTTACCTAGTGTGTAGACAATGGGCAAAGAAAGATAACTCTGACTTGTAAGTGAGAATAGAACTTTCGAGATAAAGGCGGAAATAGTATCGATGACGTCAGAGACATATACACTCTCCATATCAAAATATTTAGACGTTCTATATTCACTCTTCAAAATTTAAGAGTACGTTGGTTACCGCTTCCAGTGCATGTAAAGTTTGAAGTTGCCAGTGCAGTATAAGTCTGTATTGACAGTTAATTGATTTACACATGAATATATCTAAAAAAAATTAATATATGTGCTAGGTAGCTAATTCAAGTAAATATATTATAAGCACTGAATATACATTTATAGTGATGGACAGGCATGCAATTTTATCTATCTCGTATAGTAAGTTCAGAATACGATAGTTATAAGCCTTCTATATAGGAATGAGAGTACCAAATCCCCGGATGAACATGTGGTTTTGTTTGTTACACTAAGTAGAGCAGAGTACTGAATGGGTAGGCATTACCTGATTGGCTGAATTCAGGTATGTAATTATCTTCATTTTAAAGTAAAAATATTAATGTTTGAAATAAATGATGGAATGAGGAAATATTATAGAAAGTATAGAAATAGCAGGGGAAGTTGTAGGAGTGGGGGTTGATTTTTGATGTAGAGTGTCATTTACTGCCGATCGCTGTAAGTTGTAAACAAGGGCAATTTTGACCTACAAACGCCATGGGACCCTATATTTTTTTAAGTATATTTTGTAAGTGCTTAGAACAAAGTTTCAAATGATACCAAGGATTTGTCTGAAATTACCATAGGTAAGTACTGAGAGGGCCAAAGATTTGTATTGAGTTCTATGGGAAATTAATTGGTACTCTTTTCCCTATAGAGAACCCCTTTTTGAAATGTCATGTGACTTTAAAGACCAAAATAGTTGTTTTATTCAATCCAGTCAAAGAGTTTGACAAAGTTAAGGAAGATGACAGACATATTTCAGATTCTCAAAGAAAAATTAGCTTTAAAAAGTGAAAAAGTGGGGGGTTGCTTGCTTTGGAGAGGGGGGATAGCTAGCAGTGGGTATGGGGTGATAAGGGTACATTGGCTAGAGGAGGGCAGTGCAGTTGAGAAGGTGCATCGGGTAGCCCTTATGGTAGAGATGAGGCTGACTAAGTCACAGTTTCCAGGTGCAGGCCTGGAGGTCAGTCATCTCTGCCACAATAAGTTATGCATCAACCCGATGCACCTTACTCTAGAGTCGCATGCAACCAACCAGGAGCGGATCCACTGCAATATCCAGGGGTTTTGCTGTGAGGGTCACCACCCAAAATGCATTTTTTAAAGTAACCCATAAAAAATTTTCATGAATATTAAAATGTTAATTTCTTGGTTTTGAATAGTTGTGTTCAGGGAGCTTTTTTTTATTGCCTCGGGCTCGAGATTCAGCTAACATCATGTTTTTCTTATATTTAACTTCTTCCTGATGTTTTTCGTAAAGTTTATACAATTTTCTACGTTTAATTACCCTTTTTGTTTTGTACGATTGAGATTTCTGATATGATTTATTTAATTCATGATCATTTTGTATTTTATCTAGGGTTTGGTCAACTTGGCCACCAGTGGGGATAGGGGCACCAACCCCTGCACAGAGGTTTCGGAGAGAGCTGCCCGGACCATGATTTGATGAGTGAGCTGCACTGTGCGCCCGACCGGAAAAGTTCCTTGTGAAAGTGACATTACGGGGAAGGGATCGTCGCAGAGTTCTGTTGAAGCTTTCGACCTTTTGTGAATTGCTATTTTTGATTGTCCTGTCCAGTACAGCTGGAGACAACCTCTTTGAGATGCAGGCATGGAGCCTTGCTTCGTTCTCGGCGGAAGATGGTATTGTAAAATCTTTACCTAAATAGGAACTCTTGCTAACCCAATTATTATTTACTTTCCCTTTGCACACCAGAGAGTGTTTTCTGCATGATGCATGATCTCCCATGTAACATTTCACTATTGCATGTTTGGCATATGAGAGCTTGTTTTTTAATTTAGCTGCATCTCCAGCGTATACTGCATGAGCTTGATTTATCTCAGCTGTACATCTGTCAACAGCATCAAGGGCAAAGTTATGCAAAAGTTTGGTTTTTTCTGCCTTGGTTCTCTTTGGCATGACCTCTAAAAGTTTTTGATCTTTTTTAATTGCCTTTCTGATTGACTCGGACAAGTGTCGAGTGTCAATATAGTGAACTGGGATGTTTTGCAGCAGACCGTCCTTGTAGAGGGAATCTGCAGCTCGACCGGCAGAGCTGTCCGGGTCAGTGGTTACCTCCCTTACCTCGAGGCCATCTTTGCAGAGGAGTTCCGCCATCCCCTCCCTAGCCCAAGTGAACTCATCCCCAATAGTATGGTGCATTGGTAGATTTGCCCCACAAACCCTGGGACTGCAGTGGTGGTTAGCAGTGCCCTCATCCAGTAAGTGCCCATGCTTAGAACAAATTTTGTTTTTAGTAACCATTTTAATTACTTGATGTTTTGAAGTGACATTCTCGGCAAATGAGTATACAGTCTGTGTCGCCGGCTGAAAGGGTGTCTCACCCACCCCCGAGTACAAGGGGTTATTGTACATGCCATCACATTGTACAGGGATGGCACGTGGGGAGTCACTTCCCCTAAGAGTGTTGACATCCACCAGCTGGCGACACCTGTTACTCATGTCAGCCTCATTTAGGTTCTCAATAATTGGCATAATTTTGTTTGATGTTTTTTGTAGAGACTTGCGAGTAGGAGGGGGAGTGTTGGTAGAGAGAAGGATTTTCCTCATCCCATCATTGCCTATAGGGGTTTGACTAAGGCCAACTTGAAGCCCATAGTTTACAGTGGCAGCTTTCCTACCCGGGGATTTGGTCTCTACCTCCTCGTACAAATTGTACCGCCTCGATACATATAGACACTTGGTACATCGAAGGCCCATTCTGCTTCCCAGGCCGCGCCTCTCTTCGGAGGCCAGATCCCACTCCAGCGGTCCATCGCACCCCGGTATCGCTTGCTGGTGGAGAGAGATCACCTCATTCCACATTTCTGCTGTTTTCCTAAGATGTAGCAATCGATGGGAATTTTGATTGGCCAATCTAGGTAAATATACAATTTTTCATTTGCTTAAAACAGTTGACTGTAGACAGTGCATGAGAGCAGATATTAGAGTTACTTCCCTTAGACTATCTGACAAGACATAGAAAATTTTAACATATTGTAAATTTAATTCTTTGGAATGAATGCTTCTGATTCTTTTTCTTAAATACCTATATGACTTTCAACTGCATGTATTACATTTGACCTTGCATGTATTTACATGTATTTACATGTAATAGTATGTAACATGTACCCCACCCTAGTAGGGTCCATTTTTTTTATATTTAGTTATGTAAAAGGTAAGTAAGACTTGATTTGCAAGAATATTTAAGAACTATTGCTCTATTCTTATTGTTTTATACAAAATTTGACTTACTGTTCTGATTCATTTTTATTTAGACACTGTGGAGAGCTTTCATCTCTCGGTCTCCTCGGCCTAAGGAGATGGTGGCACATGGGCCGCAGGAGCATTTCATGTCCTTCTGCAGCTGTCGGAGTCTCCGAAACCATTTGATGCATCTGCGGGGACAGTCTGTTATACGGTGCAGGTAAAATTTTCACATCATTATTTTCCACTCCCTTATTATGAGGTACATTTTGTGGTTTGAAACCATAATTATGACCTTTTTTAAACTTTGGCATGGTTTTGAATTCTCCTTTTTTAAACTTCTTATCCCAAGAAATTGATAAATGGTCAGTGCTGTTTAAAGCTACAGAGACTGAACTGTAATGTGTTATCAAAATTGGGGATTTTCTCTTGCCTATATTAATTATAAACAAAGAAGATGGGGGGCACCTGCTACTTCTCAAAGTTGCATTAGATAGGGGGGTAGTGAAACTTTTCGCACATACTTAATCAGCAGGGAGGACCAGATAAAGATCATTTAGTATACTAGAAACATTAATGAATGACTTTTCATAATCATCAAAAAGTTTGCTAATTAGTCTATTTGAAACCTTGAAATTTTGCATTATTTGCTAGATTTGCATTAAATTTTACAGCTATTTTCAAATTCTGGGTGGAATCCACCCTTATGAAAAAAATGACTCAATTGTGATTTAATATCATTTTATTTTCATTAAACAACAGAAACATGGCAGTTTATAACTATTTTATTCATTACAGTCCTCAATATATCCAAATGTGATCACAAGTCTGAAAGTCATTCACTCTGTCTAACACCATTGGCCGCAGTACGGTCACATGTTCACATGGTCACAGTATCCGAGACGCTGAGATTGCAGGACTCCAATTTCATACATGTACTCGGGTAAGTGTAAAGTCTTTGAAAATTACAAAAGTGACTAATTCCAAGGTAGGTAAGAATGTAAGTATAGGAATGAGAGTACCAAATCCCCGGATGAACATGTGGTTTTGTTTGTTACACTAAGTAGAGCAGAGTACTGAATGGGTAGGCATTACCTGATTGGCTGAATTCAGGTATGTAATTATCTTCATTTTAAAGTAAAAATATTAATGTTTGAAATAAATGATGGAATGAGGAAATATTATAGAAAGTATAGAAATAGCAGGGGAAGTTGTAGGAGTGGGGGTTGATTTTTGATGTAGAGTGTCATTTACTGCCGATCGCTGTAAGTTGTAAACAAGGGCAATTTTGACCTACAAACGCCATGGGACCCTATATTTTTTTAAGTATATTTTGTAAGTGCTTAGAACAAAGTTTCAAATGATACCAAGGATTTGTCTGAAATTACCATAGGTAAGTACTGAGAGGGCCAAAGATTTGTATTGAGTTCTATGGGAAATTAATTGGTACTCTTTTCCCATAATGTAGACGATTTATTATTCTCTATGATTTGAATGCGAAATTATCCCGATTTCCGAGTTTTAATTTCGATATTAAAAAAATATTACATACACTCAAAAAGGAATTGAGCGATAGAAAATTGTAATACAGTACTGTTTTAAAGCCTTTATAAATAAATTGATATCTGCCACTTAAAAGAAAGAAAATCAATCCATAGATTAGATTTGGTTATTACATGTATATTTGATAAAAAGTTAAATTATTTATGACACATGATCTATACTCTATATACCCAAGAAATTATAAAAGATGTGAAAAGACGATTCTTGGATTCTTGTGAAATACTCAAAGAGTTAAAAAAATATGTGAAAACGCGATTCTGTGTGAAATAATGCTACGCTATATGTTTCTTTTGAAAAAAAAACCATGATAAAAAAAATTGCACAGGTCTCTTGATATGTGGGATAAGTATACCTGAATGAACACAATTTTATGCAGTGATATATAATTATGTACATGCAACTGACGTCCGTACTTTTCCTTATAATTCATAAAACATAAAACTATCTAATTCCTTTGAAGCCTCCTCCCCCTCCCCTCCCCCCCGTCTTGATTAATATTTGGAGACGTTCGTGCAGCTAGGCATTTGAATTATATATTCGGTTTAGATTTAAATCTGGAACATGTGAATATAATTACCATTTACATGTATACAGAATTTCATATTCTATAATGGTAGATTTGTCATTATGAAATGTTCAATTTACGTCTGAGAGAGAGAGAGAGAGAGAGAGAGGAGAGAGAGAGATTCCCTCTTAATCCCGATCCTCCTATCCATTTACATAGACCAAAAATTAGTTCTATATCGGTCACACCCATTCTTTATTAAATGTTTTCTGATTTCATAGTCATGGTCACATTCTGTATATTTTTCAGCTTAAAAAGTATCACACGAAGTGCACCTGTGTTGACCTGTCAATCAAAATCACTTGACGCTGTATGCACTGCAATTAAGTAGCCTGAGTTTGAAATGATCTTGAAGTATGATCTTTAAGTAAATCTGATGAAACAAACTTGTGAAAAAATAGAATAAAATAAAAAAATAAAATATCTCGGTATTATGAACTTCGATTGTGGGACGTGGAGACCGGTCCTTTGGATGAGATCGTATAAATCGAGGTCCCTTGTCGCAGAAGGTGCTGGCATAAAAAAGATTCCCCTCTGCTCAATTGCGATAAGTGCCAAAGTATAGGACAAAAATTTGCAGTCTCCACCGCAGAGTGGTGTCGTCTCCATGTAAGTGAAAAATTCTGGAGAGGGACGTTAAACAACATACGTATAATCAATCAATCGATTGCTGAAGAATTACTGTAATTGAATAATCTGTCTTATAGGTATGCTGTCAAATCTTGATATTATAACATTACAAAACTCAGTGACTTTACGTTTAATGTGATACTAACTTAATTCATTATATTTTTTTATAACACCATACACAATTATGCCAAAACATACATGATGGTACGGTGTTCGTTCGTCTGTTTGTTTGTCTTAGAAATGATTGCAAACAATTTTTTTTTAAATTGCTAATGATATACGTATATCTCTTATAGGTGCCAAATGTATTATACAAGATTGATAATGAAAATCAAAGTACCTTAAGTACTGAAAGGACTTTTTTTCCAGTTATTTTTTTCTTTCACAGTAAATATGATATGTATGTTTTTTACACAGAAAAAAGCAAATTCTTACAGATTTAGAAGAACGGAAGACTTTTTTGTTGCCATGGCAACAAGAGTCTAGTTATTATTATTATTATTCCTCCCAAATTTTGTGAGCTCGATTACTCAGAGACGGTTGGATAGATTTTCACAATTTTTCACATGATAGTAGGCTGATATATGAAGTTTATATAAAATTCCGTTTTTTGAAAAATTCACTTCCGGTCCGAAGTTACGGCCGAATTTCCAATTTTTAAATGGACTTTTGTCCGGAATTTTTCTCGGAAACGGTTTGAGGTAAAGATGTGAAATTTACAGGAGTATTAGATCATGACATTCTCTTTGTTTCGAAGTTGTTTTCGTGTGTTTCCGGTACTTCCTGTCCGAACCGGAAGTGAACTTGTGTTTGGTCAATTTTCAACTTTTTTGTTTTTTAATATTTTTTCAAGAAATTATTATGTATAACAGAGGTTATTCTACAAATACTAAACATATAAATTGTTTTAAAATTGGATTTCGCATTTTCTAGATATTAGGTACCGTCATTTTCCCCATTTACCTAGTGTGTATACAATGGGCAAAGAAAGATAACTCTGACTTGTAAGTGAGAATAGAACTTTCGAGATAAAGGCGGAAATAGTATCGATGACGTCAGAGACATATACACTCTCCATATCAAAAATATTTAGACGTTCCATATGCACTCTTCTAAATGTAAGAGTACGTTGGTTACCGCTTCCAGTGCATGTATAGTTTAAAGTTGCCAGTGTAGTGTAAGTCTGTATTGACAGTTAATTGATTTACACATGAATATATCTAAAAAAAATTAATATATATGCTAGGTAGCTAATTCAAGTAAATATACTATAAGCACTGAATATACATTTATAGTGATGGGCAGGCATGCAATTTATCTATCTCGTATAGTAAGTTCAGAATACGATAGTTATAAGCCTTCCATAATGTAGACGAATTATCATTCTCTATGATTTGAATGCGAAATTTTCCCGATTTCCGAGTTTTATTTTCGATATTAAAAAATATTACATACACTCAAAAAGGAATTGAGCGATAGAAATTTGTTACAGTAATACAATACTGTTTTAAAGGCTTTAAGCCTTTATAAATAAATTTATATCTGCCACTTAAAAGAAAGAAAATCAATCTATAGATTAGATTTGGTTAGTACATGTATATTTGATAAAAAAGTTAAATTATTTATGACACATGATCTATACTCTATATACCCAAGAAATTATAAAAGATGTGAAAAGACGATTCTTGGATTCTTGTGAAATACTCAAAGAGTTAAAAAAAAATATGTGAAAACGCGATTCTGTGTGAAATAATGCTATGCTATATGTTTCTTTTGAAAAAAAAAAAACATGATAAAAAAAATTGCACAGGTCTCTTGATATGTGGGATAAGTATACCTGAATGAACACAATTTTATGCAATGATATATAATTATGTACATGCAACTGATGTCCGTACCTTTCCTTATAATTCATAAAACATAAAACTATCTAATTCCTTTGAAGCCTCCCCCCCCCCCGCGTCTTGATTAATATTTGGAGACATTCGTGCAGCTAGGCATTTGAATTATATATTCGTTTTAGATTTAAATCTGGAACATGTGAATATAATTACCATTTACATGTATACAGAATTTCATATTCTATAATGGTAGATTTGTCATTATGAAATGTTCAATTTACGTCTGAGAGAGAGAGAGAGAGGAGAGAGAGAGATTCCCTCTTAATCCCGATCCTCCTATCCATTTACATAGACTAAAAATTAGTTCTATATCGGTCACACCCATTCTTTATTAAATGTTTTCTGATTTCATAGTCAGTCATGGTCACATCCTGTATATTTTTCAGCTTAAAAAGTATCACACGAAGTGCCTCTGTGTTGACCTGTCAATCAAAATCACTTGACGCTGTATGCACTGCAATTAAGTAGCCTGAGTTCGAAATGATCTTGAAGTATGATTTTTAAGTAAATCTGATGCAACAAACTTGTGAAAAAATAGAATAAAATAAAAAAAAAATATCTCGGTATTATGAACTTCGATTGTGGGACGTGGAGACCGGTCCTTTGGATGAGATCGTATAAATCGAGGTCCCTTGTCGCAGAAAGTGCTGGCATAAAAAAGATTCCCCTCTGCTAAATTGTGGTAAGTGCCAAAGTATAGGACAAAAATTTACAGTCTCCACCGGAGAGTGGTGTCGTCTCCATGTGAGTGAAAAATTCTGGAGAGGGACGTTAAACAACATACGTATAATCAATCAATCGATTGCTGAAGAATTACTGTAATTGAATAATCTGTCTTATAGGTATGCTGTCAAATCTTGATATTACAACTTTACAAAACTCAGTGACTTTACGTTTAATGTGATACTAACTTAATTCATTATATTTTTTTATAACACCATACACAATTATCCCAAAACATACATGATAGTACGGTGTTCGTTCGTCTGTTTGTTTGTCTTAGAAATGATTGCAAACATTTTTTTTTTAATTGCTAATGATATACGTATATCTCTTATAGGTGCCAAATGTATTATACAAGATTGATAATGAAAATCAAAGTACCTTAAGTACTGAAAGGACTTTTTTTCCAGTTATTTTTTTCTTTCACAGTAAATATGATATGTATGTTTTTTACACAGAAAAAAGCAAATTCTTACAGATTTAGAAGAACGAAAGACTTTTTTGTTGCCATGGCAACAGGAGTCTAGTTATTATTATTATTATTATTATTCCTCCCAAATTTTGTGAGCGCGATTACTCAGAGATGGTTGGATAGATTTTCACAATTTTTCACACGATAGTAGGCTGATATATGAAGTTTATATAAAATTCCGTTTTTTGAAAAATTCACTTCCGGTCCGAAGTTATGGCCGAATTTCCAATTTTAAAATGGACTTTTGTCCGGTGTTTTTCTCGGAAACGGTTTGAGGTAAAGATGTGAAATTTACAGGAATATTAGATCATGACATTCTCTTTGTTTCGAAGTTGTTTTCCTGTGTTTCCGGTACTTCCTGTCCGAACCGGAAGTGAACTTGTGTTAGGTCAATTTTTAACTTTTTTGTATTTTAATATTTTTTCAAGATATTATTATGTATAACAGAGGTTCTTCTACAAATATTAAATATATAATTTGTTTTGAAATCAGATTCCACATTTTGTAGATTTTCGGTACCGTCATTTTCCCTATTTACCTAGTGTGTATACAGTGGGCAAAGAAAGATAACTCTGACTTGTAAGTGAGAATAGAACTTTCGAGATAAAGGCGGAAATAGTATCGATGACGTCAGAGACATATACACTCTCCATATCAAAATATTTAGACGTTCGATATTCACTCTTCAAAATTTAAGAGTACGTTGGTTACCGCTTCAAGTGCATGTAAAGATTGAAGTTGCCAGTGTAGTGTAAGTCTGTATTGACAGTTAATTGATTTACACATGAATATATCTAAAAAAAATTAATATATATGCTAGGTAGCTAATTCAAGTAAATATATTATAAGCACTGAATATACATTTATAGTGATGGACAGGCATGCAGTTTTATCTATTTCGTATATTAAGTTCAGAATACGATAGTTATAAGCCTTCTATAATGCAGACGATTTATTATTCTCTATGATTTGAATGCAAAATTATCCTGATTTCCGAGTTTTACTTTCGATATTAAAAAATATTACACTCAAAAAAGGAATTAAGCGATAGAAAATTGTAATACAGTACTGTTTTAAAGCCTTTATAAATAAATTTCAATCTGATTAAAATCAGATCCTCGATGCTCCTTTTTTAACGATATGTCGCTTAAGCGGCATATCGTTAAAAAAGGAGCATCGAGGATCTGATTTTAATCAGATTGAAATAAATTGATATCTGCCACTGAAAAGAAAGAAAATCAATCTATAGATTAGATTTGGTTATTACATGTATATTTGATAAAAAAGTTAAATTATTTATGACACATGATCTATACTCTATATACCCAAGGAATTATAAAAGATGTGAAAAGGCGATTCTTGGATTCTTGTGAAATACTCAAAGAGTTAAAGAGTGTGTGAAATAATGGTACGCTATATGTTTCTTTTGAAAAAAAAAAACATGATAAAAAAATTGTACAGGTCTGTTGATATGTGAGATAAGTATATCTGAATGAACACAATTTTATGCAATGATATATAATCATATACATGCAATTGACGTCCGTACTTTTCCTTATAATTCATAAAACATAAAATTATCCAATCCTTTGAAGCCCCCCCCCCCCCGTCTTGATTAATATTTGGAGACGTTCGTGCAGCTAGGCATTTGAATTATATATTCGTTTTAGATTTAAATCTGGAACATGTGAATAACATTACCATTTACATGTATACAGAATTTCATATTCTATAATTATGAAATGTTCAATTTACATGTCTGAGAGAGAGAGAGGAGAGATTCCCTCTTAATCCCGATCCAGACCAAAAATTAGTTCTATATCGGTCACACCCATTCTTTATTGGATGTTTTCTGATTTCATAGTCAGTCATGGTCACATCCTGTATATTTTTCAGCTTAAAAAGTATCACACGAAGTGCACGTGTGTTGACCTGTCAATCAAAATCACTTGACGCTGTATGCACTGCAATTAAGTAGCCTGAGTTTGAAATGATTTTGAAGTATGATCTTTAATTAAATTTGATGCAATAAACTTGTGAAAGAATAGAATAAAATAAAATATCTCGGTATTATGAACTTCGATTGTGGGACGTGGAGACCGGTCCTTTGGATGAGATCGTATAAATCGAGGTCCCTTGTCTCAGAAGATGCTGGCATAAAAAAGATTCCTCACTGCTCAATTGCGATAAGTGCCAAAGTATAGGACAAAAATTTGCAGTCTCCACCGGCGAGTGGTGGCATCTCCATGTGAGACCTTGATATTTTAACTTTAGAAAACTCAGTGACTTTACGTTTAATGTGATACTAACTTAATTCATTATATTTTTTAATAACACCATCACAATTATGCCAAAACATATACACAGTGAAGTTTATGATAGCACGGTGTTTGTTCATCTGTTTGTTTGTCTTAGAAATGTTTGCAAACATTTTTAATTGCTAATTATCCTTGCTCTATGATATACGTATATCTCTTATAAATGCATTATACAAATCAAAGTACCTTAAGTACTGAAAGGACTTTTTCCAGTTATTTTTTCTTTCACAGTAAATATGATATGTATGTTTTTTACACAGAAAAAAAAGCAAATTCTTACAGATTTAGAAGAACGGAAGACTTTTTTGTTGCCATGGCAACAAGAGTCTAGTTATTATTATTATTATTCCCAAATTTTGTGAGCGCGATTACTCAGAGATGGTTGGATAGATTTTCACAATTTTTCACATGATAGTAGGCTGATATATGAAGTTTATATAAAATTCCCTTTTTTGAAAAATTCACTTCCGGTCCTAAGTTACGGCCGAATTTCCAATTTTTAAATGGACCTTTGTCCGGAATTTTTCTCGGAAACGGTTTGAGGTAAAGATGTGAAATTTACAGGGGTATTAGATCATGACATTCTCTTTGTTTCGAAGTTGTTTTCCTGTGTTTCCGGTACTTCCTGTCCGAACCGGAAGTGAACTTGTGTTTGGTCAATTTTCATCTTTTTTGTTTTTTTATATTTTTTCAAGATATTATTATGTATAACAGAGATTATTCTACAAATACTAAATATATAATTTGTTTTGAAATCAGATTCCACATTTCGCAGATTTTCGGTACCCTCATTTTCCCTATTTACCTAGTGTGTAGACAATGAGCAAAGAAAGATAACTCTGACTTGTAAGTGAGAATAGAACTTTCGAGATAAAGGCGGAAATAGTATTGATGACGTCAGAGACATATACACTCTCCATATCAAAATATTTAGACGTTCTATATTCACTCTTCAAAATTTAAGAGTACGTTGGTTACCGCTTCCAGTGCATGTAAAGATTGAAGTTGCCAGTGTAGTGTAAGTCTGTATTGACAGTTAATTGATTTACACATGAATATATCTAAAAAAAAAATTAATATATATGCTAGGTACCTAATTCAAGTAAATATATTATAAGCACTGAATATACATTTATAGTGATGGACATGCATGCAATTTTATCTATCTCGTATAGTAAGTTCAGAATACGATAGTTATAAGCCTTCTATAATGCAGACGATTTATTATTCTCTATGATTTGAATGCGAAATTATCCCGATTTCCGATCGATATTGAAAAATATTGCATACACTCAAACAGGAATTGAGCGATAGAAAATTGTAATACAGTACTGTTTTAAAGCCTTTATAAATAAATTGATATATGCCACTTAAAAGAAAGGAAATCAATCTATAGATTAGATTTAGTTATTACATGTAAATTTGATAAAAAGTTATTTAAATTATTTATGACACATGATTTATACTCTCTATACCCAAGGAATTATAAAAGATGCGAAAAGACGATTCTTGGATTCTTGTGAAATACTCAAAGAGTTAAAAAAAAAAAAAATGTGAAAACGCGATTCTGTGTGAAATAATGGTACGCTATATGTTTCTTTTGAAAAAAAAAACATGAAAAAAAATTGCACAGGTCTGTTGATATGTGGGATAAGTATACCTGAATGAACACAATTTTATGCAATGATATATAATTATGTTCATGCAACTGACGTCCGTACTTTTCCTTATAATTCATAAAACATAAAACTATCTAATTCCTTTGAAGCCCCCCCCCCCTCCCCCGTCTTGAGTAATATTAATATTTGGAGACGCTCGTGCAGCTAGGTATTTGAATTATATATTCGTTTTAGATTTAAATCTGGAACATGTGAATATATATAATTACCATTTACATGTATACAGAATTTCATATTCTATAATGGTAGATTTGTCATTATGAAATGTTCAATTTACGTCTGAGAGAGAGAGAGAGAGAGAGAGAGATTCCCTCTTAATCCCGATCCTCCTATTCATTTACATAGAGCAAAAATTAGTTCTATATCGGTCACACCCATTCTTTATTAAATGTTTTCTGATTTCATAGTCAGTCATGGTCACATCCTGTATATTTTTCAGCTAAAAAAGTATCACACGAAGTGCACGTGTGTTGACCTGTCAATCAAAATCACTTGACGCTGTATGCACTGCAATTAAGTAGCCTGAGTTCGAAATGATATTGAAGTATGATCTTTAAGTAAATCTGATGCAACAAACTTGTGAAAAAAATAGAATAAAATAAAAAATAAAATATCTCGGTATTATGAACTTCGATTGTGGGACGTGGAAACCGGTCCTTTGGATGAGATCGTATAAATCGAGGTCCCTTGTCGCAGAAGGTGCTGGCATAAAAAAGATTCCCCACTGCTCAATTGCGATAAGTGCCAAAGCATAGGACAAAAATTTACAGTCTCCACCGGCGAGTGGTGGCGTCTCCATGTGAGTGAAAAATTCTGGAGAGGGACGTTAAACAACATACGTATAATCAATCAATCAATCAATCGATTGCTGAAGAATTACTGTAATTGAATAATCTGTCTTATAGGTATGCTGTCAAATCTTGATATTATAACTTTACAAAACTCAGTGACTTTACGTTTAATGTGATACTAACTTAATTCATTATATTTTTTTATAACACCAACACAATTATGCCAAAACATACACACAGTGAAGTTTATGATAGTACGGTGTTCGTTCGTCTGTTTGTTTGTCTTAGAAATGATTGCAAACAATTTTTTTTTAAATTGCTAATGATATACGTATATCTCTTATAGGTATTATACAAGATTGATAATGAAAATCAAAGTACCTTAAGTACTGAAAGGACTTTTTTCCCAGTTTTTTTTCTTTCACAGTAAATATGATATGTATGTTTTTTACACAGAAAAAAAAACAAATTCTCACAGATTTAGAAGAACGGAAGACTTTTTTGTTGCCATGGCAACAAGAGTCTAGTTATTATTATTATTATTATTTTTTTCCCCAAAATTTTGTGCAGGCGATTTCTCAAAAACTATTCAGTGGTTTTAAATGAAACTTTCAGGAATTATGCGTCGTCAAATGAACTTTGTTCATCAGAAGGAAAATTTGGAAAACTCGCTTCTGGTGCCAAGTTATTGACAGTTTTCTGATTTTAAAATGAAATTTTGTCCCCCCTTTTTTTCAAAAATGGTTTAAGATATGAACTGGAGACTTGTTAGAGATGATAGGTTATGTCTTCTAGATGAGGGGAATCACCTTTTTGTGCGTCGTCAATACTTCCGGTCGTTATCGGATGCGAATTTAAAAAAGTCGTATTTTTAAACTTTTTTGTTTTTCTATATTTTTCTTTTATTTTAATAAGGTTAATAGAGACTCTTCTGAAAATGCTTTATATATAATTTATTTTAGAATTGATCAATCCAAACTCTAGATATTCGCATTTCTAAATTTGAAGCGGGTCCAAAATGGCTGCTGTCTCTGTAAACTCCGATAAGTAGGTCAGAATTTACGGAGTCAGCCGAGCGTTTGTTTGAATGAAAGTACCATAAGGATCAAAGAAATGTGAAGGAAATGTTGGATTGTCACATCACAATTACATTGCAATTCTGTTTCGCAATAGAGTTTTAATCCGGGGTTTCCTCAAACGTCTACTATAATTTTTCTTGTCTGTATCTCAAAGTAGAAAAAAAAACATGACTACAAGTGGAAATGCGATAACTACAACCTTTTGTTTTACACCACGGAAAAACTGATCCTAAACCATTGTTATAAGTAAAAGCTTTTCAAGAAACTTGCCTGACTAAAGCAATCAATATATAGTAATTATTACGTGGCCATTGTTTTTTCCCCATGCAGGCTTGTGTCATATTAAATGAACAGAAATAAGAAAACCATTTTTTTAAAGATTGTTTAATGAAAATGATTTAAATATTTTTTTTCTAAAAGATGTTGTTATTGAACATAAATGGTATCAGATTCCTTGACCGTCGCAGGACGAGACATGTTTTTGGGTGAAACATTCTAGTCTTCCCATGAATGTGTAACTTATCGGGATAGTCCACTTTGGGGGTAAACAGGAAAATAAAACTTGTAGAAAATCTTACCTAAATCACTGCTTCAGTGTTACTTATCCATACGATATATAATAAGTACAATATGATAAATATACTTTCTCAAGCTCGATATTCAGGTTATAAGAACATACATTTTGAAATTTCATTGAAACCATCACCATTCAATAGAAAATACATTCCGAAGGATATGCGCGAATATTTACCCGTGACATTTCGCGCGAAATAATGTATCGTGATCAACCTTTCGTAGTAGACAAATGGTCTGATGCAGAAGTATATAGAAGTGCAGAAAAAGATTACATGGACATGCCTGTATATGGAATTACATGAAATAAAAAGTTGAATACATAAAGAATAAATGAAAGTAAACAGTATCAACAGAGAATGGCTAAAGATATGAATATGAAACTTGCTGAGGTGATAGAGCATCAAATGTAGATATTTTTATCGACAATTAATTTTCGTCGTTCTTACTTCCGGTCGCAAACGAAAGTGAATTCAAAAATGTTAAATTTGCAACTTTTTTGTTTTTCAATATTTTTCTTTGGGATTTACAGGGTTAATAGAGAGTCTTTTAGGAGTTTTATGTATGTTTTCATCTTTTTGATTGAAAAAGTTTGCAGAGATTTTTTTATAAAATTCACTTCCGGTCGAGTGATTACCTGTCCTCAAAATTAGAATTTATTCTCACAATATTGCTTGGCAACAGTAAACGACTGAAGTCTAAACCTTTCAGGTCTGATAGTCAGTCATCAGTTTATTTGAATCGTGAGAAAATCTTGTATCGCCGTTACTTCCGGTCGTGACAGGAAGTGATGCAAAAAAGTGAATGGTTAATGGTTAGCTTTCTTGGATTTTCACGCTGAATTTCTTTTATCACTTTTTCAGAGTGAATTTTTGCTTTTATTTTCAGAATCGGACGGAAGACCTCTCATTGCTCGCAATGAGTTTCTAGTTAAGGTCTTCCGTTTCAGACGGAAGACCTTATAGTGATTCTACTGTTTATTATTATTATTATTTTTTTCCCGTTTTTTGTCCAAGCGATTTCTCAGAGATGGCTCTATGGATTTTCTTGAAACTTTCAGGAATTATGAAAAATAAAATAAACTAAAAACATTTTTAAGGATTTTGCAAAATTCACTTCCGGTCGTCAGATATGTCCAATTTCCGTTTTTTCAAAAGAGATCATGTCCGGACGAGATCTCAGAAACGGTAAAAGATTAAGACCTCAAACTTTCAGGGATTATAGATCATAACAAGTATGTTTGCAGAATATGTTTAAATTTGTCAGCCGTCACTTCTGGTCGTCACAAGAAGTGATCAAAGAAATCAAAAATTTCAACTTTTCTTTTTTGGATTTAATCTTGCATGGCATTATTGTATCTGTTTCGCAGTTTTGAAATATGTTGGTCCCACCGGAAACAAAAACGTCAACTTCCGGTTAAAAGCGAAAAACTACATAATTTGAGCATTTTATTTTCCCATAAATATCTCTTATAGATTAAGTGTTTGAAATGGTTTTTTAATATATTTTTTAGACTGCAAATGTCTAGAGTAACGTCAAATATCTTGGTAAAATTCACTTCCGGTCGCGTGTTTTACTGTCCGCAAAATAAGAATTTGTGCAAGTGAGATCTCAAAAACAGTAAGAGATTAAGACACCAAACTTATAGGAGTAATAGAACTTAAGGAGTAGGCAAAACCATTTGGGTTAATAGCGTCAGCCGTCACTTCCGGTCGTCACAGGAAGTGATCAAAGAAATAAAAAATTTCAACTTTTCTCTTTTGAAATAAAACTTGCATCATATAATTGAATCTCTTTCACAGTTTCTATATGTGTTGGTCTCATTGGAAACAAAAAAACGACAACTTCCGGTTATAAGAGAAAACTATGTAATTGGGATTTTTATCTTTCCCAAAAGTATCGCTTATAGATAAAGTTTTTTGAAAAGATTTTTATATATGTTATTGAGATTGCAATTGTCTAGTGTGACGTTAATCATCTTAGGAAAATGCACTTCCGGTCGCGTGTTTTTCTGTCCTCAAATTGAGATTTTGTTTACCAAATTGCTCAGAAACAGTACATTGCTGAAGTCTAAAACTTTCAGAACTGATAGTCAGTCCTCAGTTTATCTACATCATGTAAAAATCGTACGTTGCCGTCACTTCCGGTCGTGACAGGAAGCGATGCAGAAAAGTGAATTGTTACAGTTTTTTTTCTTTTTACAAAAATGTTTGGCTAATGCCCATGTTAGATAAACCATAACCATGCAATTTATTATCACCGGAAGTGCAAACCGAAAAACCGGAAGTTGTCTCAAACATGAGTAGTTTTTCATGGAAACTTTTAGGGAGGATCAGTTGTGAATAATTAAGGTGTAGAATGAACATTTTATTCGTTTGGAGCACTTTCTTTCATGACGAAGTACATAAAGAAAACAGGAAAGTAATTCCGTTTGTTATTATTTGTATTTATATATCTTTGGAAGCCTTGAGATGACTTTTGTTAATTATTTAGAGTAATCTTATTGGCAAGATTGTTTTTTTTTTTTTTTTTTTTTTTTTTTTTTGAAGAAGTCAAGAAAACGGAAGACCTGTTATTGCCTAGGCAATAAGTATCTAGTTATTATTATTATTCTTTTTTCTTCTTATTTCTTCTCCGGTACTTTTTTGTCCGCGAGTGTTCTCGGAAACTGCTCATCCAATTGAGTTAAAACCTTTTTAGGGTTAATAGGCATGTTATGTAGATTTGCGGAACAAAGGTCATTTTGCGCGCACGTGCATGCACGTGCGTGCGCGTGCAATGGGTAAAATGACCAATATACTTGATATAGCTGTAATTTTTATATTTTTTGGTAAAATGCTTTGATACTCAGAATATAAGGATATATTAAAAGTGTGAACAAGATGACATGGTCAACATGCACATGCGTGCGCGTGCGCGCACGCGCAAAGCGTAAAATGACCAATTTACTTGATAATATCGTAACTTTTATACTTTTTGATGAAATGCTTTGATACTCAAAATATTTATATATATAGAAAGAGTAGACAAGATGACATGGTCATCATGCACATGCATGCATATGCATGCACGTGCGCGCGCGTGCAATGTGTTAAATGACTAATATAATTAATATAGCCGTAATTTTTATATTTTTTGATGAAAAGCTTTGATATTAAGAATATATATATATATATATTAAAAGTGTAGACAAGATGATTTGGCCATGATGCACATGCATGCACATGCGCGCGCGTGCAATGTGTTAAATGACCAATATACTTAATATAGCCGCAACTTTTATATTTTTTGATGAAAAGCTTTGATACTATGAATTAACAGACATATTATAAGTGTACACAAAATGGCATGGTCATTATGAACATGCATGCATGTGCGCGTGCGCGCAATGCTAAGATGACCAATATGCTTGATTTAGCCGGAACTTATATATGTTTTGATGAAATGTTTTGATACTGAGAATATAAAGATGCATATATAGTATAGACGGGATGACTTGGTCATCCTGCACATGCATGCACGTGTGCGCGCGTGAAATGCAAAAAATGACCAATATACTTCATTGCCTTATTTAATGAAGCTTACAGGAAAAAAGTCACCAAAAGGGAGTTGGGGAGCGTTTGGGGAACATCTGTAACGGTCCCCGTTACAATTATAACTAGTTTCCTTTATTATAAAAACATTTAAATAAACACAAATGTTAGAAAGGCATGATCTATAATCATACAAACTGAACATGCTAAAACCACATTGTTCTTTCAAATATATTGATAGATCAAAGTATTGTTAAAAGTACCGTATCATTTAAGAAATACTGGTATGGTACCGTAACGTTCATCCCTAACGGTATCCAACCCTACTGTCTAGTGCAAGTCTAATCTTGAAGGGTTCTCCTAAGAATTTTTAGAGCAATGAAGCAGCTTGAATGGCTGATTTTTGGCTGGAAAGTCTGCATTGGAGAAAAAATGCTCATTTAACCAGCTAACTCCAGAAACACATAGAGATATTTTGAAAGACAAATGAAACCATCAACCTCAGATATTTATAATCTTTGTGAAGAATATTCAAGTCCATACCTTGTGTTATGGTATGTACCAGTACAGATTACTTGTTTGTTGACATGGCATCCCGACAACTTAAACCTAATGATGATAACAAGTATTTCAGTATAAAAACATGCCAATTCTTAATCAGTTCCACAGAAAATAAATCTCTGATGAAAAATGTTAGGTAGAGTAAGAGTTCCCCCACCTTATTTGATACATAAATGAAGCTAAGATGGGCTCATTCTGTATCCCCTGCCTCAGCATTTCAAGTTTGAGAAGGAACATTCCCCTACCTGTACCAAAAATACATCTGAGGATTCCAACTACAAAGCATGCTTAACATGCTGCTTCTGTGGCCGAGTTTACAGTTTTAATTTTTTTTGGGAGGTTCATTCCAAAGAAACTGATAGTCCAACAAGGTGCATTGTACTGCAATCTTGCTTCATACAGATACAGGAAATCACACTTACAGTGAACATGCTTATAATGAATTGATGCTTACAGCGATGTGATTTTCATTCTCAGTGGCATTAAAATATATAAACTTAACAGATATTACAAATTACGTTTATAAACAAAGCAAAATTGCTCTTTCCCAGAACTTGGTTATAAGCATGTTTTACTGTACTATATTTTTGGATATTTAAGGTAAACACTGATCATCATAAAAATTACTACTTTTGCTTCTTACTGTACCTACATGTATATTTGATATGAAACTCAACTGCACAAAGTGCATTTATATTTTTTTTTTAGCTTTGCCTTGTAACCTTTATCTAATATTTTTAATAAGAAAACTTCCATAATATAAGTACAGCCACCTTCCACTACTCACAGAAACTTGTGTGAATAAACAAGAACCAATGAAGTTTATGTTTTAGGTGTTTACAAATACTGAATGACCAGGTGATGACAATTTACCGATTCTTGATTAAGTGTATTGAAAACCTATTGGAGTATAAAAGAAGGCCAGCCTGCTACAAAATCAATTTTTCTACTTTTTTAGGCTTTTCAATTTTTTTAAATTATTTAATATCATAATTTTGCTCACAATTGTTCAAATCCAGGGGTATAATTTTAAGACTTTAAACTCTTTTTGCATGACAGAAAACATTGTTCAGAAACCATGCCTAAGAAAATCATTACCAATCTTCTTTTTTCCCTGAGATTAGAAGCTTAATGCTTACTTTTCCAGTGCGATTGACTTATGAAGGGACAAGCCCTAATGATATCCCCTCATTTCACTTTGCCATGCAAGTACAGGACAATAAAAAGAAGCCACAAATAATGCTTGCTTATTAAGATTTTCTTTCAGGAAAATAAATTATTCATCATTTTTAAACATGAATGACTATTGCAATCTTGATTATAATGAAAATTACATGTACATAATACATACATACATATTAAGTAAAACCTGGAAAATTAACAAAGATGATATGGTATCACAAAATTATAGGAAAGTGAAATCAACTCACCATTGACATGATCAAAATGAATTTGCTTTGAAATAAATGAGGATCAAAGGTAAATTTTAAAAGTCCATTTCTAGAAATTCCTAAATATTGTCATTACAAAAATTTAAAATCTAATTTTTGAACTATTATCCTTGTCCATGAAGTCGTAATTTATCTTGTGCTTTCCCTGAGAAGGCTGCCTGGATGGCAGCAAACACAACACTAGGAGGTTGCTTGGCATCCACGGCAGTGTGTATTCCTTTCTTGCTGTAGTAATCGACGAGAGGGCTAGTTTGTTTGTGGTAGGACTCAAGGCGCTTTTTCAATGCATTTTCATTGTCATCTGATCTCCTGATAAGAGCTTCTCCTGTGAGCTGTTAAAGTATTTAATTTGTTTACAGTTTCTATATTGCATACATGTTTTATATAAGGATATATCAAATATAAGAAAAAAAGTCAGTACTTCCACACAAAAAAAATATTTTCCAGAGCATAAAGCAATTTAAGAATTTTTTTCATAAAATTCAGAGCAACATAATGCTGCAAAAATACTTTTAACAAAACTTGATTAATTTGGAAAATGTATTGTCAAAAAGTTAAAAAAAAACCCAAAAAACTAACATCATCCTTCATTGGTACTTTGGGTGGATTAAATTCAACATGATATGACCTTCCACTGGGTGGATGAATTAGACGTCCAGTGATGCGCCGCACCAGTAAAGAATCGTCAATTTTAAATTCTACACAAGCAGTCAGCTTTGATTTTCTCTGCTCCAGCAGATTATCGAGCTAAAATGATATCAAATTTATTGCACTTTGCTACAAATTAACAAAAATACATCTTTCTTGATTAATATTATGAGAGAAGCATAAACAAAAAAAATGATAAATCGATGAATACAGTAAAATGAGCTCATACCAAATGCAAAGGATGAACAATTTTCATTCTTTTTAAATGTAATCACTATATTCTGAAAGTTTATTAAATTTTTAAACTTCGGGGGAATAAAAATCACTTTGCTGTAAGTGTGCACTCATTAAGAGTGTGCTCACACTAACCACGTTTTATTTCATATACATTATACAAACACTCTGGCTCCAAGTTATTTCAGATATCTTTGTTATACACAATGACAGCTAGCTTTTACCATAGTAATACCTGAATTGTAGCTTATACTTACTGCCTCTGCCTGCTTAATTGTTCGAGGAAATCCATCCAGCAAAAAGCCTTTGGCACACTCTGGTTTATCTAGGTTCTTGTCAATCATTTCAATCACAAGATCATCACTCACTAACTGACCCTTGTCCATCACCCCCTTGACCCTCTTCCCAAGGTCTGATCCAGAAGAAATGGCTGCACGAAGCATATCCCCTAAGTAGTGTATAAAAAAAAGGCAATTTAGTTTAGTATTGAAGCTATTCAATTGGAGTTCTGTTTCAGATTAAACTTTAGGGGTAATATTGGTTGTACATATGTAGCTCTCTGATCTGAAAAAATCTGGATGATCATGCATTCCATATTTTTCAGAGTAAGACAATGTGAGTCTAGGTTGGCATGATTGATACTCCTGATCAAGCAAAACTCAAGATATCTGAACATTTAAGGGCCTCAAGTTTATAAAAATTCACTCAAAAGTTTTATACTCAAATTTGAAACATAACTTGATCAACTCATTTGTCCAAAATATCTGAATTTAGTTCAAATTCTATACAACAAGAATTCTATAATTTTGAAAAATTGAACCATAAAATTAATTGAAAATGGTCGAATCTTAATTTATGATCATCAACATCCTATATTTGTTTATAAATTACAAATTTCAGCACAGAATCTGTTGGAATAGCGAAATTAGAGTCAGTTCAATGTTTCTTATATTATTCTTTGGAAAAAATCAAAGAGAAAATTATATTTGTAGATTTCACTATATTTACCATGCATATGTATTCAGCCAAATTCAACAACAAATATTATGCTCATGAAAATATTATGCTCATGAAATTAATTACATGTATTACCATGTTTTCAAAGAATATTGGTAGTTGAAATAGTATAGTGAGTGTTTAAACCATTCGGGAAAAAAGGGATCTAGATGCTGTATGTGGCCATTAGGAATAATTAATGCATCTGCCACAGAAATCAAGTTTTAGGGTGCAATTATTGAATCAAAAGAACATGTGTAAGGTGTACAAAAACATGCCAATTCTGTGACTTGCATGACGCTGATGTAAATTTTTCAATGAAAAAATGAACCTGTTTGAATGCATGTAGTTCATTAAAACTGTGCTACTTTCAATGCAATATAATGATACTCACCTGTTGAAAGGTGGCATACTTTGTATTCATCTACCAGCTTTGGTGCCTATGAAAATAATGCATAATCAGTATTACAGTTAAACTTCGTTATCTCGAAGTTGACGGGACCGTTGATGAACTTCGAGATATCCGTGGGTTCGACATATCGAGGGTTATAATTCTAATGAACTTCAAATAAACTTAGTGCAGTGAACATGCACTTAATAGTAGAAACATGTCAAATTCCTTCTTGTTTGAAATTCTGTATACGTTTTCTTTAATATACATGTACATGTATTTAGCATTAAAAAGATTTTAACATCCTCTTTATAATTCACAGAACATTACTTTGTATAATATGCACAGTTGTATAATCCTTTTAACAACCCGGCAAATCAACCACTAGCATCGTTTCCCATGTATACATAACCGGATATCGTCTATGCATTGTAAATTTAAAACCGGTTGCAGTCAGAATAACGCAAACGAAATATTCAATTTTTTTTTATTGTAAAAACATGTTCATACATGTATAATCAGTTAAAAGAAAAGATTTTACCACAATGAAAATAAATGCAAAAGAAGAAACTTTTGTTTAACACTGAATCACAGGGCACTATAGCATGTTTTCACTGCGACACACGCTCACATGATGGTGTGTACTGATGATTGTAAATTCTGTATGCACATACAGGAAAAATAAATTCTAATTGCATTAAATTATAGAATTTTGTTTCACTTTGATGTTTATAATTTTCGCTTTCATATGCATAAACTATGCAAGCGCGCATATTACATATAGCATAAATAGCGATTATCAAGATAAATGTACCCCAGCTACAAAACAACGTGTCATCCACGCATATACATAAGACTAATACACACAACCTTTGGCTTGCATAATTAAAATCAAGGTAAGCCATACATACACCTCCTATTATTATCGCGCTATTATCTGTTGATCACAGGAACACAGGTAACCCGTGCGTGACAGACAGGTGGCTGTTCAGTTTACCCAACGGATTGATCATCAGAGCGGAAAATTATCCTGACTTCGAGATAACGCAAGTGATTTTAATGAATGGGTACACAATTTTACTTCGAGATAACTGGTGTATTTGACATTACCGTGTTCGACATAGAGGGGTTTATTTTGATCATTTATAAAGCAAATTTCGTCGGGACCGCGGCCTTACTTCGACATATCCGGGGTATTCGAGATATCCGTGTTCGAGATTTCGAAATTTACCTGTAATTACAGATCTTTAACCACTGCTTTAAACACTAAAGATACAGTGCATGAGCACAGAGGTCACAAAATTATACACCCTGCTCCTATATGATATAATAAAAAATATCCCAAACAGGCTATTATATCCCATATTTGGGCATGGTCCAAACTAGAAAGAACTTTCCATCACTAAAATTATATTGTCCTACAGACCAGGTTTAACAATAGAATTTGTTTTATGTGTGTAGCAAAATAAACATGGGCAAATAATCCTTTTATTAATTAAAGTACATGTTTACTATGATCCAGAGATACCTGAATTTCAACATGGCATTAAATTCAAAGCGTCAAGAAAAAAAAGTTAAGAAAAATGAGTTAATTTTTTTTCTTTATATGGATTATTTTTAGGATAGAAGGTATACACTGCACATAAGCACAGGTACTTGGGTCTTGGTTAATAAATATGTATGTACCTTATTGATAGTGATGGGACATCGGTTAGTTTTCATAATCGATCATCGGTTGGAATTGGTTACTGCTTCTGATGCAATTTTACCGATTATAATTGGATGCCATAGTTTTGTATATAAAAAGCAGACTATTACAAGTATTTCATATTATTTCTTTAACATGAATATATAAAATATATAATATATTGTTTTTCTTTGTTGTTTTGCTTCTTTTACACTCTCTATATATGACCTTTTGGTTCTTAATCACCTCTGCTTTGTGCTAGTTGGCTTTATTACAAATAAGACGCCATTTTTCTTTCATTACGAAGAAATAAATTTTAAACCGGGAACAGATCATTCCGGATTGTATTCCAGATTGTAAGTATGTTTCTGATGATCGATTATGAAAAATAATAATCGATCATCGGAATCGGTAGCATTTTTTTGTCGACAATCGATATTCTCTGATTATATCGGTACAACACTACTTATTGATACTTTTTTTTTTTTTTTTTACACATCAATAAGGTACATACATATTTATAAACCAATACCCAAGTACCTGTGCACATAAGCTCAAAAAGGATTTGGTAGTTTTTTCAGTGTATTTCCTTTCGTATTCTTCAATATCACTTTGAAGCGGATCCGTTCTGATTTCCTACACTGCAAATTATATGAGATGTATTCTAACTGTGGTGAGGGCTTAGACACAGTTACTTATTCAACTAATCCGAGATTCCTCTGTCTCTAACCCCTGCTATTATAATGTGACATGTGTATATGTCACAATATAAAAGCAGGGGTTGGAGTTAGAGGAGGTCCCAACCTGATAAAGTTTTGTGAAACTTTGCTCTTTCAGTGTTTCATGATTTGATATCCAAATATTTGTTTTATTACAGTACCAAAATATGATTTTTTGGACAATATGAAATATTGTGATGCTGATGTAATCAGCAATGATGCTAACGTTAGATGGCAATTTTCGAGGAAATTCGAATCATACCGCATGTACAAAAATATGATTTCTATACGTCTTGTCATTTGTAATCAAGTAATCAGAATTGCAGATCATTCTTATTACGAAGGCATGTTTTACCTGGGTGCCTTTTCCAGAGCCAGGTGGCCCTAATAATACGGCGTTTACTTTTCCTGACACGGGAGGCATCTGTCCACTTTCAAACGGAAGTACATAAGGTCGAGCAGGCGCAAGCATTACACGTGCAACATATTGGCGGATCAAAGATCGCTATGGGGGGGATTTTTTTTCAGTTCACCCGAAAAGGTTCAAAGTGAGTTTTTCTGATTGAAGAGTGTCCGGCGTCCGTCTGCCCTCTCAGGGGCGGATCCAGATAAGTCATTTTTTCCCTTCTGATGACGCTCCTTAATTAGCGTTTTTAAAATGTCCCTAAGGGGGAGGGGGTCCTAGGTCATTTTTCATTACTTTTACATAGAAATCAGTGGCGGATTCAGGGGGGTTTGGGGGGGTTCGGGAAAAACCCCCCGCCCGATCAAAAAAAATTTTTTTTTACAAGACATTTTGTGTCATTTTAACAATATATTGCATAAATGTGACTCTATCCAAGCCCATTGTTTTACACAAAGAGGTGAAATATACAGCCACCATATGAAATCCCTTTCCGCTTGAGCGCACACAATATACAGGTAATCAACAGTACTGTACAGAGATCATGATAGTCCGCATGGCCATAGGAATTGGGGGGGGGGGCGTGCCCCCCCCCAATAATTTTGCCGATATATATATTACTATAGAAAACATAGATATTATATGTCTGTGCCCCCTCAATAAAGACGTCTGATGACCTTTTTTTTTTTTTTTTTTTTTTGCTTGTCAAGAAATTTTTGGTAGTAGATAGTGCCCCCTCAACTGAAAATGTATGGTTGTGCCCCCCCCCCCCCCCCGAATTGAAATTGCTTCCTACGGGCCTGGTTGACACAAGGTCATACACTAACAACCAAAACTGCACATAGTTATATTACGGTTTTGTTTTGGTATTGCTAAAGTAATATAGTTTCTAGAATTTTCTTCTTTCTGCGATAATTGAATGTAACTTTATTGAACTACGTGAATAAACTGTGATTATTATTTAACAGAGAAAAAAAAATTAATTAATACATCAGGGACGTATACTAGTTGTTTTATACGTTGTGATCTGTACCAAAAAGCACATTGAAAGTATTCCTTTTGTAGATGGAAGTTACAATGCAATTTTAAAAGCAAAAGATCTGCATTTTTTTTTTTTAAATTACAGTTGAATGATGTTGAATAAAACCCAACTAACTGTTACAACTTTGTATAATGAATTGTGGTAAAACTGATACGTATAAATTAGATTTCCTGTCAAAACAAGAATTGGCCACTTTTTTATTGATTGTTTTTCAAGACTTTTTTTTCAAACATTGGGCAGGTAAGTGGGTAAAAAAAAAGAATGAAAGAGTGCATTTATGTTAGAAATTATAATTACCCCCCCCCCCATGAATAAGCAATAATTCCAATTATTTCCCAAAATAATTTATATTTATTCTTCAATATGAAATATCATTATTTGTTTATATTGCAAATTATATGAACGTATAGTCAAGTAGTTGAAAAGAGTAATTAGGGTTTCTACACAGAATTCGAATTTTCTAAGTGTTAGAAAATTGCACATCATGCAGTTGTATTTTAGTAGACAAAGCTTCACATGCGACAGTGTGTTGGACGTGCATTTTAAAATGAAGAATTGGATATTATATAGCAAATGGGGATATTTCTAATTTTATCAGATTTTACATTTTATTTTTTCTTTAGAAAATTCTCATTTTTCAAGTTAACATGGAAGTTAAAAATAATCCCAAAATTTTAATTTTTTGTTCAATTTCTTGAAAATTTGGTAGGTCGGTCTTGAAAAACAACTAGAAAAAAAGTGGCCAAGAACTAACTAATTCAATCTAAAATGCTGGAAAATGCACCATTTCGAGCCATTTTTAAAGAAAATTTCTCGGGGGAGGCCCCCCGAACCCCCACCTATGGGAGGGAGACACCCCCTCCCATGCCCTCCCCCCTCGGCCCTAAACCCCCCCCCCACATGGACTTCTGGATCCGCCACTGTTTTTTCTCAATAACTCTTATAATTCATTATCAAGGAGGGGGAGGGTATGGACCCCCTGACACCTCCTCCAGATCTGCCCATGCGCGTGTTTTGTTTTAATATCTGTAAACTTTCCAATTTCAATTTCTCGGACTCCAGAACCACTGGGTCTATTTCAACCAAACTTGCCACAAAGCATCCATGGGTGGGGATTCAAGTTTGTTCAAATAAAGGGTCACGTCCTCTTTCAAGGGGAGATAATTAACAATTAGTGAAATATTTTATGGCAACATTCAAAAAACTTCCGGCCAAGAACCACAGAAAAGATGAAACATACATACCTATATGAAAGCTTTGAGCATTACGTATACTTAGCTGCAATAATGTAGCCTTCTCCGATTTTTTTTGGGGGGAGGGGGGAGATGACTCCTCTCCAGAAAACATCAAATAAAAAAATCGGAGAGGGCTACATTATTGCAGCCGCAGTATATCCGCGATACGTACATGTACATATACTAAGTGTAGATCTAAGTTTGTATAAATTATAACCCCCAGGGTAGGGTGGGCTACAATGGGAAATCAAAGTGTTACATTGAAATATATCATAGGAAAAATCCTCTCAAAACAACAAATTCTAGCTGCTTTAATGTAACCCTCACCGATTTTTTTATAATCTGATGTTTTCAGGTGAAAAAAAAAATGGAGAGGTCTACAGCTAGTAAAACCATAACTTGGTCTTATTTACATATTGGCATACTCTCTGTTTTCTCTTTTTGTGAACCTGGTAATGCAACGATTTGTGCTACGATTGCATTTCATTTCTGACAACTCGCACAGCTCCAGCTTGTGCAACACTAAATTTCGTTTAAAAAATTATGTAAAATTACATAAATATGAAAGCTTGTGCAAAAGGATAAATTAGAGTTTATAAAGTTATAGTTATATATGGCGTATATATATATATATATATATATATATATATATATATATATATATATATATATATATATATATATATATATATATATATATATATAAGTTTAGACTAACTAAAATTAAAAAGATCTTTCTATTTGTTTTATTACTTTATATAAAGATAGGACTTTCCTGTAAATTACACAATTTAAGTCAATAATGTTTCAAAGATATTAGAATTTTAAAACAATAACCGATTTATTTACCGACTCCGCATTTAATTAACAGACACAGTTTAAAATCAATTTATCTATGGAAACATGAGGTTATTCAAGATCAAAATCGGTGGAATTTTTAATTTGAATGTAAATAACATATATCATGTTTATCTACACTCAATCTCGTATTTTTATTTTTTAGCTCAGATACGCCATATATAACTTTAATGAAATCCTGTGGGGGAAAAATCAAAATGATTAAAATTGTTGATCGAGATGTATTTAAATTTCTAAAATTATTATTGATTAGTGTATGTAATTGTTTAATAAAACTTTCTCCAAATTAAAGAGTTGCTAATATTATCTGTAAATTTTTACGCATATAGTTACAAAGAACGATAACTCTTCACGAATGGGTGTTTTAAGTTCAGACAAAGCGAAATTTCATTTCGTATCTATTTCAAAATCGATTTCACCTCTTAACATGATTTATAAAAGCATTCTTACGTCAAAATCAATATAAAAGAATAGATGCAAATAGAATTAATAAACAACGTTGTTTCAGTGAACATAACTTAAAAGCTCAGCAGACACAATTATTTACCATGACGCCCTAACGTACTAATCACTTGTTCATAACACCGTGTTCACCGAAAAACGTTGTTCATTTCTTAAATAGTCGCCTTAATTAATAATTATTAATGATGAGTATGCTACAGATATAGTGAAGTTCTTTGATATACAATCTTACCACTATTTAGAAATTAGGATTTTTCAGCTGATATATTTTTTGCCCACTTTTGAAGGGGAGGGGGCGAGCAGGATATGACTGCCCTGATATAGATCTACAAATGGTAATTATCAAGAAAGGTCACCTTGGCCCTGCTGGTCTTCAGAATTAAATGTTAAAATGATTTTTCATTCTTTACTCTCGTGAAAACGTTGACCAATATATTGTGGCCTCACTTTAACCAAAGGAAGCATGACTTATTTTAATCCAGACAGCAAGGGGATGCTTCTGTAGTTTTAGGATCTGGGTTTTGCATTAGAATATGCAGGGAATTTAAATCTTTTCAAGAATAGCCGGGTCACGTACATTAAATTATAGTCATATGCATGCAAACATTCCTTAGTCGAGTGGTTTCATTATTTTTTTTTTTTAAATTATGGACCCTGGGGTTAGCGTAGGACTGAAATCGGGGATCAAAATTTACAAATGCATGTACTAGAATACAGAGGGAAAATCTTTAACGTCTTCTCCTGAAAAGCAAGGCTATTCTAAACATAATTTGAACAAACGTGAATCTGCACTACCTGAGGGTACTTACACTTTGAAATGACTAATAGTTGCCTTGCTTAATTTGCCTAAAATAGAGGAAGACTATCTACCGCATTACTAGAAAAGCTAGCTCACCAGCGATGTAGTATAAGTTCCCTATATGATGTCCACTACACTAGTCCATACTGAGAAATATTGTTCAATAGGCACCATACAGCCCTTTGAACCAATCAGGCTAACATACATGTAAATGTTTGCCCTCTGAAAGCTATGTCGACAGACTGATGGTTTGAGAAGTGGTAGCGGATTCGAAAATCTAATTTTAATTAGATTGGGTCCATACTGGCAGAAGACTGTTCAAAGGCATATTGTCCCTTGGTGTCCCAGGTAGTCTGGCCAACAAATTATGTTTTCCTCCTTAAGCTGTCTTGACAGCCTGGAGACAAAGAGTGACAGTCTGGTTTATTTCCAGATTGTTCAATAGGCATCGTCCCTTAGCATTCTGATTAAAATCAGATTTTGATACACTCCGAAATTCTGATAGTCACTGTACAAAGTTGTACAGAAAAACACTTGATTAAAAAATTATGCCATTATCATTGAAATTAAAAAAAATGTATATAAATTCATCGAAAGAAAGAAAGACATGCTGGAAATACAGCTTTATTTTTATCAATTAAAAACAAAAACATTTCAAGTATTTTGCGAGTAAATATATTTGGTAGACCTTTAACATTGCATGTCGTCTAACATCGTGTAGTTTTTTCATTATCCTCGATATCCGATGCATATGTTCCTATCACAACCCGGGCAGATTCTTCCCTCTGGGGTCCTGATCGTTGTCGGTCGATAACAAAAAGGCGGGTAATACGGAGTCCTTCTTTCAGGTACACAGTATAGCTGGGGGCATACTATGGTGGAGTCTCCGCCTAAACACAAAAAGTAAAAAAGTGGATTTTTTCAATAAAATTTGTCACTCTCTTAAAATTGAACATATTTTCAAAAGAACCCAAGGTTTTTGAACACACACACACACAAAATAATAATAATAATAAAAACTAGAGCAAAGCTCGTTGCAAAGCAACGAGTAGGTCTTCCGACGGACAACGGACGTCGAAAGTAATACATTAAGAGTTTTTATCCTAATAATGATAAAAAGGCAAATTTCTATAAAATGGACCAAAAAATCATTTATTTTTTAAAACTTCGGCTTTCAATTCGGACTTTTCCGGCCGTTAGGACGTCACTTCCGGTTGACGTCGAAAGTCTCAAAGCCATAAAAAAAACTTTAAACTCAATTACAAACCATTTTATAGCATTTCTAATGATTTTAAAGGAAAAGCTTATTTTTCGACTACTTCCGGTAACTTAAGTACTTTCAATGATGGTTTTTGTTGTTGATTATACATTTGAACTTAAGTTTTATATGCCTTTATTCCAAACTTCATTTTTTTTTAAATCCGTGAATTAAGTATCCCCTCCGTTGTCGACCGGAAGTGACGGATGCAAAAACAAAAGGCGTAATACACAAATCAAAGAGATTTTCTATCACCTCTGAAAAAATCATGATTCTATCTTGAGCCGTTTTTAAGGAAAAGCGTGGACAAAATGACAATTTGAAAAATGAAAATCGGACAAAAAATGCGACCGGAAGTGTACTTCCAGTGTACTTTTTGCAGCAAAAGTTTAAGCACAGTACGTATAAACCCAAGCACCTGGGGGAAAGGATATCCCTCCCCCTTCAGGGATATTAGATTTTTACGACATATTTCCGATGTTCTCCCGAGGGAAAATCTGCAGAAAAGCTCTAAAATGATCTTTTATTAAATTATACACCGATGAACATACAGGTATAAACATGGTGTATGGTGTAGAATGATAGTTTTGGGGACTTTTCCACCATACTTTTTTTATGCAATACATGTACAGATGTCTTACAAAATATTTATCATAAAAGGTTCACCATTTCTGGGGTGTACATCGGAGGGTTGGGTGGGGGTGTTAGTTATCTCGTTATAACGAGTTAGTTATCTCGTTATAACGAGTTAGTATCTCGTTATAACGACTTAGTATCTCGTTATAACGAGTTAGTTATCTCGTTATAACGAGATAATTATCTCGTTATAACGAGTTAGTTATCTCGTTATAACGAGTTAGTTATCTCGTTATAACGAGTTAGTTTCTCGTTATAACGAGTTAGTTATCTCGTTATAACAAGTTAGTTATCTCTTTATAACGAGATAATTATCTCGTTATAACGAGATAATTATCTCGTTATAACGAGATAAAAATTGATCTAAAGAGTTGATATATCTAAGTAAAGAATATACATGTACTATTATTTATAGGAAATAAACGAAGCCAGTCGATCAAATTTGTTTGAAGTGTGCCTGATAAAGATTTTATGGAACAACAGTATACTAGTTTAATGTGTTATGCTTTTGATTAGTATTGTTCATTGAAAAGACCGAAGACAAATATACGGAAACTTATGACCGCCTCATGTTGTTGTGTTATACCTTAAAATTGCAAAATAGAATTAGTGTCATCTTCAAATGGAATGGATATAACGTCAAAATGTTGTCAACTTGTACAAGGAGATCAGAAAAAAAAAAGATATATTCTGGCTGATTTAACTGGCCTGTTCAAGCTTTCTTGACTATGTTAAAATTATGATAATTTTTGCGTAATATTTGTCGCAATAAAAAATGCATAGAAATAATCCCATTATTTTATATATTCCGAATTACTAATGTCGATATGATACCATTTGTTAGGCTTTAACGTCCATATTTTGAAAATTCCTTGCCTGTTAACAATTAAGAAATACCAGTTCATTTTTATCGTCTTAAAGGGACAGGGCAAGATCAAAATTCAATGTCTGACAAAAAAATAAATTCACGTTGTTTTTATCATCAATCCCTCCTTCCCCGCAATAATAAATATGATGAATTTCAAGAACTAATACTGTACTTATCACTTAATAATTTATATATTTCTTTTGTTTATTAAAAGAAAGAAACATTTTAATTTACCAATTTGGCATGAAATCTCATGTACAATATGTATTTTAAGCGTTATTATCAATGTGATAGAATAAAAAACTTTTGGGGCTCTTTATTCTACGGAAGCCACAATAAAAAGATGAAGGTCACCAGGCTGAAATGTAGTGCATGTAGGAAATTCACATGCCTCACTTTGACAATAGTAAAAACAGTTGACATGTTTGTGATAGAATGAAAGTTTAATATCTAAAGTTTACAATATGATACGCATTAATTAAGGTGTATTTCAAGCATAAATTATGCCTAGAAATATGTATTGTATCGTGAGACAGGATTTTTGATATTTTCACTCGTGAAAATATAAAAAAATCCTGTCCCACTCTTGAAATAAATTCCATATCAACTACAAAACATTGAATATCCTCTATTTATAACCCCACCCCCACCCCCCAAAAAAATCATCAATCTCTTTTTGAAATAAAAATTATATGCTTGCATGCAAAGTATACATAATAAATATTGTGATATTGTGATGAGGAAAATAATTAACGACATTGCTTCAATGTTTTATTAATAATATTTCCATTTCTATTTGTTTTCTCTGTGATAACTCTTTGAAAGTTAGGAGAGTTGATTTCTTGATCATTCTAACGGAATGCAAATTTTGCCAAGCGAAAGGTCAGTAGCTAAGAAGGCCTAATATGCATGTAATTCTCGTGCGGCTATCTTTGTGTCAGACTCTTAAGGAGGCCTAATATGCATGTAATTCTCGTGTCGCTGTCTTTGTGTTTGACGTCAGTGGGCGGGACTATTGAAATTGACATGTGAGGCCTCGTGTAAATTAAATCTATTAGTCTACATTTTTAAAATCAAAATTTACAATTTTATTTCAAAATGAAATGGAAATATAAGGAATCACTGTCTAGTTAGTAGAGTATGCCAGGGACATCAACGATAGTTGGAAACGTGGGATAATTTATGCATAACGGGCTTGTCATGTATAGTATTAGTCCTATTCGTTGATCAATCCTAATTAAAAAGGTTATAAAAGTGAACTGGCTTTGTAAACTCTGTAAACTTTTTTTTTGTGTTGTAAACTCTGGTTTGATGTTTTGTCACCATGTGGTAAACATAGGATCCGCCAAATAGACGTGAATCTCAAATAGGTCTACGTGAATCTGCACAGCTTGGACCCCCCCCCCCCTCCCCCCCGCAAAAAATATAAACAGTGAATCATGACAGAATATTAGATAAAATGTCAATATCAGCAGATAAAATCTAACGTCTTATTACTTAGAAGGACGTAATATCATTTTTGTTTCATCATTCCTCATCATCGTGGACAATCTGCATAAGCTTAGTCACAAAGTTCGTGGGGGGGGGGGGTTAAACCAAGTAAAATATTTGACAAGCAAATAGAAAAAAAAAGAGATTTGATATTCCAACTACGAGTATTCGTCATTATTTTCGGGAGATATTTACTCAGGTAAAAAAAAATCTGGAGGAAGGAGCACAAAAATACCCTTGACCGCCCCCTCTTCAAAAGTGGTGGTGGGGACATTAGACCCCTATTACTACGCCTATGATCTAACTGCTGATGTCTCACCACCCCCTTCTTCAAAACATTTCTGAATCTCAAAAACAACATATGTATCGCACTGTAATCGTATATATATGTTGCATAAACGCCTGCGATATGTTGTACTTATATTGTCTCTGATATTTAATTTTAGCGGAATAGAAATTGATATATGAAAGTGTATTTATTTAGTCGTCCAAAACATGTCGAAATAGTGTCATTTATTAGAAATAGTTGTCATAAATAAATTGCCAAAGTTTGAAGCAAGTATATTTGGCAATATTATTTTAAGAAAAATATCGCGTCCTAATGCAACAATTTGAGGAGGCGTTCAGAATTAATGTGTAAAATGTGTTCGCCTTAGAGTTGCTATACTTATCAAAATATGATTATTGACAGCGAGATAGTTCAAGATTTAATCATAAGTAAACCCCAGAGCAAATTAAATTTTCTACCATTTATAAATTGTTCAAGTTAAGTTTGACTGATAATTACTAGCTAAAAATTCAATGGCATTAAAAACTACAGCCATTTTTATTCAGAAAACTATCTCGTTATAACGAGAAAACTATCTCGTTATAACGAGAAAACTATCTCGTTATAACGAGATAACTAACTCGTTATAACGAGATAATTATCTCGTTATAACGAGATAAGTAATTCGTTATAACGAGATACTAACTCGTTATAACGAGATAACTAACTCGTTATAACGAGAAAACTAACTCGTTATAACGAGATCCTAACTCGTTATAACGAGGTAACTATCTCGTTATAACGAGTTAATTTTTTTTTATTCTTGTCAAAATTGAGCCTATCCGGCTTTCGTAGGAATGGAACTCAAACCATAAAAATCTTACATATCAGATTCTTAGAGGTTGGCACGTTTAATACTATGCCACACAACTCACGGCGGGTATATATCGGCATTCAAATTTTGTTTGTGATATAGCCTTTGAATGACGATTTCAAATAATTATCTTATAGATACGAGAGTTGTGTAATAAAAGTATATTTTTAATGTAGAGAAGGTTCATGTTCCATGTTTATGTTCAGCAAAAAATGTAGATTTTTATGCATACTTTGAAGATATACTTTTAAAAAAAATGGAGCAAAGACCCACTGATATGATAAAACTGTGTTATAGTATGAAGAAATGATAATTTTTGCCCTCTTTGGTGTGTGCATGCTATTTCATAAAGGAATGATTTTAATACATGTTAGATTGTTGCAAATTGTGGCGAATTCACATAAAATATACATAAATGTTAACTTCAAAATATGAAAGAAAATATTATAATTGAGATTTAATTTACACTTTCTTATTTGTGAAATCTAGGCATTTTTTCTCCCTTACTCGCCCATCTTCATTAAACTTTTAATGTAAAACATCGATCAAGGGAATCGTACAAGCTTTCGCTTTCTCTTTCTGATGCCGTTAACAATATAAGACAATATATACACCTTTATAATAATATATATGCAAAATAAATTGAAGAGAACTCTGTTTAACTGTTCTGTTCTTTTTACGGGAAATCAAATGGGTTTTTAATTTTACAAACTTACGTGGACAGCATACAGCGAATTCTCTGTTTCTGATACATATGTGGTCCCGGGGACAGCGCTGTCTGGTACATGTCACTGCGTCGTTGTTTATCTGCAGAGGTCTTCCGAATATACAGGGGTTGTTTTCTGTTCAGCACAAATTAAAAAAAACAACAAAACACTCATATTCTCATTCCAAAGCATTTACAATTGAAATCATTTCAATTTTTGCATTCCATTGGTTAAATGACCATAAGTCAAAATATTCGAACATGAAATTTAACATTCACATGTATAAACTTATACATGTACATGTATACTACTGTTACTTACAAAAAACTTTCCTCTTCGTATGAACTCAAAAACCTCTTTATATGGACATGAGTTCTCGGTAATATAACACAAACAAACAAAAAATATTTTAAAATATTTGTCCACAGTCTAAACATTTAATGAACAAGTTTTTCTTTAAAACATTACAGAAATTTAGAAGTTCAATATTCAACATTTACTTTGGGAGAATTTTTTGTTTCAATATTAAAATCAAAGAAAAAATCCTTGGAAAACTCTAAATGTGCTATTGGAGAATATTGCAAAATTGACGATATTTGTGTTCATGGATTATACTATCATACAATTTACTTTGAAAAAATTATTTAAAAAAAAGAAAAAAAGAAAAAGTACATGAACTTACGTAAACAACAAGGACCTGGTCCGTCAGCAGGAGTAAAGCAAAAGAAACCGGAAGGACAGTCATTTCTGGGAGGGATTGTGAAGCCTACACATCTCTGACGAAGGTGTCGACCAAATTCACACCTGTCCAGACCATTACCTGGATCTGGAACTGAAGCAAGATGATTCATAGACGTTTTAAAGAGTTAATTTTTCTAATTATCATTGAATCTAAAAAAAAAAATCAATAATTGTTTATACATAGATAATTATGGACTGCATGAACATATTGCTTTAATATTTTGTCATTTGTGAAATAAACACATAGAAACTGAACTCTTTAATAAAAAAGGGAAAAAAACGTATTAGGAACTGTCATCAAAATATATTAAGAAAGAAGTAATTCTTACTCTGTGCACGGCAGACAGTGAGACAAAAAGCCATTAAAAGCAATTGTAGAATATATGTCATGGTTTACACTGTTAATGATTAAGTCATTCGGTCAAGTTAAATATATAAGTGGGGGAACAGATGGAGAAAATACAAATAGAGCAATCAAAAGAAGAAAGGAATCACCTGGCCTTGTTTTTTATTTTTCAAAATTGTTCCTTGTCGTCAGTGCGTAGAATGACATTTGCTTTGCCAATCACTATCAAATGAATAAACACAATGACAAAAATAGGAAATTACATAAACAAGTAAAACACAAGGAAAGCTTATGTTATACATGTAGATATAATTATATGTGTAGGAAATCAAGTCACGAAGAATACAAAAATGTCGTCGATAAGAAACATGTTGGAAATGTTAATGCAGTAAATTGACCTTTTCTACATTTTATGTAAGGATGGCACGCAAGCAAATGCCAGGGAAATTTTTTAATTTTATTTGAAACACGTATAAAAAACTTTAAAACACCTGCACTTTCGGATTCTGCTTTTTATTTAGTTTAAATGCATATTCCTTTCCCGATCCCATGAGTTCTTTTCAAAATGTTCAGACAAAAACTGTAAGACCTGTGTTGTTTTGATAACTAACTATACTTTTACCAGCAATCTTACTTGACAGAGCTTCTATACCAAAACTTGGAAAAATCTGAACTGCAAATCTTCTAATGTTATCTACGGAATAGAATGTACCCTTTGTGGGCTTATTTACGTTGGTAAAACCAAGGTTTCACCTAATAAAAGAATATTGGGGCATAGATTTCAAATTAACAACGGGGTCCAGCAGCTTCTATACAACCACTTTAATTTACCCAATCTTTCTGTTTTGTCAATGAAAGTTAGAATTCTAGATAAGATTAACCACCATACTACTAGCCCACCATTGAGCAGACCTTTCCTTAGACAACGAGAAGAATACTGGATTAGAAAACTCGGCACGGCCTTTCCATATGGTAGCAATGACAATATCGATAGTGTTGGGAATCTTTGAAGTCCACATAAAAATAGTACAGCGTAGCAATGTGAATGTGATGGGATTTATAACAATACACAGAGACGAAAGCGTAGCCACGGACATCGGTCTTACAATAAACCTATTATACACGATGTCTCCTTTGATTCACTACTACATTGTAGCTTATGTAAATAAAAATTAGGTTTTCAAAGTTGAAACTTTACTCTATATTGCAAATCACAGGCTTTTTAAACCGCCACGTTTTACGGAAGAAAATACGGCTCAAACAACCCGTTTGTTCCTTAAACTTCAATACATGTATGCCAACAAAGGAATTGACGCAGAAATCAAAATGAATTTGAATAACCATTCCTATACTGGATTCCTAAACTTCACAAAAATCAAAAATACATAGCGGGTTCCAGTAAATGCACTACCAAGCCTCTTTCTTTACTCCTCTTTGAAATATCAACAGCAGTAAGGAGAAAATTCAGGAGTACTGCACAATCTAATTAAAATTAGATGTGAGAAGCGGTAGCGGATTCGGAACATCTAATTTTAATTAGATTGGAGTACTGTACAACAATATATCCGAGAAGTGGTATAAATCAGATGTGTATACTTAAAAACTCAAAGGAACTTTAGAAATTACAAGATTTACCAAAATCACAGCATCAAATTCAACACTGTATACAACCATTCCCCACGATAAATTAAAGTCCAGGCTTTTATGACATCATAGACATTGTCATTAGTCATTTGCCAAATTATTTTGATAAAAACATTCTAATTAAACACACAGATACTCTGAAGTAGATTTTAAAAAGATGCTTGAGTTTCTGATTGACAAGATCTATGAAGTTCTTGGATATTAGGTCTTCCAACAATCTATCGGAATTCTCATGAGTGCTAATTGCGCCCGATTATTAGTAGACCTATTTTTGAAATCAAATGAAGCAGAATTTATTCAAAAACTTAAACATGAAAAGAAGAAGACACTTGCTGTGGCCTTCAACTCGACATTTAGATATATCAACGACGTATTTTCAATTATAACAATAGTTACTTCCATTCATATGTCGACTCGATATATCCAAGTGAACTTGAAATACAGATACCACAGAGTATGACACATCTGTTTTATTTTTGGATATTTTACTAGAAAAATGCGTGGATGGTAACCTAACAACAAAACTTGATGATTAACGTGATGACTTCAACTTTTCAATCGTCATCTTCCCTTACTTATGATATCACCTGCATATGGGTTTTATATTTCCTATTTGATTCGATTTAAGCATGAGCATGCCCAACGTACAAACAATTTCTAAAACGAGGCAAGTTATTGACAAATAAGTTGATTAAACAAGGATATCAACAGTCTTGTTTAAAGCCATCATTTTAATTTGCAAGTTCTTTGACCTTGTCAGCAAATACAATCTATCATTAAGTCGAATGCTGACTGACGTTTTTCATACTAATTGTTAGGGCCTTATTTAGGCACTGAATTTTCTACGGATTTTTCCGTTTGCCCTATCATGACAACGGCGGATGTGACCGGTCGACAAGGAATGCTTGCTCCTCCATGGCATCTGATCCCACCTCTGATGTTTTTAGAGGTCCATATTTGCTCTGCTCCCGATTTGTATTGTTTTAATGGACTTCTGGGTTTGATTACTGTTCCTTATCTCCATATTTCATGAAGATGCTTCTTTAAAAAGCCTTCCAAGATACACTCACTTTATAAAAATGGCTGCTGCACATTAGTACATATTGCCTCAAAGGGATAATAGGTTCACCTTCAGATTCTGCCTTTTATTAGTCCCCTACCGGTGAAACCGGAGGGGACTATAGGTTTCCTCTGAGTCCGTCCGTCCGTCTGTCCGTCTGTCCCTCTGTCTGTCTGTCAGTCTGTCCCACGTGGTTTTCCGCACTTTTTTTTCTAAACGCTTGCAGATATTGAGCTGATTTTTGGTATGTGAGTGTATCTTGATGAGTTACAGATTAAGTTTTCATTTCGTTCCGCTTCAATGATTTTTGACGGAATTACGACCTTTTCAATTTTTCAGGGTTTTTCGCAATTTTTTTCTAAACGCTTGCAGATATTGAGCTGATTTTTGGTATGTTACTTTACCTTGATGAGAATAGACCAAGTTTTCATTTCGTTCCGCTTCGTTGATTTTTGACGGAATTATGGCAATTTCAATTTTTAACGGTAAAACAGATTACACTTGCCAGTAGGGGGCTTGTATTGCTAATGCAATACTTTCAGAAAGCTTGTTTCATATACACAGGTTGATTTAAAAAAAAAAAAAAGCCTTGAATTTCACGACACTCATTTGATTTTAAAGGACGGCTGTTCATTACTGAACAGTTCTTTGTATGTTGTTCACCGTAAAGAAGTTTCTCCTTCACTGCTGCTAATATTTTCATGAGGAGTAATAAAGAAGTTTGACAAAATATTTACTAACATCATCTATTAATCTTTGTAAGGATGAATTTTGTTTCACTTTTTCGATATCTAGGCACAGAAGATTTTTTTTTTCAATTAAAAAGTTCGGACACAATATAAGTACATATTTTATGAAAGAGGACAAAATGAACAAAATTTGATCATTTTGACTATATAAAATTGACAAACCTGCTCCAAAACAAAATTCATTGATATCATCATTCTTCACATTATACCAAATGACTGAGTTCGAGCAGATCTGCGCTTGATGACTTTTGATCAAAATATCGACCTAAAACACCTTTTTCTCCAACAATCATTAAAGTTTAAATTTACGTAATTTCTTCATATTTAACATATCGTGTCATGGTTGATGAAAATATTTTATGTTTTGTTTGTTTGTTTGTTTGTTGTTTAACGTCCCTCTCGAAAATTTTCAATCATATGGAGACGCCACCACTTGCCGGTGTAGGACTACAAATTTTGACCTATACTCGGCACTCAGGGCCATTGAACAGTGAGAGATCTTTTTCGTGCCAGCACCTACTGCGACACGGGACCTCGGTTTATACGGTCTCATCCGAAGGACCGGTCTCCACGTCCCCCAGTGGGATTCGAACCCGCGACGTAAGGATCAACTCCTTACTTCGCGACTCTAGAGCGAACGCTCTAACAACTGCGCCACGCGGGCGACTTTCATGTTTTGAAGTCTGCAGATATTCTCATGAATTATGTATACTCATAGATATCTCCAATAAAGTTTGATTTTCGAGGCAAATACGTGTATTGGTAACTACAGAATAAAGTCCTTTCAAATATAACTTTTACGTGGATACACTTTGATATAGATCTGCAAACCTTAATGTATTTGGCTTTCTGTTGTGACATACAATTAATAAACAATAAATTGACATGAAGAAAAGACCTATTTCTTTCGTGGAAATGTCTTAACGTGCATAACAACTAAATAAGTTCTAAACATGATCATTACTGATTGTTTTTTTTTTTCAGATTTAAGAACAAATCATGAGCTTTTTGCATGTTTAACATTTGTTGCTACATGAAAAGTGTGATTTACATCACTCGCCTTGGTCGGCAAAGAGGAAAAGTAAGACGAGATTTCATTTAAGTTCACCTCGACGAAATCGAGATGAGCTTATGCTATACCCCCGGCGTCGGCGTAACGATTTAAGTTTTAATGGCAAGTCCATTCCCAAGTGACTATAAGCCCCATCTGGGCCAAACTTGCATGGATGATGCGTCTAGGGATACCAGACCTGTATCAGATGTTGGATTTGACCATTTTCTAGATGATTGATCAGATTAAAGTTTTTGGGCGCTAGCTAGACCAAACTTGCATGTTTGATGCACCTAGGGATGCACATTACCAGACTTGTTTCGGATGCTGGAACTGATCTACATTCTTTAGATGACTTAATTGGTTTAACGTTTTTGAGCAGGTCAATTCCCAGATAGTTATATTTTGACCAAACATGCATGGATGATGCATCTAGGAATTCACATTGCCAGACTTGCTTCGGGTGCTGGACATGACCTATATTTTTTTGCATAACTATCAGCCCTATGTTGACCAAACTTACATGGATGATAACCTGTACCAAATTTGCACGGATAATGCACCGAGGAATAAAAACTACCAAACATGCCTCTTATGCAGCATCTTACTTATCTGAATGATTTGGCCTATATTTAAACAATAAAATGCTTTCTTTGGTTGTTAGTACGGGAATTAATGTCGCAGCTGTTGCAGAAAAAATACATAACCCGCGTAAGCGGGTTATGTGAATTTTTTTCTGCAATAGCTGCGACGTTAATTCCCGTACTAACAAACAAAGAAAGGCATTTTATTGTTTATATTTATTTCTTTATTAAAAAAACATTCAAAGTAAATTTAATATGTTAAATATTGTATTATAGATATGTATGTCATTGTATGCATAATTGATGGAACAGCCATTGCTTAAGAAATCTATGTTGGCGGCTTGCTTAGTGTTGTTTATGGACTGATTAATGGCAATGGTGTTTATAAGAAATAAAGGAAATTATATTCAGTGGATGTAAATATTTTTGAAATGATTGAAAACAGTTAAAATTTTTGGAACATTCCCAAATAACTATAAAACATATCCAGACCAAACTTGCAGGGGTTTGTATCTAGATATGCACACTACCGGGACATTGAATTAATGAAAGACATCGCCTTCACTTATAGATAACATTCGTCGAGGAGAGTTTTGTAATCTTTAATTACCTATGTTTTAAATTACAAACATTGTATTATAGTGAGGGGAAAGTATAAACTTTCTTCACGGATCTTCAAGGGCAAAGCCTGTGATAAATGAATTTTTAGAGAAGGCATCATTTCAAATCTACATAAATATATATAATATATGCCCTATCCTCTATATTAGACTTAATTCCTAATGCTCTTCTTAATTCTCATCTGTATATCTAAACGGAACAGAACAAGTCTAATGAGTCATTTTGATTAATGCAGTGGTATTTGCAGATTTCTTGGTGTCAAAACAAAACCCTCTGGTGGCCCTTTTGTCCACAAACCAAATTCTCGAAGCTGACTGCGCATCGTTTATATACCGACATAAAGTTGATGGATACCGGTGGTAGTACATGTACATATGTAAGAGAGTCCTTGTTTCTGAAATGAACTTTCGGTTGCCGCAAAATTGCAGTACATTCTTGGATAATCGTGTGGTGTCTAATAAATGCCGTTTCCATCAATAGTTTATTTTTTTTATATTTGTTAATCTAATCGCAGCATTTTTAAGTAAAAGATACAAAACATTTTTTGACTTTTTCTGTTTTTTTTTTTTTTGTTTTTTGTTTTGTTTTTTTTACATACCACTCCACAGGACCACTCTGCAGTTATCATACTGACTGCGCTACCACGGTCTTCTATAGCAAAACGCCGCAAACAGTGTCATTTTTTCTGATTTTTTAATGAATATAAACGTAAGAGCACAAAGAAGAAAGTAGAGATGGCTTTTTCCAGAAAGTGCAAACACAATTTTTCTGCACTTCTGTGTATGGTTGGCATTCAAATGCCTTACTTTTAACTACAATAACATATTTAAACTTTAAATGCAACATAACCCAAATTTTAAAAAGGTAAATAATAATTTTATTCTTTAGTGGTGCAATGGCAGTTTTGTAAAGTTTAATTTATTTTACGTGATTTCTGTAACAGACCTGTAAATGGAGACACTGTAATTAACAGTATATTTGCGTTAAATCAACTGTGCATATCAAAAGCCGAAATGTTTCGGGGGGTTGATAGTGAGAGAGGGGAGGTAACTCTGCAAATACATTTATTTGTTGTTTTTTAGTGTTTTTGTTTTCACTTCACGTTTTTTAAAAAGAATAATCTGAATAAATTACTTTAACTTGTTTTTGACAAGTTGTTCGCCTGAATTTACAAGATTACATTTTAAAAGGATGTGTATAATGTATATTTACAACCAGACATAGAATACTGAAAGTTTGTACAATGCTGCCCAGAGAGCATTGAAAGAATCATTCTTGTCTTATAACATGAAACGAGGTTAGTTCCCTAGCATATATGTCTGTCGCAGTCTCTACAAAGAAACTGCTGCCGATGTATAAAATATGTAGGGGAAGCACAGTGGGGCGGGGTCAACGGAGGACAACCGAGCAGGGGCACTGTAGAGGTTGCAGGGGGGAAATGCTGAAATGACAAAAAGAAACAGGTATACAACAAAGATACATAATAGATACTAAATAAAGACAAAGTATTTTCAAGGTAAAGTAAACTTAAAAATGCATGGGTAATGAATGATTTAATAAAAAATTGAAATTTAGTTTTGAAGGAATTTTATATTAGATAAATTTTCTTTGTCGGAAAACTATTTAACGGAAAATACGTGAAATTTTTATCTGCACTGGTTTCCTGGAAATAGCGCGTTCACAATAGAAATTGTCCGCGAAGTTGTCTAACAACCCTCGTGCATCTAAAAGTCAAATGAAATGATGATCAATGCAAATAATGATGCACATAAACGTATTATAATTTATGGATGCTGTATGGGCTCGACATTTTTGTTTGTTTCTGTTACCTTGTCATTTGTTTAAATTTTACTGACATATTTTTATTGCCTTAAAATATGGAGATAACGAACAGTATTCATGCTCAAAGTTCATTTAGACGATACAAATCGGGAGCAGAGCAAACACAAACCTCCAAAAACATCAGAGGTGGGAACAGGCGCCATGGGGCAGTGAGCATCCCCTGCTGACGGTCACACCGGCCTTGTGCTTCTTGTCATGATCGGGAAAATGGAAACATCCGTAGACAATTCAGTGTGTGAAATAAAGGCCTTACAATTTGTATGAAAAACGTCAGTCAGCATTTGACTCAATGATAGGTCATTGTATCGACCATAGAACGTGCGAAATGATGACTTAAAACAAGACTATTAATATTCTTGTTAAACCAACTTGTTTGTCAATGGCTTGCCTCATTTTAGAAATTGTTCATACGCAGAGCATGCTCTTGCGTATAGAATCACTTGAAACAGAGACAAAAACCCCATATGTAGATGATAAGGGTATATTGTTATATAAGTAAGGGAAGATGACGATTGAAAAATTGAAGTCATCACGTTTGTCATGAAATTGTTTTTCCTTTTCTCCTGATATTCTTTTTGCTAGATAAATATTTCGGTCTTGATAGTTTGCTGTGAATTGCTTTCTCTGCATACTAGTACATCATCTTTACTAATATAATAAATCCAGATAACTACCTAGATAGATTCTAATACGGGCGACACATATACCAGAGCTGTACCGAAGGCTTGAAAATTCCACCGAGAAATGAACGCCCTTCTGGATTTCCTGCTTTTCTCCTGCTGACGGTCCAGGTCCGTGTTGTTTAGGTGAGTTAAAGCATTAGTATACTAAGAACCAGTCAAATGATTTAAATTAATTACCTATATTGTTTAGAGACATGATCTATCATTGTTAAATATACAGTTCAACTAACAAACTATGGTCGATGGAAAGGGCAAAAAAAAAAAACAAACCATGTAGAAGAAAACGAACAATCTTTATATTTTTTGTCCTTTCCGCTGCCCATAACACTTAATTTTATGAACTATATTTTACATTATTATGTTTTATATTATAGTTGATATGATGTGCATTGGGGTTTTGTTAGAAAATAAAGAAAAAAAATATTTTATAGATGTAAACATTGAATACAAACTCACAAATATACAAATATAAAAGTGTATATTAGTTTATAACTTTCAAATACAAACATAAATTGTATACTCTACTCTACGTAATCAAGTGTATCTTAGTGTATGTCATTCTATACACGAACTGTATACATATTATCAAATATTAGTATAGTATGTTTTCATGTATAGGAGCTATTGTGAAAGTCAAGTGCATGTCTGTACAGAAGCTGTACATAGAAAACGTAATTACGCAGGTGTATTTATGTAGAAACATGTAATTTTAAGCTATTTACATTTAAGGTATGTCACTCGTGAAATTTGCTATATCAAGGATTTTTTGAGAAGTATATTTTGGATAAGTACTCGTATAGTATGACTCAAAATCGCAGAGAAAATGGGGGGTCAGTGTGCATCTAACTGAGCTACGGTACAATTAAGTTGACCTTTTTGCACTTAAATTGTAACTCTTTGGTTAATCACTTTAACCGTTATTATATTTTATAAGATGTACCCATGGCAATAAACATAATCTTATTTTACGTAAAATAGTTTGAATCATGTTTATCATTGAACAAATCATACAAATTAATGTGCGTCAATTATCGTGTGACCTTTTTGCACTGAAAAAGTCTCATATTTGGGGTATTAAAAATCTAGATAGGCAATAGAATATTTTCTTGTATCAAACTTTTTACGACTTAAGTGCTGATCGGTCAAAAGTATCGAGTAGTTTAAAATAATGAAAGAAAAAGTTGGGGTCAGTGATGTAAATTTTGAAATATTGGTCAACATATGCAATTTTCAGGCAAAAAACTGTAAATTTTATCTCGACTTCCTTAATATATCTTCATTTCTTGGCAATGTTTGTTAAGCGAAGGTGTAAATTTTGTTATAAATATATAAATCGAGATCTATATTTAATATTCCAGGCATATCATAACGGAAAATATTCTCTGAGTAAAAGTATGCGAGGCTAAAGTTCCAAGATATCAAATTTAATAAATGTGTAGATTTGCAGAATTTTCTGCTAAATATCCTTCCGCCACAAGAAATAGTCCCTTATAAATCTTGCTTCTTTGTGAATTTTTGAGCAGTTTTTTAATTGAATGTTGAACATTTTACATTGTTTAATTTAAATATGTTATAAAGATTGAATTGTAATAAATAGTTTTTAAGTAAGAGGTTCTGACTGAAATTTTCTAAAAGGCTGACGAGTGACATACCTTAAGGTGCTTTCTATATAATTTTGTCTATACATGAGAAAGAAACCCATGCCGAAGAAGAGGACCTCTAAAACCAAACAATGATGCGGTCAACTGTGCCTCAAACGCTGTCCGACAGATCGCAAATGTGTAAATAATACACAATACGCCGTCTGTTGTCCGAGTAAGTAAAAAATGGAACTCATCGTTATTGTTAGTCCAAAACTGTTAATATAATTTTTCTGGGAATTTACAAAGACCGTGATATTAAGATGTACAATGCATGAGGGAGGGGTAATTTATGCAATGCTAAGATTTCCATTTCTTGGTGTAAAAAAGGTACGGTTTTATGCATTTGTACTTCAAATTTCATAAATTATAATACGTTTATGTGCATCATTATTTGCATTGATCATTATTTCATTTGACTTTTAGATGCACGAGGGTTGTTAGACAACTTCGCGGACAATTTCTATTGTGAGCGCGCTATTTCCAGGAAACCAGTGCAGATAAAAATTTCACGTATTTTCCATTAAATATGCGAAGATTTGGTGTTTTCCAATGATTCTTAAAAAATATACAACTATATCATTTTGATAAAACATGCTTCACGGAGCATGCTACTTTTTCGCACGTTTACATTACATAAACAGTTTTTTTAATTAAAAATTGCACAGATTTATAATATTTCACCTGACTCTACAATATTCATGAAACGTTACTTGGCGACATTTTGACTTAAATTGGAGGATATATGACTGTTTTATAGCCAATTTTAAATGATCAACGCGTAAAAACAAAGCCAAGAATGGCAACGTCATTGAACGTCTTGGAGTACCGATCTACTAAAAAAAAATTTGTGTGCAGACAGGAAAATGACCGAAAGAGACTAAAATTTTTTTAGATGCTGCTGGGAATTGCCTACACATATCTAGGGCAAAAGTGTTCAAATGGTAGAAGCTTTGTTAGAACGGAAGGATTAACATTTTTGATGATCAGCTCCTGCAATACCCCACTTATCGCATGGACGTTACACCTATGGATTTTGCATGGTTTCCATACCTGATCGCCGAACTGCGTAGACATTGATAATATCCAAAACACTATATAAGTTAAGACATTTTAGAAAACATGTTTGATACAATTATTCATTTTTTAAGTAGAAAAAAGACATGAAAAGTCTAAAGAAATGAAAGATATTAAGACTGTGAGAAAGCTTAACGTGTTTTGGATCAGGTAGTCACGTTACCTAACGTCAAGTGATTGTTCCGTGAATCCGATGACCGCACAGTAAAAATCATTGTATATTTTCAAAATTACTGTAAATGGAACTGATTTTTTACGTAATAATAAACAAAGGATAAGAATTTAATTAGACATATATCATTCTTCAAAGTATACACAATAAAATTTCTGTAAATCAAAAGTCTCCGCGAACTTTTCTAACAACCCTCATATGTGTTTTAATTTCATTATTTAAATATGATAAATTGTGATAATTTACATAAATCCTTCAGAATTTAATGTCTCACTGCCATTGGTTTTTTTCTTGCGATGTGAAAATTAAATTGCGCCGTAGGAAGTTCGAAAAAAGACCAAATACAAGATAGAAATTAATATTTGCATGGTTCTCACTAATAATTTGTACTTCAGACGTGTCAATATGATGAAAAACGTTTTTATTACATAAAATGGAGACGATTTATTACATTTTCAACAGTGAAATACTGTGATTTATTTATTGAATAAAAGTGATATTCTCTCACAGTGTGAAAGGATACCAAAATGATATTCTCTCACAGTGTGAAAGGATATCAAAGTAAGTAAAAAATAATTTCTGGCCTGTCATAAGATAGAGATAGTACCTAAGCATCTTGATAGAGCTAAAACTGCAAATTTCTTCATAAATATATTGCTAAAATCCATGCTATGTAATGTTTTCAATCACACAACTGCTAAACTGTGACGTCTCAACCGCTCAACTATGACGTCAAGCCTATGACACTGTGTTAAGAAAAGACAGAGGCAAAGGAAAAATCAAAGAAAATGTAATAAACAGAAAATTCAATGTTTTGTAGATGAATATGGAATTTATTTCACTCGTGAGACAGGATTTTTTGATATTTTCACTCGTGCTTCGCACTCGTGAAAATATAAAAAAATCCTGTCCCACTCGTGAAATAAATTCCATATTCATCTACAAAACATTGAATATCCTCTATATATTCCTGGAAATTTTTTGAAAGGAAAACCAAACGACAGATAATTAATTGATTTTAAAATTTAAGAAAGTATATACAAAGATATGTGTTATGTAACGCTCACTTGCTCACTCACATCTTTGTTGTTACAGGTAAAATTAAGCCTTAATTATCATTCAATATATGAAAGTCCCTTACCATTCTTGTGTAATATTATTGTTCATATTGTTGATAAAATATCGTCTATGTATATCTAAATGTCGAGTTGAAGGAAACAGCAAGTGTTTTCTTTTTCTCATGTAGAAGTTTTTGAATAAATTCTGATTCATAAGAATATAAAAACAGGTCGGCTAATAAAGTAGCACAATTAGTGCTCAACTGATTCCAACAGTTTGTTGAGAGGACCTAGTCTCCTATGATTTCTTAAATGCTGTCAATGCAGAACTCCAGAATCTTTCAAATACCAATTTCAGACTACTTGTGTATTGAATGAGAGTTAGTAAGAGGTGAAACATAAAAAGTGACATAAATGCACTTCGATGAACCTCATATTACAACATCTGTCCCGAACACAGAAAAAATCTTTGTGTTTAACATTCAGGTTGGTCATAACAGAACTTAATAACTTTAGCTTTGGTTGTTTTGGTGAATTTTGTGAACAACTCAAAAATATATAACAGTAATAATTATATATATATATATATATATATATATATATATATATATATATATATATATATATATATATATATATATATATATATATATATATATATATATATGATTTTGATCAGCTTATGTAACTTGCTACATAGTAAAGAATTATTAAATAGACAAATCAATTATCTTTTTTTTTCAATTACACTGAAAAATTAAAATTTTAAGATACAGGCAGTATTTTTTAGACCTTTGGATCAAAATGGCCTCTCTTGACATGTAATGCACCAAAGAGTAAAGCAAGCATTTATATCTCCAACTACCAATTTATATCCCTTGCTTTATATTTTCGATTACATCAATTAGGAAACATATAAAAAAACATACAATTTTTAGTTTTAAATATATGGGGGGGGGGGGGGATTAACAATATTATATTAATAATTGCCCGGTTGAGCATGAATAGTTTTTTAGTGAGTAGAAGTCATGATCTTTATTGTAAATTTGAAACAAAGTATTGTTGCTGATTCCAATTTCTGTGAGCCATTTTTTATCTTCTGGTAACTTTCCCGTCAGGACATATACTCCTGTCACATGCCCTGCAAATCCATCCCTCTCGAGTTATAAAATATCTCGGTATAGCACATCAGGATGGGGTCACTGGCATGCAGCGGAACACTGGGCATCGTGGATCAGGAAAGGGTGCTAAAATAAATCAAGAGGCCGTTTGGCCACATTGCTCACCTGAGTCACTATCATACATGTAATAATAGCCCTGCTGTTCTTCATCACCAGATTTTCCCCCAATATATTCCGTTGTAAAACTGTGATCTCCTATTATGGCCTCATCCTAGCCCTGAAGATCATGATTTGAACTATTTGTAATTTGAATGTGCACTACCTGAGCATGCTTCCATAAAAATATGACTGATAATGGCTTGCTTTTTTTTTGAGAAGAAGATCTTTAAAGATTTTTTTTCTTGATATTCTTTTACTAGATATTCTTATGTAAAACTTTGTTTGCCTATTGTTTCCCATCATCCAACTCCCCCTCCCCCTGGGGCGGGGTTCTTGATTTGAACAACCTTGAATCTACACTTCCGGAGGATACTTCCATATAAATAAGATTAATCACGGCTATGCCGTTCTTCTTCTGAAGATTTTTAAAGTTTTTTCCTATATATTCCTATGTAAAACTTTGATCGCCCATTGTGACCCGCCCCACACCCGGGGGGTCATGATTTGAAATTCTTAAAGCTACACTACCTGAGGATACTTCCATGTAAATATGAATAATCATAGCTTTGCTGTTCTTTTTAAAAGATCTTTTCCTGTGTATTCCTATACATGTAAAGTTTGGATCGCCCTTCCCCCCCAGGGGGGTCATGATTTCCAAAGTAAAACTGTGATTGGCAATTGTGTCCCCACCCTTCTCCCAGGGGTCATGATTTGACCAAATCTGAATTTTTACTACGTGAGAATGCTTTAATATAAATGAGACAAATTGCGGGTTTGCTGTTCTTTAGAAGATATTTAAAGATATTTTCTATATATCCCTATATCAAACCTCTCCCGAGGGTCATGATTTGAATAAACTTGCAGTATCAATTGCTAGTATCTATTAATTGTATACACCTTAATTAATAAGGATCCAATGTATTTATTCATCAGTTTACAAACAGGCATATCAAAGATAAAAGAAATTGTGTAGTCTTCTTTCCTTTGTGACCGACCAGAAAAGGCCATTGTTCTAACAGAAACATTTTCAATCATAAAGTGTAATGCCGTCAATTTTTATAATATTTAAAATGATTTTTTGCTGCTTGACAACCAAAAGATATTGTTGATAATCTCATTTCAGTAAAGAATTACGTTTCAAATTTTAATAAATACATTGCATATTCTAGGGTATACATGTAATTAATAAAACTTAAAGAGTCGCTTATCTGATGGATTTTCAGTTTAATAGCGAATAGGTGTACTTACAGAGCAGAAAAGACTGTTAAACTTTGCAAAGATTGATCTATAAAACACTCAGTGAAGAAAATGACAAAAATAATGTTGAGCTTACCCTGTGCACCACTGAGAGTCAGCGAAATGGCCAAAGATAAGAACAAAAGATGGAGTGTCATTGTTCTGATAAAAAATAATGGATGCTTATAAATCTTTTATAGCATACAGTTTAAACAAAAGAACACTTCCTTCTTGAACCTTCGTTATTTTTTTCCCCATATGTCCATATGTATGAGGTTGATAATGATTAATTGTTTATTTAAACGAATGACATGAATAAAGTTAGACATCAATAAGAGTTCACGATCTTAAGGACCGATGCTATTCGTAAAACATGATATTGTAGAATGTGGAACATCAATAATAAGAAAGACAAGTCTGAGTCGTTTAAAATGTATTTAGAAAAAGAACGAGGGTTGTCCGCTAAATCGTAGACTTAGCACGTAATTAAAAAAATGAACGCATTCTTCCGAAATTTCCCGTATTATATTTATAAATGACTTTAGATTAAACTTTCTGTTTCGATTCAATATCTCATTAATTAATTAATAAACTGACAAAAGAAAAGGTTGGTTACCCGGCGCAATAAATTGAGGTTAATATGGCTCTAGGCAAGAGCATGGTCTACGTACGGTTATAAAACGAGGCAAGCTTTTGACAAACAGGTTGATCTGGCGGGGTATCAAAGGTCTCGTTTTAAGTCGTCATTTCGCGGATTCTGTGGTCGATGCGGTGGCTTTGTCGGCAGGTGCAGTTTGTCGTTGGGTCCGGTGCAGGCTGACGTTTTTTGTGCTAGTTGGGCCATTGTTTGCACACTATGTTGTCTACGAATTTTTTTCCCGTTTTTCTCGATCGTGGCTATGGCGCACGGCAGGTGTGGCCGGGGATGCTCGCTGCGCCTGGTCCCGCCTCTGATGTTTTGGAGGTCCGTGTTTGCTCTGCTCTTGATTTGTATTGTTCGGCTGGACTTTTGGGTTAGGACAACCGTTCGTTATGTAATGTTAAGGTTCCTTATGTCCTGGAAGATCATAATATTTCAATTTTATTTTATTGTCTAAGAGCTGCAGATTAACATTTTCCATCTCAACTTCTCTAAGAGAAAGCAATGTATTGATTTTTCATGTGTTCTAACATTCATTCCCTTATTTCCTCTTCATTATTTTTTCTTCATCAAGTACTGGATCTTTATCTCTCCTCTATTATCTTCAAACTTAAAGGTTGCCTTGACTTGGATTAGTTTCGACTTGAGTACCTTCCAAAATTCTCAATGGGAAAAAAGTTATTCACACCACAAGCCAAAAACCTTATTTCAAAATCTGTATACCTAAGAATGAATGATTTGATAATGCATTTAAGACATTATCTATCTTTATTTACATTTGAAACACAGTATCATAGCAGTGAACTATTTTTATCTTTCGGGATATCTTTTTAAAACTACCCACGCCAGTCAGGACAAATTCTCCTGTCACAAACTCTGCATATGATTCCTTCATTTATAATATATGTTGGTCTAGCACAGTCGGGTGGGACCACTGGCATACATCGTATTAAGGGGCATCGAGGGTTTGTAACAGGTGCTGAAATTAAAATAAATGGACAAATTAAAGTGCGCCTGTGATGTTTATTTGTTAAAAGCTGATCATAATGGAGAAGATTAGTTCATTAAACATAATTATCTTTCATTATGTCCGCTCCTCACTAGGAACAATAGCTCTTAATCTATAATTTAATTGATGAAGCTTAACATTGATTTCTTTTCTCTTACAACAATTTTCATCGCACTCATCTTAATATGATCCAAAGGTCTCTGAAGTCTTAGAAACAGTTAAATAAAAGTAAACATTTGCACCATATGAAAGTATAAAATTGTTGATGTTTTTTTAAGAGAAATAGATTTCTTTTAATATTGCCTCAGATACTAATATTTATCAGCATGAATTGATCTCTGCTTTCTTGCAATGATATCATATGTTCTTTACACTATCATGTATTTTATAACAATTCAAGCATATAGAAGAACTAAAATACAGCATAAGTAAAAAAAAAAATGCAATTTTTCCGAATACCTTGATACCTTTAGTTTTCTATCATAAAATTTACTTGTTGATCAATTTGCAATGAGAAAATGCTTAATTTGTGCTTTAATTCGTGTTTCCTAAAACTACTTGTATATTTAAGATTTGATGATTTTTTTTTATATGATTACCCATAATGATGAACTTTTAGGAAATAACATGGTATTACATTACTTTGCGAATCCTGTGAAATTTTTTGTGAGCATGTATGTATGTATGCATGCATGCATACATGCATGTATGTATGTATGTATGTATGTATGTATGTATGTATGTATGTATGTATGTATGTATGTATGTATGTATGCGAGAAAAAAAAAAATTACACTTAGCTTATAAACATTGATTCAAAGGATTTTATTCACGTTGTGTTTTGAATAGTTTGCAGGTGTGAATATTGGTAATAAAATATGATAACTGAAATTGTAGATATTTACACTATATTCTTAACCAGAACTGTTTTTTTTTAAACAAAGTTAACTTTTAATTATCAAGTGCAAAAGTAATGATATGTTGTGAATTCTGGAATTTTCATTTTTGGGTGTAAAATAAGTATTTTCTGGTCAACATCTGAAAGGTATCTTAATCTCATTTAATTTATTTGGCTTCACCATATTTGTTTTTAACTGTTTATGACTTTTGAAATATGTTTAAAAAAAACAGTTATCCATAACATTGTTGACTTAAACTCTGCAAAATGCATTCCAAAACCCCAATTTAGAGCTAAAGATAATATTAAAGATGTATATAAATAATAATGAGCTTACCCTTTGCCCCACAGACCGTCAGGGAAATAGCCAAGACCCAAAAAAGAGGTATCATAGTTCTGGGCAAAACAGCGGATGCTTGTGATGAGGTCTTTTCTAGCATGTAATATACCTGTACCTTTGTTTTTTTTAAATTCTTATTTATTTGTATAAGATTTTTAATGATTAATGGTTTACATAAAAGTATAAAATGAATGATGTTAGACATTAGAAGGAAATTGGGGAAAACAATTCTTCGAAAAACATGAGTTGCTTAAAGTGAAATTATTTATACCAGATACCAGAAAAACAAGTCTATGTCATGTAAAATGCATTTAACAATTGGCTCCTGGGCTTTGTTCACCTTAATGTCACAAGTTTTCCTATATGTGACCAATTTAGTCCAACTCTGCACTCATGGGACGTGAATTGAAGAAAACAAATGTAATTGATAAAGGGCATATAGAATACTACATGAAGTTTCTTTGAGAGATATCCAGGACTACACAACATTTTCAGAGGTACTTTAAACCCCATCATTATACCTTATTGGACACAGGGGATAGGAATTTTAAATCTTGGTTGCAAATTATCTGCTTATCATAATCATGGATTAAAAGAGTTTGCCTGCTAAATATATTTGAATTAAAGTAGTCCATCCCTTGGGTTTTGAAAATCTTCAGTGGAATGAACATCTTTCTACTAAGCGTATTAGTGCCAGTTAATATATCTTTTAAGTTGGTTTTTCCATCTTTAACCTTGCCTTTTCCAATTTTTTTTTATTTTACAGCTTTATGTTTAATTTGTATACTTTGTAGCTGGACTCGTTTTGTGTTTTATAATTGCAATGGAAAGAAATGATTTAATTATAAAATCATTATGAAAGGGGTAATAATATCCATTGTGTTTTCATTCACAGAGAATCGGTACATTTAGTATAATTGTCTTTGTAGCATAAAAAATATTGATTCATCCTATATACCAAAATCAATAACATTAAATTTACGACTTTTCAACTCTATAAACAGCCATTCCCCACGATAAATTAAAGTGCAGGCTTTTTGACATCATGGACATGTGCTTTTTCAATTAAATATGGAGATAACGAACCGTATTCAAGCTCAAAGTCTATTAAAAACAATACAAATCGGAAGCAAAGCAAACACGGACCTCCAAAACATCAGAGGTGGGATCAGGTGCCATGGAGGTGTGAGCATCCCCTACCGACAGGTCACACCCGCCGTGTGCTCCTCTTCATGATAGGTAAATAACGGAAAAATCCATCGACAATTCATTGTGTAAATAATGGTCTAACAATTAGTATAAAAAACGTCAGTCAGTATATGTCTTAATGATAGATAGTATTTGCTGACAAGGTCATTGTATCGACCATAGAACTTATGAAATGATGACTTTAAACGAAAATATTAATATTCTTGTTTCATCAACTTGTTTGTCAATAACTTACTCGATTTAGAAATTGTTCATACGTAGAGCATGCTCTTGTGTATCGAATCAACTGAGAGATATACCCCATATGCAGGTGATGAGGGTATATTGTTGCATAAGTAAGTGAAGTTGACGATTGAAAAGTTAAAGGCATCACGTTTATCATAAAGCTTTGTTGTTAGATTACCATTTTTCTTGTAAAATATCCAAATAGATCTGTCAGACTCTGTGGTATCTTTTATTTCAAGTTTTCTGGGATATACCGGTATTACGCAGGGATGGGATAATTGAAAAAAGTAATTGTAACTGAGTGTAATAAATTACATTTTAATGGACTTTTGAGCTCGAATACTGTTCGTTATCTCCACATATTTCATTTTTCTGCTTCATATGACTACAAAAATAATAATGGAACTCGTAAATTTACTTACCTTGTCATTGGTCATTTGCAAAATTATTTTGTTAAAAACATTCTGATTGTTCACACAAATTCTCTGAAGTTGATATTATCAAGATGCTTGAGTTTCTGATTGACAATACTTATGTGGTTTTTTGAGACCATGTCTTTCAACAATCTTTTGGAATTTAATCTTTTGGAACTTTCATGGGTACCAATTGCGCCGTTTTATTTGCAGACCTATTTTTGTATTCATATGAAGCAAAATTTATTTAAAATCTTTTGCATGAGAAAAATAAAACTTCCTGTGGTCTTCAACTCGACATTTAGATATATCGACGACGTATTATCAATTAACAATACTAGTAGTTATTTCCATTCATACGTTGTCAGGGTTGGGTTCAATTGCTTTGAAATGTAATTAATTACTTTCAAATACATCGACAATTTTGTCAGTTACTTGCAATTACATTGCTTTTTTACGAATGTATTAATTACTCTCGATTACTTTGAAGAATATAATTAAATACATTTCAATATATTTAGTTTAATTTTCAAAAATCTTGAAGAGCAAATACATGTAAATTTTAGGTTGGATTACATGTATATTTAAAATAAATAGCGTCAGGTGCCTTTATTGTAATTATGTTTCATTAACACAAGACCTACATGTACATATTTATCAATCACCAATATAAAACGAAATTTGACTATAACTGAGTTTCCAAGAGTTATTGAATCAAATGTAAAATACCGTCAAATTATTTAATCTTTTAATCTTAACACCTGTTGACGATTTTCATAAAATAAATAATACTTGAATCAACTAATAACAATTTCAGATACTGAATTTATATATAAAGATATATGCATTTTTAGATGTTAAAATAATGATTTAAAATAATAAAGATTTCACCTCTGAAATATATAAATAATTGAATATTCTTAATTGTATTAAATAAATTACCTCTAATGGTCATATCTTTAAAGTTAAACAAAACATGATATAAATAACCTTTTGAGGGATTGTTTTGATAGCAATTTACAGCTGTGATTTGAAGGGCCGCATGACAGGTCTTAATGACACATGAAACTGCTTTCTATTTGACAATCAAGCAACAAAAACTTGAAATGTTTCATTGCTTTACCATAGAAAGATAGAACAAAATTTTAGATAAATATTAAACTCAGATTAATTTTATATTGTACATTATGATTGTAAAACAAACTATAATTATAAACAAACCAAAATATCAAATTCTTTATAAGGATGTAAAAAGTAAAAAAAGTTTGAGAATTTGAAAAAACAAAATGACTGAGGATGTTTTAAATGAATAGAAAGAACTGTAAAATGCAGTTGTTATGGAAATATTTCCCTATTAAATACGAATAGTATATGTTATGTAAAGTAATTGAAATGTAATTGAAAAATAATTGAAATTACATGGTATTTTTTCAGTGTAATTAAACTACAAATACAAGTAATTGAAAAAATTGTCAATTACAAATTACTTCCAATTACTTTGAAAAATGCCATTAATTACACTCAATTAAGATTACTTTCTTTTTAATTACCCCATCCCTGCACGATATATCCCAGTAAGCTTGAAATAAAAGATACCACAGAATCTGACACATCTATTTGGATATTTTACTAGAAAAAGACGTTAATGGTAATCTAACAACAAAGCTTTATGATAAACGTGATGCCTTTAACTTTTCAATCGTCAACTTTCCTTACTTATGCAACAATATACCCTCATCACCTGCATATGGGTATATCTCTTAGTTGATTCGATACACAAGAGCATGCTCTACGTATGAACAATTTCTAAATCGAGGTAAGTTATTGACAAACAAGTTGATGAAACAAGAATATCAACAGTCTCGTTTAAAGTCATCATTTCATAAGTTCTATGGTCAATACAATGACATTGTCAGCAAATACAATACGTTTTTCATACTAAATGTTAGGCCATTATTTACCCACTGAGTTGTCGACGGGTTTTCCCGTTATTTCCCGATCATGACAAGGAGCACACAGCGGGTGTGACCAGTCAGCAGGGGATACTCACTCCTCCATGGCACCTGATCCCACCTCTGATGTTTTAGAGGTCCGTGTTTGCTCCTATAGCTGGTTTGTATTCTTTGAATGGACTTTTGAGCTTGAGTACTGTTTATTATCTCCATATATTTCATTGTCTCATTTGTTTAAACTCATTCTCAACAAATATGCATTTCTGATCTCTTAAATAGCCTATGGTATGGTTGAAATGATCTCATTTGCTGAGTTGTATGAAGTTATCCTCTATAAAATTATATAAAATAAACCAAGAGAATGCTTTTAAAGTTGGAAGTCATTTGTACTGTCATAGGGATTACCAAGGTAAAAATATAATTGACATAGTTTACAATTTTGTTTCAGTATATTGTTTCATTAATGAAGTTGATAATAATATCAAATAGAGGGGGGAAAGCTGAGGAAAAATTTAGAAAAGCTCAAATTATAACAGGAAGAAAAGATTATAATTGGAATTATAAACTTTAAAGTTGGAAAAGCCAACTTTAAAGTTGATATTACCACATTATTAAAAAACATATTTCTTCAAGTGGTTTATTGATTTCCATAACCCAGGCCTCACTATATTCTTTCAAAAAAGCAAAACAAAAGAGAAAATTTATGAATTTTGTTTTAAAAAATGGTAGAATTTTACATTGTATAGTTGATCACTGTTTCGCCAGACCTATTACATCCTCTTTGTTATCATCCATACATCATAGGCTTTATCCAGGGACAGCCGCCAGGCACGGGGCATGAATTCGGTCCTGATATGCATTATAAAAATGAAACATAGTTCATTAATGATATACATTCAGTTAGGCTTAAATGAAATAATAAGTTTGCTGAACTTTACTAATACACATAAACTGTACAAAAAGGAAGGTACAAGTTTGTCGTCTATTAAAATGGAACAGCAATTCTCGTGTTCATTTAAGACAAAGGCATGCAACTTAATTGAATTTGTATTTTATGTAAAGCGTGTATACCACATATGTCTACGTCACATGCTGGACATCCCAGTTTGTCGTATGTGGGCCTGGCACAGCCAAGACGAATCTGGACCTGGGGACACATATAAGGTTCGCAGTACCAGGGATCTGTAATGGAAACGTAATAATCATAATGTTTAAGGGTATTTTGAATTACAATTATTTAAAGATTATAAAAGAACTAAGAATTATACTGAAGAATAGGAAACTACTCCTCAAAAAGATAACAAAAAAATCATTAAAAATATTGATAATGTACCGTACTTACTGCTGAAAGCAACAATTCTGCCAACAATAGAAAGAAGGCAGATGTTGAACAGAATTCTAAATCCCATGGTACGTTTCGTTTGATGAGTGCTTTACTAATTGTAGATTCAACGTCATTTATATGTGTTGAAATAACACCTAAAAGGTTACAAAACAATGTATAACACTCATTAACAGCATGTCGTTCTTTCCTGGAAATGTTCGAACGTACAATTTTAATGCTTTCTTTAATTTGAGTTTAACCAATTGGAGGTTTCATTTTTTAGTATCAAGAGTAAAACACCATTTCTTTCTTCGAGTTAAACATGTGTTGCAACATGAACAGTTTGATCTGCGATCTGCACAGCTCGACAGTTTTTCCCTGGAAATCATCATTTTTTTAAATTTTTTTTTTTTATTTCAAATACTTAAACCACCCTCTATGCTTTGTTGGTACTGGTAAAATAATTGCTTTAATAAATACAATAACTGTGGTAGACATTTGTAAAGTTACCTCGTGTTTTAAATAACGATACAATATATCGGGATTTGACGATATTAAATGTCTTTATCTATATTATTAATAGATTAAGCTTTAAAAAATCCGTCTTTTATGTAAATTCATATATAATTTGTTCCAGAGGCAAAGAAATTCACAATCAATTTTCCAATTAATCTCAGGAGTTGCTCATTTTCTATCTCGGAGGGAAAAGATTTGTAAAGTATATAGGGTCGAGCAGTACCACTTATTTACATGTAATATATATACCTGTAATATTTCGTTTGAAAAAAATTAATTTATTGCTCTGATCGATTTTCTTGTTTATTTTCGATTTTTATTTAAAAACAACGAACAAAAACAAACAATGCAAACATCCTTTTTTACACAAGTCAATATCATTCACCCAGTCTTCTTTCTTAGTTTACTTAAACTTAACTGGATTTGATTTTAAGAATTTTGTCCTTAGACCCTTTAGAACATTTTTAGAAAACAAGTCATAAAATCATGAGGTAATATTCATTCTCAACATTTAGTCATAAGACAGTTACATGACCTATTAACATTGCTTTACATACTGTTATATGAAGCTAACTATGATTCATTCTCATGGTCAAAAGTTTGTAACATCCTCTAGAAAGATAATACATACTCACTACTGTAAACAAAAACACGGAAGTAAACACGCTTGACGCAATAAATACTGAATTCCGTAGTGTGGATGGCGGTGATTAGATAAAACTAATGTAGATTCTAGTACATGGAATATGCGTACAATTTAATCCTTAATTAGAATATTAAATAATGAGAAAAGAAAGCTTTAAATAAGTACTAATATTGTGTACATATATTTGATACGCTTTTCCATTCTGAGTGGAACATTCAATACATGAACTAATACCGATTCTGTGCTATTTAATTTAAAGGTTCTGAAAAAGTAGCTGTTAATTAATTGAAAATGTTCACAAAAATGTCTCGGAATTCACAAAGTAATGTGTATTTTCATATGGTATTTCTTCAAAAATCATCATGATGTTAAAAAGGAAAAAAATTCAAATCTCAAATATATATTCAGGAAACGCAAATAAAAGCATAAGGTATGCTTATGCTTTTTCTTATTGACCTACAAATATATTTTGGGAGAGAAAAAAAATGTAAGTATCCAGGCATTCTAAAAATGCAATTTTTTTTAATACTTATATGGTATTTTAGTTCTATTTACTTCAATCGTTATTGTATAAACATGGTCTAAAAACTTGTGCTATCATTGCAGGACATCAGACCACTCTTAATTTCATAGCATGCTTAATAAGCATGTATCTTAGGTTAGATTATAGGAAATTCGATTTCTCTAAAAAAAAAAAAAAAAAAAAAAAAAAGTATGGGGCACAAATATCAACTTTTTACAAGACCGTTTCGAAGACATCAAAGAATTTTGAATCATATTGAGATACATGAAATAAAAATTGTTGCACGAAAAAATTTTCAATTTGAAACTTCATTTTCATACATTTTAAATTAAATCATAATTTTAATAGTTACACTGTATCATTCCTGGCAGAGGAGCGGATATCCTTAAAGTGAAATCTAGCAGTTTTTAAATTCCTCACATGCAAGTATAAAGTTAAAAGTTGTACTTACCCATTAGAGTACTAGTAGAATTAGACAGAAATCAAAGGATGGGATCTGTCCTAGAATGTATAGTATAAAACGATATCCTTTTCATTAAATTAAGTTGAAAATTAAAAACATTTTGCACAGCTTAATTATGGAACGCAGAATCGCAAAATATTACAACCTCGTTTATTAAACATTATTCAGTCTTTTGTATAAAAAACAGTTAAATGTACGCGTTGATTTACTTTAAATATAAACCAAAATTGGTGTATATGTATGCATATTATTTGTATAGAATATCACTAAATAATTTTTTTTTATTTTCTTACATAACAAATGAATAAAACACCACTATAATAATAATTCATCTTTCTAGCTTCACAAATCAAGTATCACTGAAATGAATCTTTCACACTCTTCTTCACAAATTAAAGGTGTAGTATTTGTATACATTTTTTTCAGATGTAGGAAACCAATAAATATTTCTAAGAAGGCAATACTGGATATACTTTTATCCCGTATAACATCCCCTTATAGATATTTGTGTTTTTTGAAATTAAACGCATTTTCCTGTTGTACTAAAATTTTCACTTGGACCTTTGCCTTTTTTCCATCGCTGATTGCTTTCTTCTAACTTTCCTCTGTTGTAATTCAGCTGTGTCTTTTTTTGTTTGTTTGTTTTATTTTTTGGTATATCATTTGAAAAGATTACATATGATTCAGATACATGTACCACTGCATGTACTCACTAACCGTCCATGTTCCATATATTATTTTATAACATATATTGAGAATCGAATGAAGTTACTTTAATTTTCACTTTATCGGGATGGTACAGTAGTATTTGTTTCTGAAAATGAAAAGTTGACGGCTATATGATCCCTGCCAATTGTGCATGTTGTTTTCAAGTACATATTAATTTGTCTAAAATATATACAAATCTTGTTTTCTTATCACAGTCAGAATTAATCCTTCTTCCACCATTCAAATGCTTGTGACTTTTTCAGACATACAGTCTTGGTAAATATTAGACTCTGAGGCAGATTGGTCTTTACTTTTTCTAACTTTGTTCATAAGCACTGTGCTTGTGTGATCATAAGTGTCATCAATATCACTGCCCTGTTTACTTTCCCGAATTATTTCTGCCTGACAGTGATCATACAAGGCTTCTGTTTCTTCATCTGCTTTCCGCCATTTTACTTTGAAAGAACTCAGGTGATCGTAGTCGCCATCTCGTGTTCTCTTCAAGTCAAATCTCTTATCGTCAAATCCATCTTTAATCTCATCGTCAACGATGCCGTAACCGTCCTCATCAAAATGCATAGCTAGTCGTTTGCCATCACGGAATCTTCTTAACGTCGTATCCATGGGATCCAAACTTCCCGACGTAGAACTATCTGACCGATTGGTGTTTGTCTCCACATTATCGATGGCAGTATAAGTGATCTCTTCGGACGGGATGTGTATGTTACTCGGGTGATACTTCGAACGGCCATATCTAACTTCCCCGGATGTTGTGGTGGATGCCATCTCATCTATTTGGTGTAGGTCTGGGGAGCTTTGGACACTGCGAGTGCGACTGTTTCTCCTAAATTATAATGCACGAACGTTTAGAAATTAACCAATGGTTACATAAGGGAAGGAAATCTTCACTGAAGAGTCGCTAATAAAAGTCTTGATCACAAAGTTTAAAACGTGTCATTCAAGGGATGACTAATGATCATTCCAACTTACAAGTATATCTCTCATATTTAGAACACAAGATCACATTAAATTATATATTTTGATTTCAGACAGGTGTTATAAATGTACTTACATATGTTTCCTTTTAGCGATAAGTAGAAGCAGTGCCAGGACTGCCACAAAAAACGAGACACCTCCTACAGTTATTGGCACTGCAAAAAAAAAAGGGGGGGTTATTACGTGCGGTATTTTACAGAGTTGTTAGGACAAAGTCTTTTCTCTAAAAATTATATTTTTGACTTGCTTTATATTGTTGATTAAAAGACGTGTAGGTATAGCTAATTCACATGTATAGGATAGTATCCATACCATTTATTCTGACAAAAAATAAAATATCTGCACATTTTTGTTTAATGGAAAAACTTAATATAAAACTTAATCTATGAAACTTCCTCACCTAATAAGTCTCTGTTTGGAGAATCAACTCCGCCATTGTTGAAGTGGTCTTCACCAGTGTCGTCGGGTTTCCCGACCGGCTTCGGAATTCTTGTAGTAGTTTCTGTTGACAAAAGAATATAATTATATTTTCTACACGCTATTTCCTATGGAACATTATATATCTCAGTCCGTATGTTGTCAACGACTTTTAAATAAATTACTTTTTAAAAATGAGAATAATTTTTAAACGCGAAAATGGCATTATACTGACGATTTTCAATTTTTACTCACTTCTTGTTTCTCTTGGGGTTGCTTTCGTGACTCCATTCTCCTTTTGTCCAGAAACTTCTGATTTCACGATTTCAACTGTGTTTTCTGTTTTACTGGCTAATTGAGTAGTTTGTTCTATGGGATTTTCTGTGAGGATAAATATTTTAAAAGTGCTAAAGAATACTTTGCTGTAGCGTTAATATTTATTTAGAGGACTTGAATAATCCTCCATCTTAGACTTTATTTCAATTAGTTTCTGGGATTTATTTTCATCATAATTTTATTTGCCCGGGAGTGAAGGTAGGGGTCAGATTTAACTTACACATGTATTTATTATGATTTCCTGAATGTCATTACATGTAACGTTTAATGTAAGATACTGTCAATATTATTTTTATTTTTGAAAATAATCATCGTCATAAGTCGCGTTAACGGTTTCTTATTTTTTTTTTACTCCCATGCCCATGACACAAGTGGATTATGAAGGCATGCGTTGTGACGATGACATAAAACTATAAATAGTATTTTCAAGTGTGTATATACAAACATACGACATTTTTTAATTGAGCAGTAGCCCACCACTCCTGGAGATGAATAACACCAAGGCGATTTACGTCCATCCGGGTTCCGGCAAAAGTTTCTGGGAAGGTGCTGAAATCCATAAGACTTGTTTAAATTTTTCCAGTTCATACATGGGATTCCTGACTCTGTTACGCTCTCCGTCCCTATGTACTCCGTTCCTCTGTCTGTATATAGGCATTCTTTTACCTCTTCCACTGAAAATTGAAATATTTAGAATCTGAGATAAATTTTAGTTCTTATCACATCTACTAGTGAATAGGCCTGGTTACTTTAATTCTAGGCACAAGAAAAAAGGTTTCCAAGTATTTATAAAATTCATGTATACTTGTCAGGAAAACTTGACGCTGAATTAGATTTCATCTTGTTTGTTTGCTTCCCTTTTTTATTTTAATTTTCTTTAAGAAAGATAAATATTTGTATGTCGTCATGGCTGTTGATTTTCTCCAAGTTCTGTTTTCTTTTTAAAAAATCATGTAAAAGAAAAAATACGTTATTGAAAGGAAATTTACCAGACAAACTTACCTGTATAGTTTACTATGTATCCAGCTCTTGTAAAATAGAAATCTGACTTCAAATGAAGTCGAAGACCATCTCCGTAACTATATATAGTATCTGGGAGGGTGTTACCGGATAATGTTTCTAAAACAGGTGAAAATGGACTAGTCCCATCCTGTACCTATTATTTAAAAAAAACATAAAGATCTAAATTAATAAGCTCAGCTGTTATTTTAAAAGTTTAAAACTTAATTGAAACTAGGGTTATAGTTAAGTTTAAATAAAGTTTTTAACATCTCACTGTTTTTAATTTTTTTTTTTTTAACTATTTCAAGATCAACTTTTTTTTAAATTTACTAATATATATATAAACTGAAAAAATACCTCTAAGAAGTCAGAAGGATGAATGTCAAAGACGGTGAATCGGAGAACGATTCTCGACCCATTCCGGTTTAATATGGTGACGTAGTGGTCGACATTGTTCGGGTATTTGTTATGGTAACGCGGTGACATCAAGATTCCCTCTGTATTGTTCACCGTCCTATCACAATCTGTTGAAAGAATTGTTTTAAATTTTGGTTTTAGAGAAAAATATTGGAGCTTAGCAACTAGAATTACTTATACATGTATTTTTTACTGATATCTTTTTTGTTGTCATTTCAAAGGTTTATGAAAAAAAATATCGGATATGAAATTTTTGCGACATTTTAACTCTTAAAAAATAGATTTGTTATCAGATTGTAGTTACATTTTTTTTTTAATTTTTGATGGGGTAGGAAGGGGTACCGATATAACTTACCTCCCTGAATCGCCAAATACTCTGCGCGGAAACCCTGGCTTTCTACCGCCGAGTCTGATCTCATTCTGAATGCTCCTTTTGGGGAATTCATCACTAGAGAAAACGGCTCCCATGATCCACAGTAATTTGTAAGGAATTTATAAGTGTTATCAGAGCTGTAGAAAATCTGTAAATTGATTCAATCGTTTGAAAGTTGTCATGAACATTCAAATATGAAGTATACAATGTGTAATTTAACACATATTTTACTATACTAATGATGAAAGTTCCACTGCAAATCCACAGGTGTCTCCCCCCAACCCAACCAAAAAAAAAAAAAAGAAAGAAAAATTCTAAAAATATAAACCCGGACCGAGGTTTTTTTTTTTTAAATTTATGTTTCATAAATTATTCTTGTAGGGCACATATACGATGTGTTGTATATGAAAAATTAGGAAAAAAATAGAAAAAGAATAAATGTTTTATTTAAATATCATGCTCATTATATTATAAAATATTTCAAAACAGAGACATAAATTGTCTCTGATCAAAAGCTCTAAATAGTTGCTCTTTATTGTTTTCAAAATCCATTATTAAGGACAGACGATACGTTCCTTAATGCTTTACAATTTTTCCTAAGAATTCGTGTTTGAAATATTGCTATTTCAACAAGACTGATTATTGAAAGGGGGGTCCTGTCCACAAGCGCATGCGTGCAAATCAAAGAAGTATATGGTGGTAATTGAAAATTATTTGTAGTAATATCAGTGCTTGGAAATCAAATAAAAATCTAGAACTATTGTCAACAGTATCATTTAGTACACATGCAATACGTACCTCCAATGCATCTGCGTTGCAATTGAAGCTGTACTCGATTGAAAAGTTTGTAAATGTAATCAGTATACGGTCTGCCCCCGGAATCTCGAACCTGTACACTCGGTTGGACAAGGAGGGGTACTTCAGGGGGTAATTCTCCGACGTGATGACATTCGATATCTCAGCTTCAAAATAAAATTTATAACTGAGCTGAAGATCCTTTTCTCATTCGCTTTTATTTTTTTCCTTTAAGTTCTAATTTTATTTTGTGTACATTTTCGTGTAAAGATAAAAATAAATTATTTTAAAAAAGAAAAGTACACTGTGTATAAAGTTTAAACATGGACATTTTTGTCAAAGAAGATTTGGAATGAGCTTTTTCGGATAGCTACTATTGCTATAGTTGTAAATTCTCTAAATTTTTAAACTTAAATGTAACAAAGTTTTAACATCAATGTTGTTCATTTTAAAAATTCTTACAGAGTTGGAGTTAATGATTTTCTTTTTAAAAATGCTACATATGTTATAAAAACAATATTGTGAAAATGCAATGTACAAGCTTTATATGAATGTATTTCTTCTTAATGATCGAAATAAAACTTCTCCATTGTTATAAAATGTTGAACACCATTTGACCAACTCATCAGCTTATTAGCTTTTACGATTTTGTGATTGCAAATAACTTGAAAATCTCTTTTATTTTCTATATGCTATTAAATTCCAAACTAATATATTTAGCTTAAGTCATGATTTGATGAAATAACGACTTACCTGATGAGACCGTATAAACCAATAAAATAATAAATAGTCCTTGAGATGAAAAAAATGTTAACTTAAGCGACATTTCGCTGGATTATAGTAACTATATATGTTTGCTTTATCAATACTAACCAGGATGCGGATGTTACGGTTAGATCCTGTACGTTTCTGCAATCAGTGGCGGATCCGCCAGTTTATACGTTACATTAACCCTCGTCTCATTTCCTTGTTGATTCGATACCTACACAATGAACAGACCACATCTATGTGAAAAAATCTAACTATATCCTTTTTGATTATTATATCTTTAATTTTCAAGTCACGTGTATCTACTCGGCTATTTAATTTTCCCCCTGCATTCCGTTCAAAATATTTACTACAGTCTTGCTCAATGCTCACCGAAAGTGGTTAATTTTAATGTTTATGGTAACTGATTTCTTCAAAATTTCTTTCGGCGATAAAAAGTTCACGTAAGTACCCGATTCGATCACCTGCCGGAGACAATGACGTAACAATCAATGACCGTTAGAAGGAATGAGCTCCGTTCATTTGGAAACGTTCAAAAGTAAGTATGTACAATTTACATAGACATTTTACTTTGTTTACCGCAATTGCACTTAAACTGACATGTTTGATGTAAATATCATTTATATGCACGTTGATATCAGTCAATATTTGTTTATATGAATTATTTGTAATAGATGTGTGATGAATGATTCGCATGTATAGTCGTTCATTTTGCTGTAATTTAAAAGAAAAGCTAGGTTTATATATTACATCGCTGTAAAGATTGAAAAAAATATATATTAGTGAAAGCAACGAAGAAGTCTCCTTACAAAGTGGTCTAATAGGCAGGAGAGGGGTAGAAGTTGAAAAAAAAATAATGGGCTGTTTTACGGGTTTTAGTAAACAGGCCGTCCTTTTGTTACTTTATCTTGTATGGTTGCATATTGTTAACGAAACTGCATGCTTTACCACGTACAGTTAAAGTTTTCTTATCAGTTGGACGGTATACATAATAGCCGGCGTTTGTGTACAAATGGGGATACTTTATTTTAATCTTAACAACGTACATCATACAGTTTGGTTTTAATTCACATACACTCCATTATACATGCTTTTAATACTTAAACGTAAATTATACAAGTGCACACTTTAAAAAATCCCAGATCCGCCCAAGTGGTATCGGTGACATCTCAAACGTGACCTGGTATCATAAATACACTTTACATTGTCAGAGATAAGACAAGGGTGATATTTTAGGCATTTTACTTGTTTTGGGGTCAGTCGTACGTAGAAAGATTTGAGTTTATGTATAATATCTCCAGTCAGTAGTGGTGTCAAGGATATTTATAATGCAGATTCTAATCATCATATAGAGTATAAAGTCATGTGCATCTAATAGTAAGTAAAAAAAGTCATTTTAATTATATAATATATAGGCCTCTGAATGTATAACAAGAAGGGGTTTACAAATTTGTTACTCTCATTTGCAAAAATTTTATTCTACCCCAATTTTTATGAACTACATATAACATTGACGCAATATAGCTCTCATTCCCACCCTCACCCCACCCCTGGAAAAAGTGTCCTGAGTATAAAAATAATTAAGAAATAAGTGTAATGTTTATGCATAATTTTCTGATGTGTTTGTTTTGAACATAGTTTATTGACAATGTGTCAAAGGGATTGGACACAAGTTCTAAAAACTTAGATAGTCCTCTCTCTGGTGTGTTTGAAGTGATTCGACCTGAAAAAATCTGATAAAGTATTCTTGGTTCTTAAGCGATGAAACTAAGTGTACATTTTTACAGTGTTGATAGGGATCTTCAATATTCATGACTCATAAGAGAAAATGAAAGTTTTACAAGGGAAAAACTTTTTTTTGAGAAATCTTTACTTTGTTCTTCTTAAGAGTAATATAGCATTATATGTCAAATTAGTCTGCAAGCAACGTTATAAAGCGTAGGTTCAAATTTGTTTAAATCATTATCCATGTGCTAGGATGGACACGATAAGTCAAATATTTACATACGAGTACGTAGGAATAAAGTTAGAATTCAGTGTACTAAAGCACAGCAGGGTTATTCTACATATTCTATTTTTGCAACAACAAAAAAATGTACCGGCGATTTCGATCCCCACCTCCACCCCTTATTGACCCAAAATTTAGCAAAGATGAATAAATCCTTCTTTTTTTTTTTTTTTTGCTGTTAGATATTACTTTTATATAGATAAATCACCTAGCTAAAATAACTCACAAACCTATTCGATCTATAGAAGACTTATTTGGGTAATATCCCCATTTTAACATCGTTTTCCATTATATTTGAGCAACACACCCCATCCCCACCCTTAAAAAATGTTCATGTTTGCCATAGGTCACTCTCCAAATTTTTGAGTTCCCTCAATAAAAATAGTTCATACATACGAACCTGACTAAATTTTTTCAAAGTTCTCTTTAGAAAATCATCGTCAATACATTTTTTTTTAACAATATTGGGGCAAAATTGATTTTGTTAACCCCCCCCCCCTCGGGACGAAAATATTGCTCTCCGCTCCGAGTCGCGCAATATTTCATCCCTTCGGAGCTAACATAATCAATGTCCCTCAACCCCAGTCAATATGTGTGTGATATGACGATCACTTTATTCTTATAAACGTACAGACATTGTATATTGTAGAGAGAGAAAATAGGAAAATATGATGTATAAATAATATAACAAGAAGCCCATACATGTAAAAAGGAGTATACAATGTATATATAATAAATAATAGACACATTTCATTTCGTATTCAAGAATTTTGAGCTGAGCTGCATGGTGTAAACAATGAAAAACTCGGAGCACCTGTCACCCATTGCTTCTGTTACAGTGTCTGGTGTACTGAAGAATGCTGAAACAATTATCGAAGGTAAATCCTGAATTGAATGTATATATTACATGTATGAGATATCAAATCATTTCCGCCGTATAGGGGTATAAAAACACATTCATCTTTTTTGTTCAAGATTATTTGTGCCTCAGTCTTGAAAAAAATATATTAATGGAGATAATGAAAAAGAAGTCATATCCCCTTTGTTTAAAATTCTGACTCTTTAATTAGAGAAAATGGCGACTGTGCTATAACGAGCATTGCTTAGAAGTAAAATATTCTGGGTCGAAGACTTGGCAATGTTGTCGTTGTAGATATAGAAGAGGAGAAGAAGATGGCATTGTTTATTGTTGTGGTGATGATAGGGGTGATTTTTGCGGTGCTAGGGGCTGGAATGACTATTTTCTGGGTTTATAGACGAACAAACTCCAGTTCCTATCGCTGGTACCGACAGGGTGACCAACAGAGACTCCAGGCTACGTTGAGAAGTAGTGGAAACGTCAAGCAAAGCAAAGCTTGACCAGGATGTGACCAAGTTCTCTGTTGTGTTTCGTATAGCTGTTATTAGTTGTACATGAATAGGTGGATGTTGATGATTGAAATTTTTAAATACAATTTTATGAATTACAAACCACGAAATTCTCTTTTTATTGAAGAGAAAAATATTTGTGAAATAGGTACAGATATATTTAGATGTAAATAATTAAAAGGTATTTTAAAATGTATAATAGTGAAGAATCTATCATGAAAAACAATTCCTAGAATTCTAGCTTATCATTATGAATATTAGACGTTCTTCGTCTTCATGTACGCTGTCCTTTTACTTCCGAAACAGGAAGCTGCGTACAGAAGCGAATCCATACTTTTTCCTGGTCAACTTAAGCTGACAGACAAATGGAAAGATTTAAGTAATTCAGATTCCGAACAAATTCAAGGACTGTAGAATCTCATTCTTATTATATACCCAACTGTGTATCACTCAAATTTACTGTTGATTTCACGCACTCATCATCTTTGCTAGCCAAGGTTTCTGATCCGCTACTCTCCTCACAAACCCTTGGCCTACGGTGTTAAAACAATTTGGGATTTTTTTCTCGAGTTGTGATTGGAGTTGATTGATATCTTTCGACCAGTCAGCATTTGCTTTTGTAAATGACGAAATCTGCTTTAGCCTCGGGAATGAAAAACACAATTAAACAACGATCCGTAAGATAACATGCCATTCTATAACTAGCTATTGTGTCATCCAATTTTAAGTTGATATGCAAATAATTTGATCAGAAATCTTCATTGCAGACGAAGATTTGCATCCTAAATAACAAATAAACATCGCTCGATACCGTCTTGTTCATTATTCTCTGAACACTTTAATTTTTAAATTCGCTTTTTATTTCTGTCGATGACGCTAACTGTGCGTGTGTTGTAAGATTCGAGATCACGTGACGTAAACGGTCCCGACTTTTGACAGCACCATAGGCCAAGGGTTTGTGAGGAGAGATCAGAAACACTTGGCTAGCGAAGATGCGCAATCATGTGACGGTGGGATCAGCACCCTGTGGTTTTCTGAATCCATATCACCCATCTCTAGTACACACACATTATTTTCTTGCGCACCAAGAAGTTCCATGAAAGAGTGTTTTGTTTAATAGTTAAAAGTTGTATAATTGGTCTCAAAAGTTTTTCTTTAATATATTTAGCTAATAATAGAGGGGTATATAATAAATTTATCATCATAACAGTAACTTGATCCGAAGAGCCGTACCTATCACGTCAAATTGACAGGAGCGGATCATCAGATCAAACTCGACGATTCGCGTCTCGGTTAATTGGATGATCCATGCCTTTCAACTCGACGTGATACGACTCTTCGGATCAAGTTGCTGTTATTATTATTATAATATTTATGTAATAACTCGACACAGAATTTCTTTTGGAAAAGGGTGTGTCATGGCTTCAATAATATGTCGTTGGAGGATCATGATCACAGGGGTTTCAAGAGATTTGAAACTTCGTGTTTTGCTTAATCTCATACAGCACGGATTGCAAAAATTCACACAGAGGAATTCATTACCATCAACCGTAACTGTTTGGATAATGGTGTTCAGAATTATTGTCTATACCATAACTTTGATTCAGAAGACACTTTCCAGCAAGGCTGGTTGATGACCACTGATCCTTGACTTAGTGATTAAAACAAGATCTGACTATGTGTATATAGAATTCTTCACCAAATCTTTGTACAATGCAGGATTTGTTAACACTTACTCTTGAGGATCCTCTAAACACTCATAATTTTTTACATTGAGAAAGAAAAGGTGTAAATATTGAATTAAGCTTTTTCATTTTCAACAGACTACCACTTATACATGTATTTTTATCCAGCCAGGAAAAGTGTTCAAAGACAAGTGTTGGTGAACAGAAATCCATGTTGCTTACTTAATGTAAAATGGGGGAAATATATACAAATAAACTGTTTTATTTTATTTTTAATTAATTAATTTATTTATTTTGATTAATTTTCCTGATGATAAGGATCTTCACAATCTCTATCCAGAGTTGTCCTTCCTTTTACTCACGAAGAATGAGACATAAATGTATCATGAAGAAGTTTATCTTTAATTAAAAAAGAAAATTTTAAAGGATACAAAAAATCCTTTGTCAAAAACGATTAAAAACCATACATTTTAAGTGAATAAAATGTGCAGTTGATAAAAATTAAATCCAGGAGCCAGCTCCCAAAGCTTTGCTTTCGACTCAAGGGGGGAGGGGGGCTTGCCCCAGCAGTCTACATCAAAATGTCCCTAGCTACGCGTCTGCAATAACATTAATATTTTCAAGTAATAAAAATAATTAAGGGTATTCATTTTTATGATTTTTTTTTCCAAACTGTTCAGTTCAAGGATAAAATCATATCTGATGTATATCAGATAAGGGTGAAACCTATGCTCTAGCACTAGGAAATAAAAAGCCTTTCTCGTCAAAGAAAACACGATGGACAATCAAACCTTACTGTAAGACTTGTCAAAGCCCGATAAGTTGACTGGGCATGGCAAGGTAAAGTTATAATGATTGATAAGTATGGCTATAAAATTTAGAGGTAGCAGCATTTTTTAAATGGAATTCTGTAGATAAACTTCAAAATTGTGACGCCACTGTTATTACATCACTTCTTTTTTTTTTCGAATAAAAAATGGTAGGAATTTATAAAATGTGAGAGGAGTTTGAGGAAGAAAGTATGACAGATTGACGAACGGACCAGGATGACAACAATACACCCAAACTTTCTTTAAAATGTGTTTGTGAAATGTAAAAACACATGTTTATGTACCAATATTTCTGAAATCTTAAAATGTGGTGGATGTTTTTCGTTAAATTCTTTATATTTGGTATCAAAATCTGAGATTTTCTTAAAAATGCAGATAGCCTATTCATCTTTTTGGAATGTGATAAATGGTGCACTGTAGATGTGCAATAAGGTTTTATAATTTTCATTTTCACAGTGGCGCTAACTGGGGGTTGAAAAAGACTGTTTTGTACAAAAACCTGTTCCCTGAATTCCTATATAATTCTATGAGGTAGTCAAATTGTATTTTGGATTGTTATTGTTACAACGTAATGGTGATGTACTCTACTCCTGTCGATGTGCAATATTGTTCCAGATGATTGGTGTCCTGTTTTCACCCAAGGGAGGATTTAAGGGGGAGGGGTTCGAAAAGAATCCTTTTTCTACAACACTAGAACTCCTCTGACATTTAATGCAGTAGCCAATTAATCTTTTGAAATATGAATTGTGATGTTCTGTAGATGTGCAATAAGGTTTCAAAATTTTTATTTTCACCGTGGCCAATTAGGGTTGAAGGACAGTGTTTTTCTACAAAATCTTCTTCTTCAAACTCCTCATATTTAACACAAAAGCTATCTTCTGAAATATGATAAGTGGTGTTCTGTAGATATGCAATGAGCTTTGAGAATTTTCATTTACAGCTTTTGGGCAAATTGTGAGTCGAAAAATGACATTTTTCTACAGAAATCTGGTTCCTAAACCTACTGTTTTATTTTATGAAGTAGCCAATTCATCTTTTGAAATATGAATTGTGATGTCCTGTTCATGTGCATGAAGGTCTGGGAAATTTTATTTATAATCTATGATCCAATTTGGGGTTAAAAAACGGCGTTTTTGTACGAAAACATATTCACTGAGTTCCTTTTTAATTTATGAAGTAGTCAAATTATAGTTTGGTATGTTAATGTTGATGTTCTCTACTCCTGTAGATGTGCAAAAGTGCTGCAGAAGTTTCTTTACCCTGCCGGGGGGGGGGGGGGGGGAGGTTAAGGGAAAACCCCTCTTTTATTTTTTTTTTTTAAACAGTATAGTCAAATCATCATTTAGAACATAGTTGGTTCTGTTCTGTAGTTAAGTCACTTATTATAAGAGGGCTAAAGTTTAGGCAACACCGATCTTTCAATTGGCGTCATAATTTCATAAATATTATGAATTCAGTAGAAGATTATCCCCGGACACTTTGTCAGAATGGATTAAATGTATCAGATGGATGTTGAAATAGCAAGCAGTTGAGGGGCAATATGAAAACCATTTATCCTCCTGTCTTCGACAATGCAGGAGGGAAACAAGAAATAGACATTGAGTAGATTCCACGATCAGTATACTGGTCCCCGCTGACAAAGCAGGTCACAATATTGTCTTTGTTTGGAACGCTCATTATTTGAGTTGTATTTTAGTGGAACTAGGATTTAATTCTGCAAGTGGTAATCCAACATACCATTAGTTCCCTTTCTAAGGAGGAAGTTCTTCAAAACCCTATGTCAGTTTTAAATATTTTTAGTATTCCCAACAATCAAAATGAATTTGAATTACTATATTTCTAATGGATTCAAAATCTCCATAAAAATCCTTACAAACAAAGATACATTGCGGGTTCTATTAAATGTTCTATGAAGCCTCTTACATTACTCCTCACTAAAATATTTACAGCAGTGAAGGAGAAACTTCAAGAGTACTGTACAACTGTATATTCGAGAAGTGGCGTAAATCAGATGTGGATACTTAAAAACTCCAAGAAACTTTTAGAAAATTTGAAATCACAAAATTTTAACAAACTCAATAACTTCAAAACATTCGACTTTTCAACACTTTATACAACCATACCCAACGATAAATTAAAGTCCAGGCTTTTGACATCATAGACAGCTGCTTTTTCAATAAAAATGAACTTTTAAATATACTTACCTTGTCATTTGCAAAATTATCTTGTTAAAAACATTCTGATTGTACACACAAGTACATGTATTTGAAGTTGATATTAAAAAGATGCTCAAGTTTCTGATGGACAATATATATGTAGATTTTGGAGATCAGGTCTTCCAACAATCTGTTGGAATTCCCATTGGTTCCAATTGCGCCCCCTTATTAGCAGACCTATTTTTGTATTTATATAAAGCAGAATTTATTCAAAAACTTCTACATGAGAAGAAGAAAACACTTACTGTTATCTTCGAATTCAATACGACATTTAGATACTGTATATCGACGACGTATTATCAATTAACAATAGTTACTTCCATTCATATGTCGACTCAATATATCCCAGTGAACTTGAAATAAAAGATACCACAGAGTTGGATGCATCTGTTTCATATTTGGACATTTTACTAGAAAAACACTTTAATGCTAAACTTACAACAAAGGTTTATGATAAATGATAAGTGTGATGACTTCAATTTTTCAATCGCCAACTTGCAGTACTTATGTAGCAATACCCTTATCACCTGCATATGAGGTTTTTGTTTCCCAGTTGATTCGAAACGTAAGAGCATGCTCTTCGTTCGAACAATTTCTAAAACGAGGCAAGCTATTGACAAATAAATTGATGAACTAAGGACACAGTCTCGTTTGAAGTCATCATTTCGCAAGTTTTACGGTCGAAACAGTGACCTTGTCGCACATACAACCTATCATTAAGTCAAATGCTGACTGATGTTTTTCATACTAATTGTTAGACCATTACTTATACACGGAACTGTCTACGGATTTTCCGGGTTTTTTTTTTTTATTCGATCATGACAAGGAGCACACGGCGAGTGTGACCGGTCGGCAGGGGATGCTCACTCCTCCATGGCACCTGATCCCACCTCTAAATATTGAGGTTCGTGTTTGCTCTGCACCAAATTTGTATCGTTTCATTGGACTTTCGAGATTGAATACTGTTCGTTATCTTCATATTTTATTCTACACAACCATCTTCCACAGAATTCTCTTATATTTACACAGTAGCCAATTCATCTTTCGGAATATGATGAGTGGTGACCTGTAGACATGAATTAGGTTTGGAAAATTTCATTTTTGCCAATCGGGCCTTTTTAGCGTAAAAAATCCTTTCTAAAACTTTTTCTTTTGAAAAAAAAAACATAAAGTTTACATCATATCGCTTACGTCTAACCCCCCCCCCCCGAGTGAAGTTCACTGTACAACAAGCATCCTCCATTCACAAAAAATCATCCTCAGACATTTTGTTACTATTTTGTAATGTCCCCCTTAATCTGGATATTTATTCATAATTTGGTAGTAGATATGTTACAGTGAATATGTGTAATCAGGAATTTCTTGTATTTACTAAATTTTACGAAATGCATGAAATTCCTATTTTGCTTAGGGAATACACGTATTTACTGATTTTAGTTAGGAAATACACGTATTTACTGACTTATTCAATACTTTTACACGTATTTACTGACTGTATTTTTGTGAGATAATTTAAAATATGAATCATAAAATATGAACAGATGCACAGTACATTCAATGTTTATTGAATTTCCTGACAAGCAAAAAAAAAAAATAATAATAAATAAGACGTGTTTGTGAAACACTGATGCCCCCGTATGGCAGCTTATGGCGAAGGTTAAAGTTTCTCAAATGCAAGTCAAAATCCAGGCCAAAAGATAAAAAAATGTTGGTACCCAAAGAAAGGTTTTGTCTCGAGAAATATACCTGTGAAATTTGAAAGACCTAGCTGCAACTGTTCAAAAGTTAGGGCGATGGTTAAAGTTTTTTAAAAGTAAGTAAAACGTCAAGGTCAAAGTGGTTGGTATCCAAAGGAAGGTCTTGTCACAAGGATTACATATATGAAGTATGAAAGCCCTAGCACCAACCATTCAAAAGTTATGGCCAAGGTTTAAGTTTTTCAAAAGTAGGTCAAACTCCTATGTCAAGGTCAAAGGGTCAAAGTGGTTGGTATCCAAAGGAAGGATATGTCACAAGGAAAACATATGTGAAGTAACAAAGCCCTAGCATAAACCATTCAAAAGTTATGGCCAAGGTTAAAGTTTTTCAAAAGTAGGTCAAACTCCTAGGTCAAGGTCAAAGGGTCACAGTGGTTGGTGTCCAAAGGAAGGTCTTGTCACAAGGATTACATATGTGAAGTATGAAAGCCCTAGCTCCAACCTATCAAAAGTTACGGCCAAGGTTAAAGTTTTTCAAAAGTAGGTCAAACTCCAAGGTCAAGGTCAAAAGGTCAAAGTGGTTGGTGTCCAAGGAAGGTCCTGTCACAAGGATTACATATATGAAGTATGAAAGCCCTAGTTCCAACCATTCAAAAGTTATGACCAAGGTTAAAGTTTTTCAAAAGTAGGTCAAACTCTAAGGTCAAGGTCAAAAGGTCAAAGTTGTTGGTATCCAAAGGAAGGCCATGTCACAAAAAATGTACATGTGAAGTTTGAAACCCCAAGCACCAACTGTTCAGAAGTTATGGCTAAGGTTAAAGTCTCATAAAAATTTGCAAAAGTGGGTCAAACTCCAAGGTCAAGGTCAAAAGGTCAAATATGATGGTATCCAAAGAAAGGTCTTGTCACAAGGAATACACATGTGAAGTATGAAAGTCATAGCTCCAACCAATCAAAAGTTATGGGCAAGGTTAAAGTTGACAACAGACAGACAGACAAACAGACAGACAGGACAAAAACAATATACCCCCGGGATCTTTCGATCCGGGGGCATAAAAAATATATAAAAAGCAAAGCAATGACACCTTAACTCCTTTCCAAAGAGGTAAAAAACTATTTCGTGGTGGTGATTTTGGGGTCCATGTTTTCTAGGGGGTTCAAAGTCATTTTTATGCATTTTTTATTTGCTTCAGTATATACTTTTAAAAACTCTGCAAATTCCGGGGGCGGGGGGGGGGTGGGTCCGGACCTCCCGACCCCCTCTAGATCCGGGCATGTGGCATTTCTTATTTTGCTAGATACAATGCTATTTGGCATTCATTGACAGTAAATTAAACCCCTGAAGCATCTTATTTGCAAATAAAACAATTCTTATGCTGTCTCTGAAAAATGCCCCCCAAAAATTGTAAAATACATATAATGATACGAAACTAAAGTCTGTGTTTCAATGATGAAACTTTACTTTAAGGCATTTTCCACCCTCACAATTTTAATCTTTTTTTTTCTAAGGATATACATAATTATAGATGATTAGCAAGTGAATAAAATTCGAAAAGATTTCTAGGAACCACGTTTTGTAGAAAATTGTCGGTTTTTTTTTTTTTTTTTTTTTTTTTTTGTCAACCTCCAGTTGTCACTTAGGTTGAAAAGGGAAAATCCGATATTCCTTATTGTACATCTACATGGCACCACCAATAATATTCCAAAATATGAATTGGCTACTACGTAAACTATGAGAGGAGTTATGGGAACCAGGTTTTTGTAGAAAAATTGGCCTCCAGGATGAAAAAAAATTGAAAATCTAAAAATTCTTAAAAATCTTATTTCGTAAGTTCTATGGTCGATACAATGACCTTGTCAGCAAGTACAATTTATCGTTAAGTCAAATGCTCACTGGCGTTTTTCATGCTAATTGTTAGGCCATTATTTACACACTGAATTGTCGACAGATTTTTCTGTTACTACCCGATCATGACAATGAGCACACGGCGGGTGTGACCGGTCGACAGGGATTGCTCACTCCTTCATGGCACCTGATTCCACCTCTGATGTTTTGGAGGTCTGTATTTGCTCTGCTCCTATCTTGTATTGTTTAATGGACTTTTGAGCTTGAATACTATTCGTTATCTCCATGCATTCCGTTCATATCTACAGGGAACACCTAGAAAACTAAAAAAAAAAATGAACTGTATACTCTTAAAATCTAAAAGAAGATCCTTCGCACACAGACATGGATCAGATTAACCATCTCATCTATTTCAAGATTCTTTACAAAAGAATCTCTTTGGTCAGTTTTTTCTTGTTTTGTGACGTTTTATAACCGAAAAGGGAGTAAAATCGAAAACCTCGACGTAACGGATTTTACAAAGGCTATATTGTCTGAATTTTTGAACAAAAAAAGTTCAATTTCACTAAACAGAAATTAAATTACAATTGTGCCTATAATGACTATTTGTCTGAAAAAATTGAAAATATAAAAAAAATCCTGTCTCACGAGTGAAATAAATTCCATATCCAACCACAAAACATTGAATTTTCTGTTTATTACATTTCTTAAATTTCCTTTTGCCTTTGTCTTTTCTTACCATAGTATCCCCCTAAAGAGATTACTGCAATTGTCAGTCAACAACGATCCTTTTGGTATACCGATCCCAAAAGACACAAGTTAAATCAACTGTCAGGAGTTTTTTTGCAAAGTAGGTCAAAGTCCAAGGTTAAGTGGACTGTAACGCTGGTATTTTTCAAATGTTTTATGGCAAACAGTGCACATGCTAAATATCATATGCTTACCTCTTTAAATGACAAAAATAAGCTGTTTATCGGCACAATGATTTATTTTGAATGAAGGTCAAAGATCAAGCTCAAGGTTCACGAGATCAATAATCATAATATTTTACAAAAGCCCAAGTGCTAGGCAATATATTTGCAAAATATCGAATCAATACCTGTTACCCTCTTACAGACGGACAGCCAAACAGACAGACAGACGCCGGGTAAATTGATCCCTAAGTGTCACTCTTCTCTGCAGGCGACACAAAAAGTATATAACTTTTGACCCCCCCCCCCCATAAAACTCATAGAAAAAGCGGGTATTTTAAGGGCCTGTGGGGTTACATGATGCACTTTCTGAATCGCAACAGGAATATGTATTAACATCGACCTAGACGTGTATTTTTTTCAAGCTGTTTTCTGACAGATTTTTAGTTACCAGTAACTGTGATTTATGTACAAAATCCTTGAGCTTACACTACAGTTGTAATGTTTAACACAATAAGGACAATTCTGCTATTCAGAGGATATTTCAGTCATTTCAAAATTTTGAAAAAAGAGGGCGGAGTTAAGTTGAATACCAAGTGCCTTGTCATTGATTCGAAAATTAAGTAGGATAACTTATTAGCAATTTTATAGCTTTAAAAGAATATTGCAATCAACAGATTAATATGCAACTCTTTTTTATTCCCAATATTGACAAACTAAAGGAAAACTATCAAACTTGATAACAATTTATATGCTTATCTAAATCCATACGCAAGATTTTATTGACATTTTCGTACATTAGATACCCTCCATGTATTTACACAGAGTATTGAATAAAGGCGCTGATTTTGAAATCCTTGTGTTCTAGATTTTTACATTTACTATCTGGAAGTATTGACACTTGGAGATTTAAATACAGGTATGAGGCATTGAACATTTTTTACACACAGAAAATGAAGGTCGTTTATCTAAGTACTGGCACTTTGGTAAAAATGATTAACAAAACACAACTATGGGACATATTTTATGCAATTTCACTGATCGATGAATATTATACTTTAACAAGTGAACAAAAATCAAGTTAGAATCACACTTTTAAGCATAAATCAGTCCTCTAGTACATGTAACTGTTATACATGTATTAGTTTTTTGTAACCAAACAGGTGTGCACTTCTCACACTTCTAAGTATCTGTTCGTTTCTAACATTCCAGTGAATAAAGCAAACCAAGTCAAATTCCAGTGAATAAAGCTAACCAAGTCTTTGGACTACTTCTTTCTGTACATTTTCCCTTTCATCGTAGCCTTAGAAGTAACGGCCTCCATAGTCTGAAAAACACAACAGATAAACGGGAAAAAACCAAGACAAAGGTTATTGTAACAACTATGTTTATGACAAAAGCGGATGCAAACCCTTTGCTTGTTACAAAGCCATATTGTTTAACCAAGAAATTCAAAATAATGAAAAAGGAACTGGTTGGTAGGGTTATACGATGCAAGATTTTTAGTGCCTGAAAGTTTGATAATCTTCCACAAAATGAATCCTAAACTGTGCTGAATCGGGTCAAAGTTCAAGACAATCAAGTCAGCTATTGAGTTTCCTCGATGCTACAACTTATGTTTTTTATCACCTAATCAATAATTAACTCTTTTATGATAGCTTACAAGTATTTTTTTTTTATAAAATAAAGAACTTACAACATCCATAATATCTCCATTGACCTTTCTGGTGATGATGAATTCTCGGTTTTTGCCGTCTTCAGTATTCGTAATCTCGTGTTCTTTGATCTCACAGTCGCTTATTACGGTGAATGTTGCCTGAAAATATTGTCCAGTTTACTATACAAATATTCTATATTGCTAGGTAATCGGAATAAATATGAATTGAATGGAACTTGGGTAGATCGATGCTTGACACTGAATGTGACAAAAATAGGTAAATCACTTAAAAACAAAATGTGAAGTATCGTCCTCTACATGATATTTTTTCTCCTCTGTAAACATATTGGTTATTTCAAAAGATATTCTTTGCACTTTTCAGGCTTTTGATGCTAAACACAGTAAATACAGTAATGAAATTCAGAATAAATACACAACTGCGCTAGCCCAAACGGTCGCAGTGTCAAACATAAAAGATCATGAACAGATTTCATTTCATTCTTAAATTGATATATGAAGACTTGTGAGCTTGTTTTTAGATTTCCAGATACTGACTGTCAACAGAAAATGTTGCATATTCTTAATTTCAAGGAAATGAATTTACCTTAACATCAGATCCATCAGGACCTTTTGTGTCAAACTCTTTTCCGATCTGAATGTCGCACGTCATGGGGTTGTCGGGATACAGTGAAGTGAGCCATGTAATTTTCCAGTTTTCGCCGTTTACTTCGTATGTTAACGTAGTTCTTGCTCCCCTGTATTTTTCCTTGTATTCTCCCAGTCCTGGGATACAACAAATATCACTTACTTAGCAGTGTTTAATTGTAGAACATTCATCTATATCAACTTTATTTGGTTTTAATAAAAAAAACCGTTTTATTGAAAAGAAGTTTCATGTCTAAGAGGAGCAGAGGGTGGACTTGTATTTTCAGGATTCAGTTCTCATTTACATCAGTATTTCCTCGATAGATATTTTTTATTCAAACGGAATCCATACAAAAATCATTGTAGATCTTTGAAGAATATGAAAAGCACATTACAAATCGTCCTATGTGCTGAACAACGTAATACAATAGAGTTGAGAGTATTAAGGCTGAAGGCGAATTCCAGAAAACATCGTCCGTACAATAAAACCCAGGTTTGGGTAATTGATTTAGTTTTATAAATCAGTGAAAAAAACTTTGCAATTTATTCAGCGAAATGTCAACACCACCATCGACAGCAAGGCGATATATTAATAGAGACCGGGGCGACAAAATTGTCTCTACCGACTGAGCTACCGTCACGGTTTGTACAACCGAGAGTACAAAAACCTGAAATCAAACAATCTTTACCCCCACCCCTTTCAGTGGTAACATGATAATAGCGTAAAATTCGGACACGTTCAGGAAAGTATTCCTGGAACATTTGTGCCGTCACAGCGATATTAATACAAGTAAGTTGCGATGTCGCCGGTCAACATCAGTGGTTGATGAAATCATTTTAGCTCACCTGATCTGAAATCTCAAGTGAGCTTTTCTGATCACCAGTTGTCCGGCGTCCGTCTGTAAACTTTTAACATTTTCGACTTCTTTTTCAAGAACCACTGGGCCAATTCTAACCAGTCTGCACAAAGCATTCTTGGTTTAAGGGAATTTTAAAGTATACAAATGAAGGGCCTTACCCGCTTCCAAGGGGAGATAATCAAGAAATGACAAAAATAGCATGGGGTCATTAAAAAAATCTTCTCAAGAACTATAGGGCCAGAAAAGATGAAGCAAAATTTTACATTGAAATATACAAGAAAAGTCTTTGATTTTTTTCTTTTCAAGAACCACTTGAATAAAAAAAATGAAACTTATGTGCAAGCTTCCAGACATAATGTAGATTGTAAATTGTTCAAATCATGAACCCTTGGGGTTAGGATGGATCTTCAATAAAGGATCAATTTTTTACATTGAAATATATAAGAAAAATCATTAAAAATATCTTTCTCGAGAACCACTGGACCAGGAAAGATGAAACTTATGTGAAGGCTTCCTTTGGTAGTGTAGATTCTTAAATTTTAACTCATGGTCCCCGGAGGTTCCGTGGGGCCACAATAGGGGATCAAAGTTTTGCATAGAGTTATATAAGAATTTTATTTAATCTTTTAAAGAAATACAGTAGAACCATTAATTTGAACCATTCCCATGTTGTGTGAATTTATTTATTTATTTTTTTAAAATTTGAAACCCAGGTTAGAGTTGATCAGTAGTTCAGGATCAAATTTTACATATTAAATGTATACGGGAAAAGATTTTTCTCCTCCGTAATTGCAAGTTAGGATTGGGCCATAATATAGGGTCACAATTTTTTCAAGGAAATTTAAATATCATTCAAGAATCGGATGAAGAACAGCGTGGTTAAAGTAACTGAGGTGAGCGTTGTGGCCCTTGGGTCTTTGTTCTATTCCAAGGATTATGGATGTCGATGAAAATATCGTTAGACTCATGTTAAGATATATAGCGAAATAAACGTCCATGTAAATAGTGTTATCTTTTTCTACTTTGATTGAAAGAAAAGAATTCATTAGTTTTTTCTACACATTGCTTTGCAGGGATTCATAAAAAATACAAACAAGTCTTGCATGTACATCTGTTCGATTGACGGGTTACCTGATGGGGAAAAATTACGACTAATAGGTTAAAAAAATTATGCGATTGCCATCCATAGATATAAGCATGTTAAAACCATAAAAGCATAGAATATTTTCCTGAAAAAATGTACTAAAAGCCACTAACCTATTGCATCCATGAAGGCTTCATAGCTCGGATCTAATTCTCTATCCTCCCATGTTCCATTGAATTTAGACATTTTTCAGAAAATTGAAATTCGTGCAAGCCTCGCCGGTTAAGGTAAACTAAGCTTAGGCTTGTCTGCTACATGACTATATAAAATTGCATAATGTGTATTTCTTATCACTTGAAAACAATACGGTGACCCGTTGAGGTCCTTATATTTAAGACCAACGTTTTTATTAAAGTTACCGTACTAGAATTTTACCTAGATTTGCAGACACATTTCCTAAGGTTTGTTAAAACTTTACACTTTAGCAATAAATGATTTTTGTACTCTCTTGTCTGGGAATTCTATTAAAGTCACCGTACTAGATTTTCACCTGGATTTGCAAGTCTGGTAAAACTTTACACTTTAGCAATGAATGATTTTTGTACTCTCTCTCTCTCTCTCTCTCTCTCTCTCTCTCGTCTTTGAGGCTTTTTTTTTTTAAATTAGTCTGTTCAATGCTTCAAACACGAAAGACATTTGAAAGCGCAACCCAGTTGTATATGTAAAGATGAATCATTCAATTGATTGAACCAGTGCCGTGTTTTGAATTTTGTGCGGCTTAAAATAATATTGTGTGATCACTTGATTATTTAATGAAAACAGCTAAACGATCTAAATTTATAATTAGGATAATTCAACTTTTGTTCTAAAAAGAAAATACTGAATCCTATAGTCTTCGAAAGTTTTGATGATGAGAGCTGGAGTTAACTTTATTTGTATGATCATATTTTACATACATGTACAGTTACCAAATAAATGTTCTACAAGAAAACACCATCAACACCATCAACAACAAAAACTTTTTATGAAGTTTGAGAACATACTGAGCATAGCATATTTATTACATAAATGATTTTTTTTGTCTCATAAAACTTTTTAACTATGCAATGGTTTAGAAGAATGTGTCTTGGATACTTAAAAAAGTCTAGCAAAATTGCCTCAAAATCAAAATTAGTTTTTCCTTTTTTTTTCCTTTGAAACGAAATCACTAACGTGTAGGATGTATCCCTGTTCTTAAATGAACACTATGACTTTGTCATGAGATTTTATATCTTTATATCTATATTTTAAAATTATATATGACAAGCCTTTGATCTAACAAGAGGTCCTTGTGCCACAATGCTTACCTGAGTCTTCTAAAGAACTCAATGTTCTTTAGCAGCAGATTTTGCCCTATATATTCCTATGTAAAATTTTGATATCCTGTTGTTGATCCAACCTACCCCTGGGGGTCATGATTTGAACTTGTAAATACACTACCTGAGGAAGCTTCCTATAAATCCTATAAATACTAATCACCCCTTTGCCGTTCTTGAAGATTTTGAATTATTTTTTCCATATCTTTATTCCTATGTAAAATTTTGATCGTCCCTTGTGTCCCACCCTATCCCTGGGGGTCATGATTTGAACAAATTTGAAGCTACTCTACCTAAAGATGTTTCCAAATCAAGTTCATTTTTTGGAAGAGTTTTTGAAGATTTTTCCTTTGTGAAACTTTGATCGCCCATTGTAGCTCCATACCCCACCTATCCCCTCTTTCAGACCATGTTTTGAACAATTTTGAATGTACACTTCCTGGGGATGCTTCCATACAAAATATGACTATTCCCGCCTTTGCTGTTTTGAGAAAAAGGTTTTAAAAGATTTTTATATTCTTATCTAAAAATGTAAAACTTTGATATTCCATTATGTCCTCACCCTTCCTCCACCGACGGTCATGATTTGAAGAATCTTCAATCTAAGCTATGTAATGAAGCTTTCACATAAGTTTTAACTCTTCTGATCCAGTGATTCTTGAGAAGATTTTTCCTATATATATTTCTGTGTAAAATTTTGTCTTTGTGGCCACATCATACCCCTGGGGGTATATGATTTGAACAAATTTACATGTAAATCGACACCACTTAAGGATGCTCCTATTTCAATATGACTATTCATGCCTTTGTTGTTTTTGAGAAGAAGATTTTAAAGGATTTTTTCCTATATATTTCTATGCATAATTTGGATCATCCATTGTGGCCCAACCTATGCCAGGGGATCATGTTTTGAACAACTTAAATTTACAATACCTGAGAATGCTTTGACATAAGTTTCATCTTTTTTGGCCCAGTGGCTCTTGAGAAGATTTTTAAAAGATGCAATTAAATTTTCAGTAATTCTTAATTATCTCCCCTTGGAAGACGGCATGACTCTTCATTAGAAAAATTGGAATCCCCTTTATCCAAGGATATTTTGTGATGAGTTTGGTTCAAATTGTTCCAGTGGTGCCTGAGAAGAAGTCGAAAATGTGAAAAGTGTACAGACAGATAGATCAGGAAAGCTCACGTCTGCCTTTGGCTCAGGTGAGATAAAAAACTATGAGTAAATCCACAGATACTGGTAAATGAATGAATTCATTAAATTTTCAACCAGAGCATGTAGAGAAAATATTGTTTCAAATGGTTTTGTAGTACTGGATATAAAACCGAATGGATTTGTCATTATCGAGGTTTTTAATGTAAAAAAGGATTATATGCATTAAAATACAGTTTTGTGTGGTCAAGGAATAATGAGCGGAGCTTCAGTTTATAATCATTGTAAATCTAAATTGCATTGTGTGTTAATTTTAAACAGTGCATGTTTTTAAGTTTCTGGATTACACATTACGTTGCCCGACACCCGAATATGCAGGATTATGTTTGATATATCGACGTTGTGTTTTTCTTTATATGGTCTAAAATATTCTTTTAAGAAATCAATACAAGGTTGAAAATTTAAAGATAACTGTTTGTCTGGACGAATGAGTCATTTATTTCAAGGTCAGATCTAGATCTACGCTATCTTTCACTGAGGGTTTTTCTTAAGGCTCATCAAGTTTAAGGATAGTTAGAGAACAGATGATACAAACCAAAAAAAATAGATACCTGCATTGATACATGTATACATTTTTTAACTTTTTCTGGTAGTAAATGATGAAAATATAAAATTTCTGCAATCATCCTTTTAAATCTATACAACTTTTAATCACTTTATAGGACATTAGTGAAACTTTGAATGAAAAAATTAAAATATATGCAGTTAACGTTATTCATTTTACTTGTATGGTGTTATTTTCATGATTTTTTGAAAAAAAAAGTGTTTGTATCATTTGGCCTTGAATTATGAATAGCTTTAAGGATAGCAACATTCGCATGTTTAATACTTTCATCTCCATATATGAACTCTTTATACAAACTCGTATACAAATGATGCAAAATTAAATAAATTCAAAATCGTGTGAGATTATAACATTAATTTTGTTTATACAAGTTACATGATTTTGAACAATGACAAGGTATTCAAGCACTTTAAAATTACTCAATCTCTGTAGATGTCGGACTATTCCTGTTTTAACATGTGTTTATACACTGGAATGGCTCATTGGGCTTGTGGCATACACCAAAATGGCCCACCCACGGGCTTGTGGAGTTCACCAAAAATGGCTCCATGGGCTTGCGGCATAAACCACAATAGGTAATTGGGCTTGTAGCATAAACTACAATAGATGATTGGGCTTGTGACATAAACTACAATAGATAATTGGGCTTGTGGCATCAGTGGGTTTGTGGCATAAACCAGAATGGATCATCGGGTTTTTTGCTAAGCAAGGGACGCAGACACAGGATGGGATTCAAATTCCAGATAAAGTAATCAGGAAACAAATTTAATTTTTATCGAGAGCATTTAGGAAAGCTTTCTATTAATTATACTCAAGTTTCTTCAGGTAATGTAGAGTTAATTTTTTTCTGATTCTGACCTAAATCCAGGGTAGGTCCATGATTGTGTTGGAGCGATTTTCAAATGGGACCTTCAAGGATAAAAATACTATTTAGAAATAACAAGTCTCAAGTTTGTAATTGCAGTGCACATTTCAAATGTTCGTGCTCCCCTTGTCGATGAAGCCACTGAAGGGGCTTGTAAAATTATGTATTTTCAAACGCCCTAAATAATTGTTGATTTAGGTTTGACAGAAAAAATATCCTTAAAAAAAGTAAATAAAAATAATATTTAATGTTAAGAAAACATGCTCCTCAAGTACAACAGTGCTCTACTTTAAAAATGTACACATGTATGCTATGGATTTGAACAGTGAAAATGTTCCATTCAAAGCCATCCATTTACCTTATACAGTGTACCCACAGTCTAAAAATTCGTCATCAGAGCTTCATTGTTAAGGTGGAAGAAGAGTGTTCTTTTATCAAGTGAATGGTGTGGCCCACAGGTGACTTTTTTTTAGATTTAAGTTTTGATAATTCATTAAGGTTTTTTGCTGAAATTATCCTCTTTCTTTCTTTTCTTTTTTTAAAATATTGTCAGTTGATGAAAAGGTCATTTTTCTAATTACTAAATTATAATGATTTTTTTGTTGTGAAGTTATTTTATTCGTTTCACATTTACAAGTGGAAATACATTTCATTTGTTCTAACCTTATAGAATATCGAACACAAACGATTTTTATTTTCAAGCGTTCATTACTACTGAATATTTCAGTGGAAATATTTTTGACCCAGAAGTACATGTAAATGGAAAATGTCAACCGTAGTCAGCAGGGAGTTTTTTCCTATGATCAAGTATAAGTCCTGAAATTTAATTTTATAGATAAGTTTAAACTTTAGATTTAATTTTTTAATGTAACATTTATATTGACGATAGAACACATTTTGTAGAATTGTACATTAATGTTTGTTACTTTCTTAATAATTCTAAAGTTAATACACTATAGTAGAAAAATCCAATGGCCTCATACATGTTATAGCAAATAATAATTAACTATATTTTGATATACATTCAATCTTGTTTATCTTTTGGATGAATGTTATGTGTTAAGAGCAAATAATTGTATTGATTACAAAATTGAGTCGATTTGTCAATATTAAACCTTTTGTTGTCAAAGAGAAAATAGGTCAGAACACATCGCTGCTACATCGACCTTCAAAAGGTCCTCTGTCTGAACATGCCGTATTCTAATTATTTACAGCTTTTACAATACATCTCAATCGTAGTTGTTGAATTTTTTTCCTGAAATGTTTTTGAGCAATTTAATCCATTTGATGTTTATAGTCATCTGCAGTGCATTTTAATTGTTTAAAGATCGAGGCGTTTAGATCTAAACATATATATAGATGTATCGTTGACATTCTAATTTTTCTGTAAGGATTATGCCACAATATTCGCAATTTATCAAATACTTTCTACGCTCATTCTTCGGAACTGATCTTAAATTCATTTTACAAACAAATATCTGAAAACTACAAACAAGATAAGCTGAGAATAGAAATTCTAGAAGTAGATTAAAGATCCAAGTTTTCAAGTTTTCTGTTTGCAAATGCGTCATACTTAAAACATTTTAAAGAAAAACAAACACTCTGTCTTTTCAGTAATTTAATTTTTGCACACATCGCTTTTTTGGAACATAAGGGATTCATAATATGTAAATAGTCATCCAAGATTCCCGGAGATTTTTAGTGTGAGAAATTCTAAATATCAGTGTAAAGCTAGGAATCCGTTCTTCTTCTTTTTTTCTCAACCGCTCTAATGTTTTGTAATTGTCCGATTCGGGAGTTTGTAATAGACCTTCTGTTTGCTGAATTTGACATTTTGCTGGTACCTAATAGATCGGGCAAAACGAGGTCATTGGACTACTTCTTCCTGTACATTTTCCCTTTCATCGTAGCCTTAGAAGTAACGGCTTCAACCGTCTGAAAAACAACAAAATAAATTCATTTTCACCGTTCTTATGTTTGAGACAAAAGTTTGTTGAGGAATATTTCTAACAACGTTCAACTAGATATATATTAACGATTGTAAATTCAATAAATCTACGATTAGTTTAATTTTTTTCAAAAAATGAACTTGTTGACTTGTTAATTGCTAAGCAATTATCCGAAGAACCCTTGTTTTAATACTTGCAAAACTTTCCATACACATGAAATACCTAATATATTAAACCCATGCAAAACATGCTCTTTGAGCGTGCATTGCCATGTACAGGTAGATACACCGGCTAGGTTTAAAACACAGTAAAAACATACTCAACCAATCACTTTAATTTTTCTGACCACATCTTATTATTGCAACCCACCCTAATGATAATTAACACAAACAATCTTTTTTTCAGAAATCAGCAATGTATCTATTAGATATATGTTCATAGAGATAACTTTTGAATAATGTTTGCCAAAGTAACTGTAAAAAATTTGTAAGAATTTGTAATAACGCCATAAAATGTGTGCAAAAAAATGTATAGAAAATGGCAAAAAGTTGCATATTTGAACACCAACGAAATCCTGCAATTTCTTTATATTTAAGGAATCTATTTATTTATGTCATTTCTATATATTCCAAATCAGCCAAAATGTATGCATCAAATTTTTGTTGGTATTATGTATCCATACGACTACAGACACTTACAACATCCATAACGTCTCCGGTAACCTTTCTAGTGATGATGAATTCCCGGTTTTTCCCGTCTTCAAAATTTGTTACCTCGTGTTCCTTTGTTTCACAGTCGCTGACTACTGTGAGAGTTGTCTAAATAGAATTTGTACATTTCATGTTTAAGCAATCCAATTCAGATTCTTCGTGATGATTATGCATTGGATGAAATTTTTGTTAGTACGTCCTTCGTGCCTATTCAGTTTTGATTTTTGGCATTGATATTTAATTACTCATATCGTTTTATATATATTCCATTTTTTCAACCAAGTAACTAAATTATAAGAAAAATTCAGTAATACCTTTACATCGGAACCATCTGGGCCTTTACCATCAAATTCTTTTCCGACCTGAATGTCATATGTCATGGGATTATCCGGAAACAGAGAGGTTTTCCACGTCACCTTCCAGTTATTGCCGTTTATATCGTATGTTGCCGTCGATCTTGCGCCCATATATTTATCCTTGTATTCTCCTAATCCTAGTTAGAAAAAAATCTAAAGCCTTGAGCATTCAGCGGGAGTTATTCTTTTTATCTTATCAATGAACCAAAGGAATTATCAATTAAGATTAAAGGCGTCTCTTTTATTTACTTGTTTGTATTCAAACTTGATAGTGTTTCACACATTTTTTTGCAAATCAAAGGGATATATCTCGTTTATATAGATCCTTTAAAATAAATATTAGGCTATGCTTTACAAGAAAGTCTGTAAACACAATTTTTTTTCCCTAGACGCTAAGAAAATTATAAATTATTCTATTGGTTTTTTTTAAGATTGCATTTTATAAATGAGCGTATGAATAATACTTGTGTTAACATATATCTATGCATAAAGATTGTGATTTAATTAGAATTTGACACAGAATTATGTTGGGGTTTTTTTTTTATTTCCATGGGGAAAAGACCAAGCTCACAAATAATGATAAAAATAAGTATCGAAATTTGAACTGATTACAATTACGGGTTCATTACAATGTTTACTTACCTATCGCATCCATAAATGGTCCCATACTTGGGTCCACTTCTCTGTCTTCCCATGTTCCACTGAACTGAGACATTATGCAAAGGATTAGGAAACAGTGTTAACCTAGCTTTGACAAAGTAAATTGTGATCAACCAGTTCGTTTCATGGCCATTTAAAGCCTCAGGAGGATCTTAATTTCATTGGATGGTCAGTGTTTATTTGTTGATCGAAGGCTAAACGGTGGGTCGCTATTGGTCTTCAATATGCTAAATAAATTATAGATTTTTTTCTCTCGATGTTTGAAATTAACAACTGCATATTATGTGAAAAATTTATGAATTTATTGGAGTAGAAATATAAATTGGGGTGGAATAAAATAGTGTTGATTTCACTCAATTTAATTGTTTTCATTTACCAGTTGGAACTTAGGGTAGAGTCGATGATCGCTAGCATGGGAACTGAAGTTCTTAAACAAGGGTACAGCAAAGCGGATCATCCCATCGCAAAAAAGCAGATCGATCCCGATATAAATTATTACTTCCGAAACTTCCGATACACAGTCACTCCTCCACTCACCCACACGCGCGTTACTATATCCCCCATACTCCGTTCTGGGGGGATAATAAGAGTAATATAATAATTTCATTCTTGAGTCCTTATCAGCAGGTTTAAATCTTCATTGACTGAGATGGAATCATTTTACTATTGCCAATAAAATGCGTCGACCTTACCTAATGGACTTCAAATGGATGAAAAAAGGGCGTCAGAACGCAATTTGTTGGTAATATGTTGATAAAAGTTGTCCCCTGCTGCTTTTTCTAGGCGTATAAAACTGACAAAAAACGAACGACTACCAGACATGTACAAGCAATAGTCAACTAACGGTCTTCATCGTATCAGTAACGAATGAGTACCGTATAAAACGAATGCGCAATTCATGAGAAACTGACAATACTATTTTCTCAAGTTAGACTAACGGTCCTGCGGTCGGTGTCCAGAGTACGTCCGGTTTATTTAACGACCAGTAATTTGTCCACTTGTGATCCAAAGGAAATCAACGTAAGCAAAACGGTCAAGAATAGGAGAAGCTCATGAGTTGTGTACAAAACGCATGTATACTACAGTACTTTAAGATCTGACTACACGTTCCTCAAATATCTGTTTTCTTTCTCCTTGCAATATATAATAAATATTTATAATATTATCTTGTGATTTCTAAACAGTTTTCAAAATGTCCTAGGAAATAAATACAAAAAAATGTGATGTTGACAATTCAAGTGATTTCAAATAGAATTGTATATGAAACACCATCCTCTGGTATCTTGCACAAATGCCTGATAAGGTATCTCAATTTTTTGTGAGGAAACAAGTTGAAGTAGCAATACTTCAATGGTAAATTCTTGAGAAATAATGTACATTGAGGAACGTGTCGTCTGACCTTAAAAGAATATACCTGACTTCAACAGAACACCTTATTTCGACGGTTTCCGTTCCAGTTACTCAAACGAACTTCATCGGACCTCTCTGAACGTATTCACCGAATAAGAAACTATGCGAACGGAGTCGAACGGATTTGTCCGGTAAAGGTGTGACCAAGCCCTAACTTTTTACTATAACTGACGAATGCCTTGAGTGCATGATAAAGAAAAATTTGGTATCAGTATAAAAAATAAAAGTTAAGTACACGGTTGAATAATACGTTTAGAATACAGATTCTTGTCACGTCCTACATGTACGCAGAACAAGGAAAAAGATGCGCAATTACTTAACAGATATATCAGATAGGATTGATTAAACTAGAAGACTAGGAGTATCTGACCTTGGGTTGAACTATCAGAACCATTAACAAAGAGGATTGACCTTATTGCCACAAGGCTTAATTATATTCTAAACTAATGTACGTATATATACAGATATGTTGTACTGCGTTTTACAACAGAAAACTGAATGATACAGACCATAGATACCTTTAAATGATGTCAAGAACTAGGCTATAATTATATAATACACAAATGCATTGACCAAAAATAATAAATGTACAGAGTATAAATGCCTGATGTTATTTATTCATGATTTAGCGTCAAATGTCCTTGGCAAACAATTTTGTAGAGTTCGTAATAAAACCAAGTCGATTTGTCAATATTAGTCTTTCTATGGTCAAAATGAAATGAAGGACACATATTTAATCCACTTGCCATTGAATGGTAACGATTGGGTATCTCTTCTGTATTTGACATTTAAAAAATTATTGACCTCTGAGGAAAATTAGAAAATTATCTGTGTACTTTAATCATTACTACAACCAGTAAAAGTAAAAATTATGAAAAGAATTGAGAAGTAGCAAGATTTATTAGAGTGTAAGTTAACTGATCTAAAATATATATATAATTAACTGACCTAAATTATCATGGGACCATGTCTTGTTTGCCCAGGAGAGTAACCTGACTTGGGGACACGATGACATCTGTGTTGATGATATGTACACTCAAATTTTTAAAATTATCAATAAAACCATCATGATCTGTTAATTATCATTTAATTGCTTGTATAATGAAACTACTTGTTATGGTTTGATCTCATCGAATAAAAAGTTTATATAATCATTTTCTAACCTTTTCAAAATGGTGTAACATCTTTGCTGCTTAATTTTGTTTATCTTTGCTTTCCTCTTTTTTTATTTTAACAATCTAGGGATAATTTGGCAAAATTGATTAAGTTTTAAATGGTTTAACAATTTTTACAGATAGTTTAATTATTTCGTATGTCCATATTGACCACATGCACGAGAACACTCAATATCATTAATATTGCAAAACGAAATGAAATATATTATGCAACAGTATTATCATTGCAATAACATTAAGTAAATAAGTACACGGAATATTAACACTGACGAACAACACATAACATGAATGAACAATTAATAAAATTAGGCAAAATAAAAAAAAAGTCTTAAATTGTATCATGGTGACATTCTTAATGTTTTGCATACCTTAAAAGTCAAAATTATTACTATTTGGACCACTGAGAAAAATATTCACCATAATATCCTCTCTAACTTATTCGGATTATTCTTTAGTTAATCAGAAATCTTTGGTTGAACTTGTCAGACTTTGATAAAATTGCAAAATTGTAAATATAAACAACCTTACAAACACAGATAAATTACAGTCCAGTAAATGTTCAACCAATTCCCTATCTTATAATATGCTGTGAAGGAGACACTTCAAACTTATTATTTTTAAAGATAAGGAACAGTTTATCATGCTCAAAAGACCAATGAAACAAAACAAAATGCGAGCAGAGCAAATACGGACCTGTAAAAACATTAGTGGGATCAGTTGCCATAAAGGAATAAGCATCCCCTGACGAGCAATCATACTCGTCGTGTGCTCCTTGTCGTGATCGGGTAAACAGAGAAATTCGTAATTAGTTCAGTGTGAAATATTCAACCACTGATTGTATTTGCAAACAAGGTCATTGTATCGACCATAGAATTCGCGAAATGTTGACTTCCAACAAGATTGTAGATATCCTTGTATCACCGACTTGTTTGTTAGTAGCCTGCCTAGCTTTAGAAATTCTTCGTACACAAAAAATGCTCTTGTATATCGAATCAACTGTGAGACATGAGCCCCATATGCATATGATGATTGTATATTGCTACATAAATGAGGGAACTTGACAATAGAAATGTTGAAGTTATCATGTTTATCATGAAGTTTAGTTTGCCAGTTCTTTTGCCAGTATAATATCCAGATATGAAGCAGATGTGTCAGACTCCATGGTGTCTTTTATTTCAAGTTCTTTGGGATATACCGAATCAAAGTATATATGAAAATTATTAGTTTTGATCGATAAAACCTCTTTGATATATCTAAATGTCAAATTGAAGGTCACAGCAAGATATTTCCTCTTTTCATGTAGAAGTTTTAAAATAAATCCTGCTTCATAAGAATACAAAAACGTATCTGCTAATAATGGGGAAAAATTAGTATCTCTGGGAATTTCAAAATATTGTAGTAAGCCTGTTCTCCGAAGACAACATATATATTGTCAATGAGAAACTCAAGCATCTTCTAAGTATTTTTGTGTAGAATCAGAAAGGCTTTTAACAATGAAAGTATGTAGATGACCAATGACAAGGTAATAAAAATTTTAACTTAAAAGTCTGTTTTCAGTTCATGGTCGTGTTGCCTGATCTCCAAAGATATTATAGATATTGTCTTGCCAATGAGAAACTCAAGCATATTTTTATGTAGAATTGGAATGTCTTTTAACAATAACATTATGTTTGCAGATGGCCAATGACAAGGCATGCAAATTTTTGTGTTCCATTTTTATTGAAGAAGCAATTGTCTAAAAGCCTTGGGGGATGGTTGAGTACAGTGTTGAAAAATCAAATGCATTTTGATGCTATTGATTTTGGTAAAATTCAGTGATTTCAAATTTTCTCAATTTTTTTTTTTTTTTTTTTTTTTTTTTTTTTTTTTTTTTTTGGTTGAGTTTTTAAGTATCCACATTTGATTAACACCACAATATTCTGTTTCTTAATACTACTTAAATTTTTCCTTCATTGCTTTTAATACTTTTATGAGGAGTAAAGAAAGAGTATTGGTAGAGCATTTTTTGATCCCGCTATGTATCCCGATAGGTAAGGATACATGTATATATAAAGTTTTGGAATCCAATAAAGGAATGGTTATTCAAAATCAATTTGATTATTTGGAATATTGAAAATATTTAAAAGTGAAGTGATTTTGAAGAATCTCTTCCTTAGAAAGGAACTGCAAGTATAAGTCGGATTGCCACTTGTAGAATTAAATCAAAGTCATCTAAGATACAATTGCAATACCTGTTTTGTCAGCTGGGACCAGTACATATTGATTAGGTAATCAACATAATTCTTTAGTCACTTCTGAATTAAAAAAAATTAGGATAGATGCTTCTCATATTGCCCCTCAATCGGTTATTTTAACACCCACTTCATTCCTTTTATCTATTCTGAAAAAGTTTTGAAAATCAAATGTGCAGTCTCAAAAATCCCAAAGAAGTTTTAGAAAATCTGAAATCACAACTTTTTTGTTCAAAAATCAAAACAAAACGTGTGACCTTTCAACGCTTTATAGAGTTCACTGTTAATCATAGACCAGACATTATGATAATTATTACAGACAACTGCTTCGTTAATACAAATGGAATATGAAAATTTTCATATCTAATAATTGGTCACAAAATTACTTTGTTAAAAATCACTGCACATGGACACTCTGAAGTTGATATTTGAATGATGCTGGAATCCTCATTGGCATTATCGATGTAGTCTTTGTCTTCCAACAACCTGTTGGAATTCTAATGAATACTAATTGTGCCCCTTAATTTGCCGACATGTATTACATTCTCATGAAGCAGAATTTATTTCATTTTTTTTTTTTGCCTTCACGATTTTTATTAGCTCTACCGGTCAGAGACCAGAAGAGCTTATGCGATAGTAAGGTGTCCGTCGTCCGTCCGCCTGTCTGTCTGTCTGTCTGTCTGTCTGTCCGTCCGTCTGTAACGCTACTCCTCCTACAGTTTTGGTCTGATTTCAATATAACTTGGCACATAAGTAGACTACACTAAGATACGTAATTCTGTGTATCGGATTTTAATTTCGATGAACGGTGTTGCCATGGTTACTAAAATAGAGATTTCTGGGAAATACATTCAAAACGCTACTCCTCCTCCAGTTTTTGTCTGATTTAAATAAAACTTGGCACACAAGTAGACTACATAAAGATACATAATTCTGTGTATCAGTTTTTGATTTCGATGAACGGTGTTGCCATGGTTACTTAAGATAGAAATTTCCTTGAAAAACTTTCAAAACGTTACTCCTTCTACAGTTTTATCTGATTTCAATAACACTTGGCATATAAGTAGACTACACTAAGATACATAATTCTGTGTATCGGTTTTTAATTTCGATGAACGGTGTTGCCATGGTTACTAAAAATAGAAATTTCTCTGTAATACTTTCAAAATGCTACTCTTCCAACAGTTTTGGTCTGATTTCAGTATAACTTAGTACACAAGTAGACTACACTAAGATACATAATTCTGTACATCGTTTTTTTTTTCGAATTTGATGAATGGTGTTGCCATGGTTACTTAAAATAGAAATTTCTGTGAAATACTTTCAAAATGCTTCTCTTCCTACAGTTTTGGTCTAATTTCAGTATAACTTGGCACACAAATAGACTACACTAAGATACATAATTGTCTTTATTGTTTTTTTGATTTTGTTGAATGATGTTGCCATGGTTACTAAAATCGAAATTTCTGTAAAATTCTTTCAAAAGGCTACTTCTCCTACAGTTTTAGTCTGATTGCAATAAATCTTGCCACAAAAAAGACTAAACCAAGGATCATTATTCTATTTATTGCTGTTGCAAGTCCAAATGCTACTTATAAGTACAACCAGTAGAGCTACAGTCTCGTCAGAGACTTCTGGTTGTATACGGGTTTATAAGAATGATGATCGTTATCTTCAACTTTTCGTTCCAGACGGAGGGGTGACTTTATCTTTATTATCAATTTGACGCGCTTCTGCATTATACAGTTTTACATGATTTCAAGCATTAAAACAACCTAGTAGGCAATTATATTGAACAAACATTTGAGAGCAAGAGGAACCCGAAAATTAAATAATGATGGATGTTTTTTAAACATTTGTCAGACGGAGCTTAATGGTTTATCTAAAGAGCCATAACCTTATCTCCACTTGATAAGGACTTGGTTATGAATATGCTTAGCTAAATGTCATTGAAAAAAGGCACACATACAATAAAAATATTAGTTTTCATGCGACACCAAACGTTGGTAATCCATTTATTAAACAGTCTGCCAAAATGAAAGTATGAAAGAGTACAAATTGGTTGTTATTTATTTTTCTGAAATTTGATGGCGCTTTGTCAACTAAAACATCCTGCTTCTCTAATTACAGACAAGATACGGTATGTTTTGTCTGCAGGTGATCTTCAAATAAAATGCTTCTTCACAAATATTTCAAAATCCACTTTTACTTGTACATTGTATACGAATGCACAAAATGTTTGTTTCTACAGGAAGAGGACTTTTTTTTATTACAGCACATTATTTCACACTTTCTTTTTATTTTCATCTGATGAATAGGGTATTTGAAAAAAAATAACAACATTTATTTAGTAATTGATTATTTGATTTCATTTAAAAACTACATGTATGTTAACATGTATTTTACGGAGTTTCTATGTTGATTGTATTTATGACATGTTTTTGATATAAATCATGCATCTTTATAGTCTACTATTTTTTTTCGTAATTAGATAGTCTTTACGTTGCTTTTGATTACTAAACTGATTTCAAAATAAACCAAGAAAAAAGAATTGATTTTACGTACCTGTAAAATTTTGATGAAAAGTTTTATTGAATTTGCTATATGTCGATAGAAAAGTGAAGGAAAACCTCAAATATCGAAAAGCAAATTGTTATATCAAGGTGAATAATTTAATCTGTCCTTGAACTTGCATGACTTCAGGACATCCTAGCTTTGATAAGACTTCGAAGAAACACAGTTTGTTTTGTTCACTAAGACTGAAGGCATGAAGACTGTGCTGATTTTCTTTCTACTTTGCGGGTTAACATGTGGTAATATATTTAGCATTTGATAATCAACCATGCTCAACATCAGAATTCAAAAATTTATTCTATATTGACTATGACAGTACAAAAGAAATCAAGTAATTGTTTGCATTTCCATGGCTATTTTAAAAAATGAAACCATTATCTATATATGTATAGTGTTCCCAGAAATTATATACTGAGAATTTTTTTCGTGATATATTAAAAAAAAATAAAAATAAAAAATCTATAGTTTGAAATCATTTTTTTTTATCTAAGGACAATACTTGGTACTTTCTTGTGCTATGTGCCGTTGTCATGAATAACTTAACGTTTACTTTGTACACTTCCTGTTGATTGCTAAAGTTCAAAATGAGTGCTTTTGGAAACAGAAAGCCTATTGTAGATGCTTATTATCGAAGTATTGCAAAACCAGCGAACTTCAGAAATACTGAGTATTCCACTGTCTACTTTTGTTTTACGTGGGACAAAAGTATTGAAAAATGGAAACACATTTCGACAGAGGGAAAGAGCTGGTAGGGCGAAGAATGAAACCCCATTTTTCTACACTTAGTGTTGTTCATACTGAGCAAATATCCAAGCCTTCTGTAATCTGTAAATGTTAAAGTTCCTCTTATTTTTTTTTATATTTTGTACCAAGCAATATAAAGTAGACAGTGAAATACTCGGTGTTAAAGAAATATCACCTGATTTAAAAATCCATTACTGATATTTATCTTATACAGGCTTTTTCTTTTCAAAAGCAGTAATTTTGAACAACAGCAGACAATAAAATGAATATAAAATATATGGGAGGTTATCCACAAAAACTGCATGTATCATAAAAAAGTAAGGGGTATTGTCATTATATAAAGTAGTAACAAAAGATTATATTATACTAAGTATATTATTAATCCAATATTTTAGAAAAATGTATTACAAAAAACTCTCAATAACGTCTTGTAACACTATAGATAACAAATGACTAAAATTCTGAGGCAAACGTAAAACTCAATCCACTGTCAAAACCTTGTCCCATTTTTCAGTTTTTATAAGAAATCTGACTCAACAAAAGAGGACCAACATTTTATAGATAGATATGCTGACGAGGGTCACATTTCAGTAATTTATTTATTTATTTATTTTGACTAAGATAATAACATTTTCTCACCCAAAGCCTAGATATAGAGAGCAAGTCGAAAAAGTCCTAAAGATGGCCAAATACATACATGTATATTTGAAATTAGATTGTGGTTGGGGATTTTTTTTTCTGTCTTATCTATGAGGCGCCGTTTTAATATTTTTAAGGTATTTTCTGATATCAATTAATGATTTTTGATATCAGAAATTCAAATTTTTGATATCAAAAAATGATTTTCTGATATCAGAAAATATATTTTTTGATATCAAAAAATAAGCGAGATTTTTTTATATCAAAAATTCGAATTTCTGATATTAGAAAATCATTTTTTGATATCAAAAATTCGAATTTCTGATATCAAAAAATCATTTTGTGATATCAGAAATTCAAATGGATTTTTTGATATCACAAAATCACAATTTTTTGATATCAGAAATTCAACAAATATTAGTGTTTAGGCTCATACAGATAATTTGTTCTCCCCAAGATTGTTTGAACAGAATTAGGGTTCCCCTGTGTTTGGGTTCTGTACTATTTTCTGTAGAATTAGTGGAAAGGCGAAGTTGTATATGTTACAAAATGAGGGTTACAAGTTTCGGTGTTTATGATGTAAAGAGAACTTACTGAATGCATGAAGTGTTAATTACTCTATTCATTTCTACTGTCATTTCCTATGAATCTCTTGTCTTTACAACTCAAGGAGGCTTCAAGACTTATTTGGAATTCGGACATTTCAAACTTATCAGCATTGTAAATGCATGTATAAATTTATGTATATTCATTTATTTCCCTGCATTAATCTATGCAAAAAATTTATTAAGAAAACACAAGGCTTTAGGCTAGACAAACAACTATGAAGTGATAACACTAATCACAGTAAACAAAACATATAATGTTGCAGCAGGATCGGTATTCAGGATGACACTAAAACGAGTAAACTAACCATTGATACAGAATAAGGGAGCATTCATTAATGTAAGTTCTATTTATTTCACTTATATTTTCTGATATCAAAAAATCGATTTTCTGATATCAGAAAATGATTTTTTGATATCAAGAATTCGATTTTCTGATATCAGAAAATCTACATTAATTTCTGATATCAAAAATTTGCTTTCCTTATATCAGAAAATCATTTTTTGATATCAAAAAATCGAATTTTTTGATATCAGAAAATCATTTTCTGATATCAAAAAGTCAAATTCTTGATATCAAGAATTATTTTTTGATATCAAGAATTATTTTTTGATATCAAGAATTCGAATTATTGATATCAAGAATTATTTTTTTTGATATCAAAAAATACCTCAAAAATATAGAAATGGCGCCTCATACTTATCTGCACATCATTTAGGTGTTATAATAGTTTCATGGATCCAGAATATTTATACATGTGATAGATGTCCATGAATAAATAAGAAAACCTGTTCAATATTTTTTCTCACTTTCAAATGCTTGATAAATCGCCTAATCATATTCATTACCGAGATGTATATTTTGATTATTTGACTGCATGATTTTTTTCATTGGTCTTTTTTGTCTTTTCGTTCGTTTTTGAAATCACTGGGTGTCTTGTTTTTGCAATACATTTAATCAGTTTTCAGTGAAACGTGTCACTTGACATCTGATTGTACACTGAAATGTACAGATGGAACCCTGGCCTGTTACCATGGCCAGTGCACGTGCATCAAAAGTGACGGGACAAGTAAGTACACAGCCTCACAATGTCAGGGGTCCAGAGTCTAGTCTTGGTCGGTGAACCAACGACCACTAGTGGACTCATGACTCCTGATATTGTACAAGAAATGGTAGTTAACTCTCTTAGTTCATTACTGTATAGCTCAATTTAAGGTGAAAACATATACTAGTGATAATCCCATTAGAAAAATTGCCAACACTACAAATACTACAGCTGCCTACGGAAGCGTATTAGGGCCGCAGCAGTATTTTTTATTAATTTGTTATAACAAATTATCAATTTGTTATAACAAATTATCAATTTGTTATAACAAATTAGTAATTTGTTTTAACAAATTATTAATTTGTTATAACAAATTAATAATTTGTTAAAACAAATTACTAATTTGTTTCAATAAACTGTTGTTTTTTTTCTCTTATAAATATGTGTTATTTAATTGAATAATTCAAATGAATTTTTCATGTCGGAGATGGACAAGAAAATACTTATAGCAAATTATTATCGATTGGGTTTAACGTTCACAGAAATTGCTCATATATTGAGTCAGTGCAATGGAATTAATGCGTCTGTTAGACAAATAAAACGGATTACTTCCTCGCAAGGATTATATCGAAGAAAAAATAAGTCTAATGTGTTAAATGTTGGATACTTTATAAGCATGGAAATTCAAAGATCCGGTCAATTACATGGATATAAATGGATGCACTCCAAGTGCTTGGAAAACGGTTATGTCATAGATCAAGAAACTGTGCGAATCATTCTCAAATGCATTGACCCAGAAGGTGTCAGATGTCGTACCAAACGACGCTTAAGACGCAGAGAGTATTCGAATCCAGGTCCAAATTATCTTTGGCATTTAGATGGTTATGACAAATTGAAGCCTTATGGAATATGTATTCATGGTTGTATAGATGGATATTCAAGGCAAATAATATGGCTTGAGGCAGCTTCTTCCTATAACAACCCACGACTCATTGCGGGGTACTTTGTGGATGCTGTTTCGAAGATGGCAGGTTGTCCAAAAATAGTAAGAGCGGATATGGGTACAGAAAATGGAACTATTCGTCAACTACAAATATTTCTTCGAGAAGATGATGCCACATGTAACCCAAACAGTGTCTTCTTGTATGGGACGAGCAGATGTAACCAGAGAATTGAAAGCTGGTGGGGAATCTTAAGAAAAGAGTTTGCACAATTTTGGATGAACGTTTTCGAGTCATTTAAGGATGATGGCCATTACTCTGGTGATTATCTTGACCAGGAATTGATACGCTTTTGCTTTCTTGAGATAATACAGGTAATGACGACAATGTAATAAAAGTAAACTTGCAGTGTACAGGGAATTAGCATCATTTTTGAAAGGAGGTACAGCCAGAGAAAAAATATTTTAACTTACCAAAAAAAAAAAAAATGAAAATTGTCCAAACTTGAAAACCCTATTTTGTGAGGGGTGGGGTGGGGGTTGAGGAGTTAGTTTCAGTGAGTCCCGTACTTCTTTCACAACCAAATCTTATTCCTTTGTTACCCCATTCCCTAATTTGATTATAGCGCAATAAAAAAGGGGGCGCCCTTTCAGTTTGAATAGTAAAAAGTAATGTTTGGAAAAAAGCAAAGGTGACCCACCCCCAAAAAGTACGTGACTGTTGTATACGATATGCAGTATCTTAATCGATAATCTTCGAAATATTATAGCCAAAATCTGCATTGTTGATGATCTTTTGACTTTATATTATGCTGTTGTGTGTGTTTTAATTACATGTACAATTTATTTCAGGATGAACTAGACATGGTCGCACAAACCTGGAGTAGTCACAGAATTAGGAAAACGAAAAATCAAAGAACGCCAAACGGGAGACCTTTTGTGTTGTACAATTTTCCTGAACTTTGCGGCACCGAAGATTTCTTGTGGGACGTTGAGGAAATGAAAATAGACTTGTGTAAAGAGCATTGCATCAAAAAGTCTAAAGTGCCTTGTGATCAAGATTTATTTGAATTGTGTCATCTTGAAATGGAAAATCATGGGTGGCAGAAGCCAGTTAACCCACAAGAAGCAATTGATTTGTACATATCATTATCTCCTGTCATTCGAAACTTATTGATTTAAAAATCAAATGCACTGAATTGAAATTTGATTCAGCTCTTTTGTTGAAGGCATCATTTCAACACGATCACCTAATCTGTGTAATTTTAGAGTAGATGATGTGCATTTGTGATCATTTTTATTATCTTGCTATGCATTGGCAATTTTTTCTAATTCCAGATTTGTTTGAAAATAAATATTAATACATGTAATTATCATGCCATTTTCTTGAGGTCTAAAAAAAAAATTGAACGCAAGAACTTCAATGATCTATTGATCAAATAGTGAAAATGCATTAATTTTTTGAAAATCTTCTCCTCTCTCCCTGTATATAAAGAAGAAAAATTAGGTGCATGGTTATGATTATCAAGGGTGCCTCTTCCAAAATTGTGACTTTTCTGGCCCCAGGGTGAAGGGTTCTGTTTGAGGGGTGGGGTGGGGGACTCTATTGGTTATATAGTGAGAGTGCATTATTTCTTTGAAATCTACTTCTCTGTCCCTGGGTATTTAGCATATAAACCAATTATATAGTTATGATGAGCAAGGGCAACTCTTTCAAAATTGTGATTATCTTGGCCCCTGGGTCACGGACTTTGGCTTTAAGGTGGGCTATATTGAATCTATAGTGAAAATGAATTATTTCTTTGAAAATCTTCTTCTCTGCTCCTGGGCATCTTAGAGGTAAAAAGAGTATGAAAGGTTTTAATAAGCAGGAATGTTTTTACATGATTTTGAAATTCTGCACCGTTTGGTCAATTTATTATTTCTACTGAAAGAAGTTATTATCCTTTGCTATTCACCTATAATAGTCAATCACTGTAAATAATGTAACTTTAAAGGTCAATTGAATAACAGAATTATACAAAAAATTTTCAAAATATTTAATACAAAAGTACTTTCATAGTTTTTAATGGTCAGGAAAAGTTTTAAATAATAGATAAATGAAAATGGTTCAAAAATACCATATATCTGTACAATAAATAATTTTTAAAGAGCAAGAGAGGCCAATGCGAGGGGGAATGAAATGTGTTAACTGATAGTGTTTTGTCTAGTCCGCATGAGGATATTGACAAATGGGGGAAAGTACAGGCAAACAAATAGATCAACTTTTTTAAGTTTTGTTATTGAGTACTAAATTAATATTTTGCTGATCCCTGATTATCCTACCTATCTTGCTTTTGGGCAACATGCTGTTTTTGTCACCTTATTCTGTTTTAATCTATGGATTGTTACATTATACTTAAGTGACTGTTAAGCCCTTGGGCCTCTTGTTATAAAAATGAAAGCCCTTGGGTGAAGGATACCCTGTGACAAATTTGATAAAAATTGTGTAAGGAATTCTTTAGATATGGTCCATCAAAAAAATGCTTAAGCACACCTTACAAATGGCCATAGCATTACCCCTTTTTTACAGAAATAATAAATAAATATACCCTGAGTAGATTACCTTATTTTAAAAGAAAGTATGATAATCATTATTTAGTAGGTCTATGGATATAAGAATTATATAAAATATTTCACGAAATTACATCAAAAATTTCAAAATGATTACCAAAAAACTTCCCCCTCTTGGAGATTTCCAAGTGCCTGGATTGCTTGATAAGGAAAATAAGTTAATACTATTACATATATATTGCTATAGGATATTTTTTCCTCACTATTATTCTTCATGTTAGGAAATAAGCATAAAACCTTTAAGGTTATTCTCTAATCAGCCTAATTATGCCATATTCAGTAATATCCATCTGATTGTTTTCAACATAAGAAACTCAAAGAACTTTACTGTAGAACAGACAATGTGGTTGCAAGACTGCCCACTGTCCAGTAGTGGCCTCAGTGAATGACCTAAAATATCTATATATATGTATGTGCAGAAAAATATTCATTGAAAATTGTAACCTTTCTCTGACAGAATCAATCAAGGCAACACCAAAGAAACAAGAATGATCTGTTCCTCATGATCACTGACACACTTATTAAAAGTGGGAGGTTTGGACCAAAACTTGATAAACATCATCATTTAAACTATATTTACATTCAAACAGCACTATGAGTATTAAACTTGACTTCATTCTTTTTCTAGATATGTCTTCCTCTGCCAAATGCTTTCAATGAAAATGAACTCTAAAAATTGCCACTGTTTATTAGAAACACTCAAATAAAAAGCAAAGACATGAATCATCTTAAAATCACTTTCATAAAAATGTGCACAGAGAAAATGCCCTCTGATCACATATCTCTCACCAGGGCCTTGGTTAAAATTGACAATTTTTTTCCAAATTAGACTAAACCTCAAAATGAAAGCCTTTGAGTTATGGTCAGGCATGACCCCCTAGGACCCTTCTTGGGTGTTCAATTGAACAAGGAACAAGAAATAAAAATACACATGTATCATATGTATATTCAATCATATGAGTATCATATGTGGCAAATCATATGTGGATCATATGAATACGCATATGTAAATCATATGAAGCAATATACATATGATACACATATGAAAAGTTCTGCATATGAGAATCATATGCATACTTTGAGAATTATCATATGAGAATCATATGAAACAGATCTGTGTGTGTTTATTTATTTGTCCTTGTTATGAACAGGTAAAATTCATTTTTATTTTAATTCAATGAGATAAAAAAATACGTTTATTCACTGTTAATCAGTTAACACTTGAGTAATTTCATATTAAGCTTAATATGAATAAGTTGGTGTTATATTTTAACAAGTAGACTGCATGATTAAAAAATAATTTCAATAACATATATCAAGATGTGTAAATTTAAATGTATATTTATTCAAAAGAATCAAGATGTTCATTTCCTTAAGAAGCTTGGATAAAAAAGGAATAAGTACTCTGTTACCCCCCCCCCCCAAAAAAAATCCTTTCATAAAATTCAAAATTTGTTTTCTTGAAAAACAAAATTCATCAAGAATAAATTGATTTGTATTTTATCCAAAAACCGTTATGGTTGGTTTTATTTTATGAGTAAAATTAAAATCATTCCACATTTTATTTACGGACCGGTTTCGGTTTTTATCAGATGAAAGTGTACGTCATGTTTGACGTCACTTCTGCAGCAGAAGAGTTGGGTGTTGAAAAAAGTAAGTGATTTCGGATACGTTTTAAAAGATTTTTTTATAGGCCAGTTCATTGTGTTTAGATCATTTCATTACGGTAACAGATCCGTATAAACTTTCTAGTACTCTCATCACTTGTATATAATTGTTAACTTAATGCAGTTCGTAAAAAGCCGATAAACCTAGTGATCAATAAATTACTTATTGAATGAGTATGGTAATTTTGTTTGTTAACGACGAATGTTTAGGCCATTTAGCATCACTTATTTTTCAGATTTGTTTCCCTTTTGTTAATAGCTACGCTTGAATATTTATATTCGATATGAAAGTGAAAGTAGAAACCTTGTAAAGCAGTTAACGTAAAATGTTTGTTGAGATCGTTATTCATTCGGTTCTTTCATCAAATGAATGAGAAACGTGTTTTAAATAATGTATTTAGGAACTGGAGTTCAGTGTCACAGTGCTGTTTTTGTATTTTTTTTTTTTTTGTTCAAAGAACCCCAAAGCTGATTAGACTGACGATTGAACACAAAGCTGATTTGACTGACGATTTAAACCCAAAGCTGGTTTGACAGACGATGCATGATCACAATGCAGGTAAAAATAAATAAATAAATACATTAATCATCACAGTATATATAAGTAATGACTTAAACATATATCAAAAACTAAATAAATCCAACTCTTTTTCTATAGAACAAATCCAGCACACTAATAAAATATATATACATGTATAAGTATGAAAACATATGAAAATATGTAAGTCATATATTATAGAACTTGCTGGCTATAAAAACTATGAAGAACTATAAAACTATACATTATCTTCTGGGGGATAATGACTTTTAGATTAATCAGACATTCAAGGTACTATTACATGTGCATTGAAAGTACATTGTATACATTTTCATGTACTTTGGTTAATGATTTGGGGGTCTGCATCAAGCAGAAATGGATTATATATATTATATCTATTATTTTTTTATATAGATTAAAAATTTGTAGAGAGAATGTCAATTGGCTTAAAAAAAGATTTAACATCAACCCCTGGATTTCTTTTAAGGATACAGAAGTACAGGTATGATGAATATAAATGCTAGCTAACTACATGTATTTTGCAAGAATTGTGCATTTAAGTAGATGCACTGAGCATTTAAGTAGATGCACTGAGCATGTATGTCATGTTATATGAAACTAATAAAGTTTATAGTCAATATGTATAATAGTGAACCATTTTTTCTTGAAGAATCTTAGTATGTGTTTGATGTATAGAAAAATAAGTGAAAAATGCATTGCTTTATTCATTCAGGAGATGCTCAGCAATCTGGCAAAGAAGGTGCTGGCTGGACATGAAATGTTATGGGAGTTATGTCTAGCTTTGGATCCACTGAATTCACATATTACAGAAATCAGATCAGAGCAAAGGTGTGCACACATTTTATTTATATATGTTACATATCATCCTAAGAAGTATCAAAGTCTATTGCTAAATTGAATTACCTTGTCAAAACAAAATTTTGCACTGCATTCCATTTAAGTTATACATTGTGAATTATATTGTTTAGAAAAAAATGTTTTAGCTGATGGGTAACAAAGAAGTTGATGTAGAGGGTCCCTCCATTAAGTCTCTACATAATTATCGATGAAAATGTTTCCTTCCTCCTACAATTATGCTAACAAATCCAGAGAGGGAATACTTCACACTGATGCTAGTATGATGCTAGTATGAAAACAGTAAGAGTCAACATTTTAAATTGTAAAAATATTGATGTTAAACTTTAATGTTAAAATTTTGAGATATATATTTGTTTATTGGAAGGACATCTTTGCTAGTAAATATGATCAATGATAGAAAATTAGTTCATGTTTGTTGGATGTCACAAACAATTTTTCCAATCATATTCATCTTTAGAATCACTTGAGCCTTCAGCTCAGATGAGCTAAAAACAAGTACTTTCATTTTAAATGATAAATAAGCCGAAGGCTCACGTGAAGTTTTCTGATCGAAATTGTCCGTTGTCCATCATCATCGTTGTTGGCATAAACTTTTCACATTTATGTCTTCTTCTCCAGAACCACTGGACTAATTTCAACTGAACTTGGCAAAGAGGACCAATAGTAAGGTACCAGTAGGGGTTCAAAGTTCAATCTATAGATTATATAGGGTAAAGTCTTTAAAAATCTGCTTTTCAAGAACTACCACACTACAATTTGTGATATTATTTTGCAAACATCCCTATGCAGTGTTGTTTCAAGTTTGTTGAAACAATGACCACTAAACCACCAGTGGGGCCCCTGAAGGGTTGCAAAGTTTTACATAGTAATTTATACTTGTGTATAGGAAAAAATTAAGTCTTTTTAACAAATTCTACATTGCTACAATAGTGGGGCCTAAGGAGGGAATCTTGAGTAAATTTGATCAGTATGGAACAAATATCAAAAAAATACTTTTGCAATTTATTCCAGCACTTTTTTTGTATTGACACACATTTCACAAAAGCCACTTGTGTCAGAGTTAAGTGAGTTTGCCATTGTTTGCTCAGGTGAACAATGTGGTCCATGGACCTCTTGTTATTATTATTAAATGCTAATTATTTTAAAAATAATTTTTAGAGATTATTCTGTGCCACAAACAAATTGTTCAGAAAGGGGACATTGGTGGATTTGCATTTTGGGTACAGTTCAAAGAATTTTCAATATGATGATGGAAGATCAGAGGGAGGACAAATGGGAAAAGTTGACAGAGAAAGAAAAGAATTAGGAAATATCTGGAATAAATATGAATGAGAAGGATGTACTTAATTTTGTCAGACTTTGACATGCAAGGCTTTCTACATTTATATGTATACTGGAATATCATTTTGATTGTAAAATCTCATTCTAATGTATTCACATTTTATATTTCATGCTTTATGCATAAATACATAAACATTTTTATGAAAAACTATATATATGTATATATGTATCTTTGTTCGATCGAGACATCATCCTTTGTGATTTCATACTCATTTATGTGTTAAATATGCTGTAGGTACATGTAATCTGAATTACTTATGATTTGTCATAAATTTACAATAGAGATTACATAATATTGACAAATGTTGTTGCAGATATTTCAATTTTGCTAAGGACACTTCCATGTCATATAGTATTTTTATACAAGTTCATGATCTAATTATGTTATTCATTGGTACATGTATACATGTTCATCTCCTTGATCATTTTGCTGAAATCCTTTCAAATAATTTGTACTCGTTTTAGAATATGTAAAATACATGAATCGACAAATGCTACCGACTTGTTTGTATACTTTCTTGTTTAAAGTGTGCACTGTGTGATATTAGTTATTTCTGTTGATGAAGATACTTTTGGAAAATTGTGCAAGCATTATCAAATATTTACAGGTATTTAACAGATCATTGGAATGTACTGAAATTTCATCTAAGGCAGAAATACCTGATTTTCAATGTGTACAAGTGTGTATTTCCTTTTGATAAATGTGAAAAAAACCCACATAAATGTTTCATATGATATACATATGATGCCCATTTCATATGATTCTCATATGTAAATGACTTGAAACACACTGAAACTTTTCATGTGCAAATCATATGAAATTCTTTTCATATGATTCACATATGTGAATCATATGTGACTCATATGATTTGCTTCATATGATTCACATATGATGCCCTTTTTTTATGATTCTCATATGAAACCAATCATATGATTCACATATGATACACATATGTGGATCATATGTGGCAAAGTTGCCTGTGTATAACTCGTAATGCAGCTAGGTCAATCTGAAAAGTGATTTTAATATTTTTAAACATTTAAGCATATTATATATTCCTTTATCATAAGTCTAACTTGACCTGAATGTCATGCAGGACTTTGTCATAAAAGTTGTTTATTTCTTTACAACCTTGAAATCTGAGAATGGACCTCAAAAAGTAAAGGTGTCTTTCTCTATTATAAAATAACTTTGACTGAAATTTGAAGTTTTGTAAGAAGATGTACAAAAGTTATCTTGTTACATGAAAAAATGGATGTTCGAATAAACCATCAGTAAACCTTGAATTATAAATAATTATAGCAGTAGGAGTTCAGAGGTGTAGCATGCATGCTTTGCCTTGGAATCAGAGGGTCAAAGACTTAGGGTATTGCTACTTCATGCCTACTTGATTTTTATAATTGTGTGCATATATTTATCAGAGAAACACACCATCGGCATCCTTGAAAAGTGTGTTGCTACATGTACATGAATATGTATAACAATTGAGAAAATTTAACTAAATGTTCTATTGAGTTCACTAATGTTGCAATTTCTTTTTATGAAACTATTTGATAAATGATATTCCATTAAAATCTCAGAGGCAAATATTATTGAAAGAGATACACAAGGTTAACAGGTTAAGATTACTTCAGATTTGTAACATACACATGGTCATAATATTTGGATGGGAATTATTTGAGGTATTGCAGTTTAAATTACAGTAAAGATATATTAATTGCTTCCATGGAAGACAGACATAGATAAAAACAGTCTCAAATTAATGAAACTCTCTTTTAAGAATGTGCAATACTTTACTGATAATGTAGTTATGGCTGTTCTGTTTAGCTCAAAGAAAAAAGTTTTACCATATTATTTATAGATTGATGAACAACTAATGCAAGACATATGGACAGATGCTGCATAATTAAAAAATTAAAGCTCACTTGAATTTATAGTTCTGATCCATGACTGAGTTGAAATGGACAGAATATTTATGATTCATTAATCAGGTTGGGGGGAAACGTAAATTCCGCTATAATAGTGGTATACCACTATTATAGTGAGATTCCGCTATATTTTCAGCCGTAGTTGTCCTCGATTTCATCAAATAACATACTTGCTGTTTAAAGCGCAAGTTATGATGGCAATGAAAATGAACAATAATTGGCATCCTTAAATATTCTGAATTTTATTTAATTTTCTTCCGATGCGTTTGATAATGCAAACACACTTTTTAAAGCGGAAGTTACATTTTTAACATAGCAACCAGTGATTGCGGTAGTATTGAACAAAGACTGACTCTTAATATCTCTCACACATATGCACAAATTAGTGCTTGTAATAACTTTCAACTCATTTTGGAATAGGTTTGTCGAATTTATAGAAGAAAAGATGATTTTTGCCTGCATGGTAACGGGTACGGAGGCCCGTTATGACAAATGAAAAAAAGCTCAGCACATGTACAATTTAATGGAACCGATTTGTGTCGTCTAAATTGTAAGCAATATATATAATATGTCACTTTTCGAAGTAATCTTAAGTTTTGTGTATAATGTTTCCCTTCTTGATGATGAATCCATGAATTTAAATGATTATTCTTAGCAAGAAAAGAAGAAGTACACTTGTGCATGGAATTACATGTACCTGTAGACGTGACGTAAAATAAATTCTGCACGATTTATTGATTCTCTAACTTTTTATTGATTCTCTATACAGGCAACTTTGCCACATATGATCCACATATGTGTATCATATGTGAATCATATGATTGGTTTCATATGAGAATCATAAAAAAAGGGCATCATATGTGAATCATATGAAGCAAATCATATGAGTCACATATGATTCACATATGTGAATCATATGAAAAGAATTTCATATGATTTGCACATGAAAAGTTTTATTGTGTTTCAAGTCATTTACATATGAGAATCATATGAAATGGGCATCATATGTATAACATATGAAACATTTATGTGTTTTTTTTCATATTTATCAAAAGGAAATACACACTTGTACACATTGAAAATCAGGTATTTCTGCCTTAGATGAAATTTCAGTACATTCCAATGATCTGTTAAATACCTGTAAATATTTGATAATGCTTGCACAATTTTCCAAAAGTATCTTCATCAACAGAAATAACTAATATCACACAGTGCACACTTTAAACAAGAAAGTATACAAACAAGTCAGTAGCATTTGTCGATACATGTATTTTACATATTCTAAAACGAGTACAAATTATTTGAAAGGATTTCAGCAAAATGATCAAGGAGATGAACATGTATACAAATTACATGTACCAATGAATAACATAATTAGATCATGAACTTGTATAAAAATACTATATGACATGGAAGTGTCCTCAGCAAAATTGAAATATCTGCAACACCATTTGTCAATATATGTAGTCTCTATTGTAAATTTATGACAAATCATAAGTAATTCAGATTACATGTACCTACAGCATATTTAACACATAAATGAGTATGAAATCACAAAGGATGATGTCTCGATCGAACAAAGATACATATATACATATATATAGTTTTTCATAAAAATGTTTATATATTTATGCATAAAGCATGAAATATAAAATGTGAATACATTAGAATGAGATTTTACAATCAAAATGATATTCCAGTATACATATAAATGTAGAAAGCCTTGCATGTCAAAGTCTGACAAAATTAAGTACATCCTTCTCATTCATATTTATTCCAGATATTTCCTAATTCTTTTCTTTCTCTGTCAACTTTTCCCATTTGTCCTCCCTCTGATCTTCCATCATCATATTGAAAATTCTTTGAACTGTACCCAAAATGCAAATCCACCAATGTCCCCTTTCTGAACAATTTGTTTGTGGCACAGAATAATCTCTAAAAATTATTTTTAAAATAATTAGCATTAATAATAATAACAAGAGGTCCATGGACCACATTGTTCACCTGAGCAAACAATGGCAAACTCACTTAACTCTGACACAAGTGGCTTTTGTGAAATGTGTGTCAATACAAAAAATTGCAAAAGTATTTTTTTGATATTTGTTCCATACTGATCAAATTTACTCAAGATTCCCTCCTTAGGCCTCACTATTGTAGCAATGTAGAATTTGTTAAAAAGACTTAATTTTTTCCTATACACAAGTATAAATTACTATGTAAAACTTTGCAACCCTTCAGGGGCCCCACTGGTGGTTTAGTGGTCATTGTTTCAACAAACTTGAAACAACACTGCATAGGGATGTTTGCAAAATAATATCACAAATTGTAGTGGTGTAGTTCTTGAAAAGCAGATTTTTAAAGACTTTACCCTATATAATCTATAGATTGAACTTTGAACCCCTACTGGTACCTTACTATTGGTCCTCTTTGCCAAGTTCAGTTGAAATTAGTCCAGTGGTTCTGGAGAAGAAGACATAAATGTGAAAAGTTTATGCCAACAACGATGATGATGGACAATGGACAATTTCGATCAGAAAACTTCACGTGAGCCTTCGGCTCAGATGAGCTAAAAACAAGTACTTTCATTTAAAATGAAAGTACTTGTTTTTAGCTTATCTGAGCTGAAGGCTCAAGTGATTCTAAAGATGAATATGATTGGAAAAATTGTTTGTGACATCCAACAAACATGAACTAATTTTCTATCATTGATCATATTTACTAGCAAAGATGTCCTTCCAATAAACAAATATATATCTCAAAATTTTAACATTAAAGTTTAACATCAATATTTTTACAATTTAAAATGTTGACTCTTACTGTTTTCATACTAGCATCATACTAGCATCAGTGTGAAGTATTCCCTCTCTGGATTTGTTAGCATAATTGTAGGAGGAAGGAAACATTTTCATCGATAATTATGTAGAGACTTAATGGAGGGACCCTCTACATCAACTTCTTTGTTACCCATCAGCTAAAACATTTTTTTCTAAACAATTCAATTTACAATGTATAGCTTAAATGGAATGCAGTGCAAAATTTTGTTTTGACAAGGTAATTCAATTTAGCAATAGACTTTGATACTTCTTAGGATGATATGTAACATATATAAATAAAATGTGTGCACACCTTTGCTCTGATCTGATTTCTGTAATATGTGAATTCAGTGGATCCAAAGCTAGACATAACTCCCATAACATTTCATGTCCAGCCAGCCTTCTTTGCCAGATTGCTGAGCATCTCCTGAATGAATAAAGCAATGCATTTTTCACTTATTTTTCTATACATCAAACACATACTAAGATTCTTCAAGAAAAAATGGTTCACTATTATACATATTGACTATAAACTTTATTAGTTTCATTTAACATGACATACATGCTGAGTGCATCTACTTAAATGCTCAGTGCATCTACTTAAATGCACAATTCTTGCAAAATACATGTAGTTAGCTAGCATTTATATTCATCATACCTGTACTTCTGTATCCTTAAAAGAAATCCAGGGGTTGATGTTAAATCTTTTTTTAAGCCAATTGACATTCTCTCTGCAAATTTTTAATCTATATAAAAAAAAATAATAGATATAATATATATAATCCATTTCTGCTTGATGCAGACCCCCAAATCATTAACCAAAGTACATGAAAATGTATACAATGTACTTTCAATGCACATGTAATAGTACCTTGAAAGTCTGATTAAGCTAAAAGTCATTATCCCCCAGAAGATAATGTATAGTTTTATAGTTCTTCATAGTTTTTATAGCCAGCAAGTTCTATAATATATGACTTACATATTTTCATATGTTTTCATACTTATACATGTATATATATTTTATTTGTGTGCTGGATTTGTTCTATAGAAAAAGAGTTGGATTTATTTAGTTTTTGATATATGTTTAAGTCATTACTTATATATACTGTGATGATTAATGTATTTATTTATTTATTTTTACCTGCATTGTGATCATGCATCGTCTGCCAAACCAGCTTTGGGTTTAAATCGTCAGTCAAATCAGCTTTGTGTTCAATCGTCAGTCTAATCAGCTTTGGGGTTCTTTGAACAAAACAAAAAAAATACAAAAACAGCTCTGTGACACTGAACTCAGTTCCTAAATACATTATTTAAAACACGTTTCTCATTCATTTGATGAAAGAACCGAATGAATAACGATCTCAACAAACATTTTACGTTAACTGCTTTACAAGGTTTCTACTTTCACTTTCATATCGAACATAAATATTCAAGCGTAGCTATTAACAAAAGGGAAACAAATCTGAAAAATAAGTGATGCTAAATGGCCTAAACATTCGTCGTTAACAAACAAAATTACCGTACTCATTCAATAAGTAATTTATTGATCACTAGGTTTATCGGCTTTTTACGAACTGCATTAATTTAACAATTATATACAAGTGATGAGAGTACTAGAAAGTTTATACGGATCTGTTACCGTAATGAAATGATCTTAACACAATGAACTGGCCTTTAAAAAGTCTTTTAAAACGTATCCGAAATCACTTACTTTTTTCAACACCCAACTCTTCTGCTGCAGAAGTGACGTCAAACATGACGTACACTTTCATCTGATAAAAACCGAAACCGGTCCGTAAATAAAATGTGGAATGATTTTAATTTTACTCGTAAAATATATCCAATCATAACGGTTTTTGGATAAAATACAAATCAATTTATTCTTGATGAATTTTGTTTTTCAAGAAAAAAAATTTGAATTTCATGAAAGGATTTTTTTTGGGGGGGGGGGTAACAGAGTACTTATTCCTTTTTTATCCAAGCTTCTTAAGGAAATGAACATCTTGATTCTTTTGAATAAATATACATTTAAATTTACACATCTTGATATATGTTATTGAAATTATTTTTTAATCATGCAGTCTACTTGTTAAAATATAACACCAACTTATTCATATTAAGCTTAATATGAAATTACTCAAGTGTTAACTGATTAACAGTGAATGAACGTATGTTTTTATCTCATTGAATTAAAATAAAAATGAATTTTACCTGCTTATAACAAGGACAAATAAATAAACACACACAGATCTGTTTCATATGATTCTCATATGATAATTCTCAAAATATGCATATGATTCTCATATGCAGGAACTTTCATATGTGTATCATATGTTTATTACATTTTCAACTGTGAAATACTGTGATTTATTTATTGAATAAAAGTGATATTCTCTCACAGTGTGAAAGGATACCAAAATGATATTCTCTCACAGTGTGAAAGGATATCAAAGTAAGTAAAAAAAAATAATTTCTGGCCTGTCATAAGATAGAGATAGTAACTAACCATCTTGATAGAGCTAAAACTGCACATTTCTTCCCAAATATATTGCTAAAATCCATGCTATGTAATGTTTTCAATCTCACAACTGCTAAGCTAAGACGTCTTAACCGCTCAACTATGACGTCAAGCTTATGACACTGTGTTAAAATACAGGGGCAAAGGGAAAATCAAAGAAAATGTAATAAACAGAAAATTCAATGTTTTGTAGATGAATATGGAATTTATTTCACTCGTGAGACAGGATTTTTTGATATTTTCACTCGTGCTTCGCACTCGTGAAAATATCAAAAAATCCTGTCCAACTCGTGAAATAAATTCCATATTCATCTACAAAACATTGAATATCCTCTATATATTGCTTCATATGATTTACATATGCGTATTCATATGATCCACATATGATTTGCCACATATGATACTCATATGATTGAATATACATATGATTCTCATATGATCCTCATATGATCTTCATATGAAAAGCAATGCATATGTGGATCATATGTGGCGAAATTGCCTATGTATAACTTGCATGAAATTTTAAATTTAACTACGATATGCACTGGAAAAGAAACAATGAAATCCTATTTACCAGAAGTAGATTATTCTGTTGTAAATAAACGAAATACAAGGAGAAACAGAAATATGAAGATAACGAAAAAAGGCCATTTGAGCAATGATTTTTTTTGCAGAGCGAATAGGTAGGATAAGGTGCTATGGAGGAGTACGCATCCCCTGTCGAGCATGGACTTTGCAAAATTCATTTATTAATAGTTATCATGAATTAGTGCATCGTTGTCTCGCCACAGCGCTAAAATATTAAGCCCGCTTTTTTAACTACAAAGAAGCCATTATATACACATTGAATTGTTTTCGCGTACGGTTATTTTTTCGGTTTTTTTTCCTATCACGACAAGGAATACACTTGTCGGCAGAGGATGCTCACTCCTCCGTGACACCTGATCCCATCTTTGATGTTTTTAAGAGGTTCGTGTTTGCTCTGTTTAAAATTTGCATTGTTTCAATGGACTTTTGAGATCGATTACTGTTTGTTATCTTCATATTTCATACAGTATTTCAAGCAAATTGAAAAAAAAAATTGAGCCCATTTAGTTTATTTTCTGTCTTAAAGTGCAAAAATTTGAGTGAATTACATTATATTTTTCTTACATCTATTTATTTATTTTCTGTCAGAAAATGTACAAAATTAAGTGAAATCAATCATTGCATTTTCATCGATTTATTTATTGTATTTTTCTGTCTTAAAGTGTATTAAATTCTACAAAACACAGGTATATCTAAGTTGTGATGTAATTAACATAATTGTTATAAACACAAATGAACGTTCAACTCATTTTGTTATTTGCAAGCGGGAATAGGTAGATTTGTGAGGAGGGGGGGGGAATAGGTGGAAGACCCTCTTAAAACAGAGACCCCTTGTTGTTCGTAATGTGTATCGAATCAATTAATAATTTAAGACATTAATCCCACATGCAGGTAATATGGTATATTGCTACATAACAAGGGAAGTTGACGATAGAAAAAGTAGTTATCACATGTACCATGTAAGTTTAGTTATTAGTTTGCCATCAATCTCTTTCTCTAGTAAAATATTTAAGGAAAGAAGCAGATATGTCATACTCCCTGGTGTCTTTTATTAATAATTTTCAAAATACTTCTATTTTTGGAAACTGCAGCTATATCATAACTAAATGAACATTTAATTAATTTATGTCTCGCCATTACGTGGTTTAATCATAATACATGTATTAAGCACCAATGTTTCTTCTGAGAAATTACGCCAAATATTCCCAACAAAAATCGCGTACACATATAATTTTTGAAATAGTTTTTAAAAAGATTTTTCTTTTTTTAATCTAACTTTACTTGTCATAATACAAAAATTAATATTTCAAAAAAATTTGTTTAACATTCCGGAAACTAATGTCATATAATGTATATGTAATTACCTGCAGAAATGACATCTTATATCATTGTTTACGATTTATTGCAAAAACTATACAAATCGGTTTCATCAGAATAAAATAAACATGTAATGAGCTTTTTTTCGTTTGTCATAACGGGCCTCCGTACACGTCACCATGCAGGCAAAAATCATCTTTTCGTCTGTAAAATCGACAAACCTATTCCAAAATGGGTTGAAAGTTATTACAAGCACTAATTTGTGCACATGTGAGAGAGATATTAAGAGTCGGTCTTTGTTCAATACTACCGCAATCACTGGTTGCTATGTTAAAAATGTAACTTCCGCTTTAAAAAGTGTGTTCGCATTATCAAACGCATCGGCAGAAAATTAAATAAAATTCAGAATATTTAAGGATGCCAATTATTGTTCATTTTCATTGCCATCATAACTTGCGCTTTAAACAGCAAGTATGTTATTTGATGAAATCGAAGACAACTACGGCTGAAAATATAGCGGAATCTCACTATAATAGCGGTATACCACTATTATAGCGGAATTTACGTTTCCCCCCAACCTGTTAATGCAGTTTTCATTTTCTAAATAGGCTAATAGCTTGATCACCTGAATAAATATTAGATTTATTTGAAGATTTCTTAAGTATAATTAGTTTACTTGGGCATTTACCTTTTCCTTTTTCATAAGCTCTGTATTCACATTGCGGCTTTCCGAGAAAGTGTACAAAGCATCATCTGAATCTGCAGCCATTGTTTTGATCACTATTAAGATTAAAAACAAAACGGTAGTTATTTTTTCGTTTGGGTATAGTGACAATAGAATTTTGCTTTTTGAATTTGAGATATTTGAACTCAATGTTTTAAGGCAAAACCAATCTTACATATTTCATCATTCAGTTACCAGAAAATTAAGCATTTATTTAGTTTACATGAAAACAGGCCCAAAAGAAGCAGAGGCATTTTGTGGAAATACCACCAAAGCAAAATATTTTATGTTAATCCTCAATCAAAAAAAAATGTGAATGTGAAACACTGATGATGCTCAATCATTATGGCCGAAGTTAAAGTTTTTCAAAAGTAGGACAAATTCAGAAAATCAAGAAATTAATAAATGTTGGTATCCTAAAAATGGTCTTGCCACTTAATTGTTATCAAGTGAAATATGAAAGCACTAGTACCAGACATTCAAAAGTAATTGGCAAGGTTCAAGATTTAGAGGAAAAACAGACAGGTGGACAACTACAATGCTAACCTTGGCTAGGAAAATGCAGAGATATTATATTCTATGAAGTGTGAAATGTGTCAATCCAACGCGTCCTGAAATTTGTACTTTAAAAAATTTTCAGAAAAGAAAAGATCTTAAATGCACCTTTATAAGATATAAGGTCTGAAATACTCTAAAAACATATAAGTATAATTCATTAAATGGAAAATTTTAGGACATATATATTAACTTCAAACACTTTTAATAAGTCAAAATTTTAAACCAATTTAACTTTTAAAATAATTTTGATAATAAAACAAAGTTTTCAATGACAATAAAAACAACGTTACAACGATGACAGACCCAAAGACCACCATCTGTCACAAGAGTTAAATTGAAGTGCAGCACTAAATTCGATACATGATTCATGCATAACTGGAACTACATGTATCGGTACATAATATGTGTATCTCAGAATGATTTGATGGGTTATCTACAAGCACTCATCTCAGTATTACCTTATATAACCAGAGGAATAGAGGAAATTCGGATTGAGAAAACATAACTCATAATTGCTGCTAGATGTAGATCTGAAAAATGGATGATCAAATATATAGAAAAGATATAGTGTTGGTGTTGCTTCGTATTTTTTCACATATTAGTGCTAAGGGCTTACAGAAACCACACTACCAACTATAAAAACCGGGAGTCGGGCAATGCAAAATGAACAATCCCAAGTGATATCACCGCAGATGGCTACTATGTACTCTCTAGTATTAAAGAACAAATAGGCTAAATATTTGTGACCCTGGGCCTAGCAAATCATGCATAATAAGAGCACAGTTAGGCTATAGTCTACATAAACGTATTTCTCTCTCTCTCTCTCTCTTTCTCTCTCTCCATTTCCAGAAATTTATAAACTTAGTGATAAAGAACCATGTAAACAACTCTCCTTCTCTCCCCCCCCCCCTTTTTTAATTTGATTTTTAAGAGGAAGTCTTTCCCGGTTGAAAAGATCTGCTCCGCTAAAAAAAAAAAAAACACATTTCCCCAATGACAGACTCAAAAAGTAGCCTATGGTTTGAAAATGTCCAAGAAAATGTGGAAATTACGCTTAGATGAAATAAAAAGACAGTTCATAAATAAACTGCATGCTGTTTCCAAAGTTTATGAACAGATTTTAGAGTACAAAAATCCTTTATTACTTACCTATCCACTGATTGAAATGGCGTCACGGTCCAACTTTCAAACGCGCATTGCAGTCCCGCAGTTAAAAAATTCAAACTTTTAACTTGTTTTATTAATTTGTGAAAACAAATTAGTAATTTGTTATAACAATTTACTAATTTGTTATAACAGATTATTAATTTGTTATAACAGATTAGCAATTTGTTATAACAAATTGATAATTTGTTAAAACAAATTGATAATTTGTTAAAACAAATTAGTAATTTGTTATAACAAATTAGTAATTTGTTATAACAAATTGATAATTTGTTATAACAAATTAGTAATTTGTTATAACAAATTAGTAATTTGTTATAACAAATTGATAATTTGTTATAACAAATTGATAATTTGTTAGAACAAATTGATAATTTGTTTTACCAAATTACTAATATGTTATAACAAATTAGTAATTTGCGCGGAGAATTGAATTTATACTACTACCGACAGAAAATATATTGTAGTTTCTACTGACTACCTACAGGCTTATAGCAGGAAGAAATACTTTGTTCAAAATCCTGCATGAAGTAGATGTACGTTTCCAACCCCAACCCCCCCCCCCCCCCCATTTGTGAAAATTTGGGAAAAAATAACAATTTCATTAATTGGCGTATATTGTGAAACCTGTTACACTATGTTATGGATATTGTACTTCAGATGCTCTTATTTTTATTTCCCTCAGGGATAAAAGCAGCGAATATGCACATTTTACTGATAAATTGATTTTTTTTCGGGGGGGGGGGGGGTAAAAATTCACTGGTACTTTGGTCTTGCTTTATAAATATGTATGTACCTTATCGATATGTAAAAATGTACTTTACTTTTTTTTCATACATACATGTATCAATAAGGTATATACATATTTATAAACCAAGACTCAAGTACCTGTGTAAAAATTAGCTTTTAACGCCCTATGAATAGACCGAGTATTTGATACAAAGGACTGTATTCAGAAAAAAGCACAAAATTTTACAGCTTTGATTGTATTTGAACAATACCTTATTCATTAATTTTCTCTTTTCATGTAAGCAAGTTTATTACGAAATACAAATTGTACTTCGGGTTCGTTCCCACGATGCTCTCAGTGAGGATTTTACCGATAAATTTATTAGGAAAACCTACTACATATACGTAATAGTCTTTCAATATATAAATATATTCAAAACTTAGAGTGTTATCAATGATTTTACCATTATTTCAATGACTATTCACACAAAAGCTTTTTTTTTTATGTTAATGTAGCATAAAAGCCTCGTTTTTTTTTTAACATCGGGCTCGATGCTTTATGATGTTCTAGAAGCTTCTGTCAATATTAAAATTGGTGAATGACGAAAATAATTTGCACATTTCCCTTTTTAATCGGATATCACAACTTATTTCTTTTATATCATTTAAATTAAGTTTTGATTGAATAATTCAGTGATGACGTTTTTATGAAATAAATAAACGATTGCTTGTTGTCAGTGTCATTAAAAATTGCCAGTAACTTAGATCCGCCAACCGGAAACGCCACCGTACTCACGTTTTTGCTATTTCATGGCTGTTTATAGAAAATGAGGGTAGACTTTGAATTTTATGTACGATACTAACTATGCCAATGAAATCTAAATATAGTTTACGGACATCATCTTATATCTAGTGTATTCTTAGAGGAGTAAGTAAGAACTTTGGTGCACCCGTTTCGGAGTTTATTTGCAAAATTTATTAATTTATAAGTATAGATGCAGGAATATTTTGTTTACCTCATGTTTGTTACTTTGCATATACATGTATTGATCTGTGTTTAGTTTTACTTCATATAAAAATGAAATCTAAAATGACAAAATTGCAACACTCGAGGTCAATAGTTTTCAATCTGTATATATATATATATATATATATATATATATATATATATATATATATATATATATATATATATATATATATATATATATATATATATATATTATAAAGAATGCAAAGAAGTCCAGTAACTGAGCCTCACAACAATATAATATAAGTCAATACTAGTATTTGTGAACTAAATTGTCAAGGTGTCATTTTGAAATTACCGTTTGGCAATAAATGAAAAATTAGATAACAAGATGATCACACCATTATGAAAGTTTTTTATTATTATTTGGCACTAAATTTCTCCATTCCTGGGAAAAGTCAATTTTGCCTTAGCTTGCATCGAAATTATCCATATATTCCGCTTTAAGTGTGCTAATTAATATAATGATACATGTATATTAATTCGAAAATTTTATCTTTAGATCCTATACCTTTAATTCATTTGGTAGATGAAACTCATAATTATCACCACAAGTACTACAAGGCAATTCCATTGCAAATAATTGATATTACATTGAAGATCACCAGAATATTAAAGAGTCTTTCAATTTATTAAACATATACTAGTAATTACCAACAGATGAAATATTTAGTTGGTATCAATTTCAATGAGTGGCCTTAACTTTTAGAAGAGCATCAAGGTCTGGTATACAAGAAGCATTCTTATTGTATATACAGACTGGCCTTAACTTTTAGAAGAGCATCAAGGTCTGGTATACAAGAAGTATTCTTATTGTATATACAGACTGGCCTTAACTTTTAGAAGAGCATCAAGGTCTGGTATACAAGAAGCATTCTTATTGTATATACAGACTATGATTGATAATTTTAGGTGTTATTGCTTACGCGTTTCCTTTTAAACCAATTTCGAAATGGCGGCCTTTTAGTCCCTTGTGACATTAAACAAAATAAAATCCTTTTTCTGTTCTCCCTGTGCTGCATAATTTTGACACAATATTATCATCTTAAATGATAATATAAATGTTTACATAGAATAGGGAATAACTTGAGAAAAACAAATGTATATTAGTCTTTAATTTGACCCCAAATAAAATAATTTTGAGTATATAAGACATGTTATTGATAAATCAATACCTGTTATTGTAGATTGTGTGACCGCCGATACCTGTGAGACATGTGAGCATGGCCGTGCCCATTGCTGGGGAGGAATATGTCACTGTTTTGGACATTAAATAAATTGTTCTTTTGAATGATTTTGAGATTAATTTTATATGTTACAATTCTAGTCACTGTTTAAAATTCTTTGCTTGATTTTGAAGTCCATTTCTTAATAACCGAAATCCAATGTTGTTTTACTATCGAATTTAATTTTGCAAACACTTTCTTGATTCTTCATTCAATTTAATTGTTACTAATTGCATTAAATAGTTACTTGGAAACTTATATATCAAATATAAATTAACATAGTCTTTTGAGTTTTTTTTTCTTTTTGGGGTAAAAATCCTTCAAAAAGTATGTTGGGTGCATTTGTATTTCCTTTTTCTCGCAAATGCCTACAAAAAAGACCAAAAAAAATGGAATTTATATTTCAAGAATAATATATTAAAAGATCTCTTCATTGATTGGTTCAAAATAAAAGTAATTTTAGCTAAGAAATAATGATAGTGCGGAAGGAATTCTTTTAACAGTTAAATCTATATATGGCGTATCTGAGCTTGAAAAATAATAATACGAGATTGAGTGTAAATGTACATGATATATGTTATTTACGTTCAAATTAAAATTTTCACCGATTTTGAGCTTTAATAACCTAACGTTTCTATAGTTAAATTGACTTTAAATTTGTCTCTTATTTAAATGTGGAGTCGGTAAATAAATCGGTTATTGTTTTAAATTTTTAATAACTTTGAAATGCGATTGATTTAAATTGTGTAAATTACAGGAAAGTCCTATCTTTATATAAAGTAATAAAACAAATAGAAAGATCTTTTTAATTTTGGTTACCTCAACTTCAAAAAATACGCCACATATGACTTTAAGTTTGCTCGAAGTGTATTTAGCATTAGTATTAATTTTTGTTTTGATAATTTGTTTTGTACGCCTTCTTTATTTAGTATTAAAGTACAGTTGAAAAAGGATTTTACCATTTGTTGCATGAATTTAGACATGTTGAATTTAAAACTGGGACAGTCCTTAATACCAAAAGATTGAAAAGAACTATATTTAGTAAGATAAGAGCTTCCTTTTCTCCAGTTCTAGCACAATAAATCTTTTTTTTTTTTTTTTTTTTTTTTTTAGATCTATTACTTTTTTTCGGGGGGGGGGGGGTCCCTTCTTTTTATTGTTTGTTTTAGAACTGCGGTGTCTTGTTATACATATCTATACATTTAAGATCTTTCCTCAATTTTTGGTAAAACATGTCACTTGACAACTGATTGTACACTGACGGGACAAGTAAGTACAAGAATGGTAGTTATCTCTCTTACATGTCTTAGTTCATATTAAAGGTAACAATTATTGCACCAATCGAGGCTAATACATGTAGATAAGTACACTTCCACTTTTGAAATATTACGTCGTTATCAAGAATTAATGCATGCAAAGAAGATCAATACTTGTGTGACAGAATTTTTAAGTTGTATTTTTAAGGAACCAGATTGTCATTTTGTATTTTTGAATTTACTGGATGACGGTAAATACAAAAAAAAAAAAAAAAAAAAAAAAAAAAAAAAAAAAAAAAAAATGACAGGATGATCTTGTGACTCTATTTATGAAAGTTTTTATTATTTGGAACAAAATTTCTCCATTCTCGGGAGAAGGCTATTTGAAAAGTGTCTTATGCCCATAATCCATTCTGTAGATAAGATCAATTGTCATATACAAATTTAAATTGATAATCTTTTTGTAGAAGACATTTTTTTTCATTCATATAATTTATTAAAGAATTCAAAAAGACACTCATAATATCTTTGCACTTCTTTTTAGCTCACCTGAGCTGAAAGCTCAAGTGAGCTTTTCTGATTACATTTTGTCTGTAGTTCGTCTGTCCGTCCTTCTATCGGTAAACTTTTCACATTTTCGACTTCTTCTCAAGAACCACTGGGCCAATTTCAACCAAACTTGCCACAAAGCATCCTTGGGTGAAGGGGATTCAAGTTTGTTCAAATGAAGGGCCACGCCCTCTTTCAAGGGGAGATAATAAAGAATTAGTGAAAAATTAATAGCATCTTTTAAAAATCTTCTTCTCAAGAACCACAGGACCAGGAAAGATGAAACTCATGTGGAAGCATCCTCAGGTAGTGTAGATTCAAGTTTGTTCAAATCATGACCCCTGGGGGTAGGGCGGGGCCACAATGGAGGATCAAAGTTTTACATAGAAATATATAGGAAAAATCTTTAAAAATCTTCTTCTCAAGAACAGCAAAGCCATGATGAATCATTTATGTGGAAGCATCCTCAGATAGTGTAGATTCAAGTTTGATCAAATCATGACCCCTGGGGGTAGGGTGGGGCCCAATGGGGGATCAAAAGTTTTACATAAGAATATATAGAAAAATATTTCTTCTCAAGAACAGAAAAGCTATGTTTAGTCATATTGATATGGAATTATCCTCAGGTAGTGTAGATTCAAGTTTGTTCAAATGATGACCCCTTGGATAGAGAGGAGCCACAATGGGGGATCAAATTTTTACGAAGGAATATATGGGAATTTTTTTTAAAAATCTTCTCAAGTACAACAAAGCTATTTGTTATATTGACATGGAAGCATCATCAGGTAGTTTAAAATTCAAGCCCCCCCCCCCCCCCCGGTAATCTTTTCAATATTGAACTGATTTGTGCTTTTGCCCAGCCAATGTGCTCAGGTGAGCAATGTGGCCCATGGGCCTCTTGTTTAAAATCTGTGATATTTTTTTTTTTCGCGATGTTAATGAGCTAGTGTCAATGTAAGTAAGGTTCTACCTGTAATAAACCATTCAGTCTATTGCCATTTGAGACGAAAGATCGCTAGAATAGCGAAGTGTGTTTTCAGTTCCTTGAATGTGGTAACAAATAAATGAAATATTTAGTTGATATCAATTTCAATGAGCAAATGAATGGCCTTAACTTTTATAACTGAGCATCGAAGTCTGGTATATAAGAGCATTCTTATCGGCTAAAATGAATATAATAGCATTAGGTGATATTGCTTACGTCTACCTTTAAACCAATTAAACCAACAGCCTTACAGTTATACATGTAGCTGTGTCATTGGAAAATAAGATCCTTTTTCTGTTCTTTCCGTGCTACATAATTTTGCCACAATATTGTTATCTATCATAATTGTTTACATGTATATAGAAAAGGGATTACTTGAGAAAAATCGAAAATACATAATTTTCTTCAGTTTGACAAAGATTTTTTGATCTATAACTTTTGAACATAAGACATGTTATGAATTAATTAATGCTTTATTTATATTGAGTGACCGCCAGTTCCTGTGAAACGTGAACATGACAGTGCCCATGGCAGGGGAGGAATATGTCACCGTTTCATACATTAAATAAAATTGTTCCTTGGTGGTAGGGAGTAAGAATTAAACAATGTTTTTATTTGATTAAACAAAATTTCTCATTTTCAAATTTAATTTCGCAAACACTTTCTTATTTCTTTATTTCAATTATTACCGATTCCATTAAATATTTACTAAGATTACAAAAACAAACACAGCATTTCTGATTTTTATATAGAGTTTTTTTTATTTGTGCAAACAACATAAGCATTACATTACTGTGTGCGCTACCACGGTATATACAAGAATTAACAACCAACCGCACCTATCACAGTCACTGATGGCAAGGGGCTCTGAATTAATCTCTTTGAGCAATTCTAATACTCTGCAGAACACCTTAATACTGATATGGTTTAAATAAATAAATGTTCGTGAATCACCTGTAATTTGATCGGATTCGGTATTCAAAGAATATTTGCATTTTCAGACATGTTGTGATAAATTAGTACATCCTTAACCCCAGAAACATACAATCATACATATGTGGTATAATATAAAATTGGCAATAAAAAGAAATATTTATATCATATTTTCATTAACAAACATACATAACAATCGTAAAAACTATTTGATTGCCCAAATGTATAAATTTGAGAGAAACAACAGTAGCACATAAAAATCTTTTAGCTGGAAAATACTGTCTTCATTATTCCAAAAAAGAGAAACAAACTAGATAGTCAAAGCAAAATAACAAAAACTATTTCATTTAAATCATCAGTTGTAAAATTAAAAAAAAAAAATAACATTAGAACTATAACTAGTTAGCTAATAAATTACTTCAAGTGGCAAACATACTGATATCACATATGTAAAACAATGAGCACATAACAAATGATATTAAAAAAAACAACAAATGCAAATTGAATTTGCGACAATGAAATTTTTAAAAAAAAAAAAGATCATGACAGACATCGAACATATCATCGATAGACAAAACACGGTGTATAGTTATTGTGTATGCCTTGAAAATTTAGGACAATGCATTCCTTTTTATATCATTCTCAGACAGCAAACTAGGAAAATCACTTCAAATCAAGATGTCTTATGCATTTTCATGATAAGTAAGTTTTTACTCTAATAGTATTCGAAACAAAAGGAACATGTCCTAAATTCCCGATCGTCTTTTCATAAATTAACATTGACATGTTATTGATAATACATGATTCATAACAGAGAGTATAATTTGTAGAAATGGGTTCACTGGATAGTTGAAGTCGGTGTCCAATAACGTTGATGCATAATTGTTCCTAAATATAAATATTATTTTTATAAAATATTACCTAGCATGTTGGCATTTGAAAAACTGGACCGATTTTAGGGTCCATAGGAAAACCCTTGCGCATTCCCATACAATAAGACTGGTCAATCTTAATTGTGTTATCCTTGACTCCGATGTCATGCTCCAATGTAGCCTTTGTCTTCATCAGGCGAGCTAAACTGAGCTCAGAGGCCTTTAGCCTCTCCTTGAGGATCCTTACTGATTCTCTAATCTCGGTTACCTCTCTCTGGAGTCTGTTAGAAAATAATGTAACACAGTCAACAAATACTTGTTCTATTATAGTAAGCTATGCTAATATAATATAATGATGTCAAACTTCCAGAACTTTTTTGAAAAAAGTCAGTGTCACCATAATCATTTCTAATTAAGGAAAGAAAATGACAAAACTAATAATGACTTAAACCTATATTGTGTCATTGAATAAAATTCTATTGGCTGTATTTTGTAAACGTTAAGATGCCTCTACGTACGATTTCATGACTGGATCATTGCAGAGCTCAACGTTGATACGTCTAGTTCTCTCATCAAGACGAGTCTGGGCCACCTTCATTGGCATTTCCTTGTCCTGGATCGCCTTACGCAGCAACTCGATATTCTTCTCCATATCGAAGATCTCCTGCATAGTCTACAAAACAAAACATTTACTTGTGAAATATTTTAATGCTTACAAATGGCTTTCTCAACTGAGGATAAAAAAAAATGTCTTCAGTCTAACTAGCCTAACAACGGTTTGAATAGTACCTGTATTCACTTAGACATTTTCAGAATTTTATGCAGGCATACATGTAGGTCAAGACTATTTTGTGCGACCATTGATTAGCGATATTAGTATTTCTATGGAATATATCTTTGAATCCTTTTCATAGAAAAATTACATAGAAATACTAATATCATTCAAATACATTAAGTACAACACTCATTATTGGGTATTCCCTTTTTTCTGTAACTTAATGTTGTGTTTTAAGTCAAAAGTTATCTTACTCTCTGCAAATGAGCCTGTAGTTTGTTCCTGGCATCGGTTGTCTCTCTGATTCTGGTGTTGTAAGCATTGTTGACAGAGTTGAAGTTGTTCCACATCTCGTTGGCGCATGCTCGCAGAGTGCTGTCGATTTCACCTCTCAGGCGCTCGGAGGCAGCACGTTCTTTCTGGGACCTGGCGATATTCTCCTGAGTATATCTCACCCAGGAATCCGGGATTGTAATTCTGTAACACAAAACGGTGGAATGGTTCAGTTTAAGGTATGCATGTTTTTGGAGTTTTTTAACCAATACAAGTGAAGTAAATTTTTAAAATCTGGAAATCTCTGCTATCAAAACCCACTTCTTTTTTAAATGTTTGATTACAATTCAGCTTGAAAGTCAAGAAGAAACACATGGTCAAATTAAGTCAAAGACAAACATGAAAATACGTTCACACTTAGACGCCAATCATGAACTAATGAAAGGGATCAAAACATACGTGTTGTCAATGTTCTCGATTCCTGGGAAGTAACCAATTCCTGCAGAGGAGTTTCTGAGCTGCTGCATCCTATCGTCCAGATTCTGGGCATGATGCTTGTCCTTGGCATCAATCTCCATAGCGTGTTGGGCGGCGCGATTCATCTTCAGCTGAACGTATGCCTTGTCCAACACCTTCTTCATCTTGGCCTGACACTTCTTAATGATATCGACTTCCTGAAAGTAGATATCGAGTATATACTGATAATTTATCAAAACTTGCATTTAACCCTACAATTTGCCTATTTGAAAAATAGAAAATGAAGATTTATTTAGGAAAAGTGTATAAACACTCAATAGTAGGTGTGGTACACGTTATACAAATGTAACGTCTATCTTTCTCTTCCACATGCTACAGAGGGAATTGTACAAGGTTTAATTTTTCATTTTGGTCTCAAATATATCAATAACTCATTCAAATTCTTTCAGAATCCTACCTTGATGAGTGTGCGTTCTACGTCATCATGAACAAGGTCGATTCCCTGACGTTTTTCACGATGCATCAGACATTCCTCGGCAATGTGGAGAGGGTTGGCAGTGTCCCCAAGGGCTTTCTCCAAAGTACGGCGGTACTCCTAAGGTTAAAAAAAACAGCTGTTTTATTTTACTTTAATTTACTTATTTAACATTAAGTCTACATGCTCAAATAATTTGACAGTTTTGCAAAATTTTAAAAAGGAAATCCTCGCTTAATGAGAAAAAACAAGGTATTTCATGTTTAATCGCTACAATTTTTTCTAGATTGGTAATTTTTTTTATGTATTTCTCTTGATGCGATACGTGATATGCTATGACTAATGTGACATTTCTATCTATTAAGAACATTTTATTAAATTTAGCAACTCAATCACCCAAAATGTTATATAAATAATCTTACATTGCAGTACACTGCTTTAAGATTACGTTAATATAAATTGTATAAATAAATGTATTACACATGTTTTACCAACGAATCTCGCAGTTTCAACCTTCTTAAAACACGATTGTACATTCTTTCGGAATTATGGATGATATTTCTTCATGTAATAAAGGAATCTGTTATGTTTTAATATGATATAAACTTTATAATGCTTTCAGTTAAGCAAGATTTCATTGTAAATGTATTTAATGTGTTGCTAAGATTGTTTTAAATTGCTTAAAAGCTAATACCATTTACAGAAGAAGGCTGTAAAACAAGCAGTTACCTTCACCCTTAAGATATGTTATCATCTATAGATTCACACTTTTACCAAAATAATAATTTAAATCTCCTTTCCCTTTCACATTAATTGATAGGTATCTTGTTGAGTTATTATAGTTACTGTAGTAAAATGTACAGAAACACAAATATATATGTATACCAAGCAGAAATATAACAGAGTTAGTAGAAGCAGAGTGCAAGTATAGTAGTGGTATATCTTCATTAAAATTAAGCCCCTTTGTATATTATATACAGAAATATTACTGTAAAACATGAGCGCACACATTTTATCAGAACTGTTAATGAAAAGCAGCTGAGGCTACCCATGGTTATAAACTCCCCTTTCGCTTATTAGACTCCCTTATCCACAATAAGGCCGATTCTATGGTATTAGGGACAAAAAAACATTTCCCACACCCATGTTCTTCAATTTTGAATACAAATCTGAAGGAAGATATACCCTTAACTTCTCGAAAATATCTTCTTATATATTTCGATAAAAGGTGTATAAATGTAAAAAAAAAAAAAAAATTAAAAAAAATAAAATTTGTCCATTGTCGAGCTCTTCTATAATGACAATATACAAGCTATATTACTGTGAAAATCCAGAAGACATGAAGATAGAGTGAACTTTATTTTTGCCATGACAGTTAAAACAAAATAAGGTGTTTTCGTGTAAACTGCTAGACATTGGGAGGTTTGTTCTAATTTCGGTTTACCTTCAAGTTTTCAATTTCTGTAGCCATGGCATTAACCTCGTTGTTAAGTTCACTTTTCCAGAATGCAATGTCATATACTCGTTCCCCTGATGAAATAAAATGGATGTAATAACATGGTGGATGAACTAAAACAATCACCTATCATAAATATTCCAAAAGGATGCAAGTTTCCTTCATTTACTTTAAGTGGAAACAATCCTTTGAAGCAAAGTATCAATATTTAACCACCAGTCGATCATTATGGATGAGAAACTTTGCATATATTTTTGAAATATTTATGTTCACGCATTTGCGAAATCTGAATTTATCTCCCTTACATTTCAAAAATGTAAAAGATATTAAAATTCAAATTTGCGACAATACACCAGTTTTCTACACATCCACCATGTTGGAGGGAAGCAGCAGTCAAAGGAAAGAAGAACGGGCTACTCATCATGCAACCGTAGACCCGTCTACATTGATACCTCTAAATTTTGACTCTCCGTGGCCAATTGATTAATTTCAGTATTTAATTCACTCTTCCAAAACGCTATGTCGCTGACACGTTCACCTATTCAATTTCAGAGTCAGAAAAGAAACGGAAAAAGAGAAGAAAAATGAAATATTTATCATTATTCTTATTGAACATACAGTTTATGTTGAAAAGAGATGATAAAGAAACTATTCGATTTTACTTTTTAATGTTAAATCTACTTTCTCGCTTTTTACAATTTACTATCCATGCATATAGTTCTAGAAAGATACATTTATTCGTTGAGTTTGTCTATGTTAGGAAATAGTAACCTTTTAATATTGTTTTTCCATTGCTATAGACAAAGTTTTCAGCTATCTACCCCATTAGATCTCTTACCTAGTTTCTTGGTGATGTCGTTCTGCCTGTTACGGGTCCTGGCATCTGTCTCCTTGACCGCTCTCCAGGCATCAGCCCTCAGCCTCTCGGCGAACGACCTCTCCTTGTCAGACAGAGAGTAGTTCATGCTGTTGGACATACCCCAGTCGTTGGTGGAGTAGCGAGAGTAAACGGCATTTCTGGTCAGATAGAACAATTGCAGGTATAATATTAAATTAAGCGTTGATTATGTCACTTGGGAACTTTTGGTTATAGAATTGGAATGATTGAGGTAAAGAAAATGGCCTTACTTTTGCACTAAACATTTCATATTGCTCTTCGTATAAGGAGCAATCACTAGCATGATGCAGTTTTTAACTTTTTTATTTACAATCAATATTTGAATAGAATTTCATTTCTCTTTTATACATCTTTATTGGAGGGAAACTAAAATTTTTCGATTTAGAAAACATATAGAAACAGAGAAAGTCTATCTGTGGACTTACCTGGCAGGGTTGTAGTAAGCTTTGGCATGTCCCATGTCCAGAGACCTTCCAGCATACCCTAGATGGCGGGAAATGGTTTTATCGGTTACGTAAGGAAGGATCTTGGACATTTCCGGGGTAAGAGGTGTGGCACTTCGTGAGCGCATGATGTTGTAATCGTTGTATCCCAATCTAAAAAAAAAAAACACACACACACATTTCCATTTGCATACACGCACTGAGATTCATTTTTTTTCTTCAAAGAAATTTCCAACTATTGCACCATTGTTCATGTGTGATGAAATGAAAATTTACTTACTGTACCTACAGACAGAGTACAGATAGATAAAGAATTGTCATCTGATGAATATAGTTAATAATATAGATCGTACGGATCAGGTCCATTTGGGATAACTTTATTGAATGTTTTGTGCTGAGAAGCACAAAACAATGCTGTTTTTATCTTTTATATGAGACATACCATTCATACCGATCATCGCTCATTTGAAAAAAATATTTAGATGAATCGTGGGTTCAATAAAGTCCAATTATGTACATAACTTCAATGACTAAATTCAATTTGTTTGAAAATCTCGACAAAACTACCAATAGTTACTTCAGGTAATCCATATCCCCCACTTTGATAGAGCTTTGTTATATAAATGGCAGGTAATATATTAACGATGAATGATATTTTCGATTATCATTTCAACCTAAAATTGAAAATGACGTGCATTGTACACTAATCTGGGTTAGGTAGACTGAATAGCTTATGCTAAATTTTGAAATAATTTGTGATATAAAAAATGTAATGTTCAATATGATTTTAAGGGAAAAATACCATACTGCGTTCTTGTCATCATGTTTTGTAGTGATAGAAATAGTTTCAGAGGTTGTATGCTCTTATCAAGTACCGGTAAAGCATCATTCACTTTCTAAGTGAACAAAGTAGAACAAATAAAACATAGGTAGAGCAAAACATTTAGAAATTTTACTTCTCTTCAAATCACTTTCTATTCTTGATAAGTAAATTGAGAACTTACCTGCTCATGTTGATAAGTTATCCAAAGGTTGATTATTTAAATAAAGGAACTCAGTTCTCGATGACGAATTCTACTGTATACACAATTTTTTTCAGAAACAGGGAAGATACGTTGTCATAGAAATGCACCTAGCAACCTGTCACGTGCTTATTTCCAGAACAAGATTCTGAAAGAGAAAGAATTTCATTCGTGTAAAACTTTGTCATGTCATTAATTATAAATGAAGTGAATGGTTAGTTGTTTTCCCCCGAATGTGAACATTGCCGCTAACAAGTTCTCTGATAGCGTCCCTGGTTACGTTTAATCCGAATGAGCAAACTACAGACATGCATGTGCAACCTTTTGACCCGCACATAATCCGTTTTGGGACACCTGCCTCTTTAAATTGAAGCATTATCAATCTTTTTTTAAAAACCTTATTGAGAAATAAAAAACGAAAAAGCCACAGAAAACCACACGAAAGTAAAGCCAAGTTGTTTACACAATATTAAGTCTTTAACCAAGAAAATGATGTGAATTCATTTAACAAACAAATTTCAGAAAATAAGATGAAGGTAAAAGTATTAAATTCAACGAGGGAGCGATATCAAATTTAACAGGATAAGCACTGTTTAATCGGATAAATCCATTAATAAATAAGTAAACGATCAATGCGGCTTATACCTGGATAATGTATGGTATACTGTTAAGGAATTTCACGTTTACTCTGTTTAAATTTTAATTATTAATACGGTTGATATTTTTAATACATAAGAGTTTTCTGATATAATAATTTGTCTGAGAATGCAATGAATATTTATAAGATTTCTCAAGAAAAATAAGTTACTGATATCAACTATTCTTTCATTTGCTGAAAAAAGAAATATATTCTATGACAAAAGTGTATTGTTTTAGTCTATGTTATATACAAGATAAATATAGACTTAAAAAAGAATTACCCTCTAAAACAATGATTATAGAGAACGAACAGCATATAGATCCCTAGAAAGAAAAAAAAGTGCAAAATATATTGCATATTTATAAAGAAACAGCTACTTTTATTCAAACTTCTCAAATGTTCTCTAATATTTGATATATGCTTTTTGTAAAGAATAAGAGAAATTATTTCAGTATAAATACTAAAGTTGTCCATGGCGGTAAATTCAAAAATCCTCAACATTTCAGATCTGGATGATATGTACACAGAGACTATTTGTATCTACTTCACAGGTAGCTAATGTATTGTTTAGAAATGCTTCATTTGCAGCTACCAATATAATGATAAAATATTCATGTTAAATAATCATCGGCGTCTCTATGTACGGTAATGGGGTATCGCTGTGGGGTTTTTAGCTGATCAATATAGGACAGATACTCTACTGACAGAAGAAAAACTCGGCCAACCTCATAAACAGGAGTGTCATAAACTTGCAGTAAAAGAGAGGTGGGATCATACTTAGCTCAAAGACAATAAAATAACCTACGTTATTAACCCAGTATATCTTAATAAAGAATATCCATTTTCAATCTAAAACGATTCAGATATTTGTTTTTGGATTTTATATATTTGTTCAACTTTTATGAATGTGGGCTAGGAAGATGATGTAGGGGTTGAAATGAAATATGAAGATAACAAACGGTAATCAAGCTCAAAAATCCATTGAAACAATACAAATTTTAAACAGAGCAAACACGAACTTCTAAAAAAAACATCAGAGGTGGAATCACGTGCCATAGATGAGTACTTTTTCCAATAATTGTTGAAATCTAAATCTATGAACTTCGCAAAAACTGTGAACTTCATAGAAATAACACGAAAAATTATCAAAAAGTTAAAATGAAGCACATTTGTTGAGTTTATTGCTATGATGCATTATATATAGCTATCCTGTAATTTCTTATAATTGGTTGACAGGAAAACTGAATTTGATTTCGGTTTTATTGTTTTTTTTTTAAACAAGATGCGTTTGTGAAACATGCACTGATGGTTCCGTATGACAGCTATGGCCAAGGTTAAAAATTCTCAAATTCAAGTCAAATTCCAAGGTCAAGAGGTCAAAAATTTTGGAACCCATAGAAAGATCTTCTCACAAGGAATATGTGATATATGGAAGCCCTTGCACTAACCATTTAAAAGTTATGACAACGGTTTAAGTTTTTTTTTCAAAAGTAGGTCAAATTCAAAGGTCAAGTTAGTTCAAGTCAGTATTGAACTGGACTTTTATGTCCAAAATGTTGTCTAAAATTTAATAGTGATTATTCTGAAAAAAAATTCACTTTTTCAAATCAATCTTTAATCCTAAAATATAACCAATAGATCATTTTCAAATAAAAAAAATCTTAGGCTTTTATGAAATAATCCTGGGCAACTTTTCTTATTGATTGGTATAATTAATCCTTTGTAGACCAATGTGTACAGATGGCTGTCTGTTATAAAGAAAAGATTTTAAGCACACCCCGTCGTGCCTGCAAATGAATAATAAAAGTAAATGGATGGACCCCCTACTTGGGTATTAAAATGTCTTCATTACAAAGAAGTCTTTGGATAAAAATAAAGTTCTTGGTGTCAGACTTGTGGCAGAATAGTGAGCCATATTAATTAATCATATATATGGGCCATCATACCTTTACCCCACAGATAAATCACGAAACATTTTATACAGTGAACTAGTTCTTATTACATGCTCCAACTCTCCAACAGAATAGACTAACAGAGGATGAAATATGAAATATCTAAGCAGTAAAAATATTGAATGGATAAAATCGATCATTAGTAAACATATGTTTTGTTGGTGAAACAATACGTCCTATTTTCTACAATAAAATTGATGAAAATTTTTTATCATCATGACACCTGTCCAACGTAAACAAGGTGTATAACAAAATACTTTCAATAATATTTCAACAACATCGCGTAATGTTTCACAAACGAGGTGCTATCGCTCCTGGAATATGAAGTCCCAGCTAAATAACCTACTTACATTCCGTGCAAGAGAATCACCGGTAAGCACAGGTATTGAATATGGCACTTAAAGATCAATGATATATCAGTCTAGTATCACTCACCAAAGTATACAAAGGGATGGACTGCACGGTACCATATATACTTCTATATTGTTTAAGGTATCTAGGTGCAGCTAGACGACTGACGAACAATCCCACTGCACTGTGACAACAGTTTGTGCATTAAGGGATTAAAAATGCACATTGACTAAGAACAGGGCCTAGCATAAAGATTTAAACGTATAACGTTTTTTCATATACCCTGTTGAAAAATTTAATCTTTTCTATTAATCTTATTGTTCCGATATTAAAAATTAGCCGTCCAGATCTGGGGTGTTAATTCTCTTCGCCTTAACAACCTTATCGCTGTCGCTTGGAAACAGGCAGGAAAATGCAAGTAAAACTCGGGTACCTTTCACTTGCTGGAGGTAATTAATTAAGTCGCCGAATGAAACAAAGCGACTAACCTTCTTGGTGTGTTAGATTTCATTCCATTCCATTCTTATCAGAACAATAACAAAAATACGTTCTGCCTGTCAGTTAAAAAAAAGTACATACGACTTTTGAACACCTATCGCAATGATATGAAACATTGTCTGTGAAAGACACTGTCTTGATCTTAACGAACAATGTAATTGATACCATTGGTTGGAATGATATCACGTGTCAGTGTAATTTGATTTTATATTTCTGGCAATGACTGTTGTATGTAAATTTACTCTTTCAGCACATCTACAAAACGTTTTGTATACATGTATTTTCACCGTTAAATATGGGATGGAAAGTTATAAAGAGGACAACAGCAACTTGCTAAAGCAAGAAAGTGTTCGTCTTTCTTGAAATAAAAAAAAACTTCAGGTATAGTAGATAATCATCTTTGGTAATGGATCGCTGTAAATTAATATAGCAGAGTTTATTAATTGGGGACGATCATTCACTTGAATATTGAAATACATGTAATTGACGTATTTTTAGATACAGAATTCTTTTAACGGCATTTAACGGTTAAATACCATTTTTAGAATAATAAATACTAAAAACCTTCTAAATCAAAATTGAAAGTTGTTATTCTGTATAGCATATAATATCCTGAAAATATCAATCTATTATTATTATTAAATCTTTTTCATAAACTTTACACCAAGAATGAATTTCCTGATTTATGGATAAAATTTGTGCTAATAATATTTCAGAAATGAAAGTAATTTAAAAAAATACAACATAATAAAACTTCAGTTTTCAAACAGATATTAATTTTCTTTCATGCTGAAGTTCTTAGGTAAGTATTTTTGAAAAACTTTTCAAACAATTTCGAGTGAGGCGTTAATGGAATATATTTTAACACCCATTCTGAAGCAAAGTGGTCAGGAAAAGTGATAATGGTGTGGATTTATGACGGTTTCAACAGTCAGCCTACATCATTGTTATGATTTAAAGTGCTTTATATAAAACTTGAATGTCTTCTAGAGATTTCAACACCATTTCAATGACACAAGCACCCCGGATCACAAAACAATGTACAAACGATGGAGCATAACTTTAAACCTATAAATGGAATAAACAATAACGAAAAATAGGTATCCAGAGCCTTGTCATGGATATATTCTAAATTAACAAAAGGTTTATGTATTGCCCACAAAGACGGTGCGATCAAAACCGATACAGAGGCAGTGACGTGGCAATTCAATGGAGGAAGACTAGAGTCCACCAGTCGGCCGTAACAATCGTTGTTCAGATGACAAGATAAAATTTACAAGCATTAATCTTTCCTGGGTTGCACAGAATGTGTTTATTAAGAACCTTGTCATATAACAAGCTCTTTGCAAAGAGAGCGGTTGCATATCTCACTAGGTTATTTACAAAATTGTTGAGGACTGGAGTGCTCTTTAAATTAAAGAATCGTTTTCTATCGATGCTCAAGGGTTGAGATTGCATTTAATGATGTTGTTTATCATTTTTGCAAAGACATTTCTAATTATTTAATTGCCTAAGATTTCAAAGAAAGGAAAAAATAAACCAGTGCTACTTGAAGTATGAAACAGCATGTTCTAAAAGCATTCGGTCGTCTGAGTGATGAGATTTCTATTGAAATTCGATGTGAATCAAAAAAGAATAACGATGATTTTTCATAAAATGGCAATTTGTCTCGTAAACAAGAGCAGTGATTTCCGGTGACTTTCATTACCAGAAATAGGTCGTAACCTGAGATAGTAGTCCAAAATTCTTTCAATCAATTTCTCAAAGATCAAGTTTAATTCCCAAAAAGGTCGCATATTTGAAGTAAGTTATTCAATATTCTACAGGAATAGATAAGTTAAACGCCATAGAAGTATTACATCAATTTTACGACAAGTGTGACTTTATAACCTACCCACAAAGCAGACAGTCAAAATAAATATTGTAAGATTATAAAACCTGACGGATTTATTAACATGGTTATATCGGAATGACGTGTATGGCACTTGTGGTCCACTCTCGACACCTTGCGAAACAATCGAAAAATTATGACGAGTTCAAGTGCACCAACTAGAACACGTCTTACATCGCAAGAATAACAGTGAAGGTAAATGTTTCAGAAGCATACTGAATGGTCAAAACTTCAAATGAATTCTTTGCCCCCCAGAGTTCTGTCAATCTGTCAAAACTAATTCAAAAGTTGTATTGTTACACGAATGGTTGTATTTTGTCAACTTTTTAAATTTGTTAACGCCCAGATAAAACTTTTGCCTTTAGTGGAGTTTAATGACATAAGAGTGTAAAAACTGGCATACAGTAAAATCAATAATGAGTAAACAGAATAAAGAATAAGGACAAAATTAAGCCGGTCCAATACATAGTCAAAATCGTTTAATTTGTTACATGAATGGTCTAACCTATAGTGGATTACCCGCGTTCACAGACTAGGACTACATAATTCAAGTGGTCAATCTATAATATTCCCATAGCCATGTCCGAGTGCCAGGTTGTGTATTTGTTAACTAATCCTATTCTCTTATCTTCTTAAGATCAATCAAACAAAAGGATTAAAATGGATTTAAGTGTCCTCTTATAATTGAAATAGCCCAGTTTGATTGTTGTATTGAAGAGTTATCAAAAATCACCTTATTCATACAATGTTCACAAACATTAAAATGAATAGGAAGGTGTGTACATTATTTAGTTGCATGCAAAATGGGTACAGTATAAAATTGCAATCGTGATAACAAAAATTTAAGAATAGGTGGAATAATGTATTGCACTTTATTTACAAAGTAAAGTGGGAAATATTGAGCTCCTGTTACTTGGCAATACAGTATATGTGATAGAGGTATTTATTACCTGTTTACTCCAAAAGAAGCATACAGTGCTCAAGTTTTCCGAGAAACAAGGAAAATTCATATTGCATGTTTTTTTAATACCTTTAGGTGATGGTTTTTCCCAACATCCTCAGAACAAGCAAATACAGATAAAGCAAAACTTAAAAGTAGCCCTATTTCTAGTCTTAATTTTCTTTTTTAATGCCATCAAATGACATTATATCATTAATGTTTAAGATTGTATAATCCCATTAAAATGTCTTTTCGTTGTCATTTAAATTTCATTTTTCTTTTGTATTATATAGCATAAGTGATACTTGATGCCAAGAGACCTTTAAATCTCAATCATTAAAATCTGCTTATTTGTAGCAATTTTCCGATTTTATTTTTTTCCAGACACAGTTTGCTAATTAAGAGGGAGTCATGAGCAGCCTATTATTGATAATTGGTAGAGTAAAATTCAGATATGTTAAATTGATACTGCATAGAAAATTAGTCTTACCTTTCCTTCAGCCAGTCTAGGCAATCAATTAGTTGCTAACGACATGGCGTCCCGTTGCTACGGGTACTCGTTTCATAGACACATATATTTCGCGCATGCAAAGCAACATCCGGTCACCAAAAAAAGCAGTCTAAATATACTTATTTTGGAAATCATTTAAAGTGTTGCAAAAAATAGTGTTTGTGAATTTTATTTAACAGAAGAGCACCAAAATATCTTACCGTAGTTTGAAACGATATGTCCTAAAATTTAGCTGTAATTACTTGAATTACAATTCGCTGTCAGTCGCGAGTAAGCTGTTTAAGGTTCAGGGAGTTTCTTTTATTCAACCCTCGATCAGAGTCTCTTTAAAACGCTGCACTGACATTTCAATATAGATATCTGAACTGCGTATTGAACTTTGAGACAGTATTTGTTTACATTAATGGTTTAATTTTTACTCCACTGAATTGGGTTCCATGTACATTTTCAAATCCATTCATAGAATTCACTTTTTTCACTTTTTATCTCAGCAATTTTAGGTTTTGCATAAATTGAGACATATTAACAGCAAAAGTTTTCATCCAGCAGTTTTATCTCCGAAAATCAATAAACACTTAAAAGCTTCTATAAAGAAAAAGTACAGGACTCAACGTATTTGCCAGCATTGTTATCTTGCAAATAAACCATTGAAGTAAAGAAAAGCTTGGGACCCAGTGGATAGAAGAGAATTTCTTTACCTTTGCAATGCCTATTTTATAGCCCAATTCTTTTCATTTATAATTTACATGCACACAAAATATCAATACCGTACTCTGAGTTTTAGTTGATGTCGGGCTTCGTGTTTTTACCTTGTCCCATTATCTGAACAAAGTAAAAACTCAAGCTGGTTCAGATTGTCTTGACCTTGAATTAATTAATTATTTATTTATATTTTTTCTGACTTTTAATCGAAAAGGAAATATGGAAAGGATCGAATAACAAGAGTCTATGGGCCACACCGCTCACTATAGTCAGTTTGGCCCTCCTGTTTTTCATCAGATTTCGAGAAAATTTTGTCTCTAAATAGTTCTTTTAAAAAATTGACCCAATTTAGCCATAACTGCACACTAAAGAGTTCTGATTCTGTGGTATTTTTCGGCAGTTAGGGTGATCTGCACATATCTGAATTCAAATAAATTGAAATTTTCAGTGTATTTCTCAATTTGTGATCAATTCAAGTATTCTAAGTATTTTAAAAGACCAAGATAAATTAATTAAACACTTTATTTGCATTTATTTTCTTCACTGAATTAAACAATAGTGATTTCTGGGAAAATTATACTTTGTTGTTTTTGAACATTTTTCCTGGGTGTAAATGCCACGTACAATATATTGAAAATTAAATGGATAAGCTCAAAATTTACACATTTATACAGTATAATTTTCTCAGTGTCCAAAAACATTTTGTACTGGTGTGTAGAGGGTCCTTAAATTTGAATTTGTACTATATGAGAGGGTTTCATAATTATATGATTTATATTGTACGTACTTGACTCTGTTTTCTTTTCTTTTTTAAAATCCTTCTTACCACATTGTATTTCCATGTATAACTTTGATCTCCAATTGTGGTCCCACACTACCATCAGGGATCATGATATGAGCAAACTTACTCGTATATTGCACTACTATGGGATGCTAGTGTATTAATATGTATATGCTGTCATTGAGAAAAGATTTTTTTCCTATATATTCCCTGTTAAACTTCAATCCCCTATTGTGGCCCAACCTAATCCTGGGAGGCTATGATTTGAACAAACTTGATCCTACATGAGGATATTTGTGCATTAATATGACTAAACATGGTCTTGCTGTTTTTCAAGTTTTTGAAGATTTTTTTCACATACATTCCTATGAAGACTTTGATCCCCTTTTGTGACCCACCCTCGTCACCCCCAAGTGGTTATGATTCTAAGAAACATGAGGAGAATTTTAAGATATATTTCCTTGAACTTTGAGACCCTATTGCCGCCCCCATCTTGGCCCCAAGGTCACTTGAATTTACACTATATAAAGAAGCCTTCACATAAGTTTTGTCTTTTCTGGTCCAGTGGTTCTATGGAAGAAGTTTTCCACAGATGTCACCAAATTTTCACTACTTCATTTCTCTTCTTAAAAGAGGACATGGCTTTTTATTTGAAAATTACTCAAGTATGCTTTGTGCCAAGTTTGGTTGAAATTGATCCTGTGAATCTGAAAAAGAAATTGACAGTGTAAAAGGTTTACATACTCGTACAACACATACAGATGGATGCCAGACTCTCATCGATCAGAAAATCTCAGCTGAGCTATAAAAATACTGTATGTGTAAAAAAAAATTTATTAAACAATAAAAATCATTCCTGTGTCTGCAGTTGCAACTCTGTAGAAAATAACCCGCCTTAACGGTTTACGCCCCCCAAAAAAATCTTTGCAATGACTGCAACCGTTACACCCTGTTTAACACACTAAAGACATTTTTATTGTTTAAATTTATATCTTTTTTTCAATTATTCATACAAAATGGGTGAAAGTGCTTAAAATATCGTATTATCGATCCTTGCGTGTACATTACATAGACTGAAGAGCCATTAAACACGTCTTCCATATTTGGTGTTAAAGCTTTTAAAAAAGTGTAGACGTAAATCGATGATATTGCTCGAATAGCAAGGTTAGAGAGGTCCTGCTCGCTTTGGTATTTTCATTGTTATAAAATTTACAAAGCAGGGTGGCTTTTGACCGTCCCCCGGGAAAGAAAGAAATGAAACCCTCTGAAGGTTAAACAAGAGACTCATGGGCCACAACGCTCACCAGAATCAGCTTGGCCCTGCTGTTCTTCTGAAGAAAATTTTAAAAGATTTTTCCTTCTTTATTCCCATGAAAAATATTGACCCCATATTGTGGCCCTTATCTTGCCTCAGAGGGTTAATATGATGAGCTTTCAGCCCAGGTGAACTAAAAAGAAGGGAAGCTAAGTATGTTTTTTTTTCAATACATGTAGCCAACACATCCCCGTCCCCTCTACAAAAGTTTTTTTTTTTTTTGGGGGGGGGGGCAATTTCTTGTTCCTTTTCTTTGAGAATTTTTTTTCACATAATCTTGAAATCTTCCCAAGGATCACCTAATGATAAAACTGTACAATTATGACTGTTTACATTCTTTTGGTACATAAGGACCATATTATCATAAACCTGAAATGCTTATATAAAAAAAACACACCGAGAAAGTTACAGATTGGCATATGACAGGGCGCAATGATAATCCCACTACCTTTTATCTCCTTAGTTCCTGGGGATAACTATATTAAATTCTCTTTGATCAAGATCACAGAAAGATGATAACAACTATAGAAAGAAATATAAAACCAAATTGCAATCATAAATCCACTTCACAGACTTTTAAATTCAATGGTCGTATGATGTTAATAAAGTTCTGTTTGAAATCGAAAGGGGCAATTTCGACATATAAGAATTAATGGTGTTTTGTACTTTTGTAGCCATTAAGTGTTTATTGTATAGAACAAAGCAGATTTTGTAAGATAATTTCTTTTTAATTATCATTAATTCAGATTTTTGTTAAAATATTAATGTAAAAGTTAGAAAAAATTGTGTGTAATTCTCTTGATATAGGAATGGAGTAATTTAGCTTACATTTGAAATAAATGCACACAATTAAAGAAATCGGAAGAATTTCATGATGAAGCCGTTGTTAGTATATTTGGTACCAAAAAAGTAACTGTTGTACATCTTAGGGTGATCTTGCATTCTTGAGCAGATGCACATTTAAACATTTTATGCAAACTTACCGACACTTTTTGTGAGGGCATTCTGGTTTCTAGTTGTAACCGTTGACGTCATAATACCATATTATCAATGACGTAACAATGCCAAAACTTGAGAAAAATTTTTATGCGTAGTGATGTTATCACACACCAAAGTAAAGTTAATTCACTTTTTTTTTTTTTTAGAAAAAATACAAATGTATTATTTTGACTTTATAATTGCATAAATCAATCTCAATGATCAATGTTTCAGATTTCCCTTAATACTGGGGAGGGGGAACAATTTTTTGAAGAAAAAAAATTAAAATTTTGATAAAATTAACTCACAATAATTTCTTTGTAATATACAAAAATAAGTTTTCAGTGAAATGTATAGAGATAAATAAAAGAAATATGACTCACTTATGACATATACATATTAGTATTCAGAAACGTTCTCGTGGAAGTACATGTACCTATCACAAGGTTGAACTGAAAAACTTTTTAATACAATGTTTTTTTTTAAATATTTAATATTTATACGGCTCGGTTAAAACAAATATTTATACAATGTACGGTTGTTATCCACAAAAAAGCACGCAACAGTAGTGTACATGTAGACCATTATCATAATGTTTGTCTGTATTGCCCTGAGAGAGATCCATTGTTCATACATGTACTTCATTGTATATCGGAGAAAATGCTGGATATAGGGAGAATTGTATTACCGTTAAGGCAACCGAAACAAGCGAGTCAGAAAGAAATATTGACATCAAAACAGGTCAAAATTTTCTGACATTAATTATTATTACCTTGATTGTATCGTCAAGTTAATAAAAAAAATCTCTTAAAGTTTAACCCCCATCTTTTTCACCTCTTTCAACACGTTTATTATACATGTTAAATAAAAAAATTAACGTTACGTCAACTCAACATATTACTTAGGAAAATATCTGAAGACATGAAAGATTTCCACCTCCATCCCTAACCCCACCCCAACCTCCCAAAATGAAAGCCAAAATTAAAGTACACTGTATGTTTAGAATCTTTCATTACGTGCATTTTATCTGTAGATTATAACTTTTGTTTACGATTTGCTTATAGTATAACTGAATAAAAAAAACAGTTTTGCCATTGTGGCTATCAACTGTCGGACCAACAGCTACTTTTTCTATTGATAATGATGACGAAGTTTACAGTTGACTTAATAGACAAATAAAATGTCTTTAAATAACTGATTAGGTATATGTTTAATTCATAGAACATTCGATTACCCGGTTTTTCATGTGATTACCAGGTATTTGATGTGAGATTTCAGAAAATTTGAAAGTTTACAAGTACTTTCATTTATACCAGGAAATTATGAAATATAGATTACTTATTCTTTTTTATTTACACAAGTTGAGGTTGCCTGCATATTGATAAGACTAATCATAATCCTGCTGTTATTGAAAAAAATAAGATTTTTATTCTTTTTTTCTGATAAATTCCGATGTAATTTAACTAAATCAACTTTTGTGTTCTTTTACCCCTACCCCTATCCCATCCCCACAAAAAAACCCACCCCATTCATAATTTGAAAAAAAAATTATGAATGATTTAGCACTAGATGCTAGCATATGAATAACCCTAATGTTCATTGAGAAAAAGATTTTTCAAACATTTTTTCCTAAAAAATCCCAAGTAAAACTTGATTTCCTATTGTGGCTTGAACAAATTTGAATCTGTACTAACTGAGGATGCTTGCATATTAATATCATTAATAATAGCCCTGCTGTTGTTCAGAAGAAAAAAAAATTTAACATTTTTCTATATACTCCCATATAAAACTTTGATTCCCTCAGCCCTGTAGCCCTGTCCTAACCCCGGGGTACATGATTTGAACAAAGTTGAATTTGCACTACCTGAGAATACTTGGGATATTAATATCACTAATCATGACCCTGCTGTTCTGGAAGAATTTTTTTTTCCTAAAAAATCCCAAGTAAAACTTGATTTCCTATTGTGGCTTGAACAAATTTGAATCTGTACTAACTGAGGATGCTTGCATATTAATATCATTAATAATAGCCCTGCTGTTGTTCAGAAGAAAAAAAAAATTAACATTTTTCTATATACTCCCATATAAAACTTTGATTCCCTCAGCCCTGTAGCCCTGTCCTAACCCCGGGGTACATGATTTGAACAATGTTGAATTTGCACTACCTGAGAATACTTGGGATATTAATATCACTAATCATGACCCTGCTGTTCTGGAAGAATTTTTTTAAAAGTTTTTTTTTTCTAATGCACTAGTATTCCCAAGTAAAACTTTGATCATCTATTATGGCCCTGCCCTACCCCCACGTGCTATGGTTTGAACAAACTTGAATCTACACTATGTCAGGAAGTTTTCTTCTAAGTTTCATCCTTTCTGGTCTAGTGGTTCTTGAGAAGAAGATTTTTGAATGACTTCCCAAAATTGTTACCATAATATCCCCATGAAAAGGGACATGTCCCTTCATTTGAACAAATTTTACTTTCACCCAATGATGTTTTGCGGCAAGTTTGGTTGAATTTGGTACAGTGTTTCTGGAGAAGTCGAAATTTGAACAGTTTACAGATGACACGTGACAACCTTTGATCCATACACCCTGTGATGGAAAAGTCCACTTGGGCCTTTGGCTCAGGTGATCAAAAAATCATTACTTATATTTAATTTTTTACCTCAAAGTTACTTTATCCCTACTTCTCAATCAAACTTGAAGCAAGTATATACAATGTAGTTTTTAGGAATTATATAATATTGTTATTTAGTTCACAGAGACTACACAAAGATTTTCATGTCCCTCAAAAGTCAAGCCAGATGAAAGGTGATTATAAAGTTATTATCGTCAAAACACTGTCCAATGTCAAACATCCGTTTTAATAAATGAGATTTGGCAAAAATGTTGAAAAATTAGGAAACTCTCTCTCAAAAAATGTTTGTATCTAACACTTAGTGCTGTGTTTACTGTAACTCAGTCTCGAGTTTGACAAAGTATAGAGAATGAAATAGGATTTTTATGAAATTTCAGGTTCTGAAATTAGAGAAATAATTGTTAACAATGTCAAAGATAAGGTGGTTATTGATAGTATTAAAAATTCTTGAATTTTCTTAATAAATTAATGTTAAAATCGAGGTCAAGATGTCAACAGCTGTAGTCTATTTAAAGCTGTATATGGCGTATCTGAGCTAAAGAATAAAAATACGAGTTTGAGTGTAGATGAACATGATATATGTTACTTACGTTCAAATTAAAATTTTCACCGATTTTGAACTTGAATAACCCCACGTTTCTATAGTAAATTGACTTAAAACAGTGTCTGATATTTAAATGCGGAGTTGGTAAGTAAATCGGTTATTGTTTTAAATTTCTAATATCTGATTTAAATTGTGTAATTTACAGGAAAGTCCTATCTTTATATAAGGTAATAAAACAAATAGAAAGATCTTTTTTAATTTTAGTTAGTCTGAACTTATCAAAAATACGCCATATATGACTTTAAAATTTCTTCTGAGAAAAAAAAATATACACGAGACATACATGTACACTTGTAACGAATGTGTTATGCAGACAACGAAGGTATCGCACTTATTCAATATAGAATGGAATCATTAAAATCATCGGATAACCTTATTAGGAAAAAAAATAAATACATTAGCCTTTTCAAAATCTCATTGATGTAGGAGATTTATGAGAACCTCGAAATGTTACCTTTTAAACTCTTTATTGTTTAAACTTTGATCTTTTAGTGTAGAAATATAAACGCCATTGATTATTTTTTCATGGATAATTAATAGCAAGGAGTAAGTTATGAACTTGAAAGAAAAACTCGTTAGAAATTAGTGATTACTCAAGCACAATTATTATCGGAATGCAGTGTTTGAGCAAATGTCGATTCTGTACAGTGTCGCAACATTACACGTTTCTTTTCCATACGATGAGTATAAACTTCATATAAAGACACAAGATTTTCACAAAGTTGAAAATATGTTACATTAAAAGTTTAAATCTAAAGTTTAAACTTATCTATAACTATCTTAGTTATAGATAAGTTTAAACTTTAGATCTAAACTTCTAATGTAACAAATATATATGCAAAAATGCTTTTGTTTTATGCAGCTGTGCTACGTTTCCATTTTTTTGTAAAAATGTTTTCTATAGTGCCATTTTATTTCTTATATCTACAGACGTTTACTTAAGTGATGCCTACTTATGTATGTCTATTAAATGCTTTCGTATCAGTGACACAGGGTGGTGGATTCCTGCAAATATTTGTATAGATATAATGATCTGACATGTTTTTCAATATCATGAAATGGTTTGTGTTGGAAGTGGCAAAATAAATATTTTTTAATCGCATAATTTGTAAAGGCAAGTAGGAAATGCACAGAGCAGAAGAATGCACTTATGCTACATATTGTTTTTAAAGTAAATATAACTACAAATCGCAATTTAAAATGAAATTGAAGGGTGAGATTAATATGGGCATTATGTACTTACTTTCGTATCCGATTAAACAGAATAAATTTTCTTCTATTTTAAATTGAGTTAAACATAATTCACATGTGTAAGCGTATATGGTCGAGAATAATAAACAAGTGTGTAAATCTAGGTTTACACGTTTGTATGAATTAGGCATATGAAAGCAAATTATACATGTGTTTTTTCCAGCATAAAAATCTATCTTATACGCAGCTGATAATGGATTCTTATCATGAGTAAATTCTAATTTCTTATACTTAAATCAATCCATGAAAAAGTTGAGTTTTAGTTATTTGTTCATTTATTATTTGTTTGTTTGCTTATTTATTTCATTCATTTATTTATTTTTGGAACAGGAGGGCTATGAATAGCAAAACTCCGTTTAACACATGCAAACGATCTCTTAAAGCTATATATGGCGTATCTGAGCTAAAAAATGATAATACGAGATTGATTGTAGATATATATGATATAATGTTATTTACTTTCAAATTAAAATTTTCACCGATTTTGAACTCGAATAACCTTACGTTTCTATAAAATTGACTTTAAATGTGTCTTTTATTTAAATGTGGAGGTATGCTTTAATTTTTTGATATCTTTGAAACGCGGTTGATTTAAATTGTGTAATTTTCAGAAAAGTCCTATCTTTATATAAAGTAATAAATCGAATAGAAAGATATTTTAAATTTTGGTTATCTGACTTATCAAAAATACGCCATATAAGACTTTAAAATATGGAAAATGAATCTTCAAGTTCAAGAAGGGAAACAACTATTTTTTCATTGAATTACCGACTGCAATGTTTCACGTACACTTGCATGTAATTTTTTAGCAAGTGAACATAATAAAACCAATGCGTCGAAATTTAAATTAGAACTAGATGCTATCATAAGACAGTAAGACCTGCACGCTAGTGTTTGCCTCTAAATGTACTCTTCTTCGTATCTGGGGTGTCTAGCGAAGAAACCCCAATAGTTATTCTATAATTCACTTACTAGTAAATACACTTGTTTCAAATTGAGCTTAAAATGTTCTGGAAAAAATATGTGACCCATGGACCTTTTATTTTACTGACCATTTCAGGTAATAAATGCATAACCAGTCTAGAATAAGTGAATTAAATGAAACATAAAATTTTGCTTTAAAAGAATGGCCAGGGGTTAATGGGCGTTTTAGTGTTCTGACCCTTAATTTGTCCCCAAGATAAAATGAAAATTAAATTTAAAAAATCTTATTGCATTGTACAGGACAGCATCGATCTTAATCATTCTAAAATATGATTTAGCTACTGCCTAACTTGTGAGAGGAGATATGGGAACATGGTTTTTGTAGAAAAACATGTATTTCGGCCCTCAGTTGGGTTTCTGATGAAAACGAAAAGTCCAGTACTATATTGGATTATTGCACAACATCACCGATCATTTTCTAGAAGGTGATTTGGCTACTGCACAAAGCGTAAAAGAGTTCTGGGTACCAGGAAAATGTCGTTTTCCATACCCCAATATGCCCCCGAGATGACAATGAATTATTGAACATCTACAGGTCTATAGCTAAGACACCACCAAGCATATTCCAAAAGATGATCTGGTTACTATATATAGTACAAAATATAGAGGGGGTAAATGTGGTTCTGGGAGCCATGTTTTTCTAGAAAAACGTTTTTCACCCTGAATTGGAACCCGGGATGAAATTCTACAGGACACCACCAGTTATATATGTAATGGGAGTTTGAGACAGAAGATAGTGTGAGAGACGGACGGACCGGATTAACAACAATATACACGAATTTTCTACAGAAAGTGAAGAAATATTTTACATTGACTTACCGGCATGTTTAGATCTTTCTTTTATGACATCACAATTAAATCATTGACGTCACAAACATTTACTAATCACCGATCCCGATTATTTAAACGCACTCCCCTTTCCCTAAAATAATATTTCTGCTACTTAAAATGAAAATAAGTAACAAACAATTAGTAAAAGAAAGTTGTGCTAGTATTTAAAAAAAAAAAAAAAAAAAAAAAAAAACTAGAAAATTGGTTCACATGAATTGAGAAAAAAGAAAAGTTAAAAAAAAAAAAGAAGAAGAGGAAGAAGCTTATTACATGTTGCATTCCAAAACAGACCAAAATTATTTTGTACGGACGCTTCGATCGTTGATTAGGTTAATTTAATCTCAGTAAACATCAAACCTAGCTACGTCCTGCAATCAATTCTATAGATTTTAGTGTTCACATCAAATAATGCGTTTTGAGACTAAAGCTTTGAAACACAAGTTTTGGAAAAATGTATGATGTATATCATTCAGGTTGGGAATCTGAGAATTGAATCATTCTGAAATATAATTCAAATCATATTTATTTCCGATGCTCTGCCTTTTAAAAAATGTTGCTATCTATCACACAAAAAAATTATGCTAAATTTATTTTTTATATAAGAAAGCACATTTATTAAATAGGAAAAAGTTTACATAAAATAATACTAGCTGTGACTGATTCACTGATTTTTTTTTTTCCCGAATATTGTCTCTTAACAATTTATATTGTGATAGAGGTTGTACACATCAAGAATTAGACTCCCCACTCACATCGGATGTTTTTCTCTCATTAGTTTTGATCGTTGCTCCCGTAGGAGCGTTCAAAAATTGCGCTAGCGGCCATGTTTCAGGCCACTGCGCGGGGTATTGGGTATAGTTTTCAACTAGCAATAACCACGCCTCGGATTAACCTCATCGGCTATGGTACCGCCACTGCGCAAAGCTAATATTTTAAGGGCGTGAAAACCCTCATAAAATAAAACGAAACTTAAACAATATAGTGTTTCTAATAATTTTTTTTATTTTTTTCTTAACATTAGCTTTAATTAAAAGCAATTTTACAAAAATTAAAAGAAACATATATGATATAATAACTTGTCTATCAAAATCATGTATACAAAGTCAAAATATTAACATCTAAGGAAATAAAAAGTACTTTTAACGTGTAAATATCAAAGGGAAGTTAAAAAGACAGGTGTGTTCTATTAATAGGTACTAATGACAGAGTTATCCTTCCTGTTATGATACTGCGTATAGTATGAAGCAAAATGCCAATTTTGTGTTAGTTCATATCTAATTGAGTTTTTAAAAGATGAATTCACATTTATCTTTTTTTTAATTTCTTGCTTACAGCACAAGGTGCTACAGGATTTCCGTTAAGGAAATCTTTAATAATTTTTAAACAGCTAAAATATTTAAATATGAAAAAAATAATTGAATGAAAAAGGTTCTACAATAAAAGGGTCAGTTGATCTACTGATATTGTAAAAAGAAACAGCGAACTTGCATTATTTAAAAATACATGTAATACATTTTTGACCCTAAAATAGTGTAAGTTAGTTCTGAAACGTACGGAAAAAAAAGTCCTCGTGTCATAATGTTAATTTATATATATATGTGTACATATACATACCAGTGGCCCTTTTCACAAAAAAATCTTAAATCAAAGATAAAAATTTTACAACTCTAAATATTTGTTAAATAAAGATAGTTTTTTTTTCTCTACAAGATTATTCACCACATGATGGATCGAGAATTGGAAAAATTTTCCTCCTTTTCGTAAGATATTTTATGAAAAGATCCACAGGTGTATTAACTACCATCCAATAATTTCAGAAATTACAATATACTATATATACAAAATTCTGTTAGTGAGATGAACGAACGACATCTGATCGATCATGTATTCCTTGATTCCTTCATTGCACAGGAGTTGGTAGTGCTTAATGATGTGTTATATAAATGTAACTTACGTCTCTGTCAAGATCAATTTAAAAAAAAAAATAAATTATCAAACAAACAAAAACTTTCAGGCGTTGTTGGGAAAAGAACATACGGCTTGTATGGGATTTAGAGTTTTGTGAAACAAGTAGGAAAATTTAAAAATATCCAGATTACAGAGGAATCGAGTCTCCTGTATTTTTTGGGGGTGGGTGGGTGGGTGGGGGGTTGATGGTGGTGAGGGTATTGATAATAATCAGACTAAACAAAATGCGGGTTAATTTTTTTTTTTGATAATCCTCTCTTTTAGTGATGAAATAAATCTTCTTTTAAGAGCAACTATACATAAAGCACCTATTCCTGCATAAATCGAACTATATTCTTTGGAATATGACGAATTTTATTTATTAAAAAAAAATCACAATACACAGATATACATACATTTAATTCAAAATTAATTAAAGAGGAAAATGGCATATTTCAAATGCAACCCCTTTTAAGAAAAAAAATATGGAATATATTTTGAAAAGAAAATAAATTCATTATTAATCTATTTTTGGTAGTACTTCTTGATTTTCGTAAAAATTACTTCCAGAATAAACCAGAAGCCAAAAGAGTACCCATTTATAAAAAAAAAAATCTAGCTTCGGAGAGGAAGTGCGCCTTGTAGAACCTCTCCAGAAACCTGGTGACGGCCCTGCTCCTTCATTCACAGTAAAAAAAAAAAATACCGGTAATAGTAGTGAAAAAAATCTATATTAACTTATTGAATGGTTTATCACATAAGAAGTTTCCAATCATCTCCAATAACTGGATTATTTCTATCACCTACTGTCCAGTTTCAGCTAAAACCTAGGCTCCCCTCCAGGATTTCAGTCTTATTGCTGTTAGAAGTTCTGCTTTGCCTCTTCAAAGACAAATGTCATCAAGTACCTCCGATGTAAATAAGGACAACTTTAGATTGTGACATCACTGATTTCCATGTATTTTTTTCAAAAGGAAAAAAAAAACACCTCATTTTCTTTTGGTATCCACAGATGCCTTGGACACCCTTAGTCTCATCCAGTGCTGTACATGTGTATTATACATTATTTGCAATTGATGAGAACGAGTTCGATCCCTTACTGACTTAACACATATTTAAGATGAATATAAGCCAATTACCTGGTCAATGTCTAAACCAAAATTAAACATAAGAGTTCAGGCGCGGATCCAGGATTTTTTTCCGGAGGAGGGGAGGACAACCCAGTCCAAAAAAAAACCAACCCAGAAATTTCTTGACAAGCAAAAAAACAAAACAAAACCAAAAAAAAAAAAATGAATAAATTCCATATCCCAAACGTTAAAAACACGTATTTCGTGGTGGTGGTAGTGGGATTCAAGTTTTCCAGGGTGATCCAAAGTCATTTTTTATTTGCTTCAATATATACTTTCAATAACTCTGCAAATCCCAGGAGGAGGGGGGGGGGGCTCCGGACTCCCCCCCCCCCCTTCTAGATCCGTGCATGTAGTTAACTGTCATGTTTTAATTGTTTTGATTTTCCAACTTGAGTTGAAGGGTCTGTGAAAGCAAATATGCACATCATGCAGTTCAATTATATCTGGACATACAAAAAACACATGCAATTTTCTAACAAATAAATATTTCAGCAACTTATGATGCTAAAACATGTTTAATTTTTTTTTATTCATTGCATGTAATGTATGTATGTCCTTACTCAATTTGTGTGATCCTCTGTATTATTTTTTTTTAGGTGGAACAACCCTCTAATAAGAGAGAAAACTTCTTGACAGAATAATTTCAATTTGTCTGATAACTTGTTCAATAACAAGGACCATTATATAGTCAATTCATTCTAATCCCAATAAATGTTACAACTAATGACTTCTATTCTCTTTTATCAATAATTTTTATGGTTACTAAAAATACTTGACCTGAAATATTTGCAATAAGTTCTTTCAAACTGTTAAAATTGGAATGTTCTACCTCTTAATAAACAATTTTAAAATGCTACAGAAAGAATCGAGGCATTCAAGGCGATGGCAATCCCCCGCTCTGAGAAAAGACGTTTTCTCAATTCCTTAAGTTCATAGTTATATTTTTCAAAATTTGTATTGTTAATAATATCTTTTACCCATTTCCTTTCTTTATTTTATTGAATAAATTATTGACAAATAATTTATTTTTCACTCATATTTTTAAGGTATGTGAAAAGGAAAAAAAAAATCTTCATGCATGATTCGAACTCTCTCCAAAGCTCAGAGTATGCGCAAGAATGAACGCATTAACCACTACGCTATGAAGTCTTCTCGTCTTTGATGTGTCTGGAGTGATTTAAATAAACGAGTTTATCGAAGCATATATTTTTTTTCCAAAAAAGTTCGATTTTTATATAGAATGGCTTCAGACTCCATTTTTTTTTGAAACATGAAGTAGATTTTACTTTTACTTTTCTGTCATTTAAACATGAATGAAGAATGAGGACTTGACCCATTCATATTCAAAAATCATTTTTAATGGCTCTAATAAACCCAATTTTCACTAAATATGCTTAACTGTCAACTTTAAAAAAACAAATTATCAATTAATAAGTCGTTCAATAAAATTAATGAATCAAACGTGTTGAAGATGACATTACGGAAAACATAATTTAAGAAAATAAAATTTTTCTGTGAACTTTGAAAATTGAGAAACACATTGTCTCATAGCGGGGGATCGTTCTCCCTTGTACACCCTCTTTCTTTATCGTGTACCAGATAGAAAATTTTCATTACTGGTACAATGTACTTTTTTTCACCTAAATCATATTTTAAAGAGAGATAACTCTTGTAGGCAGATGCATTAAAAAGCAACCCATCATGTTTTCTAATATGAATTCAATATGTATGACACTAAATATTGTTTTCATATATATATATATATATACCTCATATTTATAATTTTTATGTTGTGTTATTTAATTGTGATCACTCAATAGAACAGAACATTTTTCACTTGCTCCTGGGAACAGCTTAATGTGTTCCATTGCCCTCAGCCACTGGCCTCGGGTTAAATTGAAAACACTGAGCTGTTTCTAACACCTCAGGAAAAATAATCTGATCTATTGCCTGATCAGACATTAAATAATATTATTAACCTTGAAAGATGGATCTGAAATTAAGACAGATGAAATAAAAAATCTATCTATAACCCAAGTAGAATTTTATAACATGCCATAGAACCAGTGCTTGGAACTGGTTGAATTTCTGCCCAATTAGTCCTACTTTAACTGGAATTCTATATGAATAATTGTATTTTTGATTTGTAAAATTTTTAAATTATACAATAATTTGAATCAATATTGGAGGTCATAATTTAAGTATTAATTGAAAGCATTCTGTTTTCAAGCTGATGAGTCATTTTGCCATTTTATTAATTCTGCAGTGTATCAAATAAAATTTCTGTTGCTAGCATGGCAGCATGTCACAATCACAATACACAGACCCTGAAAAGTATGCTGACTGGTTAAAAATATCTACAATTCCTTCCTCACCAATTTAATTTGTTTTGCACAAATCATTATTCATATATTTATTTAATCTCAATCAAATTCATTGGACAATGTAGTTGCAAATGATGTTCACAGCCAAAGATTCTTGTAAAATAGTTTTTATGTCAAAAAAAAAAAAAATAAAGCATGAATTTTCACATGGTTCTAAACATATACCACGATAGGTTAAACTGTACATAATAAAAACAATAAATATCTATACTTAATTTACAACATTAACACTAAATCATGTATTAATTTTCTGACCCCAGCCTCTCCAGCTGTCTCAAGAACTGTGTAGCATTGGTCAGATCACTACATCCATACACTACTTTACGTGGAGCACCTGTGCTGGATTTGTTTTTAGCGTAGTCCACTAGATTCTGATATTCAATGTAGTTACCTCCTCCTACCATGAACACAAAAGCCTCTTGGAATGGTGATTTATTTCTTGGGATTGCAGAGGAATCAAATCGCAGAAGTTTGGGATCAAAGTAACGAAAATCATCCACATCCTGCAGAGATTTCATGTCCATTAAAGCATCCACAACTCTTGTTGTTGGTAAATTATGCTTTTTGATGACTAAGTTTTTCACTCCCTCCATGAGAAATTGTGATCCTGTACTCATCAATTTGGAGAACATACCCACTGTTTTGGTACCTCCTCCTGCATACTGACTTGGGGCGGCCGTCATTTTGGTATATGCCTTCCATTTTCGGATGTAACTGATGGCTGAAGTGTCACAGTTGGCACCAGTTAAAGCTATGAGATATTGATCAATCTCCGCGTCAGACATAGGTGGTCCACACAGTAATGCAATAATGAACAATCTGACCTTATCCTGGGGGGTTCCCGATTCATGGTCATTTATAATATCCATCAGAGATTGATCCAGTACTGATTTCCCCATCAATTTTTCTTCTGTTTCAAAATACACATCCAGTTTTCTGGCTTTGATTTGCTCCAGCAGGGCTGTGGCTATGTTGGTGTGTTGGTCGATCAGACGCTTTCTCTCTAGCAGTTCTGGGAGAGAACTCACTGTGGATGTGAGTTTGGCTGTGTGATCAGACAGCATACTGATAGCTGACTCATCCTCTCCTTCTATACCCATGGCAGCTTTTAGCTTCTTTACTTCACCTTCCTGTGTCCTGTTAATTAAACAATATATAGTTTTAACATTAAATAATTGTTGTTGTAACCCCATGTGTACCAACATGTGTAACTTCAGGTATCATTAGAATCTATGGTGGAGAATTGGAAATGAATAAATTGTTCAAGATAGTTCTGAAAAAACGCAAAACTAGTGAGCTATACTGTAGAATATTAACTGTTTGTCAGGAACCAATGTTCACAAGTCACCCATACCTACTAATTAACATCTCCTCAAACCATAATTATCAATGTCTTTGTTCATTGAATCTCATGTACAATGTTAACAAGTTACCCAAACTTACATCCCCATATATGAGTAAAATTTTGATTGCCCAAGATGATGGCTGACACCCCACAAGTTGAAATGATTCCAAAGTGTACTGTTGTAGCATTATTTGTAGATGAAAAGCTACCTGTAGGAATCCAGTTCTACTTGGACTGCCTCTGCTACTGCTGGGAATGGACTTCCTTTCTCTGCCTGCCAGAATCTGTCAAAAGGCTGCAGATCATACGACTTCTTTTTCTTTACGACTCCACCTGCTGGAATCTTAGACTCGACTGATTCCTCAATTTCAACTCTGCCAAAACAAGTTCATTAGTGTACATGTATGAATAGAAAGATTGAATTAAATTTCTTAGATTGTTTTACAGTCTCTCCCAATTAAAACTATCTGATTGTTAAGTGAGCATAATCACCCCTTTTTTCAGATACTGGTAGTCAACAAAATATTCAATACATAATACACAATTCTTGTAACAATCACAGATCAGGCCCTGTGATCATGAAACATCTTAAAGTCAAAATCTTTATGTTGTACTAAAATTTTGCAGAAGTCAAGCAGGCCAAAATTAACTATTTTATAATATTGCTTTACAAAATTGCTGTTATCTGTAAAATTAGAGATTAACTCTATAAATAATAAACATTTTCCAGGCAACTGAAAATATGACTTAAGTCTAAGACTGTTTCATGATCCTGGGGCCTGATCTCATGTGTATGTCACAGAGCAGACTATCTCTTCATAGTATATGTCAATATGTGTCAATGAATCTATGAAGTACATGCATATGCATGTATACATGAAATAAGATATGGGTAATTCATAGCCAAACTAATTTATCAGTTAGGAGTTATTGATCAGTTCTGAAGCAACAGGGTTCTCATTAATTTAAGAATTTGCATAATAGATGCAGCAAATTTTTTTGGGATTCAACTTGTTAAAAACTATGTGTCCAAGGACTCAATAGAAGATATGTTCTTATTGTTAGCTAGAAAATTTGGGTGTTTCAAAGAATCAAAAATGTTGTGATAGTCATCTTGCAGGGGTGTTCCTAAGAATTGAAATAGCAGGGGACATGAAAAAAGTAGAAGGGGTTTTAGGGTTCATCCCTTATAAGGGGGTTGAGCGGGAATACTAGCATAACCGGGGTATTATATCATTATAGGTGGGGAAATTCCCGGCCCCCAGGTCTTAGGGACAACTCTGTCTTGAATATCACTACCATAAAGTTAAAAATTTTAATGTTTAAATCATTAATTATCTTATCTTTACCTGGGTCTATTCTGTTTTTTTCAAATAAGGATATGATAAATAATAGGATGTTTCACTATTAGTCCAATAGTGTAAAAATTCAAAAGCTGCAACTTGGACAGTAGAAGTTTTTCAGAACCAGGAATCTTGCATTTTATTCAAAAACCCTTATTATACCACTAACCTGTTATTGTTTATACTACACTAAGATTTTTTATGCAAGAGTTCATTTTCACTTTAATTTTTTTTATGGCAATAATTATGCATGTATTTGGGAAATACATGTAATTTGAAATGTTAAGCATGATAAAATTGTATTTTATTTATTTCATAAAATAAGCATGTCTGTTAAAATAATTTCATAAAGGTTTTTATTGTTGCTTAGATGGAAGGATACTGTAATAACTCAACTTCGACTCAACATAATCTTTTTGGGATGTAACATATTTCACTGGGACCAAAACCTTTTCAAAGACTGGGGGTCCTGGGACTCAATTAACAAAATACTAATGCGAACTCTGAGCGATTTAACACAATTTGTTAGACCAAACCACTTTACCAAGAAACTGTACTACCTATTCAACTGTAAATCAAATACATCATGACTAAGTGCTTGGTAAGTCCAGGTGTGATGCAGCATTGTTGCCAGATCTAAATTTCGATCAAGTAGAACAAGCAATGGCCGTTGAAAAGAAAACTGTCCAGCTTGCATACTGTCACTCGTGAAGAAACTACTTCGTGCATCTCTGATGTTTTCTCTGAGCTTCTTGTCTAGTTTTTCTGCCACCATTTCGGCTGCATTTCCTCTTGGACACCGGATAATAGGAACAGACCCAAGGGTCACAAACACAGAAAACAAGCTGTCCACAATTGTGTCCATTATCTGTTCTATTTCTGTGTCTTTCACATCCCCTTTGTTCAGCGCATAGTATGATATGCTGTCCCTATCTTGGTGACGAAGGGTAAACATATCATCTTCCAGCGATATAAAATTTAGGTACTGGTCAACAACTTTCGCCACTTGTGATACACAGTTGCTATGAATGGCAGCACTGGCAATTTCTTCCAGTCGTTGTCGAGAAATAGCCGATATAAAGTTAAGGTAGTACGTTTCATATAACTGACCCTGGAAATCTTGTCCGATCCGACGAATGTTGTCGTCTGTTGGCATCACAAAGTAAATAGCCGGCACGTCTGGTATAGGATCACGCTCAGAGTGCAGTTTCAGGTGAAGAGTTACACCCATATCCCTTAGTTCCTTCACCGTTAAAAGAGGTGAAATTATATCCTGACCAAATCTGTCGTATACCAAGACTTTCCATTGCGGTTCTGTTGTGGTAGCTTTGGTAGCTGGGACATTAAAATTCAACATACGTTTCAAAGCCGAAATTTGTCGCTCTCTCAAGGAGGACGCCATGTTGAATGACAGCGCCGTCTAACAGACGACGTGGCGATTTTGACGCATGCTAAGAAAGATAACCTTGAATTCATGTAAATTACTATTACCTCCCTTACACCGTTGATTGTTTGGCATTTACTTTTTACTGACAGAATAATATATCTTTGTCACCAGACCAAAAAAAAAAAAAAAAAAAAATATTGCAAAGAATTAGCCAACTGTATGACAAGTTTCGTCTCTTTATTGAAATATATTTCATATATTATGCATTAACTATATGTGCAGAAAAAATGTGAGCTGTACAAAGAAGGAAAAAGAACCACAACTGGAACATAATCACAAAGCAGAATAACAAAACAACCAATCAATTCAGGTACAGTATTATCATACATTTTACAAAATCTCCATAAAAAAAAAATCATTACATTCTTTATATACTTAATCTTATTTTTTTTTCTTTTCAATTTGGGATTTTTTTTTTAAGTTTTACATACAAAAGAGTCAGAATCAATTTACTAGTGTAAAAAAAATTTATTTCCATGCTTTAATGTGTAACTTTCCTGTAGCAATCACTTTGATATGAAAGTTCTTTATGTACATTAACTTTTCACTAAAATACTTCATGGAGACAAACTGAACATGTACAATACAGACAATTTTTCAGGTTGATATTTTAAAGCAAACAAAGCCTAAGAATTAAGCATTTTACAAATATCAGAAAAATAATAATCATTTTAATATACATATGATCACAATTTCAATTCAAGGACACATAAACATACACCAGAAACTTAAATATCAATGAATATTACCTCTGGTTTACATGAAAAAGAACAAATATATAATGTTGACACTATCATGATGACCAACTCCTAGAGAATAGACAGTCTCTCTGTATACCACTACATAACAGATCACACATCTTACAGTCTGAGATTCTTATCAAAATGCCTTCATGAAAATCATTATCCAATCCTCAAAATACATACAGGTGTTATCAATGTATAACACATTGCAAAACCTTGGAGCGAGAGGTTTCATTTAGCATTAAAAAAAAAAAGAAAAAAACATAGCATGAACTGAAGTGTCAAATCCGGTACATGATATTTTACACAAAGACAACATGAATCATTTTTCATGCAGTTAATTTATTGTATTTTTAGCTTGCATTAGTTCATTCTCTATTATATACAATCTAAGAAATGCAATTTCTGGTTACAATGACATACATATTGCACTAAAAATTTAACAATTAAAATCTATTTGATAAAATAAAAATGGTTTCTAAGAAACTTTGAACATCAAGTTTGAAATCTACAAATGAAGGTAGTGAAAATACTGTACATGCACTTTCTATACATTAACTTCTGTACAATGCTTAAATTGAAGCATATGAAATTAGATGAAAGACCATTGATATGATGCCCAAATATTAACAGACAGTGAGATTCTATACTATATCATATGTCTTTGCTGAGACTGCAGCTCTATACTGGTTTGCACTTATAATAGTGGAAGAGAAATGTTGCTCCTAGACTTAAAACCTTTCAATTTTGGATTTACAGAAATATGTATCCTGGTGTTTCTCAAGTTGTACTAAGTTTTTTTTTCTGAAATCAAACCAAAATTGTACTTTTTGACAGACAGCTATTCTTAAGACAGACAAAAGACACCTTACTACTGCATTTTTTTTTTTTGTGGGTCTTCGACCATTAGAACTAAAAATACACAATCCGGTTAATATACAGTGTGTAACTGCAAATTTAGACAAATGATAATAAAGCAGTGAAGTATGTATCAAATTGAACATTATATTTTACAAATCATGACAGTCTATATCAAATAGATCAAAATTTGATTTATCAATAGCGTTGGAAATTGTTGAAACAAGTGTACAATGTATTTTCTTCTGAAATTTTTTCCACGCTTTTTTTCTGTTTAATAAATGTACACATGTATCACTAGATGCCTACATTTTATGTTGTAGGTTGTCATTAATTCCACTTACGAGGCAAAAAACAACATAAAATACTGACTTTTCAACAAAAAGAAATATTTGTAACTATGCTAGACTTTCTGCAGGTCCAATCTGACTGAGAGCCAACACTAAGATATCTCTTTTCTCTTTGAAGACTCTCAACTCCCTTCCAGCAAGTCTGGCACTCTCAAGTTCTCGTTCTGCAATTTGAAGTTCATGTCTTATAATTCCAGCAGTTTCCTGTTCTCGAGCAATCCAATCAAGTGCCATCTGTGACCTCATGTCATCGTCAAGGGAGCGATGTGAATAATGAGCCAACACTTCCTGTCGAGAACAGTTTCTATCACGCATGGCTTTGAGACTGCCATTCCAATGAAGGAGCTGAAAGACTGTCATGAGTTCTTGGAATTCTAGCATCGTTCTTCCTTTGTTGGCTTCCAACATAAAACGGAAGGCCCCTATTCCTGTAGCTGGATTATCAGCATCCATCAAGTTCCCCTGAAAAATAAGCATTGTGTTTAGTGTATGTTAATATGTGTTTATGTTTTGATGTTTCAAGTTTAAAAAGGACTCCCAGCCTGCCAATTACTTTTAATAATTCTGCAGTTTCAATATTAAATGTGAAAACCAAGTTTTTGTGGTTTTCATGGTGAGCCAGACCATGCAATCAAGTGATCAGTGAAGCTTTACATTACCTATGTATGTTGATGAGTAATAGAAACCAGAAGTCTCTGATGAGACTGTAGCTCTACTGGTCTGTACGTATAACAAAGTAGCACTTGGATTTGAAACTTTGCAACATGCAACAATAAAGAGAATTATGTATCTTAATGTAGTCTACTTCTGTGACAAGTTATATTGAAATCAAACAAAAACTGTAGAAGGAGTAGCATTTTGAAAGTATTTCACAGAAATTTCTATTTTTAGTAACATGACAACACCATTCACTGAAATCAAAAACCAAAATACATATTATGTATCGTAGGTATTCTAATTGTGTGCTAAATTAGACTGAAATCAGACCAAAATTGTAGGAGGAGTAGCATTTTAAAGGAATTTCACAGAAATTTCTATTTTTAGTAACCATGGAAACACCACTCATCCAAATGAAAAACCGATGCACTAAATTATGTATCTTAGTGTAGTCTACTTATGTGCCAAGTTATATTCAAATCAGACAAAAAAACTGTTGGAGGAGTAGCATTTTAAAGGAATTTCACAGAAATTTTTATTTTTAGTAACCATGACAACACCATTCACCAATATCAAAAACTGATGCAATAAATTATGTATCTTAGTGTAGTCTACTTGTGTGCCAGGTTATATTCAAATCAGACCAAAACTGTAGGAGGAGTAGCGTTTTAAAGGAATTTCACAGAAATTTATATTTTTAGTAACCATTGCAACACCGTTCATCGAAATCAAAAACCGATGCACTAAATTATGTAACTTAGTGTAGTCTACTTGTGTGCCAAGTTATATTCAAATCAGACCAAAACTGTAGGAGGAGTAGAATTTTGAAAAATTGTTTACAGACAGACGGACAGACAGACAGATGGACGGACGACGGACACCTTACTATCGCATAAGCTCTCCTGGTCTCTGACAAGTTGAGCTAAAAACAAGATGTGTTTGTGAAACACTGATGCCCCTGTATGGCAGCTTATGGCGAAGGTTAAAGTTTCTCAAATGGAAGTCAAAATCCAGGCCAAAAGATAAAAAATGTTAAATTTGAAAGCCCTAGCTCCAACCATTCAAAAGTTATGGCGAAGGTTAAAGTTTTTTAAAAGTAAGTAAAACATCAAGGTCAAGGTCAAAGTTGTTGGTATCCAAAGGAAGGTCTTGTCACAAGGATTACATATGTAAAGTATGAAAGCCCTAGCACCAACCATTCAAAAGTTATGGCCAAGGTTAAAGCTTTTCGAAAGTAGGTCAAACTCCTATGTCAAGGTCAAAGGGTCAAAGTGGTTGGTATCCAAAGGAAGGTCTTGTCACAAAAAATACACATGTGAAGTTTGAAACCCCAAGCACCAACTGTTCAGAAGTTATGGCCAAGGTTAAAGTCTCATAAAATTTTGCAAAAGTGGGTCAAACTCCAAGGTCAAGGTCAAAAGGTCAAATATGATGGTACCCAAAGAAAGGTCTTGTCACAAGGAATACACATGTGAAATATGAAAGTCATAGCTCCAACCAATCAAAAGTTATGGGCAAGGTTAAAGTTGACAACAGACAGACAGACAAACAGATAAACAGACAAACAGACAGACAGGACAAAAACAATATACCCCCGGGATCTTTCGATCCGGGGGCATAAAAAGATCTTAATTCTCTGGATCAGAATTTGAAAGAAGCTATCTTTATTACTAAATCGGCTAATTTTCAGGAGAATCAGAATTTGAAAGAAGCTATCTTTATTACTAAATCGGCTAATTTTCAGGACAATGAATCATTTTCCATCTTTTTTTTTAAATTACATATACTAGGGATAATGAAATACAGTATTCATTTTGAATTAATGATGTTTGATGAAGTAAAGACATTGCATTAAAGAAAGCAAAAAAAAAAAAATCACATCATACATTTGTGGACTTGAAGTAATGACCTATAGAAAATGAAGTAATCATACACAGGTGTTGATCCTAGATGTCATCATCAATGACTCTCTGTTCATTGCCAATTTATATCCCCAAACACAAGTGTCTTTTTTTTTTTGACAAAATCAGAAACTTTATTGCCCAAGAATGTTAATGAAATCACACTTTGTGCTGGATTTTTTGTTTTGTTTATGTTTTTTTTTCCCAAACTACATATGTATTAAGTTAGTACTTTTTCTTTTGTCTTTCTTTATTATTATCTTTTTTTTATGCCCCCGGATCGAAAGATCCCGGGGGTATATTGTTTTTGTCCTGTCTGTCTGTTTGTCTGTTTATCTGTTTGTCCATTTGTCTGTTAGTCCGTTTGTCTGTCTGTCTGTTGTCAACTTTAACCTTGCCCAGAACTTTTAATTGGTTGGAGCTATGATTTTCATATTTCACATGTGTATTCCTTGTGACAAGACCTTTCTTTGGGTACCATAATATTTGACCTTTTGACCTTGACCTTGGAGTTTGACCTACTTTTGTAAAACTTTAACCTTGGCCATAACTTTTGAACAGTTAGTGCTTAGGGTTTCAAACTTCACGTGTATTCCTTGTGACAAGACCTTCCTCTGGATATCAACCACTTTGACCCTTTGACCTTGACCTAGGAGTTTGACCTACTTTTGAAAAACTTTAACCTTGGCCATAACTTTTGAATGGTTGGAGCTAGGGCTTTCATACTTCACATATGTAATCCTTGCGACAAGACCTTCCTTGGATACCAACCACTTTGACCCTTTGACCTTGACCTAGGAGTTTGACCTACTTTTGAAAAACTTTAACCTTGGCCATAACTTTTGAATGGTTGGTGCTAGGGTTTTCATACTTCACAAATGTAATCCTTGTGACAAGACCTTCCTTTGGATACCAACCACTTTGACCTTGACCTAGGAGTTTGACCTACTTTTGAAAAACTTTAACCTTGGCCATAACTTTTGAATGGTTGGTGCTAGGGTTTTCATACTTCACATATGTAATCCTTGTGACAAGATCTTCCTTTGGATACCAACCACTTTGACCTTGACCTTGACGTTTGACTTTTATTTAAAAAACTTTAACCTTCACCATAACTTTTGAACAGTTGTATCTAGGTCTTTCAAATTTCACAGGTGTATTCCTCGAGACAAGACCTTTCTTTGGGTATCAACATTTTTTATCTTTTGGCCTGGATTTTGACTTGCATTTGAAGAAACTTTAACCTTCGCCATAAGCTGCCATACGGGAGCATCAGTGTTTCACAAACACATCTTGTTTTTTTTTTTTCGCAGCAATGTTATTTTATGTCCAAATCTAATTTCAATCTTATGTTAGAAGTGAACAGAATTTTTACAGTTTACGAGGGTCTTGTACCAACATTTGGAATTAGGCCAGAGCCCATGAAATTTAGAAACATTGAAACAATTACCATTTTAAAATTTTAGATGTCAATAATTTGATTACTTCAATCCAAAAACATATTCAAAAATGATTGTTTAAGTATTTTTATTTGATAATTGAATAAGAAAAGATTATACACAAATTTACCAATAATTGTATTGGTTTACATGTAATTCTTGTAAACCTGCATGCAGGTTTAGAAAAAGTACATTTTTCTCATTCAGATAGGGCTGGATATGTAAATCATTATCATAAACTTCACAAAATCAAGAGACCCATAGATTAAAGAACTGTTTTTACATGTTACATGGATACACATTTTCTGACAACTCAACAGAATTATTGTCAACATCAATGTCTTCATCAAAGTTGTCACAATGTGTATTAAATATATTTATTTGGAAATAAAGTGATGCATCATCATTTACCACCTATTATTCCTTTCAATGCATTTTCTTTTAGTATTCGTTTTACCTGGAAAGACCCTGCTGCATCTCGGACTGCTCTCTCAATAAACTCGTCCGAGATCTTCCGAGATGGATGCTCATTGAACACGGAATTCATCAAGGCAATTTTTGCTGCACTACGCCTGGCCTCTGCTTTTGTAGGACAGTGCTAAAAATAGAATACAGGGACATTTAAAATGAAATCCTTTGAATTAATTTATTTTTCTGATGGCCAGTTGAATAGGAATTTAAACTTTATAACATTGTTAATAAATGGTCCTTGTTAAATACAGTATGATGGGTACATGTTCTGTACTGAGTACGCTGTACAAAGGTAATAAATAAACTGTATTCCAGCTTCAGTTTGAGGCTAGCATGTTGTAATAGATACGCATATCAAGTTTAGTGAAAAACTTTATTCTTTACACAACTAAGCTTCATACATTTATAGCACCTGAAGTGTATATTAAAAAAAATAATAAAATCAGGTTCAGAAATTATTTTACTTACACAAATAACAAAATGGTCTTTCAATATACCAAATAAAGTGTGTCTATCCATGCTGTTTTTGGCTTAGTATATATCATAGTAAATAATCATATATACAGGAGAGATAAAACAAATCCTGATATTTTTCTTCATTTTGAAAAATGGTCAAAAACTGAAATTATCTTTCAACCATCAATCATAGCAACTGGAAGTCTCTGATGAGACTGTAGCTCTACTGTTTTTATTTGATAATGGTTAAAACTTGATCTTGAAACTATGGCAACAGCAATAAATAATGATCCTTGGTTAAGTCTCTTTCTGTGTCAAGTTTAAATGAAAACTGTACTAGGAGTAGCCTTTTGAAAGAATTTCACAGAAAATTCTATTTTTCGTAACCATGGCAAACCATTTTTTTTTAAATCAAAAACTGATATACAGGATTATGTACCTTAGTGAAGCCTACAAGTGTACTAAGTTTTAGTGAAATTAGACCAGAACTGTAGGAGGAGTAGCATTTTGATTCTTTGAAAATTCTTCCAAATTTCTATTATTAGTAACCATGGCAACATCATTCATTGAAATCAAAAACTGATAAAATGAATTATGAAGGTGTCAGATCATTTCTCTCTAAAACCCTTTCTCTCCTAGGTTATTTCTCTCCTATACCATTTCACGGCAGATCATTTCACTTTCCTACCTGGGTCATTTCACTCCCTATCCATCTGTGTTCTTGGATTCATGTCTTTTCTAATAAAATTCATAACACTGATGAAAACTGAATATTTGCCAGACTTTTGCCTTTTAGAGGGCTTTCTCGTCCATGAAAACCATATTTTGAATGGAAAATTTTAATCAAGAGTAAATAAATTTTATCAAAATAATCATTTATCCGTATATAATAAAATTGTGTGTTTGTAGATTAGCACTTAGATTTACAAGACATTTTCAGAAATAAATCAAATAGGCAATATCAATTAATTATATATATTTAAGAAATTTTACTTTAATCGGTTTATTTCGACAAGCTTTAAAAAAAAAGATCTGCCGCAAATGTAAATAATTTAATTATTGTTGTTAGAAAAGGGTTTAATGTAATAACAAAATGGAATTCGAAATACAAATACTTATTTTTTGTTTAATTATCACTTTGTAAAACCTTTTTAAACTAGGAAATGAAGACACATAAAAAGAAAAAAACTGAAACGCAATAGTTACAATACTGAAGATGTATCCATAACATAAACGCCTTTTAAAGTAGGTGAGACAGACGGGGGAAAAAAAACTACAAGAACTATTTGATGCTTTATTTTTGAATAAAAAAAATCATTGATTATGAATCAAAAGCTTCGTATATTAACATACTTCATGTGTATATCTTTGAAAAGTCCTTTATTTTCAAATTTGCACCAATTCTGGTAAAATCACAAGCAACGACCTATATAATTATTGATGCAGTTACCGCAGAATAATAATTCACTTTTTAAGTTCAGTCAATTTTCAAACGATATCAAAACAAAGCAATCTAGTATATTTGTGAAATAAATAAACATTTTTACATATTAATTTAACTCCAGTCGGGATCAGTTTCATTTTGATCAGGAAATGTTTAAAATTCAAAACTAGCAAGTTTCCTTAAATTTTGCTATTTTATGTCTTTTACTATTTAAAATATAACTGCTTAATGTTCCTCTCCAAAATGGATAATCAATAACAATGGATTCTCGATCTTGATAATGAATTAAAGCAATTGAAAATTCACACATAAACATATGCTCACAGCATGTATACATGTATAATTTATTGCCTTCATATAATGTGTCATAAATCTGATAGACAACAGCTTAAAACTTAGCATTTTTACATTACATATTCTTGATAAAAGCAATAAAAAGTAGATAAAGCAAAGAGAACAAAGATTATGTATCGGGTACTGTTCTGTTTTTTTTTTATAATCGATATTGTTAAGTCTTCAAAAATAAATAAATAAATAAATAAAACATAAATAGAATTTAAATTCTATAAAATCTATACTTATAAACTACATAATAAATTTTGCAGATAAACTCTGAAACGCCTGCAACAGAGTTCACATTAATTCATTTTCATGAAACTAACAACAAACAATCGTTTAAATATTTGATAAAATGTCATTAATGAATTATTCGATCAAAAATTCGTTTTAACTAATATAGAGTGAATAAGTTTTGATTACTGATTACAAATTAAAATGTGCAAATCCTTTTCATGAATATCTGATCGGAGTCTTGAGAGTCTTGATAGTAGTACTACTGCATATTCGCCATTAAGAGCATATAATGGCAACTGATATGAAGTACAATTTAAATATAGTAATAAACTTGCTAAAAAGAAAAGTCAATTGATGAATAAATTATTGTTAACATAAAGAAGAAAAAGTGCTATATTCTAGGTTTTAACATTTTTACTAAAGATTTTAAAAAGTATGCTTTAATCAATACATTTCAGTGTTTTTTCTACACACAATCTCTTGAAATATTAAATACTGGGGGGAGGGGGGGGGCTTTTTTACCCCCCCCCCCCCCCCCCCAAATATGTGCATATCCGATTCTTTAACCTCTTATGGAAATGAAAACAGAGTTCCCAAAGTATGACAGTAATAACATAGTAGAACAGGTATCAAAATAAAGTTGCACGTATAAAGAAAACGTCAATGAAATTGATAGTTTTTAAGTAAGTTCCTAAACTAACTGTGGGATTTTGTACAAAGTATTTCTTCCTGCTATACGCCTGTAATTAATTGTCAGAAGAAACTTGATATATATTATTTGAAATGATCAGTCAGCGGTTATGAAATTCAATTCATAATTCCCTGGGCTTGCGCGGGATTTCATCTAGTTACTTTTAAAAAGACTTGTATTTCTGCGTTCACATTTTATTAGATCAATCATTTAACAAGAATAAATAAATAAATAAATAAGAATCAATTAACCCACAAATGTTTACAGATTTTAATACTTATTCAAATAATAATTGTATTAGACAGTATAACTTGGGCTAGTATGAGAATACTAATAGTTTAATGATACAAATAGAATCTAAAATTGGAAATAAATAATTAAATTACTTTTAAAAATCATTTCCATAGATAAACCGATAACTTTTATGTTGGGAGTGAAATGACCAAGGTTGTGGAGTGAAATGACCCGGGTAAGAGAGGGAAATGACCTAGGAGAGAAATGACCTGGCTGGAAATGACCTAGGCGGAACAGACACTGGAGGGAAATGACCTGGATTCATTATGAATCTTGCTGTAGTCTACTTAATATATAGAATGTTTTAATGAAATGAGACCAAAACTGCAGGAGGAGTACATTTGAAGAAATTTCACAGACATTTCCATTTTTAATACTCATGGCAACACCATTCATTGAAATCAAAAACCAATATAAAGAGTTATGTACTTTTGTGTAGTTTATTTGTTTATCCAGTTATAACTTAATTTTTTTGTAACATGTCATTTGATTGGATAAAAAATTAGTATATATCATATTACCTGACTTATGACAATGACTTACGTCAAAAATGTATCAATCCGCTTGATGCTACATTTAAAACATACAATTTGAAGGCAATTCTGAAGGCAAAATTGTTTATTTTCTATATACTTAATGATGAAAAATTAAATTATACGGAATAAATTTAATAGCTACTATACTGCTATAGCCTAGGTTGGAACAGTTTATGCTTTTTTATAAACCCCTTCACATAGGAAAAGTAGCATTTTGAAAAAATTTCAAAGAAACCTCTATTTTTAAGTAACCATGGCAAATCATTCATCAAAATCAAAAATCAATAAACATAATCATGATTGTATCTTATTGTACTCTACTTGTGTACTCATTATATTAAAATTTGAAGAAAATAGTAGGAGGAGTAATACAGAGTAGCATTTTGAAAAATTGTTTACAGACAGACAGACACTTTACTATCACATAACCTCCTCTGGTCTCTTAACAGTAGAGCTTATTAATAAAATGAAATTTATCCATGAATTGGATAAAAATGCATTTTTTTTTTCAAATGAATGGTAAAAAAACCACTTTTGATATGTTTTGAATCTTTGTAACACAGGATGAATCATTTCAAGAAGCATAAAATGAAAATTGTTGCCAAAAAAATTTTTGTTTTTAATTTTGAAGCCTAATTAATATACTTCTGTTAAATGCTAACTTTAAAAGTATCTTGATGTTAAAAATGTACAAGTTTATAATCAGTCTGAACAAAATATGAGCATAATGAGAGTTCAAAACTAACCTGAAAACTACCAAAACAGCTCCCCCCTGGGAGGGAGACAAAACAGACATAGGGAGGAGAGTTGGAGGGCTGGGACTCGTATACCACCAGGGCCCCATTTTTCAGGTCTGCTCCCCTCTCAAGCTTCATCTGCCAGAATTCCTGCAGGGCCTCCACTACATTCACTGAAGAATCACAACATTTTATTATTCAATTTTCTATATGAAAGCATTACCTATAATTAATCTGACCCTACATGTATTTTGTGATACTAAAAATTCCAGTACATACAAAATAAAGAAGTTGGAGTTTTTTTTTGTTTTCTTTTTTTTTTTTCCTTTTTGTTTTTGCTTTTTTTTTTGTCTTTTTTTTTTTTTTTTTTTGCTTTTTGTTTTTGTTTTTTTTTTGAAACATATTATTAATGGGGTTTTTACAAGGCATGTTGTTCTGTGTATAAATGTTATAAGAAGTATGTGTTGCATGCAAACTGAATCAGCCTTTTCTAGTAGAAGGATGTTGTCAAAATGACTTTGTTACAAGTTTATTGTACATGTAACTTTAACAGACTGTCAGGACTCATCACTAAGATTTGTCAATGAAAAAAATAATATAGAACAATAATTTCATTGATAGCCTGTCAGTATAACCATGATTAATTTTCTAATAGCAATTCCATATTTTTATTGATGAACATGTAGTGAAATTAACATTCCTCTTTGATCCTCTGTTGCTTTTTATGAGTTAATAATACATATCGTCTGGTCGGAGATACCAAAATCTAGTCATGCAATACAATCTCACTCATAATTGCTTTTTAAAAATTTGCAATAGAAACTTATATCACAATGAGGAGATTCCTGCATTCCTCAATGTCTTTAGAAATCACCTTGAAAAGATGCAGCGAAGGATATCCAGGTATGTAAAGGCAGGTGAAAATCTTTGATACTGCGATAACTTCGTACTGAATGGACATGCAGAGGATGGCATTTTTCCCTGAGGATAGCTTTAATGACTGAATAACTCAGGCTATTCATTTATGAAATTAAATATTGGGTAAGGTTTGGAGAAATGTTGTGGTGTTAATCATTCCTTCGGGGTATTTACTGGGGACATATTCGTCACTGGTTGATTTACAGTATCAGGGACACCTACATATTATACTTGTATTTGCACAGATATTGATCTAGCAATAATTAGAAAACCATTTATCTGATAAAAAATTTTTAAAAAAAAGTATCACACCATAACAGACATTGATTTTTAAAGTCAGTGCAGGTCAACTACCGGTAAATGAAACATGCTGTGGTGCTGACAACTGTTTTTATTCTTATAATAATAATTAACAACATAATTAACAAGTGTGTGTCAAACACACTCAGAACAATAAGATGAAGACTGTTAAGCTGCATATATGTGTATATGATTAAACAGGAATATTTTCCATGATAGCCTTTCTGCAGTGATTGATGAATTTAAAACCTGTGATTTATTTTAAAATTGTTCCTCCTATCTACCTGTGTTCCATCAAAAAGATTGTACAAGTCAAGATAGAATATATATCTGCATGAGATTTGTCATGGATGTCAGTTGGATGTTCAGCAACAGATTAGAATTGTGACAGAACCTTACAAACAATATAATCATGAAAACATACACAAATTTAGTGTGAAACAAAGCCTGTAGCTTAACCAGAACTTGTACTATTAAGTATTAATCACATACATGTATCTTTCAGACATCTCATAACATCCAAGAAACTCTAATCTTTACAATATTTAAGTTTCTGTATCAATATCTGTTTATTATGTCTAAAGAAATAAATTTCCAATTAAATCCCAGTAAACCTGGACTTCAGTAAACAGTCTGTAAATCTATAACAAATGTATGTCAATAAAGCATGGCTTATAATCCACTGAATTATCAGAAATCTGAAGTTCTTACTGCCTGCTTTTGTCCCCCATTGTGACAGGGTGGTAAACAAAATCAACTGGTCATTTCTTTCACTTTTCATGTCCTTTAATCCCTGTTTTCTAATCCAGATTGGCCTTTAATTCACCATTTTTATCTTTTCTGCTTTTGTTAAATTGCCATTTCATGCCCCCTCTAGTTTTAGAGAACCACTTGTGAAAATTTTTACATAATCAACTAAGTTATGAATATTTTTACTTCACTTGACAATGAATAAAATTGATCTATTTATTCAGAGTTGGAAAAAATTTAGCATTCAGAAGATAACATTGATCATTTACATACCTTTGTTGTTTCAGGCAGTGGGAACTAAGCCAAAAAAGTTTCTAACCTTTTTATGTCAAAGGGAAACAAATTAAGTCAAATACATTAATGGCTTATCAAAGTATTTACATGCCCACTTCTGAACACTTCTTTTGTGATAAATCAGCAGTAAATGGGCCCGTTTATAACCTAAAAGTGACAATAAACCATGAGAGTTTGGGAAATAATTGTTAAAAATTGAAACAGTGGGTATACATATTGTTATTTCAGACTCAAAAACATGTATCATGAGACATACTTCAAAGATCTTAATAAAATAAAAAGAAACCAATTTTCATTGCATGACACCTTGAAAAGCTTGCAGATCATGGAGAATTTATGCAGGAACAAGTGGTATAAACTTCATGAATTTAAGTCACATTTAATCTGCATTTCTTCTTGCAGCAATTTAACTTATAACCCCTGATCTTCAATTAATCTTCACACACACACATTTTAATTTTAAATCAGCTTTTGTAAATCTCAGTTAAATTTGACTATTTTTCTAAGTGTAATTGATACCAGTAGCTCAGGAGAATCAACACTATACAATATAACCATGATAACAAACAATAAATTGATAGGTTACACCAGTACCAAGGTGATTAAAAAATGGTTTGAATTTGAGTCAAAATAAATTCTAGAAACAACTGTACAGTATGTGCAAGAAATAAAAAAGGACTTTATTACATTTATTCTTTTTGATTAAATGAAAAAGCTTCAAATTGAAAGGACAAGTTGATAAGCACATGTTCTGTAGAGTACTATGGAAGACCTTTAATCAAATGAAGTAATTTTTATACCAGACACAAAAGGTACCTTAATACATGTATATATAATGAAGGCAGTCAGTTTGAACCGTACAGTTACGTGAGATAAGAGCTGCCTTGAATTGCGCTTTTACTACCTGAAGTAAACCTTTTTACCTGTAGGAACAGATGGATTCTCTCTCCACCTGATATGAATCAGGGGTCTACCTGGCTCAACATTGCTCACAAATTGACAATTTCCCATATATGATAATAAGTAATGAAATTTTGATATAGGTGGGAGCCAGCTGCAACCTTAAAACCATAATATGTCATGCTAAAATGTGTAACAGTTCAGTGTAACTATGTGCAAAGGTGTATATAGATATACATATATATATGTAGGTGTATATATATATATATATATATATATATATATATATATATATATATATATATATATATATATATATATATATATATATATATATATATGTAGAAGCAAAATCAACCTTCTTTGGATTTTTTTTTTGGAAAGACTTAACAGTGTATAATGCATCAAAATAAATTTATTTGACGTGGTGAACATGGTGAAACAGTTCTGTTACTAAAAGGCTCATTACAGATTTTGGCTTAATCTCTGCAAGAGTACGAAATTCACAGTCACTGTATAATTATCAATATAATTAGTTAATTTTTAAAACTGTTTGCAAGAACATTTCTTCACACAGTTTTAATAATCACATGAAAAAAGCAAAATGATGCAATTTCTTTTTTCATCAACATGACAAAATGAAGTTATATGTATCTTTATACTTGCTAAAAGATTTCCACATATATACCAGAACATAAAAATTTTATACTACACAATGTAGGCCCTATTTACTATTTAGTTTTTAAAAGGTATACCCCTGTACATCACTGCTGGTCTCATAAAAATTAATCTATTTTATGTTTATGCAATCTACTTAACAGGACGCCATTATATTGCGTCAGTGATGGTCTTTGATTTAAAAAAACAAAACATTAACCTTCCTTTTATTTCTAAGAAAGATAAGACTAAGGGACAATTAATGTGATGTCTTTAATTAACCTCATTTCTGGTAAGTTCCTCCTCCTCAAATTAGATTGAAGGGACATATGTAGGGAGGAAGGGGAAAGGTAGTGTTTTCTGAAAACTCTTTCCCAAAAAATGAACATATTCAACATAATGATCTTTTGATTTCAGTTTATAAAAACAATACCTACATGTATTATTAAAATATTCAGAATTAAGCAAGGATAATTTATTAATAACCTCCCTTAATAGACATTTAAGATTATGAAAATATTACCTATTCATCTCAGTATGTTTACTTGCCTGTAGTTATGGAACTGTTTTGAAGTATGATCCCTATAAATCTTGCTATAATAACAGGTGTTTGCATGACTCCAAAGTTACACTGACTGTAAAATACCATCCTGTAACACCATTGTGACTACAAAAAGATGTCTCTATTTTAAAATGCATTGTAATACCTCGGCCATATCCATGTGAATGTTTGGCAAAACTGTTGACAACAGCATCGACAGCCTCTTTGAGGACAGTCTTGGCTTTGGCGTCTGACATTGAGCCTGACTTTCCCGACACAGACATTCCTGCTGCTGCTGCTGCCATTATTTGTGAGGGTAAAGGTCGATGAGTCTCAGCATACATCTGTGGAGACATTGGTGAGGAGGCCTGTCTGGGTGCCGGGACAGGCTTCCCATACCCCGGGTGTCCCTTGTACGAGGCCATTCCTGCAAAAGCAGAACAAAGATGTTGAACATTGCGTGAGAGATTCACAGTTGATCCAATGAGTTGCTAAACCTACACCTACATTTTGGCTAATATAAGTAAAAAAGAAAATAAAATAATAACTAATTAAATACAACAATATCCATTACCTGGAAGCAGCTACTTCATTCGAAGACATTTAAGTTTCAACCACTGGATAAAGAAGTAAACAAAATGGAGAATGCAGTACAAAAAATCGCCTCACCTGTCAATCTCTTGTTTTCATCACGACTGTAGATAAATCTCCAGGTAAATAAGTTTGAATGATACAAATCCTAGTTCAAATTTCTTACATAGTCGATATAGATCAATCAATAATTCATGTGACGACTAAATTACTGATAACTATTTGAAGAATTTCACTTTCATGTTGATCCACAGCCTAATCTAATGCTTTATGACTTAATCGGTAAAATTCAGAGGAGATCCGAACTTACGTAAATGGGAATTTGAAATTCATTCCCGATGTAATTCGCACCGGGTCAATAAAGCTTTAAAGTCTGCAATTTGTTATACTTTTACCTATTTTTCATTTAATTATTTTTTTATTTTTTTTAAACTAAATTCATATGAAAGTTGGAAACATAAGAAAATTTTTCTAGCATATAAACCCCCTTCTGTCAGAGTTGTAATGTTCACAGATTAATGAATCTTTTCCAAACAATTTCTGTTTGGGGGGAGGGGGGTTAACCAAACAATTTCAGTTTGTGGGCACAGCCATACCAGCAAGAAAAGGGGGGGATTTGTTGAGGGGCACAACCATTAGAGTAGCCTTCTATTTTAAAATATGTATATGCAAGATTATAGGGAGGGGGTACGCCCCAAGGCCTGACAACAGTATCTCCACATTGTGTAAACTCAAAGTTTAAATCATGGCTCATGAGGTAACGATGAAGCCATAATAATCCAGAAGGCCAATTTTTGAGATATGAATATTAGTATACAGAAACGAGGCTTTTCTTTTCTTTCTTTTTTTTTCAACAATACTATCAATGCATACAACTGTAAATGAGTGAAATCAATATATTTGAGCAGAGATGTCCTCTGGTTTAAGCTTCCTCAAGCATTGTATATTCAATTTTTTGTTTATCAGGCTCTCACTCAATTGCAGAAAATGGCATTAAATTTTGTCCATTCACATTCTCAAGTTTATGAAAACAACCCGTAGGCTAGATATGGACTTTAGGAAGGAACCGGCTCCGTTATTGGTCAATTTTCTACGACCGTCATAGATCTGTAAATGTTGGCATTCAGTAAGTCTGAACATTATACTGTACATATAAAAAAATATTTCGGTTCAGTGTCTAAAAATGGGTTCAATTTACACAATCTTTCTTTAAAGTGACTTTTTTTTGGTCCAAAGCAACTACATGTATTCTAGTTTTGACTTGAAGAGTTAATTTAAGTTTCTCTTTTAACATAGCGAATGAAATACACATGTATATAGTTTTTTCCCTCTGAGTAATAGGCCTAGTATTTAATCAAAAGAAACGCAGGATCTTTACTTTCAATATACACAAAAGCGTCAGGAAAAATACCGAACCAACACTGTTAAAGGGGCCTTGACACAGCTGCATTGTTTACAGTTTTAAATTTCTATTTTTACTCAAAAAATAACTTCAGTTTAATGCATTGAACTTGCATGAAAATTCTTAGAATTCAACGACAATGACATCAATCAAATGCATCATGAACTTTATTGCTCACGTGCTTTGAGAATGTAAATGACCAACATGAATAAAGTACAACAGACAACACTAGTTAGTAAATACAACTTACTATCTTATGATCAAAACAGTTTTTTTTAAACCTAGAAAACTTATTTGCCTATCGTAGCAGTAGTACCCATGAAATGCCTTATGGAAGTATGAAGATATTGATTGCGCTTGATTTTTCATGCAAAGCAATATACACACGTACCCCCTTTTGTGAAAAAATCTGTCAGATTCTCCTAAATTATTTTTGAAATCATTTTACATGTACGAGTCGCGTATAATTCGCGATGTTACTTACACGTTCTTGCCAGAGTATTGGATTCACGCGAAATTAAATTTCTCAAAAATAACGATATTTTTGTATTCAAGCATCACAAGCAGGATACAGAAAATTATGTAAATTATGATAAGTTAATTGAATCTGTATTCTCGCGTAAATGTTCTTAATTTCGTGACTTCGATGAAGGTATACTGACTGTAATCAGGCCCGTAGGAAGCAATTTCAGTTGGGGGGGGGGGGGGGGCACAGCCATACATTTTCAGTTGGGGGGCACTATCAACTACCGAAAATTCCTTGACAAGCAATAAAAAAAAGAGGTCATCAGACGTTTTTATTGAGGGGGCACAGGCTAGTAGTAGCAATATTTTCTATAGTAAACCCCCCCCCCGGTTCCTACGGCCATGTGTAATATATATTGTAGAAAATATAATTATAATGTGTTGTGACTAACTTTTAATATGATTCATTAAGCCTAATTATGATACATGTATCACAGACATTTGTTTATGTTATTTTATTTTATTTTTTACCCTCACTACATTCATTATAATATTCAATTTCAATTTCAATTTATTTATTGATTCACCAAACATGTTGGCATACAACCATGTAACATACAAAATGAAAAAATACAGTGTGTTTTCAGATTACTAAGACACATACTAAAGTAAATACATACATGCAAGTGTACAAATCAGTGAAGTCAACTGCGTTTACAACTTGAAGTTATACATAATCATTATGTAAATAGTATAAACAGTATAATATGGACAGAGATGAACTGATTAATGCATTAAATATATATTATTGCGCTCTATTTTTAGAACGCAATTCAAAACATTCATGTAAAATTTCGCATAGCCTTCTAGAATGAATTGCATTGTCAGGGTTACAAAGTACTTTACAATGATTTTCCTTCAACATGTTATCATTTAAATTATAGATGTTCAAAGAGTAATACTTTTTTCGCAAATCTTTATATATAGGACAGTCATATACGAAATGTATTTCATTTTCTACAACAGTTTTACAATAGTGACAAAAACGAGATTCTTTTGGGATACAAGGCTTTGAATATCTGCCTATTTCAATTTCTAAAGGGTGTGCAGAAATTCTCAGTTTTGTTCATTTAGAACGTACAGATTTATTAATTGGAAATTTCAAGTAGTCTTGTAATTCAAAGTTCTTTCAAATTTGACTGTAAAATAATAATTTACCACATTTGGTGAATTCAATGTTCTGAAGTTGCAAATTAACATTTTTTATGTAGAAATTCTTCAAGTAGCTGCTAAATGTGTTATCAGTAATATCTAATGATGGAAGTTTAAGTTTCTTTTTTAATTTATCAATCTGACTCTGCCAATTATCCTTTACATCATTATTATATAGATTGTCATCTTCTAAGAAAGCAGCAATAAGAATTTGATTTCTAATTCCATTTTTATTATTATGGTTTTTTAGTCTCTTGTAATATTTAAACATAGAAATGAAAGCTTTGCAACAAATAGGAAGTGTTCCTATCTCATATTTGATGGCTAAATTTGAAGCTTTTCTCTGTACACCCAAGATGTCTTTAAATATTAAATGCTGTATCTTTTCAAACAATTTTGTATATATATACAGATATGTGCCTGTGATTTATACTATGGTATATCTAAAAGAAACTACATGTAGGTTCCCAGAAATTACACATAATCGTGTCAAGCGATGCAAGTCTTATGCTATACTATAGTCAGTCCCTTTGTAAGTATCTTTTTCCGGCAAATCTCTAGTTGAAGAAGCTTCATAAAGATATATCCAACTTTTTATTTGTTATGCATTTCTAAACGAACCAATCTTGTTCTAAATGTATGCGACATTTGATAATTGTGTTCGTGTTCCGAGTGCTACAGGCTCTAAACTTGATTGAAAATTAAAACAGGCGGACAATGACTGGAATGCTCCCATAGGATTAGTACATACATCCAGGTCATAAGCGGTAATTTCTTGATTAAACTACACTCAGATAGTTTCAACAAAATACCTCTATAGGATATACATGACGTATAGACATTCATAAGACAGGTGTGAGCGATCTAAGTTTTGAGTATAGGGGAGAGGCACAACAGGTTTTTCAATATTATTAGGGCTGGGGCGATATATCGAGATGTCGATAATATCGATTCTATGTGACGATGATACGCATATCGATACGTACGAAGAAATATCGCAAAAAAATTCTGACTTACGTTTTTCTTTGTTTACTTAAGTAAACATTTTTTGGTTTAATATGTAAAATAATTATGCTAAATATAGATATGAAATACATAATAATTAACATCAATTATGTAAAATAATTTTGTTTTCCAACAGATAAGCAACTTCTTTGAATAAATCATTCTTATTTGTGAAGAAATGTTTTGTTCATTTCAATAAAAAAAATATATATAACCAATTCAACATATCGTTATACATATCGTATCATGGCTCAAACATCGTGATACGTATCGATATAGAAAAAGTTGTAAGTTGTCCCAGCCCTAAATATTATCCGTGAGCATTCTTGTTTATTCACGATTAAAAACGTTTAACGTTTCCCCCTAAAATAATACAATGCAAATAAATACACTTTGCTGAATCTGATTTCAATATTCACAAATTAAATATATATATAAATCATATTGACATACAATTTATACATGACAGTTTACATCAACAAGTATTACAAACTTTATTGTACAAAACTCACCGGTTATGTTTATTAAAAATCTCTTTCTATATGTATTTGTCAGCTTTTATTTTTTTTTACTTAATATCCTTACTCACTCACAAAACTCTCTCTCTCACTCTTTCTCTCTCTCGTAAAAAATAAGATGCTAGGCACCATTGTCTTTCGGATGTTTTCTTGACTTGGAGCTTAGTTGTTTGAAGATAAACAGCAAGACTAAAAACATTATTTCCATGAATTCCATTATTGTGAGAACACTTGCTCCAATGAATAATCCCATCTGGCCACCAATGTTAGCTAAATAACAATTTTAAGGACCATAAATATATGAATATATGCATAATAAAGTGAATTCCTTTACACAAATTTAGGTATTATCACAGAAAGGCACAGACACCAAAAGTACGCACCCAAGACATCTCCTATTCTTTCGTACTTCGGAATTTGCCTCGTCCAGAAGTAATTTAGCTTGTCATAAAATATCGATATTTCCAATATATTGTCCCTATTTCGAAGATGTACATTTGTATATTAATATTTATGTGTAATTTGTTTTTGAGGAATAAAAAGAAATAATTCAGAAAATGGGCGTGTAAAAAGTTGACATTTTTCTCCATTAAATTGGAAAAATTTGAAATTGTATTACTTTAATCGTTCCTTTGATGTGTTGAAGTGTGAAGACAGAATCTGGACCAAAATATCGGAGGGAAACTGACTAGTGGACACTGAGACGTCATAATTCGTTTGCTGGCACGGGAAGGGGCAGTCACAATGGATAACATTCTGAGCTTCCTGGTATATCAGTTTCACTGGAAAATTACTTCATAAATAAAATTTTACAGTTTTCAAATCTCATCCAGAAAACATATATATACTTATATGTGTTAAGTATAATGACTTTCTTCAAAATTCTACGTACCTATTTCTTTCAGGTAACATTTCGAGATCTGGTACTTTGAACAAATAGGGTGAATTCCTGAAAAAGAATTACTAGTACTAGTATACCAAAAAATTTCATATATAATAATAAATATATAATAATTGGGGCGAATAAATCTCATATCATGTACCACCCACTATATCAGTGTCATGAGAAATTCATGATTTTAAATACTTCTTTCAGGAATCTAGTTTAAAACACAAGAGCGAATATTGCTAAGTATTGATTATTTTTTAGAGAATTTTTATAGCACAAGTCAGGTCAGTAGAAAAAAGTAAAGAAATACCATACCTTAGAAGACTGTTTGTTGCAGGGGTAGCACGGTCGAATGTTGCCCATTATCTTTGACGTAACTTCGACCTGGCATTTCTTAAAGCTTATGACATGAAGAAATGAAATTTGCCCCCCCCCCCCCCAATGAGCCAAATGGCTCTCCAGAAACATGATTAAGTGCACGATATTGACTAACACCTGGGACAGCGCTTAGAACGCGGGGGGGGGGGTGTTACTATGTAAATTTTCAGTTGGAAGCTGCTTGCCCCCCCTCTCCCCCCCACACACTCTTTGTTGCTGTACGGTCAAACACTGGCGAATTCAGGCAATTGAAAATAAAATGTACCGATTTTTTTTATATTTTTACTTGTCAATTTTTTTCGGAGGTCAGACCCCACTTTGAAAAACGTTGCTACGGGCCTGTGGGATATGGCAACTTGGTGATACTGGCGGAAGAAAAGCACGTGATCATTAGGAAAAAAATATTTACCTAAATCACCAACCCGCACACAACCACATTTCTTGAATATTAATTCTGAGAGGCAGAACTTTTTACAAATGCCAACACTGTACGGTCTGGGATGAAATTTGTTGACAAAATCTGGCGCATCTGTGTTCAAACAATACCCATCCGCAAATGCTTTGAACGGATATGGCAAAAAGGTAAACTAAAACAAATCAGTGAAATACATTCTCATTAGTTAGAATTTGTATGGTGTTAATTACATTAAGGTTCATGCACGATTGTTTTTTATTATCTTCATGTCACAAAAATATTTCTGGCAATATAAATTTCAAAACCAGAAATCGTCTCTAAAAAGGTATGGCCAGAATGATATATGTATTCACAATTCATTATGAGATCTCGTATGATGTTACCATGCAGCTCATTAATCAACCAAAGATTTGCGATCTTTATATATTTTTGCAACTAGCTATTTTGTATTTATATGCGAGAAAAAAAATCACGAATTTTGGTTATTGCTTTAAATACAACCTTTCATAATACAAATATACGTGACGTTTTCTAGAGAAAAAGGTCTTGAGTAATTACGCAGAAAATAAAGTTAATACGGAAGAAAAAAAATAAAAGTTGAGATAGGCGCATGCCCGCTTAACTTATATATCTACCAGTTCCGAAACTAAGTTCGATCAATTTTCAAAAAATAATGCCTGGGTCAACTTGATTGAAATGTGAAGATAACGAACAATGATCATGAGCAAAAGTCCATTTAAACAATACAAGTCGTGAACAGGGTTCGGTGCCATGGAGGAGTAAGGATCCCCTGTCGACCGGTCACACCCGCCATATGCTTCTTGTCATGATCGGGTAAACGGAAAAATTCCGTACCCAATATAATGTGAATCTTAATTTTACGTATACTTAAAGTGGAAGAAGTTAATTAGAAAAGGTACATGTAATTTACAATAGAGATGAGATGTGAAATTGACCAATAATAAGTCAAATTACTCAAATATCAAGACAAGGCAACGAGAGTCCAAAAGCAACATATAAAAGGGTTATTCAATCATATCTTTGTGCAGCTCAGATACTTGTACTAATACATGGTCATCCTCTACAGGGATTCACATGTTTTGATACCAGTCTCAAAGGTTTTCAAGGAAAAGAAACAAAAATAGAAAAAAATGGGGGTTATTTTTTTTAGGGGAGTAAGGTTGTGTCTCGAAAGAAAAGAATTGCACTTTTGAGTAAAACCATACTTTTGCAACCTTTGAAATTGTAAAGCAACCATGGCATGGTCATGGTTACATATTCCCAAATCCCATGTTTATTTTCTACACCCGCCCCCTTTGTCCGTACCACTGCCAAGATACTACAAGTAGAACTACTAAAACAAAACTACTGAGTAGATGAGTGGATTAAAGCCACTATTTTTATGGTTACCCTCTTCTTGGACACAGCTGCCAGTGCAGACACTCCGGGGGCGACAACAAACCCTTGATTGATAGGATCCGGTACGGTGCCTGGCTCATGTACCACAACCTATATCATATATAAAAGAATGAGAAAAGACATGCATGTAGCTTGAGTAGAGTCTTTAAAGTAGAAAGAAGAGGTGTCCTGCCACATTTTGAAATACAATCAGTGTTTATATATTAGGAGTAAAATCTTTTCATCTTAAAATTACTGGTTAACATATGTTGTGGATATTTAATGCATATTGTGTGATTTTAGCTCAATCCAACGATTTAAAATAGCAGATATGTTCGAGAGCTTTGTTGTAAAAAGTTCCAATGACTAAAAGATGTCCTGGCTTTAACTCGTGGTCAGATCTCATATATTTACGTCAAGGCATTAAGCCCACTTTTTTCTGAGTATAGTAATTTGTTATAGTAAATTTTCATTTAGATACTGGTCCCCCCCTCCCCCGACTTTTTGTTGCAGTAAGATCGTGCACCTGCATGCAAATTCTAGAATTTGGATAGTTAAGGACGTTTTTTTTCCTTGTCAGATAGTTTTTGGAACTCACGACCCCCCCCCCCACCCCACCCCACCCCACCCTTCGGACAGTTGAAGATTTTTTTTGGTTAGATTTTGGGGAGGGGGGGGGTTGCACCCCTCCACTTTATGTCACTTACAAATTTACCGTTGTAATATCTAAAGTATAAATTTAAAGATCGATTTCAACTCTTAACATACACACATGGTTTTGTATATATTAATCCGATACAGTTACAGTTTTGATATGAACATAATGTAATGTTGAAAAACGTATTCCACTGCAAATCCTGATGTCACTTCATTTACTTACAAATTTCAAGATGAAATTTTCAGCCGTAAAAGCGTTCCGAATACATTGTAATGAATGTTAAAAAAAGTTTATTATCCTATATAAAAAGAAATCAAACCACTTCTTGCAAAGAAATGCATGGATCTTCTTTCATGCGAAATTATAGCATGTTGCTAAAAATCGATTAACTTCCGTAACGATTTTGTTTTAAATTTCACGCACATAATGCATATTTCAAAAAGAGCTGAAACTTATCTGAAAGTGACCACGGAACCTAATATCATTGATTCTAGTTGCGAGTCAGCTATTTTAGACAATTACATTTTCGACATAACAAAATGAATTGGACAAAAACAGTTGTCTCTTAAAATTTTACCTTCCGTAATTCAGGAAAGTTTTTGCATTAAAGGTATAAAAAAAATTATTATGTTGGGAGCGAAATGCTTCATGCTTTTGTTTCATATCCTAAAACAAACTTTAATTTTAACTATTGCCGAGAATTTTAACTTTTATTGCTGGGAATTAACTTCCGTAACGATTAACTTTCGTAACGATATTTTTCCCGAAATTTTAACTTAAAATCGGATTCATGCGAGACTTCATGAATACTGTTGTGTTCTATACTGTACATCAGAAACGAAAAATTGGTCAAATTCAGCTTTATTCAAAAAATAATAAGACTTGTTCAAGCAGTTACTTCCGTAACATTACCTTTAAATCAATGGTATATTAAAATTGTTGTAAAAAGTTAACGATACCAGATTTGTGGACAATTGATTTTTTTTCAAGTTCACTGATATGTCCTTTAAAGAATTACATATATGATGTTCATTTTGCTCTTTGAAACAATTATTTTTTTCATGTTTTAATTTTATACTCTGATATGGTCCATTTATCGTAGAATGACTGTGCTACGGGCCTGCTATTGTAGCAATGCGGCAATAACAGTTTGCTTTTGATCTTTTCCCTCTCATTTTCAATTATAAAAAAAAATCAGTCTACATGTGTAAACTTGGGGGCCGAGGGTGGGGGCTTACATTTTTATTTTACATTATTGAACAATCTTAGCTCTATTTACTCCTCAAATATTTAAAACAGATTCTGTTGCGTTTGTATCTTACTGCTTATTATAATAAAATAACCAGAAGTCTCTGATGAGACTGTAGCACTACTGGTTTGTATTTATAACAATGGAAGAAAAAAGTAGCACTTGCACTTGAAACTATGCAACAGCAATAAATAGAATAATGGTCCTTGATTTAGTCTCTTTGTGGCAAGATTTATTGCAATCAGATTAAAACTGTTGGATGAGTAGCCTTTTGAAAGAATTTCACCAACATTTCTATTTTTAGTAACCATAGCAAGACTGTTAATCAAAAACAAAAATGAAATAAAATTATGTATCTCAATGTAGTCTACTTTTGGGCAAAGTTATACTGAAATCAGATCAAAACTGTATAGGAGGAGTAGCATATTGGAAGTATTTCACAGAGATTTCTATTTTTTTAGCATGGCAACACTATTATTCCAAATCAAAAATCGATACACAGAATTATTTATCTGGGTTTGAAATCTTGTGTCCAAATTATATTCAAATCAGACCAAAACTGTACAAGTGTTTTGAAAGTATTTCACTTTTTTTTCTATTACCGTAACCACAGCTACAATGCTCACAAAAAATCCATTAAAAGAATTTTGTATCTCATTGTATTCTACTTGTGTGCCATGTTATCCTGAAATCAGACTATAACTATAAGAGAAATAGCATTTTGAAAGTATTTCACAGAAATTTCTATTTTTAGAAACCATGGCGGCAACACTGCTCAAAAAAGAAGCAAAAAAACAAAAACAAAAAAAAAAAAAAAAAAAAAAAAAAACAAATAAAAATCAAACACTCATGTACTAAATTGATAATTATGCATCTTAGTGCAGTCTACTTGTGTGCCAAGTTATATTGATATCAGACCAAAACTGTAGGAGGGGTAGCGTTTTAAAGGAATTTCACAGAAAATTCTATTTTTAGTAACCCTTGCAACGCCGTTCATCAAAATCAAAAACCTCTGCACTATATTATGCATTTTAGTGTATTCTACTTGTGTACCGAGTTATACTAATATCATACCAAAACTGTAGGAGGAGTAGTGTTTTGAAAAGTTGTTTACAGACAGACGGACAGCAGACAGACGGACGATCGCCGGACACCTTACTATCACATAAGCTCCTCTGGTCTCTGACCAGTATGGCTAAAAATATTGAAAATTTGACCAAACATAAATGGTTTTATACAGGCATCGAACGAGATTATGTTTGAAGAAACTTTCACTGTCTTTTTCCTAAAATACGAAAGGCAATTTGTCTCTGTTTGAAAATACAAACATAGATATAGACCTTGACTCCAGCCGTGGAGATGAATCCGGCTTCATAAAGATCCCTATGTATGTCCAGTAGGACGTAAAGATTGTAAAGAGATCCGCTCACTTTTGTTGTCACGTTTCCGTCACCGTTCCATGTAAAGCAAACTCCTAAAGAGGTCAGGGTAGGTTCGAACACCTGTCCATCCACAAAGTCGAAGGTGCTCATCAAAATAAACTTTGAGACGTCCATGCTCATGCTCAGTTCTTGTTTCAAACTATTTGGCTCAAAATAGCCATTTTCCTTGTAATACGAATCATTCCAATCCACTTCATTGGTAAAAGCGGCCATGGTGGAGATCGATAACCAATAATCAGTATCTTTTTGAGATTTAGAAGATCTTGATTTGTTCTTGGAACCCATATTGCAGATAGTAACCGCGGGAAATTGCATTCTTCCAAAACTCTCCAGAGATATTTTGCTTAGAAACGGATAGGAGTAGTAACTCCGAAACTCGTCTATCAAAAACCAGACGATGGAAACCAGTGAGGTTAGAAGGAAAAGCATCCATAAAACTCTATTTGAATAAGAAAACACATTTATTTAGATTTTGCATATTTTGTTCGATTGTTCTTTTTTCCAGGTAACATCATATGAATACAATTGTAATAAAAAAATCCTCTCAAAATAAAATTAATGTATTTTGTTTAAAGAAAGGCTTTGGAAACTACAGATATTCCAAAATGTGGCAGCATCTGTGAATCAATTAAAAAAAAAATCGAGTATTGATTTCGAAAACTAGACTAAGAAACAAAACCTATATAACAAAAACACAAATCTTCTATATAGTCTTTATTTGTATTGGTACAGTTGCACTATTAAAGTAAGAAGAGCATCTGTGGTTAGTGACACAGGAAGACTTATGAACAGCATGAGGTATAATTTGAACAGATCAAACAAATCAAAATTGTAAAACATTCAAAGAAACACAATTTATTTACCCTTTCAATCTGTTTCCTCGCACGGTGCCCACTTTTCCAAATCCATGACAAGTTGTCTCGGATACAAATTTCCACCAAAGTTCGCCGAGTGAATCCTTTCTTTTTTCGACATCCGCATCTTTCAAGTTAATCGAGTTCGCACGATCTGATGAAATGCCTGTCCGACTTTTTTGTCGAGGTAAGGATTGCTTCGGGTGTGTCACAACTTGTATCATCATATGTCTTCTTTTAGCATCGCTTCAAAAGTTTCATATACTACATTTTAAACTCAAAGTTTCCTTGTTGAGTTTGAATAAAAAGGTAGTTCTCAAATAAATTTCCTTTTCTGACAATTTTCGTCTTTTTAAGCTGAAAGTAACTCAATCACAGTTCCAAATACCATCTTTTAATTTAAAACAACAGCTCAAAGATTTTGTCTTGCAGGAATACAGCGGAAAACAATTAATTATTACTAGTAATCGTCATACCCCATATATCCAATTGGTAAATTACAATTATCTTTATACTCGATGTATCGATTTGGGAAATTGCAATTTTCATTAAACAATAGTTCAGAAACAAATGTACTAAATTTTTTCATGCGTAATGCCTTATATGAGAAACTTTTGAGTATTACAAACATGAATTTTAAAGATATTTCTCATGAACTGATATAAAAAATGATAAAACAAATATAATAGCCTTTTGATTCGGAACAATCCCTCGGTCGATATGCTTTCTCTAAGCTATATATCTACGGATTGACCTCATCAAAAGACTATATGAAAGTATTTCAAAATATTTGCATTCAAATGAATTCTGTCCTTAATCTTAAATAAATCATCGTTACCAGCTATGATTGTATGAAGACTAAGTGGAATCTTTCATTAAATGAATACCTTTATATTTGACTTATTCCCCAACAGAACATAACACCGACTATAGGATGATTTAAAATGAATGTTTAATGCAGGAAGGGAATTCAACGTAAAACAGCAATATACAGTTGTTGACTGGGGGAGAGGGAAACAGTCGATCTGTTGGACCGGAGTGCAAGCTGTTGCCCAAGGCCGTAGGCCGCGGGCAACAGCTTGCACTCCGGTCCAACAGATCGACTGTTTCCCTAGACTCCTGTCAACAACTGTTTTATTATACTCCTATACTAAATTAGATTCATAAATTTAACGATTTATCCCGAAGAAGAGGTAGCGATAAGTCCAGAGTCACCAAATATTCGTTGAGAATATTTTCAGCGTTTTCACAACATTTTTCGTATTTTTACTGTCCCTACTTTCAAGTATCGCCTGGATTTCATCCTCGTTCGCCGCAGCAAAACGAACATCGGCCATTGTTATACCCCTACTAAACAGTCCCTATATACTTTCTTACTTTAAAAAGTCCAACAGTTTTAATTAACAGGTTTAAATCACTCGGCATCCTTCGGCTGATTACATTTAACTTACGGTTACCCGAATCAGCCGAGTTTGCCGAATGAGGAAAAGATAACTCAATTTAGCGCCATTTGAGGTCAGCGGGCAACAGCGCCTCGGGAAATAGACTTGCTCTTGGAGAACTGGAATCTTGCTGACTCCCTCAAAGATATACTTTACTGTTTTATTACACCGATACAAACAAGAAATTGGAAAAAAATATAAATAAAATCAATACTGTAACAATGTTTAATTTTAATTCAAGTATCCAATTTTGTAACAGCGATAAATAAAAAACATAACAACACAACAGAATTTATAACAGTCATTTAAGAAATTCCATTTTATCATTAAATAATTTAGTTCATTGTCTGAACTACTTTGTAAAATATTGAAGGAAACATTACCGTTAGCCGAGTTTACAAAGTTACGTGATCTGTCTAGCTCTCTGCACATCAGTTTACCATCGCAGCTCTAGCTGTTGTAAATTAAAAGAGGTAGAAGATGAAGTACATTTTCTTTTGGGTTGTCCTTGCCATAGTCTATCAAGAATTAATTTACTCTCCACAATATCTCTGAGATCTCATCTTTTTAATAGTATGTCTAAAAGTAACCAATTTTTATGGTTAATGAACTGTGAAGATGTTGATGTGCTATGCAATTTGTGTGAATTTATAAGTCATGTGTAGTTAGACAAATTCAAAGTCACATGTTGATCTTGACTTTACTTACATGTACTTTGATTTAATACTTATACTATAGTATGTTATGTTGTTAATATGCGTGTGTTGTTGTATACTCTGCATTGAGCAGAAGTGGATTAATTAAAATAATAATACTATCCTTCAGCACTGACTCTTGCTGTCCATTGCAGTTTAATGTAATTTACACATGCCATTCAACATACTATTTTTTTTCTTAATTATTATTATTATTATACTATTATTATTGTTATTATTATTATTTTTTTTTAATACTCTTTTCCATAGATTATGTATCTGTTTATTCTACATGAGGCAGAAGTGGATTTCTGTATATCCTTTAGCACCGTCTCTTGCTGCCTCTTGTTGATGTATCAGACATTTTTTATGTGTTCAGTTATATGTATAATATTAGTAATAGTAATGCACATCATTGCACATTAAGTTGTATTAATTAAGAGTACAGATATATCTTAAATAAAGACAACCTATGTCTACATGTGAAACTCAAAACACCACCAATGTACTAAATGGGAAGAATTGCTCTTCATTATATGTTGTATTCTGTCTGTTATCTTATCTGTAATTATACATGTTATATGTTTATGCCCATTGGGTCCTGATTTGGTAATAAATCCTATTCTATTCTATTCTATAAAAAGAGCGGGACCTTAATTATACGGGAAATGCTTACTGTGACATCACACAAAAATAGCAATTCCTCACACTAACAGAAAATGAAAAAAAATTGCGATTTTAAACTGCATATGAGTAATGAACTACATCAAAACTAACCACTGCATTTGTTACGGTGTAAAATACGACTTTTCGGACTAATTATAAATTACTGTGTAAATTAACTTTTCGGACTATGTGTAAATTGTTATAAAAACTTTTCGTATATTTCGGCAAATGTGATAAATTCTATAAATTCCGCACAGCTTTAATCCTACCTGAGGCAGTCTGACATGGACAGTTAATCTCCTAATTGACTTCTGTTTATATTTATTGTCACTTAATCTTTCATCTTCTTTAATTCTATTATATACATATGTCGCTAAAATGTCATCAGTCGCTCAATAATTGTTGATACTTGATTTCTTTATACGTTCTTGTTAATCCCTTTATTTTGTCATATCTTTGTTCAATATGTATGTTTTGTTGTTAAAAATTATAGTCAGTTGGAATCAGACCTTCGGTGCTGATACATCCCAAACTCATGTAAAAGTATATTCCATGCTGATTCTATATAAAAGTACTAAACTATAACGCGTGTTGGCTTATTGGGGGTTTCATGAAACTGGGTTCAACAATAAGAGGAAAACTCACGGTTGGCCCAGAATTAAAATTTGACGGACAAATCCATCCCGTAATACTTGGTGTGAGAAACCTAAGGGTAACGACACCCGGGGCTGCTACATATATTTTGTAGTAGTCAGATCCTGGACCTCTACAAGAGCCAAATAGCGAGTTTCCCCCGGTTTTTTAGTGCTGATACACATGAAGCAGACGTACACGTGTTAGGACTAGCAATGGAATATTCTTTCCGACCGCAGTGGAGACAGAAGAAGTTCAACTTCCCTTCATGTCAGCATCCAGTGTGCGGAAGGTGTGGTAACGTGCATCCTAACGTTTTATGTTTCGCGTTTAACCAGAAGTGCTACAGATGTCAAAGAATTGGACATTATTCTAGAATGTGCTTCACACTGATTAAAGAAACAAAGCCAAAAAGTGAAGACAAGGGACCGGTTGCTAGCAGGAAAAACGCTCGAGACATGAAACGACTGTGCAAGTATCTCGAAAATAAACGAATTCTGCGAGAATTGCCATTCAGTTCTCTTCGGGACAGTCAGTTTCGTTCAATATGTGATAATTCGTGTGTTCTACGAACTGAGCTGAAAAATCTAAAAATTCAAATATGCAATGCAAATAAAGAGAAAAGGAGATTGACAGCCGAATTAACAAAAGCCGAATCTGAAATCAAAAAACTTCAAAATCAAAATATGGTTATGAAAAAGATGCAAGAACAATCTAACAATTCTAATGATAACATCTATCGTGAGAAAATTCGCAAATTGGAAGACGACGCGCACGGTGACAGAGTGATTATGGACTTAATGCAGAGGAAATTGAACGAGATCGGAAAGGAACATAATCAGTATGTAATGAAAATTCAGGCAGAAGCTGTGAAAACAACCAAACAGTTAAGGGAAGAAAACAAAGCCCTGCTACAGACCATCCGAATATTGGAAAATGAAAAGGATCATTTGCTCGCCTTGTTTGTGGAAAATAAACAACGATATCAACCACGTAGACATCAGGGAAGACCAAGAAGAGGCCAGTTTTATTGAAAAAAAAATCAAAACACGAGGACGTGTTTTACGCGAAGGCGGAGCATGTGTTACGGTGTAAAATACGACTTTTCGGACTAATTATAAATTACTGTGTAAATTAACTTTTCGGACTATGTGTAAATTGTTATAAAAACTTTTCGTATATTTCGGCAAATGTGATAAATTCTATAAATTCCGCACAGCTTTAATCCTACCTGAGGCAGTCTGACATGGACAGTTAATCTCCTAATTGACTTCTGTTTATATTTATTGTCACTTAATCTTTCATCTTCTTTAATTCTATTATATACATATGTCGCTAAAATGTCATCAGTCGCTCAATAATTGTTGATACTTGATTTCTTTATACGTTCTTGTTAATCCCTTTATTTTGTCATATCTTTGTTCAATATGTATGTTTTGTTGTTAAAAATTATAGTCAGTTGGAATCAGACCTTCGGTGCTGATACATCCCAAACTCATGTAAAAGTATATTCCATGCTGATTCTATATAAAAGTACTAAACTATAACGCGTGTTGGCTTATTGGGGGTTTCATGAAACTGGGTTCAACAATAAGAGGAAAACTCACGGTTGGCCCAGAATTAAAATTTGACGGACAAATCCATCCCGTAATACATTCATTTTTATCGCCAGTTAAATCCCACAAAGCAAGATATAAACAAGTCACTGATTACAATGCACTTGTCGACATGACATCATCATGGTAAAATTTGACGCATTTTATGTGCAGTAAGAGGAGGATCAAGTAATTTTTTCACAGTGAAAACTGTATTTTATTATTAAAGAGAATATTTTTTGCAAATGTTAGGAAGACCATTAATGCAAATCTGAAACCATTGTTTAGTGCCACCATTTAAAAACTATCAAGAGAATGTATTGAATTAATTCTACCGTGTTTTTTGTACAGGGTTTGAATGTTTCACGCCGAGGTGTCTCATTAAATCGCCTTTTCGCAAGGGCATACACTTTATAGATCTTGACCAATTTTTAAATATACACAACGGAAACAATCCTTAACTTGAAAAGTGCTGCTGCTCTCCTGAAATCGAGAGCATTTCTTAATAAATACATAAAATACTTGGTAAAGATCATGCAAACATATTTCGACTAGAGCTAAATAACTTGAAATTTAAACTAATAAAATGCGAATTCTATTTAAAGTAGTAGCACTTTCAATAAACTACAAGATATGTAGAAACAATTTATTACTTAAGTTTTTAATTTGATTTAGGGTATGCCCTTGCGATATTGAAATTTGTTTATGACCTACTCTGATACAGTACACATTACATACATTTATCACGTGACTGTCAAATAACGTGACCAAACCAAATTCAATACAGAGCGGCGTATACAATGTTATTTCTATTAATATTAAAGTCATGTGATAATATAGTAGCTTTACAAAAATAAATTCAGTTTAAAAAGATATGCATTTATGCACGTTCATATTCCGTTGATTTCTTCGTAGCCTGTGATTTATACTATGGTATATCTAAAAGGAACTACATATAGGTTCCCAGAAATTACACATAATCGTGTCAAGCGATGCAAGTCTTATGCTATACTATAGTCAGTCCCTTTTTAAGTATCTTTATCCGGCAAATCTCTAGTCGGAGAAGCTTCATAAAGATATATCCAACTTTTTATTTGTTATGCAGTTATAAACGAACCAATCTTGTTCTAAATGTATGCGACATTTGATAATTGTGTTCGTGTTCCGAGTGTTACAGGCTCTAAACTTGATTGAAAATTAAAACAGGCGGACAATGACTGGAATGCTCCCATAGGATTAGTACATACATCCAGGTCATAAGCGGTAATTTCTTGATTAAACTACACTCAGATAGTTTCAACGAAATACCTCTATATGATATAAATGACGTAAAGACATTCATAAGACAGGTGTGAGCGATCTAAGTTTGAGTAGGGGGGGGGGCACAACAGGTTTTTCAATATTATTAGGGCTGGGACGATATATCGAGATGTCGATAATATCGATTCTATGTGAAGACGATACGCATATCGATACGTACGAAGAAATATCGCAAAAAAAATTCTGACGTATGTTTTTCTTTGTTTACTTAAGTAAACATTTTTTGGTTTAATATGTAAAATAATTATGCTAAATATAGATATGAAATACATAATAATTAACATCAATTATGTAAAATAATTTTGTTTTACAACAGATAAGCAACTTCGTTGAATAAATCTTTCTTATTTGTGAAGAAATGTTTTGTTCATTTCAATTTTTAAAAAAACAAATTTATAACCAATTCAACATATCGTTATACATATCGTATCATGGCTCAAATATCGTGATACGTATCGATATAGAAAAAGTTGTAAGTTGTCCCAGCCCTAAATATTATCCGTGAGCATTCTTGTTTATTCACGATTAAAAACGCTTAACGTTTCCCCCTAAAATAATACAATGCAAATAAATACACTTTGCTGAATCTGATTTCAATATTCACAAATTAAATATATATATATAAATCATATTGACATACAATTTATACATGACAGTTTACATCAACAAGTATTACAAACTTTATTGTACAAAATTCACCGGTTATGTTTATTAAAAATCTCTTTCTATATGTATTTGTCAGCTTTTATTTTTTTTACTTAATATCCTTACTCACTCACAAAACTCTCTCTCTCTCACTCTTTCTCTCTCTCGTAAAAAATAAGATGCTAGGCACCATTGTCTTTCGGATGTTTTCTTGACTTGGAGCTTAGTTGTTTGAAGATAAACAGCAAGACTAAAAACATTATTTCCATGAATTCCATTATTGTGAGAACACTTGCTCCAATGAATAATCCCATCTGGCCACCAATGTTAGCTAAATAACAATTTTAAGGACCATAAATATATGAATATATGCATAATAAAGTGAATTCCTTTACACAAATTTAGGTATTATCACAGAAAGGCACAGACACCAAAAGTACGCACCCAAGACATCTCCTATTCTTTCATACTTCGGAATTTGCCTCGTCCAGAAGTAATTCAGCTTGTCATAAAATATCGATATTTCCAATATGGTGTCCCTATTTCGAAGATGTACATTTGTATATTAATATTTATGTGTAATTTGTTTTTGAGGAATAAATAGAAATGATTCAGAAAATGGGCGTGTAAAAAGTTAACATTTTTCTCCATTAAATTGGGAAAATTTGAAATTGTGTTACTTTAATCGTTCCTTTGATGTGTTGAAGTGTGAAGACAGAATCTGGACCAAAATATCGGAGGGAAACTGACTAGTGGACACTGAGACGTCATAATTCGTTTGCTGGCACGGGTAGGGGCAGTCACAATGGATAACATTCTGAGCTTCCCGGTATATCAGTTTCACTGGAAAATTACTTCATAAATAAAAATTTACAGTTTTCAAATCTCATCCAGAAAACATATATATACTTATATGTGTTAATTATAATGACTTTCTTCAAAATTCTACATACCTATTTCTTTCAGGTAACATTTCGAGATCTGGTACTTTGAACAAATAGGGTGAATTCCTGAAAAAGAATTACTAGTATACCAAAAAATTTCATATATGATAATAAATATATAATAATTGGGGCGAATAAATCTCATATCATGTACCACCCACTATATCAGTATCATGAGAAATTCATGATTTTAAATACTTCTTTCAGGAATCTAGTTTAAAATACAATTGCTAAGTATTGATTATTTTTTAAAGAATTTTTATAGCACAAGTCAGGTCAGTAGAAAAAAGTAAAGAAATCCCATACCTTAGAAGACTGTTTGTTGCAGGGGTAGCACGGTCGAATGTTGCCCATTATCTATGACGTTACTTCGACCTGGCATTTCTTAAAGCTTATGACATGAAGAAATGAAATTTGCCCCCCCCCCCAATAAGCCAAATGGCTCTCCAGAAACATGATTAAGTGCACGATATTGACTAACACCTGGGACAGGGCCCTAGAACGCGGGGGGGGGGGGGGGGGTTACTATGTAAATTTTCAGTTGGGAGCTGCTTGCCCCCCCCCCCCCCCTCTCCCACATACACACTTTTTGTTGCTGTACGGTCAAACACTGGCGAATTCAGGCAATTGAAAATAAAATGTACCGATTTTTTTTTTATTTTTACTTGTCAATTTTTTTTCGGAGGTCAGACCCCACTTTGAAAAAAGTTGCTACGGGCCTGTGGGATATGGCAACTTGGGTGATACTGGCGGAAGAAAAGCACGTGATCATTAGGGAAAAAAATATTTACCTAAATCACCAACCCGCACACAACCACATTTCTTGAATATTAATTCTGAGAGGCAGAACTTTTTACAAATGCCAACACTGTACGGTCTGGGATGAAATTTGTTGACAAAATCTGGAGCATCTGTGTTCAAACAATACCCATCCGCAAATGCTTTGAACGGATATGGCAAAAAGGTAAACTAAAACAAATCAGTGAAATACATTCTCATTAGTTAGAACTTGTATGGTGTTAATTACATCAAGGTTCATGCAGGATTGTTTTTTATTATCTTCATGACACAAAAATATTTCTGGCAATATAAATTTCAAAACCAGAAATCGTCTCTAAAAAAGGTATGGCCAGAATGATATATGTATTCACAATTCATTATGAGATCTCGTATGATGTTACAATGCAGCTCATTAATCAACCAAAGATTTGCGATCTTTATATATTTTTGCAACTAGCTATTTTGTATTTATATGCGAGAAAAAAATCACGAATTTTGGTTATTTCTTTAAATACAACCTTTCATAATACAAATATACGTGACATTTGTGGCAACGCACTTTGAAAAAATTACGCACTTTGAAAAAAATTTTCAAAGTGCGTTAAAATTGGGACAAAATCAACGCACTTTGAAAAAAAATTTCAAAGTGCGTTAAATTTTGGACTAAATCAACGCACTTTGAAAATTTTTTTCAAAGTGCGTTAAGAGTGTACATCAACATTTTTTACCATGGAGACACTCAACGCACTTTGAAAAAATACGTATAAAACAAAAATTGTGGACTTAGATTTTAATAATAGACAGCATTAATTTGTTACATTTCTTCCGAAAAACTGATGAATTGATCTACCCTCATCGAGAATGAGGAGATGGCAGGTAGAAAGGCCCTCAGCCCAGCTCTCTATCTTTCGTACACAAATATATGTATTTACATAACTGGTGTGACATTGATATTATTTCTCTCAATAAATTTGAGTTAACGTAAAATAGATGAAAAAATTGAGATAAGCTTCCCTGAAAAAAAAAAATACGAACCCTATTATATTAAAGAAGAAAGCCGCATAACCTTTATTCAAAAATATATCCACAATGATTCCTCAGAAAAAATGCTTTTACGTGGTAATTAAAACACGCTATTTGACATGTCTAGCGTTTTTATGATATCAAATTACAGATTTCGAAGTAATCTGACTGCATAAATTTTTGAGAAAAAGGTATTAGTGAACGAGGTAAAAATTTCAGTCGAGTGAGTAATGTTGCCAAGGTTTATTTTCTTACTATCAAATAAATGAGTCAACCATTGTTTCATATATGTTCACAATAGATAGATAGATGAATATGATAGAAAAAGAGATGAGATAGAGAGAGGTATGGAAAAATCATGATTGCTCCCTTTTCCCTAAGAAAAATGCGATGCTTTAAGTCACTTCTCGACACCTATATCTACCGAACTTATTAGAGACTGGGTAAAATTTAAAAAAGAAAAGAAAAAAAGAAACGAAACTGTGCCATTAAAAAATCATTCCTCCATTATTCCTAGGACCCATTTCCCTTTTATAACAGTTACAAGAACCTTTGGAAACAAGACAACTCCTAAAAATCTTTAAAACGTCTATATCTCAGATCCTGACGTCATCACCGAAAAGTTATCCAACCAGGTTCAAATAATTATTTATCATACCTAAAATTTGCAAGAATATTGACCAAGCCGTGCACAATTTTTTTTTTCAAAGTGCGTTAATATGGTCGATATTAACGCACTTTGAAAAGAAATATTTTTTTTTCAAAGTGCGTTAACGTGGTCCCAAAATTAACGCACTTTGAAAAATTTTTTCAAAGTGCGTAATTTTTCAAAGTGCGTTGTAACAGACGTTTTCTAGAGAAAAAGGTCTTGACATTAGTCTAATTACGCAGAAAATAAAGTTAATACGGAAGAAAAAAAAATAAAAGTTGAGATAGGCGCATGCCCGCTTAACTTATAGATCTACCAGTTCCGAAACTAAGTTCAGTTAATATTCAAAGAACAATGCCTGGGTCAATTTGATTGAAATGTGAAGATAACGAACAATGATCATGAGCAAAAGTCCATTTAAACAATACAAGTCGTGAACAGGGTCCGGTGCCATGGAGGAGTAAGGATCCCCTGTCGACCGGTCACACCCGCCATATGCTTCTTGTCATGATCGGGTAAACGGAAAAAATTCCGTACCCAATATAATGTGAATCTTAATTTACGTATACTTAAAGTGGAAGAAGTTAATTAGAAAAGGTACATGTAATTTACAATAGAGATTAGATGTGAAATTGACCAATAATTAAGTCAAATTACTCAAATATCAAGACAAGGCAACGAGAGTCCAAAAGCAACATATAAAAGGGTTATTCAATCATATCTTTGTGCAGCTCAGATACTTGTACTAATACATGGTCATCCTCTACAGGGATTCACATGTTTTGATACCAGTCTCAAAGGTTTTCAAGGAAAAGAAACAAAAATAGAAAAAAATTAGGGGTTATTTTTTTTAGGGGAGTAAGGTTGTGTTTCGAAAGAAAAGAATTGCACTTTTGTGTAAAACTATAATACTTTTGCAACCTTTGAAATTGTAAAGCAACCATGGCATGGTCAATGTTACATATTCCCAAATCCCATGTTTATTTTCTACACCCGCCCCCTTTGTCCGTACCACTGCCAAGATACTACAAGTAGAACTACTAAAACAAAACTACTGAGTAGATGAGTAGATTTAAGCCAGTATTTCTATGGTTACCCTCTTCTTGGACACGGATGCCAATGCAGACACTCCGGGGGCGACAACAAACCCCTGATTGATAGGATCCGGTACGGTGCCTGGCTCATGTACCACAACCTATATCATATAAAAGAACGAGAAATGACATGCATGTAGCTTGAGTAGAGTCTTCAAACGTAGTAGAAAGAAGAAGTGTCCTGCCACAGTTTGAAATACAATCAGTGTTTATATTAGGAGTAGAATCTTTTCATCTTAAAATTACTGGTTAACATATCGGCTTGGCCAAGACCAGGTGCCCATTTCCAACTAAATGATGTTATATAGATGTAACTCTTTATAGTTACATCTAATCTAAATGTCTTTTGTTGCATTGCAAAGAGCAGAAAGAGAGCTTTCCATTGGTATATAATATCATATATATAGTATCTGCGTCTTTGAAAAAACAACAGAATAAAGTCAAAGATTCATAATATTTGAAGCGTTATGCTGTTGCACTTGATTTTTTACATTTTAAATAATGGTGAATTAAAATTATTTTGAATGAAACATTTAAAAATAAATATACTTAATTATAGAAAAATCACTCTGGTTTAGTTTAATTTTTACAGAAAAGAAAAAGGATAAAAATTGTGGAAATTGTGAATAAATGTGTGTAGATATACTTTTGTTATATAATTCAAGATTTATCAATGTTGGAATAAATGCATAATTTTTAGCAAAAAAGAGCAAATATAATGTGTTTAATTTTTTTTATTTTACTTAAGAAAAAAAGTACTATGAGAAAAATATAGTGGTTATATGGTAAAATGCGTGCACATTTTGTAATTTTTTTCCCATACTGGTCAAAGTTTTTGTATAGTCCGTAGCCCCATATTTCTTTATAGTTTGTGTTCAACAAAAGAATGTATAATTAATCATGCTCTTGCTTGATATTTTCACAGTTACCAGTCAAATAAAAAACAGTAATGAATAGCTTTTGCGCTAACACCAAAAGAAGTTATTAAAGAATAATTGGTGTCCGTAGCCCTGTATAGTCCGTAGCCCTAATATAATAACTTCCAGAAAAAGTCATATACATTATTGATACAATAACTACAATACAATAATATCTTTATTCAAACAAATGCAATGTTTTTAAATACAAATACCACTGTAATTAAAGATAAAATGTCTGAAAATTAACATTTTTCAACTAAAGGCTTGCTTCTGTAGTCTATCCTGTTATGTTTGTGGTCACAACATATTTCTAAATATACAAGATAATGTTTTCCTTCTTGTGATACATACTATCATTCCATTTAAAATAATTTGCATTGTAATATTTCTAAAAGGATATTTAGCCACAAAAATCCTACTTACAAAAGGGCTACGGACTCTACAAATAAAAGCATATTCAAAGCTGACATGAATTCTTAAAAACGCAACATTTGCATCAATGTACGACTTGTTTCATACCAACTATTCCGCCATATTTCTTTCAGATACCTTGTCTTATGGTAACGATATATACCCCAGTGCCTTCGTTACACTTGAGTGAATTTTTGGTTTGGCTATCGACGCGTGCACATCTCCGATAGTAAAGTATTTGGGAACACATGAATTGATGAAAACATTTAAAATCCAGAACAGATAAAAACAGTCATAACGATAATTATGAATAATTATCGTTTTGAATAATATAAATGCAAGTTTGGAAGAAAAAACATAGTTGCGCGTGTTTTTTAAGGCATACCAATATATGCATAATAAACTTGAAATTATACATAGTAAACTCGTACAAACAATTTGCAATAATCTATCGTAAGAATGGAACAAACAACCAGCATATTTGCTATGCATATCCATATGCATTCAAATACAATTGAGAGAACACGTCGAACGCTGTAAACTTATTCATACCTGGAAATAGACCACTATACCTGTTCGAAGATGTGCACATGCCGAGTGAATTACACCTTGTATTCCATTTATTGAAATATGCATCACAAAAAAGTAATAAGTCCATAAATACTCAACAATAAACACGTTGTCACTTCATCGTACAGTCTAGCACTCAAATACACTTAGTCCGTGCTGATCAGATTTTGGTCAGGGAAAATATCAAAAGTGAAAAAGGGAATTAGTATTTGCGCGACTGGGTAAAAATTAAGAAATCACTAAAAAAGTTTGATTGCTGATTATCTAAAAAAATAAACTGAGTAATTTGGTGTAAGAAAATGATTTAGAACACAACACAAAAGCATTTAACCAGAACACAAATCAACAAATATATAAACACACACGTGGAGCGGGGGGGGGGGGGGGATACCCCCTTTTCTCAGAGTCTTTCAGGCATGTGTGTCGTTTAGCATCTAAGAAATAATTAACACTTTACCTGAAAAATCTTTGACAAGTAAATATATATATATATATATATATATATATATATATATATATATATATATATATATATATATATATATATATATATATATATATATATATATAATAAAAATTATAACAATAATAATAATGATAAAAAATAAACAAAAATAATTATAAAAAATCTCCAAAATCCAATTTTGTGGCGGTGATGGGGGGGGGGGGGGGGTAGCGGCTTTTTCGACGATTTGACTATAGTGCAACAAAAAGTGGAGGGGGTCAGCCTTTGAGTGTGTATTTCATACTAAACAGTAAAACATTATGCTCGAAAAAAACCCACCCACGCGTTCTACAGGCCTGTCTTTTACGGTTGATTTTGTAAGGATTTTTTTTTATTTCAAGACTCCCCCCCCCCAACTCTTATCCAACATTATTGTACATTGTATTCAATTATTTTTCTGCTGAAAATGATAGTATGAATGGAATCTGTCCCTCCCCTGACTATTTTTTTTAAGTGCCTGTTTTCTTCTTCACTTCCCCAAATTTTTAAGTGCCTAAGTTTTAAGTTTTTCTTTTGCTTGTCAATCATTTTACTCCCCCCCCCATTCTCCCTCGCATACACACATTTTGAGAAACGGTGCTACGTGCCTGTTTTATATGCATGTATAGGAAGCCTTTCCAGACTGGAGAGTTTCCACAGGCAGTCTAAAATTTGGTACCTAATCAATTTCTTGTATTTTGAAAAAATCTTAAAAGATAGTTTAAGGATTACTTGAAATCTTATCCGCAAGATTATGGATAAATATTTTTTTGCATTTTCAATACAAGTATATTCTCTCTCTCTCTCTCTCTCTCTCTCTCTCTCTCTCTCTCTCTCTCGTGTAAGCATCTTTACATGTAAGAGCAATAATGCATAAAAAAATCCGATGTAGTAGAAATCTTGGGAAATGTTATAGTCTTTATAACGGCAGATCAAGGAATTTTTCTGGGGCAGAGTGGATCAAACCTGCTGAAAAAAAGTCTCCTTTTTTTGACAAGCCAAAAAAAAAAAAGAAAGAAAAGAAGAAAAAACCTACACACCCAAACGAAAGGGGAACTAAACAATTGTGAAAACTATATTTCACGGGAATGGAAACATGTGGACCCCTCTCACGTACTTTCCAGAGGAAACAAAGTCAGTTTTTTTTGTTTCTCTATACCTATTAGAAACACTGAAGAGCACAGAGGCTTCCTACCAGAAATATTTAGACAAGAAAAAAAATATCAAAACTTAAAAAAAAAAAAAAAAAAAAAAAACTTGGAGGGGGGGGGGGACACTCTCAGGGGCACATGTTTTCCTTTCCTACAAACTTTGACTATTAATTATATAATATTTAAAGAAATAATACACATGCACGCGCAACTATATTTTAATCACTCAGTCATATTACAATTTTTATATTTTAATCATTCAGTCATATTACAATTTTTTTTTAATATCTAGAACGTGTAAATATGTGTAATTGTTAAAAAAAAAACACTTACGTAATGTAATGATTAGTACTTTTGCATCGCCTCGTGATATCTTTGACAATACGAGGATTGTTGAATCAGCCCACTTTACATTTGGGTACACAGTAGAACTATTTCAGTTATCAATATTAGTTTCATATAATACTAATAGTGTAATATATACTCAACTTCAAACATGTAATGTAGATTATTTTAACTACACATAATTATGTCTGTGCTTATGTGTATATAAAATAATCTACATTACATGTTTTTGTATATATTGAAGTTGAGTAAGTCTGTCAGTGCTTGTTGATAATTGTGCTTGTAATTTGTAACGCCTAAAAGGGCTCTAATTTGAAAATAATTTGTCTACAGAAACAAATTGTTCAGTGTGTGTAAATTTAAGATATATTAGTTTTATATCTAAAATAGTTGAGGCCAGTTCATTGCACGTATTTAAATATATTTGATCAAGGAAAATCCTACCTTTTTCCGACATATTGAAAAAAATGTATTCTACATATCCCCCCCCCCCGCCCCCTTTTCATTCTCTTTAAAAGATGTAATTAAGATCCGTAACAAGAATGTATCTTTATGTAATAAATTTGAAGTAGTGAAGCCACATTCATGAACATATTTACTACATGTACCGACAACAGCTAGTTCGATTTCTTTGCGTGACTATATTGTCTAATCAGGCAAATAACACCAATGTCATTTCCACCTTCGATATTTTCCCTGACCAAAAATGCTGATCGGCAGGGACCACGTGTGTTCAAGTGCTAGTGACAATGTGTTTGCCGTTTGAGTTACAAATGGATTTATTTCTTCTGTGATGCATATTTCAATAAAAGGAAAATAGGAAATAATTCTTTCGACATGTGCACATCCCTGTAGCGATAGCAGTATTTCAGGCAGATGATTTTAGAGCGTTCGACGCGTTTTCTCGGCATGCATGCATTTACAACTTGAATGCGTAAGTTGCATAGTATGTGCTTATACCGTGTAGCATGCATAAAGCTCAAGAGTAGTGTTATTTGGAGGAAAAAAAATGGATGTGGTAGCCTTTTCTTCTTTATTGTTCAAATATATACGTATACCAAACTTGAATTTTCCGTTTTGATTTTTTAGCATTGCATCTAAATTATTCAAATTTTATATACTCATTTCCAGTTTTCAAAATAAAAAATCCGAGTTTTGGTAGGATTGCTAAATTTATTGCATATTCCAAAACTGCTTTATCGGAGATGTGTACAGGCCTACATGTTTTCGGTCAGTTCATAGCGTGTTCCAAAACTTTGCTATCGGAGATGTGTACATGTCAACAGCCAGGCTAGAAAATCACTCAAGTGTAAAAAAGGCATCAGGGTTTATATAGCCGGTAAAATAAGTGAGCGAATATGAAAGAAATATGGCGGGAAAGGGAGTACGGGAATGAAATAAGTCGTACAAGGATGAAAATATCACATATTTAAGAGTTCATGTCAGCTTTAAGGCCATATAACCGTACTTCTGTATTAGCAAGATTTTTTTTCCTGCATGCATCTACTGCAAAATTGGGCTTCAATGGTTTATTACTTCTCATCAACCAGTCTTAACATCCCATAGTGGGATTTGATCCCAAAACATAAGGATCAACTCCTTACTTTGCAATTTAGTACAGAGTGAGACCTTCACTCTTATAATTGTGTCACCCACTCTACTTGTCACTGAATCGTTAATTTAAAAAAAGCATTGATTCTTGATGGATAAATATTGTACTAATCATGTTTTTACTTCAAATGATCAATCATGTTTTGTAACTTTTTTATGAATTACACCATATGATCATGAGAAATTATATACCCATACACCTTTTGAATGACCACCTTGAGCTCCATGTATTACAATGTATTACATTAAAGTAAAAAAAATATGAAGCAATATAGTCTGTAACCCCCATCCCCCCCCCAAAAAAAAAAAACATGCCTCGATTTAAATACAGCTCCTTTTGCTTTTATTCATTATAGTTTGAATACCAATAATGCATTAATTAGTTGAACTGAAATTTCATTTGGCATTAAAAGTACACAATACATTAGACAATTGATTTTTAAATATGGTATTTTGAATACTCAAACTCAGTAGCGTGAACTTTTATGGAATGCCAAATAATAAAAAAAATTGCCCAAAATTTAATTATACAATTATATTTTCTTTAAGTGGATTGTTCACAACAGAGATGTCTAACGGTATAGTCCGTAGCCCCAGTGCTCACGTGAAATCCAGCCTTCATAGATGCTAAATTAAAGCCAATTCTTCGTCTCCAGATGGTCTTGAACTATATTTTGTTTTCAAAACACCAATTACATGTAATTCAGACATGTATTATTTTGTTCTGACAATTTATATTTTACTCGTATTGTGAATTTATTCGAAGTTTTTCGTTTTATTTCGTTAAATTTCACGGGATTTTTGTATAAATTGATTTAATATCCAAATGAAAGAATTCATTAAACACTTGTGAACTCCATGATGATAATTTTAACAAATATTTACTGATACAAACAGGTATTTTTCAACAAATAAGTTTGAAATTTTCATCCCCACATACAATATCTTTAGAAAAATTGAAAGTACTTTAATGTATTTTTACTTCAGATGTCCAAATAATAAGGGTAGAAAAACTCCCAAAGATTAACAAATTTACCCATGTCCTTTATATACTGTAACATTTTAATGGAAATGAGTTATGTGATTTTTCTTGCTCAGACAATGTTTTGTGAAGAGTTTGTATTTGGGTTATACTTTTTTGTTTAGTTGAATATGATACAGATAAATGTTATGCCTGAATATGTATAGTCCGTAGTCCACTTGGGTCTCTGCTATATTAAGAGTGAAATCTTTTTAACCGCTTGACAGAAATGGACAGAAATTTCAGACAATCTGCCAAAAGGATGTAGTGTTACATAGAACATATTTGTAATACATTTTGTTTGACTTCATTTTTTTGTTAATCTGCAACCAATACGGGCACCTGATCTTGGCCAAGCCGATATGTAGTGGATATTTAATTCATATTGTGTGATTTTAGCTCAATCCAACGAGTTAGAATAGAATATATTCGAGGGCTTTGTTGTAAAAAATTCCAATGACTAAAAGATTCCCCGGCTTTAACTCGAGGTCAGATCTCATTTATTGAGCAATCTTAAGTTAAAATAATGATACATCACAAGAGTGAACTAAATTTCAGTATTACACTCTTTTTTCTTAGTGTAGTATTTTTGCTTTAGTAAATTTTAATTATATACTGGTTGCGCCCCCCCCCCCTCCCCGTTTTTTTTTTCTGTAATATCGTGTACCTGCAAATTCTAGGATTTGGATAGTTAAGGAGGTTTTTTTTTGCTTGTCAGATAATTTTTGGAAAATCCCCCCCCCCCAACTTTTTGGACCGTTGAAGATTTTTTTTTTTTTGCCTGTTAGATTTTTTGGAGGGGGAGGGAGGATTTGCTTCCCCCTTCCACTTTTGAAACCGTTCCTACGGGCCTGCTATTGTAGCCATGCGGCAATAACATTTTGCTTTCGATCTTTCCCCTCTCATTTTCAATCATAAAAAATCAGTCTACATGTGTAAAACATGGGGGCCGGGGGTGGGAAGCTTACATTTTTATTTATCTTATTGAACAATCTTTGCTCTATGTACTCATCAAATATTTACAAAGATTCTGTTGCGTTTGTATCTCACTGCTTATTATAATAAGATAACCAGAAGTTTCTGATGAGGCTGTAGCTCTGCTGCTTTGTATTTATAACAATTAAAGGAAGAGAAAAGTAGCACTTGAAACTATGCATCAGCAATAAATAGAATAATGGTCCTTGGTTTAGTCTCTTTGTGGCAAGATTTATTGCAATCAGATTAAAAATGTTAGATGAGTAGCCTTTTAAAAGAATTTCACCAAAATTTCTAATTTTAGTAACCATAGCAAGATTGTTCATCAAAATCAAAAACAAATAAAATTATGCATCTCAGTGAAGTCTACTTTTGGGCAAAGTATCTTAAAATCAGATCAAAACTGTAGGAGGAGTAGCATTTTGGAAGTATTTCATAGAAGTTTCTATTTTTAGTAACCATGGCAACACTATTATTCCAAATCAAAAATCGATACACAGAATTATTTATCTGAGTTTGAAATCTTGTGTCCAAGTTATATTCAAATCAGACCAAAATTGTAGTAGTGTTTTGAAAGTATTTTACAAGCTTTTCTATTAAAGTAACCACGGCTACAATGCTCAAAAAAAAAAAAATCGATAAAAGAATTATGTATCTCAGAGTAGTCTACTTGTGTGTCATGTTATACTGAAATCAGACTATAAATGTAGGAGAGGTAGCATTTTGAAAGTATTTCACAGAAATTTCTATTTTTAGAAACCATAGCAAAACTGCTCCAAAAGAATCTAACACTCATGTACTAAATTATGTATCTTAGTGCAGTCTACTTGTATGCAAAGTTATATTGAATTCAGACCAAAACTGTAGGAGGGGTAGCGTTTTAAATGAATTTCACAGAAATTTCTATTTTTAGTAACCATAGCAACACCGTTCATCAAAATCAAAAACCGATGTACTAAATTATGCATTTTAGTGCATTCTACTTGTGTGGCAAGATATATTAAAATCACATCAAAACTGTAGTTTGAAAGGAATTTCACAGAACTTTCTATTTTTAGTAACCATGGCAACACCCCCGTTCATCAAAATGCACTATATTATGTGCACTATATTATGTATCTTGGTGTTGGCTACTTGTGTGCCAAGTTATATTGAAATTAAACCAAAACTGTAGGAGGAGTAGAGTTTTGAAAAATTGTTTAAAGACAGACGGACAGACAGACAGACGGATGGAGGTCGGACACCTTACCATCGCATAAAATCTTCTGGTGTCTGACCAGTAGAGCTAAAAATATCGAAAATTTGACCAAACATGAATGGTTTTATACAGACATCGAACAAGATGATCTTTGAAAAACGTTCACTGTCGTTTTTTTAATTAAAATACGAATCAAAGGTGATCAGTCTCTTTGTTTAAAATACAAAAATAGCTATAGACCTTGACTCCAGCCGTGGAGATGAATCCGGCTTCATAAAGATCCCTATGTATGTCCAGTAGGACGTGAAGATTGTAAAGAGATCCGCTCATTTTTGTAGTCACGTTTCCGTTACCGTTCCATGTAAAGCAAACCCCTAAAGAGGTCAGGATAGGTTCGAACACCTGTCCATCCAGGAAGTCGAAGGTGCTCGTCAAAATAAACTTTGAGACGTCCATGCTCAGTTCTTGTTCCAAACTATTTGGCTCAAAATATCCATTTTCCTTGTAATACGAATCATTCCAGTCCACTTCATTGCTAAAAGCCGCCATGGTGGAGATCGATAACCAATAATCAGTATCTTTTTGAGATTTAGAAGATCTTGATTTGTTCTTGGAACCCATGTTGCAGATAGTAACCGCGGGAAATTGCATTCTTTCGAAACTCTCCAGAGATATTTTGCTTAGAAACGGATATGAGTAGTAACTCCGAAACTCGTCTATCAAAAACCAGACGATGGAAACCAGTGAGGTTGGAAGGAAAAGTATCCATAAAACTCTATTTGAATAAGAAAACACATGTATTCAGATTTTGCATATTCGATTGTTCTCTTTTCTCGGTAACATCATATGAATACAATTGTAATGAAAAAAAATCCTCTCAAGATAAATGTACATGTATTTTGAATTTTGGTTAAAAAGGCTTTCGAAACTACAAATATACCAAAATGTCGCAGCATCTGTGAATCATATAAAGAAATCGAGTATTGATTTCGAAAACTAGACTAAGAAACAAAACCTATATAACTTTGTAGTCTTTGTGTTGGTACAGTTGCACTGGTAGTGGCAAAATGAGCACCCGTAGTTAGTGACTCAGGAAGACTTACGTATGGCATAAGATATAATTGGAACAGATCAAAATTGTAAAACATTCAAAGTAACACAGTTTACTTACCCTCTCAATCGGTTTCCTCGCACGGTGCCTACTTTTCCAAATCCATGACAAGTTGTCTCGGATACAAATTTCCACCAAAGTTCGCGGAGTGAATCCTTTCTTTTTTCGACACCCGCATCTTTCAAGTTAATAGAGTTCGCACGATCTGATGAAATACCAGTCCGACTTTCTTGTCGAGGTACGGATTTCTTCGGGTGTATCGCAACTTGTATCATGATATGTCTTCTTGGAGCATCGCTTCGAAAGTTTGACATATTACATATTAAACTCAAAGTTTTTTTGTTGAGTTTGAGTAAAAAAAGTAGTTCTCAAATAAATTTCCCTTTCTAGCAATTTTTGTCTTTTTAAGCAGAAAGTAACTCAATCACAGTTCCAAATACCATCTTTTAATTTAAAACAACAGCTCAAAAATTTCGCCTTGGAGGAACACAGCGGAAAACAATGAATTATTAATCGTCATACCCCATATATCCATTTAATAAATTGCAATTTTCTTTATACCCGAAGTATCAATTTGGGAAATTGCAATTTTCATTAAACATTAATTCAGAAATAAATGTACTAAATTTTTTATGCGTAATGCCTAATATGAGAAACTATTGAGATATTTCTCATGAATTGATATAAAAAGTAATAAAACAAATATAATAGCCTTTTGATTCGGAACAATCCCTCGGTCGATATGCTTTCTCTAAGCTATATATTTACGGATTGACCTCATCAAAATACTATATGAAAGTATTTCAAAATGTTTGCATTCAAATGAATTCTGTCCTTAATCTAAAATATGTCATCATTACCAGCTATGATTGTATGAAGACTAAGTGGAATCTTTCATTAAATGAATACCTTTATATTTGACTTATTCCCCAACAGAACAGAACACCGACTATAGGATGATTTAGTCCAATAACTAAAATGAATGTTTAATGCAGGAAGGGAATTCAGCGTAAAACGGCAAATATTGAGTAGTACACAATAGATAGGCCAAATTTTAATTTCTTTGAAACTTTGAAATTTTGTCGTAGGATACAAAATCTCTTTTCATATGTAACTTGAAAGAAATTCAACCGAACATTTTTTGCCCACATAGTTTGAAATATGGCCTATCAGCCCCCTGTAATAAGATTGTTAAATCAGACAATACACTCCAGAATATGCATTTTTTAAATTACCGATCAATCTATTGCAAAGTTGTGTGAGGCATTTTATAGATACAACCTTTCTGTTACTAAATTTCAGTAAATTATATTGATACTGATATATTTGAATAAAATGTGATGAAAAAATAGAACATACATAGCCCAGGAATTGAAAATTCACATGTAAGTTTGCTACACTTTAAGTTCTCTTAAGAGAAAAAGTATAAATCAATTTTTACAAAAAATCAACAGAATGATATTGAAATGGAACTCATATTAAAATATGTCAGAATGAGGAACATTCAACCGACAGTTTTGGATATTTTGGCGATTAAAAACAAATTCAATGCAAAAAACTGAAAAGAATCAGTAGGTGTCACAATATTTGATCTTTGACCTTGACCTTTATTGTGTGTAAAGAATGGAGACTTATTATAAATATGTCCGAATATCAGGTCTCTACTAAAAATGGATCAAAACTGACTAAATGAAGTAAAGTCTTTTGATTTAAATGATTATTTTCTTTCTAAACCAAGTCAAAGCTTGTATGTATGTACAGTTTACTTGCACCGTGAACACACACTGAGTTGGAACTCGTCGAAAAAATCTAGAGGAAAGTAGCCATGCGAGTTGGAAGAAAGTATTGGCATGTTTTCCTCTTCCAGTGTCGCTTGTGTGTGTGTGTGTGTGGGGGGGGGGGGGGGGGGGGGGAGTTACATCTATATGAAAGTACGGTCTTTTTTCAAGCAAGTATTGACTATAATGCTGATATTTAATCAAAGGTAATTGCAGCAGCAATCCCGAGGTACTTCTGGGCTTCATAGTAGCTGCCGGGAGCCATTTCGGCTTGTCAGTATACATATTATGGCATTTACAGACATATTTTTCTTACCAATTCATCTCGAAAAATATGGTAGTACCGTCTCTAAAATGTCTACAACTTCTTCAATAATGGTTAAAACCTCATAAAATTTAGTATACATGTAAATCAAAGTTTTTCCTTTCTAAAACTGCAAACCAATATTTATGTTACCTGGTAAAAAGTATTGAAATACATTGGCTCTCTATGACTTCCACAATATATTTTCTACTCTTATCTTTAAATCCAGTGATGTGTTAACTCAATAAATCTTGAAATATAATTGACACTTCAATTACTCAATCAAGAAATAATGCTAAAACTGAAAATATATTACATTTCTACTATTCCACTTATGACTACATTTTCTCCCCACTTTCTACATGTACATGTCAGTTCAATATACATATGTACCATACATAAAATGTATGTATGCTTACATACTAAGATAATCAACAACCTTTTGAATAATCTTTGAGGATTTTGTTATTCTTACACTCTTAGGATTTTCTTTCAATGGTTCTGAAAATATATATCTAATCCCATTTTCTGGGTCTCTAGCATGAATTTGTCTTAGTTTTGACAAAGTAAGTCCACATAGAAACAATTTTCGAAGTATTAAAGCTGACACAACTTTGCCTCTCAACAATGGCTCTAAAGACTCTTTACATGTGTAATATGATAAATAAAAAGCATTTTCAGACACTGTACTTTCTGACAGACACAACTTAGAGTAATATAACTTTTCTAATGCTGTCACATCTGCCATCGCATTATGAGCCTCATATTCCTCTCCTAATAGATTCTGAACCAATGTCTCTTGCTTGTAGTTTGGAAGCTGGATATCTTTCAATAATTTCTTGGAAATCTTTAGAGTATCTAAAAATCCAGTTACATTCTTACGAAATCTTTCAAGAAGATCACAGTTTCCCAAATGGTGTCGCAGTATTGGTAAGTCAAAGTTTTGAATGTTGTGTCCCACTAACACTGGAAGGTCAAAAGACTCTAAAAATGTAAGAAACTTGGTGAGTGCTTCAGGTGGAGGAAATGCAGCGACTGCTTCTCCCTTGTAGCAGAGGTTGTTTCCATCGAAGGTCAAAGAGGTTGCTTCAGATGCTTCCTTGCTGATGGAGCGAGTGGGCAAGGCATACACTGAGAACTCCTTTTCTTTGCATTTTGCAGCAATTTGAAGTATATCAGATGTTCTTCCTATAGAAAGAAACAAAATGTGTGATCTTATGATATTGGCATACTCAATGTAATGATTACAAGAGGGATTTTGAAAGTATTATATGATTAACAAACACCTATAAATTATACATGTACTGAAATTTAAGTATGAACAAACCTAATCCTCCTGTTTCCAAATCAAAGAACACCAATGGATGTGTATGCAGATTGTCAACAGGGGCATCCAGTTGAATATCATCTATATCTAGGTTTTCTTCAGCCTCTAAGCATATATTTGGCTTATATGTATCTCCTTGAAAAATAAATCATTTTGTTCTCAGATTGTATCAACATATGAGTAAATATATTAAAGATGACGAAATCACTAAAAATTAGTCAATACTAAATAAATGTACATACTAAATAAATGTACATGTACCTTCAAGAACAGACTGTGATGCATTCTTAGATTGCCTTTCAGCTTTTAGCTCCAGTCTTCTTCTTTTGGCACTTGGCTGTATATTTCTCAGGCGCTTTCTTTTCAGCTTAGCATCCTTGCGTCTCATGTGTCTCATGGTGTATGTACCAGGTGATAATGAGCAACTCTTATTTAGCTACAAATCAAAGTTACTTAATTACTAAACATTGAAACACATATCAGCACATTTGACACACGAGAAAACAATTATAATAATTGTGGAAGTTTAAAGTAAATTCTTCTCTTTAAGTTCCAAGACATATCACTGGTTAAAAATTTTTAAGTTTATATTATTATTTAATACATATATTAGAAAGAATTAATGTTATAAATATTAGTTGGTAGAGTCCCAAATTAAAAAAAAAAGGTAAAAATAAGGTGCAATTAAAGAAAATGTAAACAGACATAAAACAATATTCAAATTACTCTGAACAAAAATAATGCCCAAAATTCGGCAAATATAAACATGATAAATAACATAAAAAAAATCAAATCATGAATGGCTGCACGTAACACATTCTACCTCAGATATGTATTCAAAACCATCATTTTTTGGCAAACTGTGGCAGAGAGCCTTGAGGCAAGGCTTTCTGAGCCCCCATAAAACCTGCATTACAGATGTATTGCAAAATAAGCTACACTGCTCTTATATATTTATTGCTTTTAATGCTATGGGGCTGAGTACATGTAACAATTTGCTCACAGACATGTAAGTTTCAAACTTAAATTCAAGAACTATTTTAATTATAGTATGCACAGGTATGTCATGTACTTACAATCTCTTTGGTGCTTTAGAAGCTGCCATATGGTTAAAGCTTTCATTTGACTGAGTGGACCCCATATTGGCCAATTCAGATGATCTTGATATGAATTTCTCCATCAGAGACTGCAAGGCCACCCTAAGGTCTTTGTCATCAAGTGGTTTTCCATGTGGCAGTGCCTTGTGTTTATATCCCTCCTCATTACCCCTGCACCAGGTTCCACAACTAGAATGCTCACCTACACAAGATAATACTTCATTAGCAATATATACATATCATTACATAATCATGATAACAACCATTACCCAGATAGCAATAAGTTTTTCAACAGACTTTTAACAGTAGTTCTAATATCTCACTCAGCAAACATTCTAGTTGACCTTCATTACACACCGTACAAATGAGGAATAATACTGCTTAGTCCAATGGCTAGTTGCTCTGGTTGGCCCTTGTTTTGCGAAATACTGTAGCTGAAACATCTTTCAATGTGGGAGCGGACTTTAGTGTTTCGCAGTAGCTTGTGGGTCTTGCTCAGTTCTATGAGGGAAGCCGTGAACCCTTTCCTTGCGTGATTACTGTCGCACTGCTTTCTGATGTTCTTGTCTACAGTTGACTTCACTCTAGCTATCGTAGTGCTATCATTGTCCATCACTAATGTGGATACCTGTAAAATAATAATGATATAAGGCTTATTCAGAATCATCTCAAAGATTACTTTGGAAAAACATTCTGATTATTAACATATTTTACTTTTTCTCCCTGGTCCAAAACAGACTGTAGCATTTCACAGGCCATGGCTGGTTCCATTGATTTAGCAGAACCTTCCCAATTTTTCTTACAGTTATGCTTTCTTGGTGTTACATTTTTCTCTTTAGCTGCACTGCAGATACGACATTTCTTACTCTTCAGTGCATAACCAACACATTTTCCTGTTTTCTGCCCTATTAGAGTGGCATGACCTGAAAGACATTTTCAGTTATTTTTAGAAAGTTCCTTCAACTGTACAGAAAATATAAATTGTTACTCTTATCAGTAAAAGAATAATGTCAAAACACATCTCACCAGTAAGACTATTATAAGACCTGCCAGTGCCTCTTTTTTGCCATGCTCCATCAAAACTTACAACAATGCCATCCTCTTGAGAATCAGTTCTACAAGAAATAAACCATAAAAATGATGGTCATAGCCAGTAAAACTTACAGATAGCATGTGCAACAAGTGGTCACTCACAAAGGGTGCTCTACATTCTAAAGTACATGAATAGTGGAAATTCTGATAAATTATTGTGTGTAATTTCCTGTATTCCTATGCAGTGCTACCAAAATTCTATGAGATAATTGCAGACTGTATATAATATAGTATCAAGAAACATTTACATTTTTCAAATATTTTCCATAAGATACTTTGCTAATTTAAAAAGGTTCATTTTCTCTTGAGCTACTATGGAGGAGTATGAATATATCCACTTTGACGTCATAATACCGTACTGACATCTAACTATAGTGCAAACTGTTTTGCTTCAAAAATGATAGTTGAATAAAAGAAATTTGTGGAAAGTCTGGCATATAAATAAGTAGTAGACTTCATAAAATATGCCAGAATGAAGGGTAATAGTTTATGTTCTCATAATTTCTCTAATACTATCAGTACATATATCAATTCTTTGTGTTTCTAAATGAATTATCCATGTTTATACTTACAAAGCTACTTCAGTTGCCAGATTTCTTGAACATGATGCAGTTGCCATTCTCTCAAGCTTCTCTCCAACTTCCCTTTCTCTCTCTTTTAAGTTTTTATGACATATTCCAGGAATATTGAGCATTGCCAGAAGAGTGTTAACATGGCTTTCTCCAAACCCTCCATTGACCATACCTATGTTGCACATAAAATATATATGTGTTAGACTATAAAACCATAAATACAATATGAAATTGGATAGAAATATTTGATGTAATAGCAAATCTAAATGATCCACTTTTGTCTATTGTATTATTGAACTAAATGATGCAATATTGGAAGTTTTAAACGACAAATTATCATGTTATTTTACACTGGCCATCTTACCTGCTGCTAGTTTTGTATTGGCATCCCATGCCAGTCCCCCTTTTTCTGTCCGATGACGGCTTCCTGTGGCAACGTCGTTTACTAGCTGACAGCTTTCACACTTAATTTCCAAGATCTGGGAAAGTCCAAACTTTCGTTCGTTTATGCAGTTATGTAAATGTAGGGGGGACTGGCAAAGCTGACAAGCCCTTAACCCATCTGCAAGAACGCTCAGTTCCACAATACGTCTACCCACCCGCCAATCATAGCTTTTACCGTTGTCTATAGAGGGATATCCATCATCACACACAGTCACTTCTTCCTCTACACCAAAATAATCATGATCTAAGTGCACGAATTGTTCACATTCAGTGTGATCAATGTTATTCCGGTCACCTTCCGAATGAATCGGTGGTAAAGGTTCACCCCTGTTCTTGGCTAAGCGCGCTAACAAACCTTTTTTTAATCCAAGTACTTTTTTGCTATGTCCTCGCTTGGTAAATTGTCCGTTTTTCTTACGCAGCAGATGTCCGTTTTTGGCGGACATTGTAAATGCATAGCCGGACTTTAACTACCGCTAACTAATATTAAAAACGATAACGGCATAAATATTCCGGAATATTACTCGTGATGCTGATGACGTCATACGACAATCGAAACACCTTAAACTTTACTTTGACCTATATATAAAGATTGATCAGTGCCTTAAATATAAAATAGAACACATACCGGATGGTGTTGGTGCGTTTATTGAACCGGGCCATATTGTTTTAGGATTGTTTCTGTGTCCTGTTAATAAGTCTGCATGCAACTTTGACACAAAAGAAAACTTCATGTTTGGTCAGATTGTCCCTGATTACTTTAAGACTAGAGAATATGCTATGGCCTTGAACTGAAATCATTCGAGGAAAGCCAATATCATATATAGATGGGCAATGTTAAATTCGATTATGATCCTTGATGACAGTCATGATTTACTACAGAAATTTACATAGCAAGAAAAGCGGAAAACCATAGTGATGGCCTTGCCCAAACTCACAATATTCACAAGATGACAGGAGTTCGAAGACTAAGTCAGTGTCATATATGTAATTTTGTAAATGAGAAACAGTTTACTTTAAAATTGCTGATGAGTATGGTGTATAAAACGTTGCTTTATTCGAAAATCTTGTGAACTAATATTCAAAATCTTAATTGTTGTGTATATTCAAAATCGCCATAGATGAGGGTGGAGTATCATATACCTGAATTGAGGTCATATGAGGGTCAATATTTACAATGTTACCTCCAATAATTGATTCTTAAAAGATTATCATTCAAATGATCGCCAAATTAATTAAAACGTGCCTAGTTGGTCACATATACATTATATTTCTGTCAGTTCAGTCTCGCGTTGAATTATTCTCCTGTCATCTTGTGGATGGAAATGCAAAACGGGGAAAAATTGAAAAAAATCTAACGAAAAAATACTTTTTTTTCTACAAAAGAACATCATAAATCACTCATTTTTATGTTCAATTATTTCATACAGTTGTACTAAGCAATAATTCATACATAATCATGCGCGGATCGAGAGGGGTCGGGGGGGGGGGGGTCCGGACTCCCTCCTCCCCCCGGAATTTGCAGTTATTAAATGTACATACTAAACCAAAAGTGACCTTGGACCCCCCCCCCCCCTAGAAAACGCGGATTTGTGTTAAGTTGGTATGGAAAGTCATAGGTATGAACCTTTGGAAGTGAACACGCCCTCCCCCCGAAATAGGTTTATCGAGTGTAGGTTTTTTTTTTTTTTTTTTTGCTTGTCAAGAAATTTCTGGATTGGATTTTTTTTGGGGGGGGGGATTCCTGGATCCGCGCCTGATAATTATGAAAGAGAATTACGAAGTAATTTTTTCAAAGCTGTTTTTAAATGTCTCTTAAACATACCATTTTTTTAAAAAAATGATCCGCTCCTTTATTTCTATTCAAGGGCAGATCACTCTAAACGATACACAAAGCAACATGCAGCATGATCCACTTGATTAGCCGGTATTTCACATTTACACTGTTTATTTTCTACTTGAAACACTGAAAACATTTATGAGTTGAATCATTAGGTTAACAGAATTACTGACGGCTAGAGCTAGGTAATGTCCCTTAGCTGCTATGCAACTTCAATTCGAATTTTCTCAATGACAAAGATGCAATGTGCTGTATGTCGATTGCGCTATTTATTAAGTAGGACTCCATTGATGCCTTTTTGTCTTTATGATTAACAGCAACTGTTTGGGTTACAGTATGTGTGATGCCTTGAAGCCACATATGCTGAAGACGTGTTCATTAATCATATCGCTAATAATAGAAATTCTAGTTTCCTTTTATTTTTAGGGACATGCCGTCGCACTAATGATCATTTGACCTTACACCGCCAAAGTAATAAGAAATTTTTCAGCACCATGAACCATAATTCAGTCCCAAAAAGAGCTAAAATGGACGATCTGGGAGAATTTGACAAACTTTTTCCTGAGTTGCTGGAATGTCTGAATGAAGGATGTACAAAAGAAAAACAGTTAGACAAAGTATTTGCATGGTTCAGAGAGGTAAATATTATTAATGGCATGTTCTGTGATCAATACATGTTGTTTGATTTTACAAAATATAATTTGTGGCATCTTTATTCCCAGGTATCGGAGTATAATGTTCCACATGGCAAGAGGAACAGAGGTCTGTCTGTCATTGCTTCATTAAGATGCTTGAAAGAAATAGTTTCAGAGGAGGAAGAAAAATTAGCCAGAGTGTTAGGATGGTGTGTGGAGTGGGTGAGTTACATCAGAGACATATAATAGAGACATATAATCTCTATTATATGTATGTCTATTATATGTCTCTGGTTACATGTACTGAGTACATAAACACAGATTTTGACATGAAAAATTATCAACTGACAAGGATTCAAATACATGTACTCATCATGCTCATGTATATATACTGTAAGCTACCCAAGGGGTGGCTAGTATTTCTGAATCCTCAGTATGTATACAGGTCATTGCTTCATCATCTAAATAAATCATCTATTTACCAGGATGCACCAATTTAATTTGTTCTCATGTAAAATAGACCAGGCTCTTCTCTCTGTAGATACTTAGTGGAATAATACTTAAGATGATGATCAGTCATGCTTATCATTTATTGTACGTACAGCATCTCATTATCATAACAATATAGGCAATACACAAGTAACAACATAAGAAAACATAGCTGATTCTTCAGAAACACAAGTTTAGGTCGTCCAGTGTGGTAGGAGATTTCTAACTAGGCTAATTACGTGTAATTTACATTATAAGTATCTCACCGTCTTAGCTTTCTTCTTTATCTTTTTAAATGTTGCCGCCGTACAACTAGCTGAAATCTGTCGTAACGTAGTACGCGCTTGCTTATATAACCTCCTATCCCCTGTCACATGACACAAATTATCCAATGAAAATATGCCGTACGAACTATCAACCAATCAACAGCTTGTACGGGAAGCTGAGTTCCCACACAAGTTCCCACACAGAACTACTTTTGCCACACAAGCTGCCGTACAATATCGTAACAAAAATAACAACGTAAAAATAACAACTGGAAATAGAATACATAAAATAAACTTGACTAGACGAATAAATTAATACCTTCAATGTTTATAAAACATTCCTAGGTTGTACAATAGGTACTAAACAAAGTAGCGTATGAATATCGTAACTACCAACGATAGCGTAAACAAATGTAGTTCCGATTAAGCTGACTGATAATAAAGTTAATGCTGACAATAAAGGACTACTTATAGCCTCAAAATACACAACAACTCAAATTAAAATGTAGAATCTGATCCAATATTCATAACTTGAATCATAGATTACTATAGTAAATATGTCACTAAACCGGAAGTGACGATCCGAGTAAAGTATGATGGCTACCAAAACATGAAATGTAAAATCCACCCTCTTATCCCTGATATTATAAATCCTACGACTTTACATGAAGCAACAACAGGTAAAATATGATGACAATAGCTATTTCTACAATCGTATCAAGATAGGCTGACATATTATTTTCAATAAAATCGTAAATGAACAACTTTTCTGGCAGGCACATGATGAACATAGATTTAACAAGTAAGAGAACTGGACGACCGCACAATATTACGTATAAAATAAAGTGATATATTACAATATATTACACTCCCCACAACTTAATTACAAAATTCTCCTGAATTTGAAATTTACATCAACTCAACATAGCATTAACAGTCTTTACAGATTTTAAAGTCTGATGGGAATGTTCTTAGAGTCTATAATTGCAAGAAGGTCATCAGTGGAGCGGTCCCTAAGAGCACAAGATCTCTCAAGCATCTTTACCCAGGTCGAATCCCCATTGTCTTCGCTAACTATTGTCTTCAGTTGTTCATATATGTACCGAGCCTTTCGAACAATTTGTTCCTCCTTTTTCCCAATCTTCTCTACTGTGCCCGGAAGTGCGAGGAAATTGAACTTGTCTAATAAATCCACACGTTCGATACTGGAACTTCTTGTTGGGTCCATCTTCTGTTGAATGGTCATGGAAGTGAATTCCCAAGATAGAAGCTTTCTATCAGATGACATCCCCTGCCAGTCCTTTGGAGGCCATAAAATACTGAGATCTTTCAACTTCAGCGTAATCTGTTCTGTGCCCCAGTCCCTTCTTGCTGGAGGAAATAATGGCAAACATCCACGTTTTAGGAGGTTGAGGGCCCTTTCTGACATACTTGCTCTGGGTTTATTACTAGAAGAAGATTCTTTCACTGACTGTGAGGCTGGCTCAGATGGAGTTTCTGCTATGGCTGGTGCAGTGAGAGCAGGGGTTGGGCTTGAACATCTGATTTTCTTTGCGGGAGGACTGTTGTCATCTGCCTCTGTCGTTGTATATATCATGTCAAGGTAGTTCTTGTCAAGGCCAGCAAATTTCAATAATCTGGACTGGAAGGTAGGTGAACTTAATTGCACCATCTTAGTCTGGTCAACCTGAGGGGCTTCATTCCTCTTCTGTACCGACATCTTCCTTGAGAGACTGGCTACTCCTTTAGCGTCTGTGAGGATGGCATCTCTTATATTCATCTTAAAGATCTGTCTGCCCTGGCCTATAAACAAGCAAATTTTCCCCAACATCAGGGAGACGTGTAGTATCTCCATCTCTTCTATCTCAGGGGCAGAGGGCGTGTAGCATATAGTTGGTACATGTATGTCTAGGGCTTCTTCATCATAGTCAGGTTGAAATAGAGCTTCTGGGGTTGGGGCCTGTGTGTGTGTGATCTTTAACTTGTCCCATCCTCTCTGCCACTCATCCTTCTTTCTGGTTGTTCTTCTTGTGGTGGAAAGCCATTCCAAGACTAAAACTCTAGCATGGGTGGCAGAGGTACTCCCCCATTCTGTTCCGTTGACCAAGCGACTATATCCTTCTGGGTCGAGGCTGAACCACACACCATTACTTTCAGAAATCAAGTCAGATGGGTATTTGGCGAGCTGGTGAGGATGTGTTGACTTGATGTGGCTCCTGAGGTCTGTGACTCTTTTATATGTTCTTTCGTCAGGGCACCAAGGACAAACAACTCTCATAGTTCCATGTGTAGGCATCATATGGTTCTTGAGGTCTCTGTTGGAGGGAAAATTCAGGTGGCATATCCAGCACTCCATTACAATAGTCTAAAATCAAAGTAAATGGTTGTTAAAGGGGAGTTCATGCGTCATCTTACATCGTCTTATCTTCTTAAAGAGTTTCTTTGTTGTTTAAACTAAATAGGAAATCATAACATCAACACTTCTACTTCTGAAGTTAGCTACCACATGCACTAACATCTACATCTAAATCTCTAAGAGACTGGTTAGAACAAGACATCAAACATCTATAGGATTCAATGTGTGATGTGTACCAGGTAGTAGGTCCACGTCTATAATACTGTCTTATAAACGACTTGTTAACCATCTCTTTCAACATCTTTGGGAGAAGAGTTCTGGGTGATCAGGCCAGCTCTATCCCAATCTCAATGGTGCACCAATCTCACATCTACCATCTACATAAACATCTAAGTATGACTTCTTAAAAGTAACTTGAAACATAGGAATACAAAACAACATCTGAAGAAACTTCTATGCTTTATTTAAAATTTTCTTAAACCAGTTAGGGAGGGTTTTTCCTTTGTAGGGCATTAATCTGTCAACATGATAAACTTTTGCTGGTTTCCGAAGTGTTCTTTGCACGAGGTAGTTCAAATCATCTATTCGTTTGGTGATGAGGTAAGGACCCTTCCATTTTGAAGTTAGTTTTGGACACACCCCAACTTTCCTGGTATCATCATACAACCAGACAGGTTGACCTCTTTCTAACAGTTGTTTCTTTGCTTTAAGATCATAGTGGCATTTATTATATTCTGTACTCTTTTTCAGATGTTCCCTGGCCAGGGCATGAACATCAATCAAAGTTCTTTGTAGCTCATCTATGTACTCATTTGGTTCTATGCCATCATCTGTCTGACTGGGAGGTTTGCCAACAACTGCTTCTAGGGGTAGATTAACATTTCTGCCTAACATCATGAGATTTGGTGTTGTATTGATACTAGAGTGTATGGAAGCTCGGTATGCCATCATGACTTGAGGGAGATACTTATCCCATATTTTCTGGTTGTGCTCGCAGTACATAGTCAACATAGTAGCTAAGGTACGATTGAAGCGTTCCACACTGCCATTAGCTTGAGGTCGCATACTACTTGTCCTAGTTTTGTCAATATGGAGAAGTTCACACATTTCTTTAAAAGCTTTAGACTCAAAATTTCTTCCTTGATCAGAGTGGACTTGTAAAGGTGTACCAAACCGGCAGACTATTTCATTGACAAAAGTTGTAATAACAGTTTCAGCTTCTTGATCTGGGATAGCTATAGCTTCGGTCCATTTAGTGAAACAATCAATCATGACCAGAATGTATCTGTTACCTTTTGTAGACTCGGGAAGAGGTCCCAAAATATCTAGAGCTATCCTTTCCATTGGTTCTCCAACTATGTACTGTCCTAATGGTGCTCTGTTTTGTCTTTGGCTGGATTTACGAGCAGCACATAAATCACATTTTTTACAATATCTTGCAATTTCTTTTGACATTGATGGCCAGTAAAATGAATTTTTTATGCGGGACGTGGTCTTCTCAGCACCAAGGTGGGCTCCTGTGGGAACATCATGAAAGTAATGAATAACCTCTGATCTCTTCTGTTTTGGTACAACTAATTGTAATATGACCTTGTTTGTATCCACATCTTGGAACTCTCTGTATAACAGACCATTGATGACTTTAAGTCTATCCCATTGTCTCCATAAGGTTTTGAATGCCTCAGAATTGTGTGATATGACATCCCATTTTGGTCTTACAGAACCATCTGTCAAGGCTAATAAAAGCATGCCCATAGATTGGTCTTCCAGTTGCATCTGTCGAATTTCATCCACCCCCCATCCCTCTAGTATTACTTGGTTTCTGAATTGGCATTGGGCTATTTCTTTACTTCTGGTTGTCACTCTAATTGTTGGGATGGATTCAAGACCTTCACTTCCATTGCATTTTTCATCATCGCTATTGTCACTGTCATCTTTGTTTTGTTGTTGTCTTAGACATGGTTTGCAAGGATTTCTCGACAAGGCGTCTGCATTTTGATGACTTCGCCCTGGGCGGTGAGTAACTGTAAGGTCATAAGTTTCGATCTCTTGAAGCCATCGTACTGTTTGACCAGTGGGGTTCTTCAAGCTTCTGACCCAGCTGACAGCAGCATTATCAGTGCGAAGTAAAACCTTCTGGCCATAGAGGTAGGGATGAAACTTCCGAAGGGCAGTGACAACAGCTAACAACTCTTTACGTGTGACACAATAGGATTGCTCATGGCGGTTCATTGTTTTACTCATATAGGCAATTACTCTTTCTTTGCCCTCTTGATTCTGAGACAAAACTGCACCAACAGCTTTATCGCTGGCATCGGTATCTAGTGTAAATGGTAGTCCAGGTAATGGGAACCCAAGTATTGGCGAAGTTGTAAGAGCTGTTTTGAGGGTGTCAAATGCATTCTGACATTCAGGGGTCCATAAGAACTTTGTCTTTTTCTTGTATAAATCATGGAGGGGCTTTGCTATCTCTGCAAAATTCTTCACAAATCTTCTGTAGTAAGAACAAAGTCCAAGGAATGATCGGATTTGTCTTTCATTCCTTGGAATTGGCCAGTTTTTGACAGCTGATATTTTCTCAGTATCTGTCTGGATACCCTGTGAAGAAACTATGTGACCTAAGAATTTGACTTGTTTTTGGAAAAATATACATTTTGATGGCTTGAGCTTTAGATTTGCTTCTTGAAGTCTCGTAAAAATATTGGCTAAGCGCTGAAGGCCTTCCTCAAAAGTTGAACTGTAGGAAATTATGTCATCCATATAGACTAAGCATTCAGTCCACTGTAGACCTTTCAGTACATTCTCCATAAGTCGCTCAAATGTAGACGGGACATTAACTAGACCAAATGGCATGACTCGAAATTGGAAAAGTCCTAGTGTTGTTAAAAATGCAGTCTTCTCTTTGTCCTTTCCAGCCATTTCTATTTGCCAAAAACCTGAATTGAGGTCCATTGTTGAAAACCATTTGGCACCAGACAGAGAATCAAGGCATTCATCTATACGGGGCAATGGATAGGCATCTTTCACAGTTTTCGCATTCAACTGTCTGTAGTCGACACATGCTCTAGTGGCTCCATTTTGCTTTGCTACTAAAACTAGATTTGATGCCCAGGCACTGGTGGATGGTTCAATTACACCTTTCTCTAACATGTTCTGAACTTCTCTTCTTTCAATATCTCTTTTTGCTATAGGTTGTCTTCTTAGGGGTTGTCTCACAGGCTTCTCATTTTCTGTATCTATCTTGTGTTTTATTATACCAGTGCAGCCAAGATCATCTGGTGTCTTAGAGAATACATCTTTGTGCTGTAAGAGTAGTTTGAAGAAAGCATCTTTCTGTTCTTGGTCTAGATTTATGGAACTTCTTTCAAACATGTCAAGGAGATGTTCTGGTAAATCTTTTTCAAGAGTTGTATTTTCCTTGGTATCCTTAAGAACTAAGACTCTCTGTGGTATGGTACCCTGATCCAGTAAATATGCATTTCTGCATTTACCAATTGTAGTTCTGGCTTGAAGTTTTACAGGTTCTTCTCCAAAGTTTACAATGTTTACATGTATCTGATCAGACTGGGTATCTATCAAACCATCCAGTACTTGTATGTCATCACTGAAGGTGTTAAGTTGCTCTAGGAAGCCTATGTCGGTGAGGTCACCATTTCTGGTCAAAGCTACTGGAACCCAGACACCACAATTTGCAGGTATGGAAACTGTTTTCTTGACCTCCACATTTGTAGCTGCTTGATCATTGGCAATCCAGCATTGAACAGTTGTCTTCTTGGTCTGAAGTGTTTTTGTTTTGTAGTTAATGTGATGACAATACTGCAAGAGGAAGTCTTGTCCGAGTATAGCAGGAAGATCCATGTCAACCACCAACAAGTCAACTGCATGTGGAACATCTTCTAGAGAAATGTAAAATCTTCCAATACCATGGACCGACAATGTATGACCATTCAAATCTTGCACACACATGTTTGAGGGTTGAAGATCAGGACACGACTCCTTCGGAATCTTCAGAAATTCCACATGTGACAAAAGTGATGCAGTAGAACCACTGTCTAGTAAAAAATTAACATCCACCCCACCCAGTGTTCCAGTAATATGGAAACCATTATCTGAGATATTTTTCTCTTTATTTAAAACCACCCCCCTAGAGTCATCAGAACTAGGTCTTGGCTCCTCCACCAGCTGTCGACCTACAAGGCTGATGGTCTCCCATTTCCCTGTTGGTAATTTTGTCGCCTTAGTACATCTTGATTTCTTCTCTGCCCAGGTCTTTGTTTGTCCAAATAAGGACAGTCTTTAATAAAATGTTTAGGTGAGCTGCAATGGAAACAGAGTTGAGGGGAAAACTTCTTGTTGGCTCTTTCCAGGCGGTCCAATCTGCTACTGATTTCTTGAATTAGTGAAGATGAATCAGGAGAGTTGCTTCTAGGCGCAGTAGAAGATGTTAACTTACTCATCACTGGCACAGCTTGTGGAACATTAAATTCCTCATCATTTGTTTTAACAGCTCTAGCATGTTGTTTCTTTTTGTCATAGTTTTCACCAAGGATGGCTTCATATCTGTCAATTATATCAGCAGCTTCTGAAATGCTCTGACAATCTTTATCAATACATCTGCACTTCATCTCTACAGTTACCAGCTTGTAAAGGTGATTTAAAGCTAAGATTTCTTGAGCTTGCTCATCTAAATTACAGTAGGCTTTTTGAACCATCTGTCGGATATCATCACCTAGAGCAGCAGCACTCTCACCCTGTTGTCGTCTGCGTGATTCAAGCTTAGCTAACCATTTGTTCTGGTGTCTGGAATTTCCAAACCGCTGACTAAACTTGTTAATAAGGGCGTCAAAGGATCTTCTTTCAATCACAGATAAACTCATGTAAAATGTCCTGGCTTGGCCTCTCAAGCTTGCAGCAAGAAACAGTACTCTATCTCTCTCTGTCCACTGGCTTAGTTCTGCACAGTCATTGAAGTGTGAAATATACTCTTCCCAGCTTACAGTACCATCATAGGACTCTGGCTTCATCATGTAATTCACAGGTTGGATAGGGCTTGAAAACAGCTGAGGGGCAGGTCTACCAGAAAAACCACTATAGGTGCTTGGTGGTGGACCATGATTGTCTTCGTGTCTTTTTGGAGAAAATCTTTCATCATTGCTCGACTTCTGACGTTCATCATATGTGTCACCTTGACCACCATCATCAAATGTAACCGACTCAGGCACGCGTACCTCGACTTCATGATCAACCGACTCACCGGATTCTGACATCTTAAATTCTTTTTTTCGTCGTCTTAAATAAGTAGTAATGAATCTATTGTTAAATCTATGTCATCTTATCTTCTAAGACTTTAATGTTGTTAAACTACCACACTGGACGGCTCATGGGCTCGTATCAGGACACTAAAAAAATTTAGTATCCCACTTCTGACACCAGTTTGTAAGCTACCCAAGGGGTGGCTAGTATTTCTGAATCCTCAGTATGTATACAGGTCATTGCTTCATCATCTAAATAAATCATCTATTTACCAGGATGCACCAATTTAATTTGTTCTCATGTAAAATAGACCAGGCTCTTCTCTCTGTAGATACTTAGTGGAATAATACTTAAGATGATGATCAGTCATGCTTATCATTTATTGTACGTACAGCATCTCATTATCATAACAATATAGGCAATACACAAGTAACAACATAAGAAAACATAGCTGATTCTTCAGAAACACAAGTTTAGGTCGTCCAGTGTGGTAGGAGATTTCTAACTAGGCTAATTACGTGTAATTTACATTATAAGTATCTCACCGTCTTAGCTTTCTTCTTTATCTTTTTAAATGTTGCCGCCGTACAACTAGCTGAAATCTGTCGTAACGTAGTACGCGCTTGCTTATATAACCTCCTATCCCCTGTCACATGACACAAATTATCCAATGAAAATATGCCGTACGAACTATCAACCAATCAACAGCTTGTACGGGAAGCTGAGTTCCCACACAAGTTCCCACACAGAACTACTTTTGCCACACAAGCTGCCGTACAATATCGTAACAAAAATAACAACGTAAAAATAACAACTGGAAATAGAATACATAAAATAAACTTGACTAGACGAATAAATTAATACCTTCAATGTTTATAAAACATTCCTAGGTTGTACAATAGGTACTAAACAAAGTAGCGTATGAATATCGTAACTACCAACGATAGCGTAAACAAATGTAGTTCCGATTAAGCTGACTGATAATAAAGTTAATGCTGACAATAAAGGACTACTTATAGCCTCAAAATACACAACAACTCAAATTAAAATGTAGAATCTGATCCAATATTCATAACTTGAATCATAGATTACTATAGTAAATATGTCACTAAACCGGAAGTGACGATCCGAGTAAAGTATGATGGCTACCAAAACATGAAATGTAAAATCCACCCTCTTATCCCTGATATTATAAATCCTACGACTTTACATGAAGCAACAACAGGTAAAATATGATGACAATAGCTATTTCTACAATCGTATCAAGATAGGCTGACATATTATTTTCAATAAAATCGTAAATGAACAACTTTTCTGGCAGGCACATGATGAACATAGATTTAACAAGTAAGAGAACTGGACGACCGCACAATATTACGTATAAAATAAAGTGATATATTACAATATATTACAATACTGTAAAATCATATATTTTCTTTGGGTCAAATTTTCATGGTTTGAGGAAAAAATATTGGTTCATGGGGATTTGATTTTGTGGTTGAAGAAGCGGTGAGTTGTTATAATTATATGTGAAAGTAACATTTCGTGGAAGAGATGAATTCTTTGGTTTCTTCATACCTTGAAAACAACAAAGATTTAACAGGTCGGGGAATCTACCTTATATGGATATTGTTGTCATTGCGCACAGCGGTGCTTACAGCCAACAGTCGTCCAATCCAGTGAATGAGCTGAAAAGCATGATGATCTACTACATGTTTATATTTTACTACAAACACTTGGGTCAGGCAAATTTAGGACGCAATTTCAAATGACTGTGGGAAAGTCAACTAATAATTATTTTTAATGTTTTTGTGAAAAATACGAAGAATAGGTACTAATTAAGATTACCCATGCTCACGTTAACAAACAAAGTCAATTTTCCGTGTTAAATAGTACGTTGAAATACCGCTCGCAAAGTCTTCAAAAGTAAATAAGAATCCAGTTTTTATAACTTGATAGTCGTAATTTTGCCATGCTACTGCTGTTATTCGTTGTTGCTTTGTTATTTGTTCACTAGAAATTTAAAGTTAATGCATTTATTAAAAAAAAAACCCATAAGTTTATTGCTGCACAGCATTTATTTTAAACAGTATTAATTCTCATGTACATCGATCATAGAACGTGTATTGAGTAGCATATATATATCGTTGTAAACAATGACCACATGTGAGTACACCTCAGAGTCGATTATTTTGGACCACGGAATAGTCACATGAAATTCATATTCACTGATAGTACAGCACAGGAAAAGCAGCCAAACAATTGTAAACTTACGGACTTGTACAATGGAGTGTAGAAAACAGCCATTTTACCATTGTAAAACATCTGTATGTAAATGTGAGCATGGAGTTCGTAGATAATGATGTACAGATTGTATTAAGTGTGTTAAATGCTTGGATAAATGCATCATGTCTTTCCGAAAGCGATTTGAAAAACTGGCCTTTTCGAAACGTACATGTAGTATTTTTTGTAGTAACCCATAATGCAACTCATTAAGCCGATTGGACGGTTTGTCAGTCACGATGGTGCCTCATTTAGCATGTAAATTTATTACGTCACAGAAAATAGTTTCCTTGACCTGTTTAACCACCAAGAAAATTAGTGATTTCATGGTAAATATATATCACATGTTTACTCCTTTATACAGTAGGTATAGCTCACAGGATATCGTTTTCATATCCACAGTTGTGATGTCACAATTGTTTTTACGTGAATTTGATCAGGTCAAATATTGTGGATTTACATATAAATATAAGACAGTGTAAAACATGAAATGGCTTCATGTAAAACATGTGACAAAAAGAATCTCCCCTGGTTTGTGGTTTAATATATGTGATTTTTTAATCCAGTGAGTTGTGTTTTTATCCCCATGCCAAGGTTCAGGGATAAAAATACACAACTTGATGGATAAAAAAATCATTACAAACCAAGGGAGATCCTATATAGCATTATAGCACTTGTGAATGATTTCAGCTTCAGGCCTTTTTCCTTGTCGCAGATGACATAATGGATAACTCTACAACAAGGAGAGGAAAACCATGTTGGTACAAAAAGGTACAGTACACCTCAAACATTCATTAAATACTAAAAGTTAAGATCTAAAGCTGCTGGAAAGTTGGGAATTGCTGAGAAACACAAAATTTGTCATTCATTCACATGTCAAGTTCACTCTAGTGAATCACTAGCTATCACATATTCCTGCAAAGCAAAATATTTGAATCCTGTAACTCTTTGAAAACCTTGTTAAAACTTTTGTCTATCTGATTGGAGATGTAAACTGATGTTAACTGAAGTGGTTGACTGTACATTTTAGGATGGAGTGGGGATAGTAGCAGTGAATGATGCTTTCTATTTAGAATCCTGTGTTTACCACATCATGCGTAAATATTGCAGAGACAAACCATATTACATCAACATTGTAGACTTATTTCACGAGGTGGGTTTCTAAACTAACAATCAGAGTTTACTGCCTGTTCCTGTAGTTTTCCAAGCATTTATGCTTCATGTTACATATTTATATATATTTCAAATTACAATTTAGGCCATCTTTAAAATAATGTTTGTTTGCCCTCTCCCGACCCAGGGTAAAAAATTGGGTTGGTAGGTAGGTGGGAAAAATTTTTTTTCCTCAGAAAATTTCAGTATCAATTCTGAATTTTTAAAATATATTCAAGTTAAATTTATAATAAATACATTGTTTCCTGGAGGTTAAAAAAAGTTTTGAGTTGGACCGTTTTTAGCCAGTCGGTCAGTAGAGGGCAAACAAACAATTTTTTGAAGATGGCCTGGGTAAAAACATTAAACTCTCCACAAGTCAGGGTGTGAGGTATAATTATCTCTTGGGATGGTCGTATCAGGGTTCTATGATAATTATTACTATCATCTAAATCTGTATGCACTCTTAAGCCCAAGAGTGAAACAGAGAATATACATGTATAGTAATAGAATTACTGAGGATAGTAAATCTCTGCACAGCCCTGATCAGTCTGATTAAAATCAAACCTTCACTAGCTCCTTTTTATTTTGATTGTCAAAATAAAAAGGAGCTAGTGAAGGTTTGATTTTAATCAGACTGAACCCTGATAAACTCTCAATGACTAATGCATATATGGTACATGTATAAAATAAGCCACTCAAATTTACTAGGATGAAATACTTCAACATATTTAACTAGATGTGTTTGTGAAGCACTGATGCCCCTGTATGGCAACTTATTGCAAAGGTTAAACTTTCTCAAATGCAAATCAAATATGTTGGTACCCAAAGTAAGGTCTTGTCTCAAGAAATATACCTGTGACATGTGAAAGCCCTAGCAGCAATCATTGAATAGATATGGAAAAAGTTACAGTTTTTCAAAAGTAAGTCAAACATCAAGGTCAAGTCAAAATTAATGGTGCCCAAGGAAAGGCCTTCTCACAAGAAATACACATTGTGGAATATGAAAGCTGCAGCACCAATCATTCAAAAGTTATGGCCAAGGTTAAAGTTTTTCAAAAGTAGGTCAGACTCCAATGTCAAGGTTGATGGATTACAATTGTTGGTATTCAAAGGAAGGTCTTGTCACAAGGAATAGACTTGTTAAATATGAAAGCCCTAGCACCAACTGTTCAAAAGTTATGGCCAAGGTTAAGGTTTTCCAAAAGTAGGTCAAATGTCAAGGTCAAAGGATTAAAGTTGTTGGTATCCAAAGGCAGGTCTTGTCTAAAGTATTATATATGTGAAGTATGAAAGCCCTAGCACCAGCCGTTCAAAAGTTATGGCCAAGGTTAAAGTTTTTCAAAAGTAGGTCAAACTCCTAGGTCAAGGTCAAAGGGTCAAAGTTGTTGGTATCCAAAGGAAAGTCTTGTGACAAGGATTACATATGTGAAGTATGAAAGCCCTAGCACCAATTGTTCAAAAGTTATGGCCAAGGTTAAAGTTGGGTAAAATTTTGCAAAACTTGGTTAAATTCCAAGGTCAAAAGGTCAAATATGATGGTACCCAAAGAAATTTCTTGTCACAAGGAATACACATATGAAATGTGAAAGCCATAGCTCCAAACAATCAAAAGTTATGGGCAATGTTGAAGTTTTTGCGGACAGTCCGATGGACGGGGTAAAAACTTTATACACACGAATTTGCGATATGGGGGAATAAAAATGAAAGTATTCTCTCTCTCCTAGACAACCATGCAGACGGTGAGGGGTCAGTGCCTGGATATGATCACAGCTCCCTCTGGTGGCAGAGTAGATTTCACAGACTTCACGGAAGACCGATACAATGCTATTGTCAAGTGGAAAACTGGCTATTACTCCTTCTATCTACCTGTGGCACTGGCGATGTACATGGTAGGGAATACACATATTGTAAATAAAAGTATACATGTAACTGATGACCATTTGTGAAAGAGTGGCATAACTTATTGCCATTCAGTATTTGTATAGTGTTATAACTGATTACCATTTTGTATTTGTAAAGTGGTATTACTGTTTTGTATGGTTTGTAAAGTGGAATACATGTAACTGATAACCATAAGGGATTTGTAAAGTGGTACAACTGATGACTATTTCATATTTGTAGAAGGGTTTAACTGATAACCATTTGGTATTTGTAAAGTGGTAAAACTGATAACCATTTGGTTTGAAGAGTGATATAACTGATTACCATTTAGTATTTGTAGACTAGTACATGTTTAACTGATTACATCTTTGCTAGCCAAGGGTTTCTGATACGCTACTCTCCTCATAAGCCCTTGGCCTACGGTGTTAAAAAAAAGTTTGGATTTTTTTCTCAAGTTGTGATTGGAGTTGATTGACATCGTTCGACCAATCATCATTTGATTTTTTGTAAATGACGATATCTGCGTTCGGGATATATCTTTACTCTTTAATCTCCGGAATGAAAAACGCAAGTAAACAACGACCCGTGATATAACATGCCATTCTATGAATAGCTATGATGTCATCCAATATCTTAAGCTATGTGCAAAATATGTGATTAAGAATCTGTACTGAAGATGTAGATTTGCACTTTAACATGTTAAAATAACAAATTAACATAACTCAATACCTTCTTGTTAATTATTCTTTAAAAAACATTTAATTTTTTTTAATACACTTTTTATTTCTGTCGATGATGCAATCTGTGTGTACTTGTAAGAATCGTGATCATGTGACGAAAACAATCCCTTCTTTTGTCAGCACCATAGGCCAAGGGTTTATGAGGAGAGTAGCATATCAGAAATCCTTGGCTAGCGAAGATGAACTGATTAACGCTTTGTATTTGTAAAGGAGTATAATTGATTACCATTTTTGCATTTGTAAAGTGGTATAACTGATTACCATTTGGTATTTGTAGAGTGACAAAGGTGATGACCATTTGGTATTTTTTTAGTGTTATAACTGATTATGGTTAGGTATTTGTAAAGTGTATAACTGTTTACCATTTTATTTTTTGAAAAGTGGTAAAAATAGTTACCATCTAGTATTTGTAGACTAGAGTATGTGGTTTAGATGGTCAATATTTGGTATTTGTAGAGTGGTAAAACTGATGACCATTTGGTATTTGTAGAGTGGAATAACTGATGACCATTTGCTATTTATAGAATGGTTTAGCTTATTACCATGTAGTATTTGTAGAGTTGTTTATAACTGATTATTGTTTGATATTTGTAAAGTAATATACCAGATTACCATTTGGTATTTGTAGAGTGGGATAACTGATGAAGATTCACATCAGAGAGCACAACACATTTTACTGCATATGGGCAGATATTTCCAAGTACAGGTATATCTCCATCTGTATCTTCATCTATTCAAATATTATTTTTAGATTTTGTTGAATTTCTCACTGGTTCTAAACAATTTTCCAACTCAGGTACTGCTAGTAAATGTAGGGAAAAAAGACCATAAAAGAATCATGATTAAAACATTTCTAATGCATAGAGTAATGTTTACTTTTTTCAGGATGATTACTTGGATTGTTATGGCAATCCGGAGGTTATAGGAAAAATAGGAACTGATATTCAGGAAAATAAATGTAGCTGGTTAGTGATACAGGCTCTGAGAAAGGCAACTCCTTTACAGAGGAAGATTTTAGAGGTATGTGGAAGACATGGTAATTTGGACAACGTCTAGGTCACTGGATTTGAAGTGTAAAATTCTTGCCCACAGCATAATTTCTTAATGAAATAACTTTAGAAGTTCCACTTGCCAACATTGTTGATAATGTGACTATAGGATATGTCATGACCTTAAACAGAGGTCATTTAGATAAGTTCAGGCCTGGAGGTTATAAAACTTTTTGAGTATGTATTCCGTGCTCAGACTTATACACTGTACTCCAAAACCATACTCATGCTCAAAATTCCATTCTAAATTGTATAAAAAATTTGAGTGTGAGTGTGGTTTTAGATAATGCAGTACGAGCTTGATCACAGAGTACGTACTCAAAAAGTTTTATAACCTCCAGGCCAGAAGTGAATTCTAAAGGTCTCAGACATATAAAATAACTTTGTATTGGAGGAGCATCAGGAGGATCCTAGCCATGGCTATTTGTAGAAGGTCAAGGACTTGTAAGTTAAATGTTCTATTGGCCATGACTCTTTAAAGATAGAACTGTGAAAGATCATATTTTTCATACTCAGCACAGAGGTTGCTCTTGACAAGTGGTGTATAAACTTCAACCAATTACATTGCGGCAGGATTCAGGCCATGTGTATTGGCAGTATGATTTTCTAGCAAAATTGCAAAGTTTTTTTTTTTAAGTTATGCCCTTTCTCAAAAAAGAAAGTATGTTCTTTCTTTATTTGACTCCTGGAGGTATTCCTATTAGGACAGTTGTCCATTCTGTTTCTTTCTGTAATTTGTCACATCAATCTGCCTAACACACTTATCCCTTTTGCCTCTAAGATGTACATGTACCACATTGAAGTGTGTGGTTTACATGATTCACTTCACTTATAATAGTGTTATATACTATTGTAATCATGGCAGCATACTGACCATACTTTAATGCTGTACATGAACTAATTTCAAAACTCATATTTTTTCCCTTTTGTTTTTTTATGCAGATTCATGCTCACTGTCAAATATGAATCTGTTTATCCCAATTAGCACTACTTCAAGGGACCATTGATTCCCATGAGCGTCTTTTATATGTTACATCTAATTTTCTCTTTGCAAAATTTTAATGGTGAGATGTAATTAATACATAAAGGGAAAAATAGCAAAATAAACCACCTCTAAAGTCCTCAAGTAAAGGGACATTCTTCAGTAAAACTATTAATTTGTCAACATCTTTTTATATTTAAAGATACTTCAATGTATTTTTCAGGAAAATTATGCAGATACTGATCCAAATAAAGTACAGAGAGTGAAAGATTTATATAAAGATTTAAAACTGAAGGAACTCTATCATGAATTCGAAGAAGAGAGCTACAAAGAACTTATAACTTTGATTGAAAACCAAAGAGGGAGTTTGCCGGAATCTGTGTTTTTAACATTTGCAAGGAAGATATATAAGCGAGAAAGATAACAGAACATTACATTAAGACTTTATCATTTAAAATATTTCGACACAAGTTTTTATGTAAATACAAACATGAACAAGTAATACAGAACAAGAATCATACTTATTTATCAAAAGTAAGTTCCTTATCAAAGTTTGTCATCCATCTGTCAGTGTGCATGTCTCCAACCTTTTGTATGTGGTCTGTGAACAAGAAATTCATATTCTACATGTACTTATATTGAGCTTTTAAAGTGAATACTTTAATTCTGGTTGTAACGCTGTATTTGATTGGATAAAAAATTTACTTTATATCATATAAAATGGGTTGCCTACGTCACAATGACTTGCGTCAAAAACGTGTCAATCCGCCTGAGGTTACATTCAAATTTTGTACAAATTGAAGTCATTTTTTTAAGGACAATCATCCTTTTTTCTTATACCAAATGAATGAAAATTAAATTTTAAGGAATGAATTTAATAGCTACCCAATTTATACAGTATAAACTGGGTTGGAACAGTTAACGCTTTTTTATAAACTGCTTCGCGGTTTATAAAGCGTAAACTGCCCCAACCCAGTTTATACCATATAAAATGGGTAGCTATTAAAATCATTCCTTAAATAATAAATAGGTAATTGACTGAATACTAACAGTTATAAAGTTAGTTCTGGTCCAAATAAGTAATATGGAGGCATCCGAGGTGTGAAATGGAAATCTGTATTGGGCAAGACGTAGCATGGAATGAATTTATCCTGCTGGAGACCTTTACAAGATTTGTTTTTATTAAATAAAATATCATTGAACATCATATATTCTCAGTATTACATAATTGCAGTTCAAGATACGAACAATAAATTTCTTCAAACAAAGGTTTTCTTGCTGCCATTTATTTACAACAGATTCATGTAGAACAGAATCTCACGCCCCTGCTCAGAGACGGTGCATTAGAAAATTTCAGAGAGTCATTTTGCTTTTGCAAAATTTTACAAAACTTTAACCTTGGTCTTAACTTTTGTATGGTTGGTGCTAGTGCTTTTATATTTCACATGTGTATTCCTTGTGACCAAGACCTTTCATTAGTTACATGTACCAACATTCTTGACCTTTGAGTTTGACCTACTTTTAAAAACAAACCTTGGCCATGACCTGCCATATGGAGGCATCAGTGTTTCACAAATAAATGGAATCTCTGAATTTTGAACATATGGCATATAGTAATTGCCTATGCTTGGATGATTATATTTGTCACATTACATGATGCTGTAGTAGTCCCATTACAGTGAGGGCTTATATGGCACTGTTATTGCCCAGGTTCACTCTATGTATTGCATTGAAAATACATGCGCCTTAGTTGACAATGGTTTTCGAGGGGTGAAAATTTTCAATGTTACACTCAACTACATGCAATATTTATTATATTATACTGAATGTTTTATACAAGTACATTATAACAGTGAACCTTGTGCGCATAAATTCTGCGCAGTCACTATTTTTTGGAATATCACCTGTCGTCAAGCAATCTTGACTGTTGCTATGCTGCAAGGTGTGGCTTCATCATTCAGCAGGTAATAGTGTATTTTAACAAATGTTTCTCGACGAATCAGATTCAACTAATTTATATGAAAGTATAATATCAAAATATGTAATAATATGAATATTTTTTTCATATTATCTCCTTGGGGAACTTATATAGCCCAATATGTGCTTTTTGAGAGGATGAATAGACAGATTGTTTATTTTTTCTCTATTTTCATGTTACTCGGTTGACTTTCGTTATTATTTGTGATCTAAGGACTGACTTTATCCCCTGATTCCTAATCTGTCTTTGTGAGGGTGTGTGTGTGTGTTTGTTTCCATCAGTAATGTCATTATACAAGCTTTGTAACTCATTGATTTTGTTTGTTTGCTTTTTGTCCTATTGAGAATTTTTCACTCATTTTAGAAAGCCACCAATTGCCGGTGGAGGGCTACAAATTTAGATCTGTACTAGGCATTTATAGCCATTGAGCAATGAAACATCTTTTTCATGCCAGCATCTACTGCAATATGAGACCTCTGTGTATACAGTCTCATCTGATGAACCAGGGTAATGCAAGCAAAGAGAAAAGGTCATCAGAGGTTTTTTTAGGGTGCATAACCATAAACTAGCTTTGTTTGTTTTCTAATGTAGAATATATACACTGGCAAAATCATGAGAAGGGGGCACAGCTGCAAATTAGCTTTGCTTTCTATAGTAAATATATGAATACTTGCAAAATTTATTGGGGGCATGTCCTCTCCCATTCCTGTATGCCTGTATTTTCTGCTCAGCATGAGTGATACAGCTGAGGAAGAGCTAGGGGACATCAGACTTGCTTTGGATGCTGTACATTACTGCAGTTTGCATATAAGTGATGCAAGACATTTGCTGCAAGTCCAGTCCCAAGTACTGGTACGTCTGGTAGATGCTAATTGGATCAAACTTGAATAAATGATGCATCAAGGGATGATTACAACCAGACTAGCTTCAAATGACTTGATGTTTCTGGAGCAGAACCATTTCCTTGTTAGTGGAAGCCCTTGTTACTTAACAAACTTGCACAAGGATTCTTCTTGTCAGCCTTGCATCAGATGCTGCACCCAAGTAACTGTTTTTGTGATAAGCAGCTAGTGAGTATGACCCTATAGAGCTACATCCAGGTCAAACTACTGTATGGATTTTAAGTTGACTAATGTAAGACTTCATTCCGATCTTATATTTTAATGTGTAACTATAGTCATTTGTTGATAAATTTATTATAGATAAAGTGTCTTAATATTCATTTGATATGAGACAATGCCTCAGTGTGATAATCATATCCATGTAAAATTTTAAAATTACCTGTTGTTTGTAAAAATGGCATTGTTTTAAACTTTGTTTTAAAATTGGAATGCATCATGTATAAAACAAAATTATTTTTAAAAAATGTGTAACAAGTACAACACTTTGTTATTATTCAAAAAATGTTAAATAGTAACTGCTCAATGATGTAACATTGTATTATAAAGGTCATTGTTGTTATATCTTACACATGTAAACTCTTATTATACCCTCCACTTATAAAGTGGGCTGTTTATAGTAATGGGGATGTCCGTCAATATATATATCTGAACATCCTTCCATTGTCCATAGCACTTGGGGATACCCAGCTAGTATCCACAACTCCTATAGCCTACCACTGAATAAAAGCGTTTTGATTAACTGAATTGAACGTCTATTTATCAGCAATATAATAGTTCAGAATAGTAAATCGGGAGTGGGGTGGGGGGTCCTTTGTTTTTTTAGTATAATTTAACAAAGAATACCTCTTCTTGAATAATTGTATATCACTTGCATGAATCTACAATATATTTTACAATGCACAGGCCCTTAGATTGCTTTAAAAAAAATTAAAGGGTATCTTTTTTTATACACCCCAATTTTTTAAGTCGAATTTAAGCGATCCAAAGGCCTGTGTACGATGTATGTATATAAGCTACATTTTGTAATGCAGATGTAATCGAAATAAAAGCTTTTTAGACATGCTACCAATGCAGAAGATCTACAATTATGTTAAATTAATCTCTAATTATAATCATTATATACCGGTACATTTTCAATTCATTGTAAAAAAAAAATGTAGTCATTCGAGTATGGAACAACCTTAATATTTTTATGAAGCTAATGTACATGTTTATATATAGGGTGTCTTTGAATTTCCTCTAACACAAGAACATGCATCAGAAATATGGCGAGGTTTAGGTTGAATCTGAAGCAACATCTTGTGTCAGTGATGATGAATTTTTGGGTGCATTTTTGGGGTTGTTGAGCAAAGTAAGATTTCAGAATCTCCGATGTTAATTAGTAACTCTTACAATCTTTCAAGGTAAAGGTAATGGCCTAACAACTTCAAATGGTTATTTTTCGATAAAACATACAATAATTTAAAGTCAATTGGTATTTTAAAGGGATATTGTATATATTACGTTGGTATATTATTTAGTTACGATTGGTATTGGTGATGAAATACGAAATGCGCATCTAATTTTTCTTTATTGTCTGTATTGTCGTTACATGATATATAGAAAAAAAACATGACCGAGTTTATTGATAGCAAACAAGATAATGCGAATTAAATCCAATTTGGTGTTATAACGATATTTAAATGTATTTGTACCATAGGACTGGCGGTAAATTTAGATTTTGCTTTCTTGTTGCTGTGGTGTATTTGCCAGAAGAATCACAGTTTTTTAAAGTCACGCCCACCTTTTGGCATCAAGCCATACTGTGTCAAGACCTTGACTAATGAATGAATGATGTCAATTTCAAGACCAAGGCAATGGCTGATGAATGAATTAAGTCAACATTTTAAATTTCAAAAATACTAACATTATTTAGCTTGTCGGTGTCCGCTTCATAAATGGTTCTGTATGTTTTCTCCGCGTATCCTTAAGCAGTAAATGATACGTCCTATCTCGAATTCTCGTCATTTTCTTTCCCGTCTCCAAATACATATAGCAATTTCACATCAGAAGTCCCCGCATTTTTTTTACTTCCAATACCATTTCAAACTTTCACTAAAATGTCACAAATCATTTCATTTTTTTCTGTACGCCTATTGCCATAAAGAAAAAGTTCAATGCCGATGTTTCCCATATCCATCCCCCTTTTTTTCAAAAAAAAAAAAAAACACGATCTAGAAAGATAAATTTTCTTTCAGAGTTGACGGCTTGAACATAAAAGCCTACAATCGCTACCCCTATACCTGTACCTGACAAAAATCATGTTTTCTGCGTCTTCAACATTTCAAAGGTACAATATCTTCACACGTACCAATTCCGATTTTTTTACCAACAACTTGTAGTAGCAGTGCCGCAGTAAAATATGATCCTTGCAGATGGAGACAGCTATTTATACAGACTCCGGACCGTGTCTTGACACCTCGTAGTAGGCGGTGCTATTTATCAACTCGCTTTTCTCTCATTGGTCCTCTGGTACAAGTAACTTACACAATAGATATTAATTGGTTAGCTGTAAATACACTCACAGTTTTTATTCACTCGGAGCTCCGCCCCTCGTGAATGAAAAACTGAGTGTATTTACAGCTAACCAATTAATATCTATAGTGTAACTATAACATATAACACAGAAAAATAACAAGACACAGGGGTAAAGTGAAATTGGCACGTCTGTAGGTCATTCAGTAAAGACAGCGAAATATATGAATATTTATGGTCTTCTTTCATCAGTTAGTCCTCAGTGTCATATCGAAAGTAGGTTGAAAAACTAGAACGTTTAAGGTGACAAGCTGGAACGTTTTAGGTTAGATATCGTTTGCAAACATTGTATTAAAAAGTATTTAAGTTGATGGAAAAAATACTTCTCTTTAGAAGGTGCGAATTTAATTGAGAACTTGGATGAGATAATACCAGTTCATTAGATTTGAAAAAAAAAATATTTTGCATTATGTGGGTTACTGTGGCCATTATTGTTGTTTTGGTCTGTTTAATTTGTGGTCTGTCCAGACGACCAAAATGTCTTCCACCAGGTCCGAGAGGCTACCCAATCATCGGCAACGTGGGACTCTTCAAACCTTCAGAAGCTTTGAAAGCTCACAGAAGTCTGAAGAAGATTTATGGAGACATATACTCTTTAATGTTTTTCTACAAACCCATGATAATTGTCCATGGATATCACCATATAAGAGAAATTCTGGTAAAACATGGCGATGTGTTTTCAGAGCGACCCAAAATTCTTCCTTCTGTAGCTGTTGCAAAGGGGAAAGGTTTGTTTTTTGTTGAACATAATGTACAGTACGTAATGAAAGTTTAACCATAGTAAAAACAAAACATATTCTATCACTAAACATGTGAATCAGCACAACATTAAATGTAATTTGTGTGTGACTTATTTTGCTTTATAGGATTGCTTTGGTCAACTGGTCCATTATGGAAGGAACACCGAACGTTTGCTCTGACAACGATGCGCAAGTTTGGATTCGGGAGACGTTGTCTGGAAAGCCAGATCATGGATGAAGTAGATTGTTTAATGGACGAATTAGAAAAATATGAACAGGAGGCTTTCGATATACAAAGCATTCTAAACAGCTCGGTGTCTAACGTTATTTGCTCACTTTTATTCGGTAAAAGATTTAATTACGAGGATGCAAAATTTAAGCGATTAATTTATCTGATAAATAAAGTAGCCTCTACTGCAAGTGCTTCTTCAATCCGCTTTCTTTTTCCTTGGCTTCGCCATTTCCAAACAAGAAGGACTCGCACAGCAATGGAGAGCAGTAATGCCATGACTGCATTTGTCACAGAAATGGTAGAAGAGCACAAAGTAAATTTCGATGAGAACAACATCAAAGACTACATCGATGCTTACCTTCTGGAACAAAAACAAAGAGGAAATGAAATTAACACGACATTTACAGGTAATAAAATGGCAATCAAATTGAAACTACTCATCCTCCAAAATGAACACTATTACGCGTTATTTAAACTTTGTTAAGAATGATCACCGAAGTTTACATCTATGCGAGAAAATTAAAGCCATTTTTGCCTTTAGACAAAATTTCAGTCAAATTTTTTTTACATTTATAAAAGTTTTGAAAGTTACTAATGAAGTTGGAATAGGTCTGAAATTGTTTTGGAGGAAAGTTTAGTAAGTTGAAAATACTATATAAAGTTGTGAACCATACACATAAGAAACTTCAAGTTTGGTTTAGAGGTAGGGTTGTTTTCCATGAGATTAAAGTTGAAGTGTGAGCACAACTTTTGGTTTCCGTACTGTAGTACATTACATGTATGTAGTATAATAGAAAATCTATTATTTAGACGGGATTGCTTTTCCATGATGCGTTTCACTTTTGACAGATGAACAACTTATCGTCAGTGTACGAGACTTCTTTGCTGCTGGCACTGAAACTACTTCCACAACACTTAGATGGGCGCTTCTATACTTGATTCATTATCCACATTGGCAGAAAAGGCTCCAGAAAGACATCGATGAAGTAATCGGTCAAGGCCAGCCTAGGATGGAACACAGGGAACAACTGCCAATGGTGGATGCGTTCATTCTTGAAATTCAACGCCTGGCAAACATACTTCCATTGAGTTTGCCCCATGCATCTAATGAGGATTTTGTGTACAATGGACATCTCTTTCCAAAAGGGGTCATTGTATTTTGCGTTTTAGATTCTGTATTGTCGGATCCTGAAATTTTCCCCGAGCCTTCAAAATTAAAACCAGAGAGGTTTTTAGACGAAAGTGGGAAATGTCAAGGAGAACAGAAAAATAGACTGATACCGTTTTCAATGGGTACAGAGTTATGATCATATTAGAAACACGTAATAAGTCATTATTTCAATCAAAATTCCGAAAATCTGTTCAGAAATTACTAGAACATACACTAAATTCTGTGTAACTAAACACTTCCTTAATTTTCTTTTATAGGACGCAGGGTGTGTTTAGGAGAATCGCTTGCCAAAATGGAGCTATTCTTATTCTTCACCAGATTTCTACAAAAGTTTGAGATAAAACCAGAGAATTCCGAGTGTTTGCCTCCTCTGGAGGGAACCTTTGGATTAACCCACATGCCACAAGCCTTTAAAATAAGACTTTCAAAACGCTAGATCTTCATAAAGGAGATGGGTGAACATGACGAGCGATAAGCCTATAGTGTGACAAACATGAAGATGAAAAATTAAATTTCAATTATATCAAAATTTCCCTTGATATTTCCTCTAACATTAAAATATACTTTATGTAAAATCTCTACAATTTGCAAAAATCCCTCAAAGATTGAAATTATTTGCCTGTAAATATTAGACACACACTAAAGCGGGCAAAAAGAGTCATTTTCTCATACTATAACACTATTTTTCGATATGAGTGGGTCTTCGCTCCACCATTTCGAAAGTTAATCCTTAAAGTTTACATAAAAATATACATTTTTTGGTTACCAAAAATATGGAGCAATGACCCACTATACCTTAAAAATATACTTTTATGACATAACATTCGCATCTTTTCGAGAAATACTAGAAGTCCATGAAGTCAAGGGTCATATCACAAACATGATTTAAATGCCACTGTTCATCAGGACTTGTGTAGTCTATTGGTTAGCGTGCTAGTCTCGAAAGAAAATGATACTTCAGTATTTTTATTGCTAAGGTTCGAACCCCATGAATACCACATTAATTTTTTTAATAAAAGAATAAATTTTGCCGAAAAAATTTTCCTCAGAAAAATTTTGTTTATCACAATTTCATAAATTTGAATAATGAGAACTTTACTCTAAATATTACATTCACAAACTGAACATGATTTTTATATTTCTGAAGCTATAGGCTTTCTGCACGCTATGTTCGCCCATCTTTATTATCTTAACAATAGCATTACGAAAAGATTTACGAACGTACAAATACTATATATATAATACTATATATATATATATATATATATATATATATATATATATATATATATATATATATATATATATATATATATATACTGTCAAACCTTGTTATCTCGATCGAGCTCGGTGGGACTGAGGAAAAAATTCGAGATATGCGAGATTGCAAGGGTACATGAAAAAAATCCGCTCAATGAATTTTTCTCATTTTTACATATAATTTGCCTTACGTTAATGGTATCATCATATGAAAATTTCAACCATGGTCATCAGGGTTATAAGGAAGATATGGTTGCCATGGTAACCACCGTTTTTCAATATGTTGATATTTATGTAGTGAATTTTTAATTATGCCATACAGGTATCAAAATTGAAACAAATTAAATAATTTTCACCAGATATTAAATAACATGCTTTATATTCATCGGAAATAAAAATTGTATCGGAAACTATTGATAGATGTACTAATGCCCCAGTTGCTTTGGGGAGTAGTCATTGTAAATTTGCAGTAATATTTTCACCCCAAGAGCAGTTTTCAACGTCTTGACAAAAAATTGCCCAATGAATTTTCCCAAAATTAATATATTTTGTAACAATTATTATAAGTGACTTATGTTTAAAATATGAAGTGGGGTCATCACATTCTTTTTTAAGCTACATGCATTTCAATACCCCCCCCTTTCCTAAAATATTAAAAGATTTGATAAATTTTAATCTGATGGTTTGTTGCTGAACCTTAAATATGCATAATCTGTTAAAAACTATAGAAAATACGTATAGATTAATAAATATTTTTTCCTGAAAATCTTGTAGTGGTTGCTCATTTTATGCGTAGAGCAGAATGATAGCAGAATGATATAAAATAATGTACACAAAAAACAACAATATGCATATTTTTTTTATTTCCCCATCTCCAAAATATTCATTCCGTTATTATATCAACATAAGTACATGTATATACATTCTAAACCAGTGCACAGTGGTCTAAGGGCAAAATTGTTCATGCTCTGAACACTCATCGAGTTCTCTGCACTGTGACTTGGAATCGGAAAGGGGGGGGGGGTGAGTCACTTGAACACATTGAATGAATAGGTTATTTCAGAGAACTTGTACCTGCAATATATACCGTATATAAAAATCCTAACTATTATCTTATTTGACAAATTTCATGATTTGCTATTTAATATTTACATTTTGCAAATATTTTCCCTTCAGATTCGTTGCAAGTTAGAAAACAATTCATTTTTTCATGAACTAGGTAAGCCTACATATCTCCATTGTGACGTCATAATGCCACACTTGACGTCAAAACTATAGTGCAAACTGTTTTGTTTCAAAAATAATCGTTGAATGACATTTATAAATTTGCGCTTCATGCTCACGCGATTCATGAAATATGCTGAGGTGAAACGGCTTTGTTTATGTCCTTGTGAATTTTAAAAAATCAAATTCATTTTTTAAATATATTCCCGTGAGCAGGATGAGTTGAAATTTTTTTTTCAAAAATGTAATATGCTCAAAACAATTTTCCCTCTCTGGTATACCTGGTACCTCCGTAGTACCTCGATTGTCAGAATTAACCTCTCTTAGTTTCATCTGTCATTCTTACACGCGTATTTTTTGCTAGATTTGTGAAAACTTGCAAAAAGAAACTTTTCTTTTCTGTCAGAAGAAGTGTGTTCAGTTTCAATTTTTTACCAAATACGACGAATAAAACATTTTACCACAACAATTATAAATGTTTACGCAATAATGTGCCGACGATTCAATGTTTACATGGTCGATGTAAGAGTTGAAAATGCTAGAGAAGATCTTACCGAGGAAAACAATTTCCTCTGCGATATTTTTAACCCTCTTACTGCCAGAACTGTGTCAAAAATGTGCAGTTGATACGCCAGAACTTTTTCTTACAAGAAACAGAGTGCATTGAATATTTCTTTTCTAATTGTAAGCAACATCCTAAAGATAAATTCTTTATTGTAATAATTTTATAAATTACTAAATAACGAACAAAAGGAATTTCAACTTCTGAGTTAATGACGTCAGCTCCTTTGCTAATATTACGTCACAGTCGTTAGAAAAAGTCCGCGTAATTTGTCAAAGTAATAAAAATCATAATGTACAAGAGTATTTAAAAAAAGAACATTTCAAACGCAATAATGAGCTGATTTTTTTTCTTCCTGCTGTTTAAATTACAACTTATAAATCTCTCATTTAGAAGAGAGAATAACATAATTAAAAAGTATTCTAGTTAAAAATTCAACTAGTATTTTATGTAAAACGCTTCTTCCTTTTGCTATAAAAATAGGAAAACGTCATCTAAATAAACCCCACACTTTTCGCCTAGAATTTTTTTGGACAAAATAAATAAGACTATTCTGTATGTCTATTCGATCCGCTGGGATACAAAAAAAAAAAAAAAAAAAAACTGCGTTACCAGTATTTTTTAAAATGTTTAGGCCTATAATATAATATTTACTAGAGATCGAAGCTCAATAAATTATATACAATGTATAATCTCATTTTTGCAGAGAGACGAATTCAAACAAAGCACATTTTAACTGAGAATTTCAAGTGCAGAAAAAAAGAGATATTTTCATAATTTTGACACATAATTTCAAATGAGATGTTTCTTACAGAAGTAGATCTAGCCGAATATCGCGGGGGAGAGGGGGGGGGCTAAGCAAACGATGCGCACATGTGTTACAAATATTTGGAGAGGTGGGGGTAGGGGTTGGTGAAATTAATGAATATAATCATATGTAACATAAATTGTTTTTGGAACATTCAGTCATTGAGAAAATTGTTTGATGTAAAGGTGTGCATGTGAAGTTGGTCTACGTCATGGCCATAGAAACCGGGGGGGGGGGATTGGCGGCCGTAACGCACCCCTAACTTTACCGATATATAGTAGACTGTGGGAAACATAGCTAGTACAATATAAAACATAGTTACTTTAAATTAGCCCCCCCCCCCCCATGAACATAAAGAGCGCCTGCGTACTTTTTTTAGCTTGTCAAAGAATTTCTGTTTGATAACCCCCCCCCCCCCCGCTTTCCACCACCCCAAATGAATTTCCTTACTATGGATATTGGACTGAAACGCTCGACAACATATAAGTCATGAAACTCAACCAGTAATTTTAAGAATTTAAAAGTCATATATGTCCCATTTTAAGAATTTAAAAGTCATATATGTCCTGTTTAATGCCATGATATGAAAATCTGATGGGCCTAATTTTACAAATTTGATTCATTATTCTGTTCAAAATTTTTTGCTGATTGTAAGCAGGGTTAATCGAAATCTTTAGGCAAATCTAAAGAATGGCGTATGAACTATCTGAAATATAAGGAATATAAAAGAAACACACAGCTTACGTGTAATTGCAGAACACAACATTTCTTTAATTACACGTAGTCATATTGTTAAATAGTGTTGCTTGCATAAAAATTTCGATATTTCAAAATTGTTGTAAAAATAAATTTTATTTTCAAAAAATTAATGTAAAGAAGAAAAGTAATTAAGTTACATGTAATCATAAAATACATTTTTCTGATAGTCGTTAGTTATTTGGTAAAACAGACCATAGTTGCATAAGTATTCTTATATACGTTTGTTGTGCAGAACAAATATACTTGTCATAGTCAAAGCAGAAGATCGAAAAAAGGAGAAATCATTTCAAATCCCAAGCCCCCCCCCCCATCCCAGACACTTCTTTGACGGTAAATTTAGCAAATTTAGCATTGAAATTGAAGCAGTCTTGAATGAAGGGACAATCGGCTTTCCTACATTTGGTGCAGAATATGTTCAACTCTCGCACGATTTTGCGTTTAACAAACGTGGAAATCTCCAATCTCATCAAGAATTTTTTTACGGATAAACGGCCTGTTTCTGACAGAATTCAGAAACTGTAGCAGATCATATCCAATCGATGAAAGTCGTTTAAAAATGTAAACTAATTCAACCGAGGTTATACAAGTATTACTTGGGTAGCTATTAAATTTATTCATATCAATACACTGTTATAATTTAACTATCAAGTGTAAAAAAGGCGATGATTTCGCCTCAAAAATGTCTTCGAATTGAGCAAGCATCCAGCAGTAATATGCATCCATGTGCGTTATTAGCAATTTGTCCTCCACCTTTCTGGTTCTTTCATTGATGGATATGTTGATATCAAGGTCGGTGGAAAATAATGAAAATTTTCAAAAAAAAAAAAAAAAAAAAAAAAAAACAGCTTAAAGATGAGAACAGGAATAATGTTATAGATGTTTATTTCAGTGGTGTGGCTATAGGCAAAAATAATGTGGATGCTTTTTTTGAATCAAGCTAAGGGGTCTGGGGAAGCGTTTAGCCTTCCCCCAGCCGAGGGTTGGGAGGGGATCCACGGAAATTGACAACATTTAGGAGTGTTAGATTGAGTATGCAGTGTTTGGATAATGTAAAAGAATTTATCTTTGAACACTGATACCAATTTATTAAAATACGTTCTCTTTTCAAAGAATTTTGTATTTTTCTTTAAAAAAAAATAATGTGGATGCTTAGGCATGCAAGCATACATAGAAGGGTTTGTTCCCGTTTTGCACACATTTGAATTTCAGGTATTGAAAAAATGTGTGCAAAACGGGAATTTGTCCAGGTAAGATAATTACTTAATTGCTATAGTCTATATCATAGTTGTTAGTTGGGAGAAAAAAAATCTACTGAAAAAAAAATGTTAATTTTGCATTTGATATTTTTATTTATTTCCTTAATTTCATAATAAAAAAATATATTTTAAAACATAAATACTAATCAAAATTATACATGTAATTTTACTATATGGATGAGTTAATCTTTAGGAAATAATAAAAAAAAAAACCGGGGTGAACTGCAATAAGGATATCTGTCTAAATTATCAACCTCATCTTTATTTGGGTTGGACAAGTAAAATTTCCAAAATGTATTCTTTAAATATAATAATGCATTGGTAAAACACAGGTAATTCCAGGTAAATCCCAGATGGGGATCGGACTATAATTGTTATCAAAACATATTTCACACCTATTGTCCTATACCTAATTATCAAATGTGTGCAAAACGGGAACACACCCATAGAAGCTATGCCACTGTAATTTATAAAAACCAGGAAATATTAATCCCGCTAAAAATGTATTTCAAGTATTCTGTCTCGTTAATACTATATAAAGAAATTGTCAGAGGAATATATGCACAAAGTGCGAACGATTTTATTTGCTCAGAAACATATCGGAATTCAGGAAATAAGTTAGTGTTTCTCAGGAACGGATCTTTCAATATATGTAACAATAGTTGGTGCGGGAGGAAAAGTTTTTTTCTTCGTGTGACATCCCGCAGTCACCGAATGTAAAACAAATCAAGCGAGTATTCTATCTGTAGATCTTTAGATATATAATATATTAATCGAACAAACAATGATTTATTGAAGATGCACTATTTCAAACATAAATTAAACTATTTTCCTTCTTCTAAAAAAATGGCGTCTATACGTTCCATGATTCACTTGTACATGTAGTACATGTACTCCTAGTTTGATTTTCTGAAATTCCCATTCCATTTTTTCTTTTGATTCCCAAAATCAAGTTTTTATAGTAAAGTTTACTAAATAGCCATAAACATCTGATTTATTTCTGATCAGCTAAAAATTCATAATCTAATTTTTTTGTATATAATCTGGCCCCAAGATCGTTTGGCAATCCTAGACTTTTAAAATCAAAATTTCAGTAATTCACAAAACGGATATTTATTACAAACTGACCTTTGAAAATTAAAATTCTGAGAGGAAAGTTAGGTGGAGAGGGTGATTTTCTCGATTTAGATTATATATTTTAATACCCTCGCACCTCGCAGGACAGAGTACTGTAGATCACTAAATTTTAACGACACATTGTTTCCGCGAAATAATCCACCCTTAATAAGCGAGACAATTTTTTTTACGAATTGTGGTAATTGCTCTACATAATTTTTAGGAATACTTCTATACGCGAGAATGAAATTTTCGCGAGCACATTGTCTCGCGTAATTATGCGAAAATAAAGTTCTCGCGAATAAAAAAATATTTACAGTATTTATTTCCAAGATATACAATTTTTAAATTTTATTCTTATTTACTTTCTTTACCAGAAAAAAGTTTCTTCCTAAGGTAGAAGAGATGATTTATTAACAAAATTTTCAAGGGCAGAGTGTTTCATTCCAAAATCTGACACCCCCCCCCCCCCATTTTAACTAGTCGTCCCCTTAATAAAACGAGAGGGAAAGATACATCTTAAATTCTATGTATGTTTCTATGAATAAAAATTAAGACAACACAAGTATACTTATCATACTTTGCAAACTATAAGTGCTAACAAAGATTCTAAGCCATGTCTTTAAAATAGGCTATGATATTTTTGAAGACATTATATATCATTATTCTTTGTAATGTTCTTTTTTTTTTTTTTTTTTTTTTTGTGACTCTTAAAGTTAATCTATAGTAAAAGTACCAAAAAGAAATCAAAGACCGTTTCATTTATAATTAAATTTTGCAAAGTCCATTGCAAAGTGTCTTGAATATGCCCAAACTTCTGCCAGAGTCCGGAGACGCAGAGGACTATGGGTAGTATGGAATATGCCCTGTACGTATTGTGACGTTTTTGACGTCATCACTGTGAGTTTGACGTCGTCATTGTATCTCGGTTGTCTTTCAATATTTGCCAAGATAACATTACAATTTTTATTACTTTGAGCAAATAAATGCTTAAGAATAAATACGTGATTCATAAACTTAAACACTGAATAGATCAATACTTTTTTTTATATAAAATACTTTTGATGGGACATATATGACCCCTGTGGCAGCCAGTGGGTAGAGCCCATATATGACCCCTCTGGCAGTAAGAGGGTTAAAAATACGTTCATGTCCAGCATGCGGCCTCAAACTGGTCTATACACGTATATATGAAAAACGCATTCATTTATCTGTCCATCCATATAGGCCTATATTCATTATAATCACTGAGAAAATCACGCCGTCTGAAGCTTCTAGGAAATGAATATCGATTCATAGATGTAGATCCTATAGGAAAGAAACCGATCTCAAATAAAATTCTAATATTTTAAATAAAACTAGAGGACATAAAGATCCAGATATGAATTAAATTTATTCATGAAATAGATTTCAGTGTTCAGAACTACGACAAAAGGTAGACGTGTCGAAACGAAAAAAAAAACAACCAGGAATTAAAAAAAAAGTCTGCGTCGACGCTCACCAACACTCTGCAACATCACATCTTAATATTATTCTTTCTCTGCTTTAAAATTATTGCCACGAAGATATTTTGTCATGGGCGTAATCATAATCACGCTCCTTATTCAGCTGTTATTCCGGAAATGGTTACCGTAAATCTTCTTTTTTTAAACATCACATGAGTCGATCACGTGACGCCTTGCAATCGCTTCCTTATATATAGGTAAAAAATCTATAAAGAAGCTTCCCAAAACATTAAGGCAATGCTAGTCATAGCTTTTCAAGATCTTTGGAACGACAGTCCCTCTACTACTTTAACCCATGCCAACGAAATATCGATGTATCATTTTTATATTCAATACAGTTGAACTTTGGTATCTTGAGCTTAACTGTATTGAATATAAAAATGATACATCGATATTTCGTTGGCATGGGTTAAAGTAGAAGAGGGACTGTCGTTCCAAAGATCTTGAAAAGCTATGACTAGCATTGCCTTAATGTTTTGGGAAGCTTCTTTATAGATTTTTTACCTATATATATATATATACAAAATGCAGGTATATATGCAGGAGAGGATCAACAGTTTTTAAATTAAGGTTACACAATGTTATTTTTACTTTTATACTTAAAGTCTGATAATCGCCTTTTAGACCACCATATAAAATACTAGTAATATGTGTGGAGCAAAAACTGTGAATGGGATAGATATGGGGTAGTGTGAAATGGAATAGATATGGGATAGTTTTTTGTTTTGTTTTTTTTTTTTTTTTTGGGGGGGGGGGGGTAATGTAAGAAGTTACTAACTTTATATCGAGTACAACAAATTTTGTTGATGTTATTTAAACTAAACTGGAATATGAAATGTTTTATGGTGTATTATATGTATAATATATTTATACCTATGAAATGTACGTCTCTTGGTTTTAATAAAGTCTGAAAAAATCTGATTTGCTAAAATATGGCTTAAAACATGGAGCGTTTATTTCAATCAAATCGTTTGCCGGTTTAATTTTATTTACTCTGATTTATTTAAATTTTTAAACAGTTAAATTTTGGTTCAATTGCATCGAGAGCGAAAGGTTTTCTTCAAGTTATGGTAACTATTAAGATAAGAAGACTTAAATATTCCAAACTGACAAATCGTCCGCTTGACAATGTTTCGTACACGATTCCTGCACATCACACACCAAATACGCCTATCTTCTTTAATATTGTGAGACTAGGTCGGCCCAAGAATTTAGACGGGTCGGGCCTTAAATTTAATAGTACAGACAAAACACAGCTGCTTGTCACAAAATATTTTCCTTCATTAAATATTATCAATGACAGCCTTATTTTCTGCATAGCAGAGCGACCTTTGGGATCACTTTGCCCAGCGTCTGTCCGTCTGCTGTCACACCTTATAACTTCAGGACTGTTAAAGGCAGGGATTTGATTTTTTTGCTCACGTATTGCTTGGAAAAATGGCTATTGTAGATTACCAGGGTTACCAACCTTGTGACTTTTGAACTGGACCTTTTAAAGCCTACGTAGCTTTAGGGGGGGGGGGTTTCCAAACATAACTTTTTGCTATTGAAAATGTTCATTGAAAGGCCGCCCCGTCCTCCTTTTTGTTGCAGTAAAGTCAAATAAGGCTAATGTTGTAGTTATGAATAAAACATAAAAGAAGTTGGAACCTAACCCTCCCCCTTCCCCCCACAATAGGATTTTCGAGTTTGGACAATTTTACTGTGTTGTTGTTGTTGTTTTGTTTTGTTTTTGTTTTTTTTTGGTCTCGTTGTTCAAGTATTAAAGTTGAATTTTTTCGGGTTGTCCTCCTTTCAAAAACGATGCTATGTCCTTTTAAGGCTTTAATATTTGACTTACTTTTTAAAATACACCCTAGTGCCGATATATGAGGGGTGTCTAAACAGTTCGTGGATAATGGCGTGTTTGTCAGTTTGAATGGTCCTATATATACAGAATACATGTTACATGTATATACCAAAATGCTTGTTATGAAAATCCAAGTCAGAGTGTTGGGGTTTTAATTGTTTGAAGTTGATATATTTTGTAATTATAAATCGCGTCTTACAAGGGCGCAGGTAGTGTGCAGAGCCCAGGGTTGAAATGATGGCAAATGGATTAAACCATTAAAAGTAGGTAACAATGTGATACATATTCAGTGTGCCACTTTGTAATTAGAATCAGGATATACATGTAGCTTTTAACTAACTTAATTGTGTTTTCTCATGTTTCTTCATGACAAAGCCATGCAAGGAAATAGAAAACACAAGGTGGATAAAAGCCACCTCCAATAACGAAACATGAGAGATCCTTTAAATAATCATAGTTTTTCACATTTTCATTTTGTTCACCATACTCAATTTTATACACAAGGATATAAATATGTAAATTATCGGAAAAAAAGTCAAGTCAGATGTCATTCTTTCATTAAATGTACATGTATACAAAGCATTCATCTTTTTGTTAAAAACTATTATTCTTCTACTTTGCATGAAATATTCACAAATTTCTACTATACTGTTCTTATTTCTCATCAACAAAAGATTTGAAAGTGGTGAGAAACTTGATATATTCATTGTGTTCATAGCTGGTGCTAAAATCAATCAACTCTTTGGCAAATTCATTGTCTATTCTGCGTTCATCCAACATGTCCATCAACTTTTCATACATTTCTCCATCCATTGTCTCTCCACTGCAGACATACGTTGATGGCATAATTTCACCTTTGCAGACGCTGAAGTGTACAATTTCAAATTTATCTCGAACGTCCTGCTCGTCCCCATCATCTGCTTCTAGTTCATTGAGAAACTGGCAAGAAATGCGGATTTTCATGCCACTCTGTTTTTGGATCTGTACAATAAATGGTGGTCTACAAATCATTTGTGGCATTTCATTACTGTAATCTCCTGATCCTTCATCGACCAAATCAGTAGCGTTGTTGACATTGAATTCAACTGTTATCGTTTCGTTTCCCTCTGTTCTAGACATGGAAACTTCACATCCATCTCGCACAATTTTCCAGTTTTTTAAATATTCTGTCGCCTGACTACTTGGGCCCTTTTTCTCGTTTTCAATTTCTTTTGCAATATGCTGAGACATGTCCTGGTCTGTCTCGGTGTATAGCAATCTTTTCTGGAGTGAACTACATTCGAGTTTCCTCGACATGGCCAAAACGCTGGACTGTGGGTTACTGTGAAAATTTGCAGATGACAGATATCTTCCAAATGAGGCAGCTGTGCAGATCGCCCTCTTTGACTTTTGAAAACTGTTAAAGAAATGTTTTGCAAGTAAAGAAGACATATTTTCCTGTTTTTAACAAACGAAGGTTAACCAACACTGTTCACAACGTGATCCAAGTTGAGTTGTTTTCCTTTTTTTGAATACCGATCTCGATTTGTGTCAGTTTTTTTTGTTTTTGTTTTTGTTTTTTTTTTGGTGTTTTATTTTTAATCTAAGGTCTGACGACATGTTGCTTGAATATCTGTTTAACATTTTTTTTGTAATAGACAACAAAATAATGATAATTATCACTGTTTTGAAACTTTTAAACTGTTTTCAAAATGTCTAAGTTGATAAAGACACCAAAAAATTGCGATATTGGCAATGCTAGTGATTTTCAATAGGATTATATAGTAAATAGCATCATCTGGTATCTTGCACAACATGCACAAATGCCTGGTAAGGTACCTTAATTTATTGTAAGGAAACTTGTTAAAGTAGCAATACTTCAATAACAAATTCTTGGAAAAAATAATTTATTATTGAGGAACGTATACATTTAACCTTTGAAGACGTTACGTTAGCAGATAATGCACATGAGAAAATCAAAACATGAGTAAAAAAGGTTTTGGCAACATGGTTTTTGCAGAAAAACGTCGATTTTGGGCCCGAAGCAATGTTTTTCAAAAGGGAGGGGGCACAGCATCCTAAAAACTGACAATATATAGAGATTTAAAAAAAAGCAGAAAAATAAACTACCCAAACTCGAATAACTCATCTAAGGAGGTGGATTGGGGTGCTTTTTTTGTTTTTTTTTTGTTACAAATGCAAGAATTTGCCAGAGTTCGCGCCGAACTTTACTGCATATATGGTGGGGACCTATAAAAGGAAAATACAGCGAAGATTACTTTCCAAACTAGAGTGTTCCAAGGAACGCATGTGTCGCCTGCCTTCCCATTTTAACAGGAAAGGAAAAAAAAAGTGACGGACCACACCGGGATTCGAAACCGGGCCCCGTGAATCTCCAGTCAGGTGCTTTACCAAATGAGTTATCTGGCCACCGGCATCGAACCCGGCCGACACCACATTCCTCCATCCTTAAAGGTCTTCACCCCCTAAAAGACACCAACCCAGGCTCTTTCCTAGCAGATCTTTCATCTGTCATTCCAGGGTATGGCACGTATGGCACCAAATGCAACAGCTACATGTATAGACCCTTTTCCTATGACACATTTTGCTTAGGAGTTATTCCCCTTAGCCGCCATCTTGTATGGCAAAGCAGTGAATTTACCTCTTTGAGCAACCAGTTTTAAACATGCATTCAAGAAAAATATGGGGGGAAATACGAGGGGTTATCAAAAAGTTCGTGGACTGACTCGATAAAATTAATAATATGTAGTCTTTGCTTACAAAATTTATGGGGAACATAAAACAACAAAAGTTTAAGAAATGTTGAAAATTTTAGCTTTATACGTTGATAATTTGCCAAATTATTCTAACTTTAAAAAGACTTTATGTGATCACCCGGCGCTGTCGCCGTTTAGTGTCATGACGTCCACTTAACGTCATTGTTTCTTAATGTCCACTCTCTCTACCTCATACACTTATCTTGATGAGATTACCAGGAGTTAAGTAAGGACTTAAACCCGTCTTGTTTATATGAATTTACAATGTCATGAGCAGCTGTTTTCAATGCATATAATATTGTAAATGGATCTATATATGGGGAAAGATCCTCACTTGATTATGCCAGAATACTTAGCTTGTTGGAGTTCAATTTCTCCACACATGATCAACGCCACTTTTCGACGTGACTGACTTTTGAAATACTGACTACAACTCGACACTAACTGTGCATATTCCATCTCTCTGAATCTTTTTGGGCATTAAAAAAGAAGTACTCTGGATTCAGTTTTTTTCTGTAGCCAGTTTAAACATTCCTTAGGTCTATACCAGTTTTTCTAGGAGCGAAACTCTAAAGAGTGTTTGAAAAAGAAACCCCTCCCCCCTTTAGACGTTATTTTCAAGCCCATAATTGTTTGGACACTCCATATAAATTTACGATAACATTTCATAGAAATTACAGAATTGGGTAAAAATTGCAAATTTTACTGAACAAATGTGTCGTACCACATGCCTGAATTAACGAGATAATTTTATGACAAATACTCATATCTAAAGAGTTTTTCCCAGTTACACTAAGGTGGTAGAAGAAAACGTCATATTAGAGGTTGCGCCGCCTGGACATACCTTTGCTTACAAAAACACTAACAATTTATTTAAAAAATAAAAATTATGACTTATGGTTTAATCTCTAGATAGAAAAGATGATGCTTACTAAATGTGTAAAAATTCATTGATGTACCTAAAGCGGTTTTAATTTTATGACGCTAGTCCACGAACTTTTTGATAACCCCTCGTATATATTACAATCTTATTATCATGAATTAATAGAGGATATAACAAATGTGTATTCATAAGAAAAATAGTGTTATCTTTACCTCAGTAACCAGTATAAGAAATTGAACTTGGTTGAATAATGAAGGGATCTTGGAATGTTGCCCAATATGGCGGCTAAGGGAAATAACTCCTAGGCAAAATATGTCATAGGAAAAGGGTCTATAGGAAAGGAGAAAAATGCGACGGACAAGACCAGGATTTGAACCCCCCCTCCCCCCCCCCTTATTGCTCTACCAATTTCCTTTGCAGAGTTGTCGTTCGCTCCCCTTTCAGACAACTGTGCAATGGACTCGCATGAAATAAACATGATATTCCAAGGATTATTTCAAATTTAACCAATAGTTCTAGATCTATTTTGTAATTATGTATCTTAAAAGGCCAAACATTAACGCAGACATTTAATTATAATGCACTATTTATCGTGCTTTTCACTGTGATATACCGCGCAAGCCCATTATGAACCGATGGTAGAGAGTGGTGCTCTACCAACTGCAGGCACGTTGTATCGCCCCCCCCCCCTTTTTCCATCATAGCCTATTACTGGTGGATATGTTATCTGAAAGGCAGGTTGGCCTCCCACTTTTTGTTGCAGTATATGTAGTCAAATCATGGTATAACTGGGTAATAAAACTGCAGATTTGGTTGTGAAGAAAGTTGGAACCTTTCCCCTTCACCCCCTCCCAACGAAATATGACTTTCGAGTTTGGACTTTTTTTTGTTCGTTCTCGTTTTTTCAGGTAAGTTGTCTTTTTTCTGGTTGCCCCCCCCCTTTTTTTCAAAGACGATACTACGTGCCTGAACTATCTGGCCACCGGCGATCGAACCCGTCTGACCGCCACAGCATCACTTAATATATACATGTATATAAAAAGAGGGTGTTGCAGTTCTTTTTGTTATTTTCCCTAAAGTTGTAGCAGTATTAAAAGAAAAATTTTAAGTAACAGAAAACGGTCTTAATTTTTTTCAGATACAACGGTAAATACAGCACAATGTAGAACAATATTTAGAAACTGCATATCCACTTCCAATTTGCCATTAAATTAAGTGTAAATTAGTCACATAGCAAAAATTAAATAAGTCAAGTTTTCTGTTTTTCAAATAGGGAATCCCCATTGTCCTGAAAAATTGCCTCCTTGAAACAGAATGAATTTGATATACGCATAAAGAGACAGGATTTTTCTTCAAAACTGCCATTTCCAATTTTTGTTTCAAAGAGGCATATTTATGAAAATCACAAAAATCGAATAAAAATCATTATCCATCCGAAATGCAAAATGTGCACTTAAATTAGCAATTGATACTTCAGGGTCGGAGCTGGTCTAGGGGTAGAGCGTGTGGACTCTATGCAAATATTCTTTTTTACCTGAGAATGGGTTCGAATCCTGGAATGGCTGGTATATATATAAATATTTTTTTCCTTATATAATGGAAGTACAATGTAACATCTCTCTTGAGAGAGAAAGAGGGAGAGAATGTCAGAAAGTTAATGGGTAATACATGTATTTTAAATGCATGCAGAATTAAATTGTTATCCTTGATATTGTGATCTAAAACTAATAAGACATATATTTAATGTTATTATTTAGTGGCAATGTCTTAAAAAATAAAGTAATGTCATTTTAAATAACTTAATTTTTTCATACGCATTTCGTTTCATTATTGTTCTTTTAATTAGTGGCTCAGATTTGACTTGAAACAATTAAATTAAAATGACCACTGCATCAACAGCTTGATTATTAGACACATTTTTACATATATATTGAAAAATATTAACGCACGTTGTCTACAGTACATCTTTTAAAATGATGTGCGAGGTGCACTTGCCATTAATTGTGATTTTTTATCGTTCTAACTTTTCTCGTGCAATATGGCGACAGTGACCATAGATGTGAAAAAAAGTTTACTTACAGGTCGCCAGTCTATGTTAGGAAAAAACTATGCATGAAATAAACGTAAAATGTGAAATGTTTTGTCATAACAAGCTGGACATACCCATCATATAAATTAAGTCATCTACGTAGCATTATCAAAATAAAGAGATAATGTGGGTATTTAAATGTCCTTCTCGATTTAGGGAATGCATACTATACTATGAATTTTCATGTAAAGAAAAAAAATCTCCATGGATAGTAGGACTGCGATGAAATACTATATATACAGACAGCATTTATCATATTAATATAAGTTATAACGGAATATTGCTATATAAATACTATATAGAAATATCGAAATATCGCAAAAAAAAAAAAAATCCAACTTATTATTTTTGTTTTTTTATAAACATTTTGGGTATAATATATAAAATAAATATGCTAAATATAAATATGAAATACATAATAATTAACACAATTTTTGTGAAATAATTTCAATTTGTACAGATTCTATATGAATATATTCTTTTTTGGTTCATTTCAATACAAAAAGAATATTGTATAACAAATTCAAAATATTGTGATACATATCATATCATGACTAAAATATTGTGATACAATCGATAGAGATTAATAGTTGTATTGTCCCAGCCCTATAATCTACACCCACTACACATTTTAAAGCAATGCCTTAGCAGAGAGAAAATTCGGACTGTGCACATTTTTTTTTTTTTTGCAGTGAACTCTGTCTACAATCCTCTCGCTTGTCCAAACAGTTGTACTGTCAAACATATTATTTGTAATGTATACCCTTGAACGGTAATTGAATACTTTGTCTCATATGAAATAAAAAATATGTCTTCCACCATTTGAAATTGGTTACATCTAGACTAAACTACATTTACAAATTATCGATAATTACATATATTTTAAATTATTATTTTTCACTTAAATGTCTTTTCATTTTCTTAAGGAAATCAACATATAGCTGGTGTTCATAAACTGTGCTATAAGAAATCAATTCGCTGACAAACTGATTATTAATATTCCTTTCTTCTAGAACATTTAACAGTTTTTCATATAGCATTTCATCAAATTTTTGACAAACAAAGTTTGTGGGCAAACGTTCACCTTTGTACACCTGAACACTTGTGATCTCGATCTGATCAGCATTAGTACTATTTTTATCAAAACTGTCAAGAGACTCTTGGTCAGATACACATTCACAGCTGATCATCATTTTTATCCCACTTGGTTTTGCTATCTCCACCACGAATGACGGCCGTGAAGACATTGGAGGACCATCTAGATCAACATTCTCATATTCGTCATAATTGTCTTCTAAAGAATCATTCACATTAAATATTACTGTGATGGTTTCTGATTGGAGTTTCTTGGTCATTGTGATTTCTGACTCCGCCTTTGCAAGTTTCCATTCAGTGAAATAAAATTTATCACTAAGTGCATCTCCGTCTGCCTCTTCTTTAATTTCTTTTTCTAAGTAAGTCAATATTTCTTCATCAGTTTGTTTATTTGCACCAAACCGCACATGAGAATGTGATAGTCCACTGCATCCAAATTTTCTCATTATTCCACAAGTCCTTTTCGAATCAATCGATGTTTTTGAATTAGACGAGATGATACAGAAAAATCTAAATAATTGTTTACATCCCACATACTTTCTACCAAATGTATACACAGATTTACAGAGATTTGACATTTTAACCTAATATTCTCGGTCTTCTCCTTCGAATGTTGGAGGAAAAATACTTAATTGTATTCCGAACCCGATCTTCCGATCTATAGCGTTAGCATGAATAGGCTTCCGTAGTAAATAGATATTTGTACAATATAAATACGATTTTATTTTCTGTGCCAGTAAAGAGTTTGGTCTAATATGAAATCATTCTACAATATGCATGATATACCGACTACGATGATATATATTATAATATATAAAGGATCTGTTTCACCCATAAGGGCTCGGTTTCAGGATGGTGTATTGTGTGTTTTTCTATGTCTGTATCTATGTATTAAAAATGTTCAATTTCGATACGATTTTTTTTAAACTGCAATTTTCAGCGATTTTGTTTAAAGTGGCATACAGGCCCGATGGGCCAGGTGTTTATTGTTATTTTATACAGTTTGTAAAAAAAAATAATTTATGTACACATGTCAGTATAAAATATATAAATTATGTATAAATTACTTACTTACTTATAATCATCAGGATCTCTGTTGAAATATACGGTGTGGCGAAAAATTACCAAAAAAAAAAAAAAAAAAAAAAAAAAAAAAAAAAAAATCATAAGTTGATAATCACTATATTGACTAGTAATCAATATCATTCTCAGTAAGTCCTTTAGGATATAAATGTGAAATCTCGCACTATATTTTCGGAATTTCCTGTTATATATAAACTGCCTAAAACCTCATTTTTTTAATACTACTTAAAAAGGGTCTCATTTATATCACTATCAAATACACAGCGTAGTTTTGTCCACTGAATTTTCAATTTATCAATAAAAGTCCATCGTCGCAAACCACGGCCAAAATATGCGATCCTCTCGCATTCTGGAGATTCAATAATTTCCAGATATTATATTTCCGTGTGAAATGGTATAGTAACATACAAGTCATGATATTAAATCTAGAAAATTTTAGAAAATATTAACTTCAAATCTGCGTCCAGGCACCTTTAAAACTTGTTTCCGATCCTTTTTCATTGGCTTTTCCTACGCCGTATGTTTGTAATAATTGCTATTAATTGTCAGTTAAACATAGCTTAAACTAAGATATATTTTTAATTCCAATTTCAAAAGGATACTGTTTTTTTTAACAGACACGTGGTTCATTCTTCAAAGGGGAAGGCCCATGGACCACTTCAAAGGGGAAGGCCCATGGACCATATCGCTTACTAAGTAACTTTATCCTCGCTGTCCCTCGGACTTTTATATTCCCATGATAAATTGTGATCCCATATTATGGACCCCCGAATTAAAAGGTCTTTAAATCCACACAACATGAGAATGCCTCAATATCACTAAAATAGCCTTGCACTTATTAAGCCAGCTCTAACCCAGGATCCATTATTTTTATGAACAAGAGCCTTAACGGTCACAGGAGTATAATACAACACTGTAAAGGATCCATAATTACTTGCCTGTACTACTATCACCATGTAAACAAAACAATAGTCCTTGAGCAAACCCATCTCATCTCCCCCTGACCTCTCTTGGTCTTTGAAGAACAGGTAATGTATAAAGACAAGGTATTTTGTCTCATTTTTAATTTTTCTATTATTCCCAAGTCTACCTGATCCTTAAAAACAACGAAAGTACTTTTTATATGACATATTATTGAAATTCTTGCATAAACCTCTTATTCAATTGACCTTTCAATTACACTATTAACAGTAATTAAATTATCATAGGTAAATAACAAAGGGAAATAACTTCTCCCAGTAGAATACAAATTAATAGAGTCCTGCCCCAGCACCAGTATACTTAACCAAGTGGTTCCGAATTTTGCCTGAGTATGGTAAAAATACACTTGCTCATTACAACTTTGTTTGCCCAGGAGCAGAGCAGCAGAATTTCAAAGAAATAATGCATTTTCACTATAGATTCAACAAAGCCTCACCCTATTATAAAAATCCCTGGCCCAAGGGTCATGAAACTCACATTTTTTTGTTTGATAAAGCACACTTGTTCATTATTACTATGTATTTACTATTTAGTTTATCTACTAAAACCCTAGGAGCACTGAAGGAGATTTTCAAAGAATTAATGCATTTTCACTATATAATTAATACAGCCCCACCCTAACACCAGAGCCCCTGAACCAGGGGCCGAGAAACTCATAACTTTGGAAGAGCACCCTTGCACATCATAACCATGCATTTAGTATGTTTGCTAAATACCCAGGGACAGAGAAGAAGATTTACAAAGAAATTATGCACTTTCACTATACATGTATATTCAACAGAACCCCACCCTAACACAAAAACCCTCCCCCAGGGGCTATGAATTTCATAATTTGTAAGAGGCATCCTTGCTCATCATTACCATTCAAGTGGTTTGTCTGCTAAATACCAAGGGGCAGAGAAGATATTTAAAGAATTCATGCATTCCACCATTTAATCTATAGAGCCAACTCCAGAACCCCTTACCCAGGGGCCAAAAAATTTACAATTTTGGGAGAAGCACCCTTGCTCATCATAGCCATGCACTTAGTTTTTCTGCTTTATACCCAAAAACCAGAGAAGATTTTCAAAGAATTAATGCATTTACACTTTATAATCCATAGAACCCTGCCCTAACACCAGAACCCCTGACCCTAGGACTACGAAATTCACAATTTTGGAAGAGGCACCCTTGCTTATCGTAACCATGCACTTATTTTTTCTGTATTACTCAGGAGCAGAGAAGAAGATTTTCAAAGATATAATGCATTTTCACTATAATCAATAAAGCCCCCCTGAACTCCAAATCCTGGGGCCACAAATTTCACAATTTCGAAAGAGGCAGTTTGAAAGAGGCACTATTGCTCAATCATAACCATGCACTTAGTTTATCTGGTGAATCTACAGGGCAAAGTGGGGGGGGGGGGGGGGAAGAAGAAGATTTTTGAAGAATTAATGCATTTTCACTATATGATCATTATAGAGCCCTGCCCTAACTCCAGAACCCCTGAACCTGGAGTAATGAATTTCAAATTTTTTGTAGAGGGATCGATGCTTAATACAACTATGGCAACAGTTTGACTGCTTGATGTTCAGGAGTAAAGAAGATTTTAAAAGATTGCATTAATTTTGATGGTTTTAGACCCATCCCTTAGGCCCAAGGGGGGGGGGGGGGTAGAGACCTTGAAATTCAAAATTTGTCTTCCCCTTCACTCATAGATGTTTAATGCCAAAATTGGTTGAAAGTGGTTCCAGAGAAGAAGTTGAAAATGTTAAAATGTTAATGCACAAGGCACAATGATGGTCAAAAACAGATAGCAATAGGTCACCTGAGTCACTCAGGTGACCAAAAATAAATTAATCTACACAACTTGGGGATGCTTGTGAATTAATGGTTCTATTATAGTTCTTGAAAAGATTTCAAACAAGAGGCCCATGGGCCACATCGCTTACCTGAATCACTATGACCCTGCTGTTCATCAGCAGATTATCCCCCATATATTCCTATGTACAACTTTGATACCCATTGTGGCCCCACCCTACCCCTGGGAGTCATGATTTGAACAAACTTGAATCTAAATTACAATGTATCTGGGGATGCATTCATATAGATATGACTTATCATTGCTTTGCTTTTCTTGAGAAGATTTTCCCTATAAATTCCTATGTAAAACTTTGATTGACCACTGTGGCCCACCCTACCTCTGGGGTTCATGACTTGGACAAATTTGAATCTACCTTACCTGATGATGACTCCATATAAATAGGACTAATCATGCCTTTGCTATTCTTGAGAAAAAGATTTTTAAAGGCTTTTCCTATACATGCCCATGTAAAACTTTGATCACCCACAGTGGTCCTGTCCTAAACCTGGAGGTCATGCTTGAACAAAACTTGAATCTTCACTTCCTGAGGAAGCCATTGTATTTTTACTTATTCTAAACGTTCTCCCTTAGAATGAGGGTATGGCCATTCATTTAAACAAACTCTAATTCCCTTCACCCAAGGATGCTTTGTGTCGATTTTGGTTCAAATTAGCCCAGGGTTCTTGAGAGGAAGTTCACAGATGAACAGCTGGTCATAGGACAAAATCTCACTTTAGCTTTCATCTATGATGAGCTAAATTTATTCCTTAAACAATTCTATGTAAAATTTTGATCCACTATAATGGCCCCACCAATCCCCCAGGGGCTATGAATTGAAAATTCAAAATTAACATTATATTAGGAAGTTTTCACATAAGTTCATCTTATCTGGTCCAGCGGTTCTTGAAGAAGAAGATTTTAAAAGTTTTTTCCTAAATATTCCAATATACAATTTTGATCCCTATTGTGGCCCCACCCTACCCCCCGAGGCTGTGATTTAAACAATTTAGAATCTACATTTTTGTCTGGAGGATCTCACTTAAGTTTCATCTTTTCTGGTCCAGTGGTTTTCGAGAATAAGATTTTAAAAGATTTCTCCTATATATTTCACTGTTAAAACTTTGATCTCCTATTGTGGCCCCATCCTACCCCCATGGACAATGATTTGAACAATTTAGAATCTGCGCTACCTTAAGAAGCTTTCACATGTTTCAACTTTCTGGCCCAGTGGTTTTTAAGAAGATTTCTTAAAGACCCCATTCTATTTTTGCATTTTCCTGATTATCTTGCCCTTGGAAGAGGCTTGACCATTCTTTGAGTAATTAAGAATTTCCTTAACCCAAGGATGTTTCGAGCCAACTTTGCTTGAAATTGACACAGTGCCTCTTGAGAAGAAGCTGAAATTGTGAAAAGCTTCCAGACAGATGGAGAGAAGGACAGATGCTGGCCAACAAGTGATCAGAAAAGCTCACTTGAGCTTTCATCTCAGGTGAGCTAAAAATAACAAAAAAAAAAAAAACAACAACAAAACAAACAACAACAACAATGAAAAATACATGTAATTGAAAGTGGAGAAGGAAGAAGCCCCCCACCCCAACTCCATTGATTCACTCTCTCTTAACACAAATACTGCTACAGTATTAAGATAACTTAATTAGACTCTACATCAAACCACTGTGCAGAAGCAGTGTACCAAAAAACATGAAAAGAATTAAGATTTCCAGCTTTTTGATTCTACAGCTTGTGACATGAGTGTCATTATTTCCTTGGAAGGTTCCTGACCTGATATTTTGTATGATTGTATTGAGTGCAAAAATTACAGTGCCTTTTGGGATCTTTACATACAAAGTTTCTGAAACTATTTTCCAGCCATTTATATCAGCTACGAATCAAAGCAAATTAAGCTTTTTTATTACATGTATCATAATCATTGATTTAGGGAATATTTTCTCATTTGTTATTTGCGACCATAAATGCTGATTTAATGGTTGCAAACTGAGTTTTACTGGCAACGCATCAGCGGAACTGGTAAAATGGACGTTTGCAACAATTAAATCAGCATTAACGGTCGCAAATAACAAATGAGAGGATAGTTTTTTAAATCTAATGCAATCTATGTAAATTTATTTTGTTTAATGTTTACGTCTTATTATGCCCCCAGATCGAAAGATCCAGGGGATATATTGTTTTTGTCCTGTCTGTCTGTTTGTCTGTTTACCTATTTGTCTGTCTGTCTGTTGTCAACTTTAACCTTGCCCAAAACTTTTGATTGGTTGGAGCTATGACTTTCATATTTCACATGTATATTCCTTGTGACAAGACCTTTCTTTGGGTACCATCATATTTGACCTTTTGACCTTGACCTTGGAGTTTGACCCACTTTTGCAAAATTTTATGAGACTTTAACCTTGGCCATAACTGCTGAACAGTTGGTGCTTGGGATTTATAACTTCACATGTGTATTCTTTGTGACAAGGCCTTCCTTTGGATACCAACAACTTTGACCTTTTGACCTTGACCTTGGAGTTTGACCTACTTTTGAAAAACTTTAACCTTGGCCATAATTTTTGAATGGTTGATGCTAGGGCTTTCATACTTCACATATGTAATCCTTGTGACATCACCTTCCATTGGATACCAACCATTTTGACCCTTTGTCCTTGACCTAGGAGTTTGACCGACTTATGAAAAACTTTAACCTTGGCCATAATTTTTGAATGGTTGGTGCTAGGGCTTTCATATTTCACATATGTAATCCTTGTGACAAGACCTTCCTTTGGATACCAACCACTTTGACCCTTTGACATTGACACAGGAGTTTGACCTACTTTCCAAAAAAATTAACCTTGGCCATAACTTTTGAATGGTTGGTGCTAGGTCTTTCATACTTTACATATGTAATCCTTGTGACAAGACCTTCCTTTGGATACCAACAACATTGACCTTGACCTTGATGTTTTACTTACTTTTAAAAAACTTTAATCTTCGCCATAACTTTTGAACAGTTGCAGCTAGAGCTTTCAAATTTAACATTTTTTATCTTTTGGCCTGGATTTTGACTTGCATTTGAGAAACTTTAACCTTCGCCATAAGCTGCCATACGGGGGCATCAGTGTTTCACAAACACATCTTGTTTTGTTATGTTTTGCTATATGAAATACGTCATAAAGGGTTGTGTTTTTGCATCGTTTTATTATGATGTCACAATCAAAAGCCTTCGCTCTTGTTAATACTCGTTCAACTGCTTCAAACATCAGTCCATTAGCCAATCAAAATGCATTTTACAAAGCCATTGCATTAGAATAAATATTTAATGTCCCAATTCATCCACCTCTGTCTCCACCCTCAGTACAAAAAGTGTTGCTGAGATATGCATCAGTACAATCTATACAATATATAAAATATATGCAAAGCTTATTTTAAGACATTTATTGAGACTTAACTTTTTTGTCCAATAAAGTTATTAAATAAAACTTAATCCAGGAATAAATAATTCCTACAGAACAATACACAGAAATTAGCATTAAAGGGAGAAATGGATATTTTTCAGAGGAGCTACACAAAGGAAATATTGCACTGTTCCACAGCTCCAATGGAATAAGTCCAATAATGTACAAAGATTCTAAAGAATTCAGGAGAGGGAGGGATTTCCAATTCCATGAAGACCTGAAAATTGTAACAAAGTATTGTAAATGTTATATTGTGGTAAAATTATTTTATTATAAACAGTAATCAATTAACTGAAACTAAATGTAATATGTAGAAAGAGGGGAGATGTGCAATTGTAAATAACTTTGTCAGGTTATGAAAACAAGAGGCCCATTTGCCACACTCTCACCGGAGTTACTAATGGCCCTGCTATTCTTTTTCCCTATATATTCCTATGTAAAACTTTGATCATATACTGTGGTCCCACCCTACCCTTGGGGGTCATGATTTGAACATAACTACCCAAGGATGCTTCCATATCAATCTAACTTATCATGATACCTGCTGTTCTTGATAAGAAGATTTTTAAAGATTTTTCCCAAATATTCCTATGTAAAACTTTTATACCTGGGGTCATAATTTGAACAAATTTAAATCTACACTATGTAATGAAGCTTTCTTATAAGTTTCATCTTTTGTGGCCAAGAGGTTCTTGAGAAGATTTTTTATAAGTTGCCACCAAATTGTCACGACTTCTTCGTTATCTCCCCTTGGTAGAAATTAGTCCAGTTGTTCTAGAGATGAAGTTGAAAATGTGAAAAGTTTACAGACAACACAGGACAGACTGAGGAATGCTAGACGCTTTTCAATCAGAAAAGCTTACTTGAGCTTTCAGCTCAGGTGAACTAAGAAAAACTTAACCTATTAGACTAATTAACATTGTAAACACTTTTAATGAGTATTTAAAGATATAGAAAATTTTAAAACTCACTTGTAAATATATCCAAGACTAGAAAATGCACATACAGAATACACTAACATCAATAGAATCTTGGTCATGGTTTCTGAAATAGAGTAGGTGTCTTTAAAACTACACTAAAATGAAAACCTAGAAATGTTGAAAACAGAGTTAATGAATTGAAAGATGACAAAGCTCACCTTGACACACCTATCTACATGTAGGGCAAAGTTTCAATACCAAATGAATGTTCAGTAAGATTACTTGCTACAAAACAAACTTTTTCACCCCAAGATTTCTCAATAATGTTCTATAAAGAAATGTAAAAATTACATAAAAGAAATGGCAAAAAATGAGAAATTCCAAAAAAATTCACTGTTTCTTAATATTTTAGAATTTGACATCATTTACAACAAATTAAGTCCAAATATATATGTATACCAATCCATGCATCCTAAGTTTTTGTTTGTAGCAAGTGTCTAATACTAAAATAAATGTCACTTGCAGTGTCCTAAGCAAAGCTATGTTTCTTTAGACCTATCATTCATGCAAGTTAATCAAGGCAAGCAGAGTTTTCCCACCATTTCAAAGTAAGGGCAAGAGATCAATTGCTACAGACCTGAGTTTATGGTTTATCATCAACATACATGTATATCTGTAGATGTTAAAATAATTATATTTGAACTTTTGGATTTTAACTGGCATTTTTATTAATTGAAGCAGTCAATTTGCCTGATTCATAGGGAAATAAAGTGCCCCGCCACAGCATGATACGCCCGTCAAATATTGTTCAAATGTCATAAACAGTTTAGAGTGCAAGAAAATCATGACAACCTTGATACAAGGATTTCAATGATTTTTCCATTCCTTATAATATTTGTTGTGGTTGTGTTAGAGCTTGACAAATGCCCATCTGCAGCCCCCCCCCAGCTTTCAGATTTGTGAAACATGATGCTCTGAATTAGTTGATATTTTCCAAAAATTAAATAAAAATATCATATTAAACAATATCAATTTAGTCTTAACAATTTAATCTATATCAAATTAATATTAAAAATAAAAGGCTGGCCATCAAATGACATATGCTATTAACTGACAAGCAGTTCTTCTGTCTAATTCCCAAAGGATAAAGATAAGAGCTGCTTGATCAGAGATCCTCTAACAGAAATGATTGAGACAGCTATAGCTTTCCTACACTGAACTCATTAATTAATCTTTAACTGGATGCATGTCCACTCATTACTCCCAATGGATGAATGGATCTATACATACTTTCTGCTTTGTAGTGCCATAAAAATGCATATTTATGTCATTCTGAAATTAAATTTGAAAACAAAGATTTTTTTAAAATTTGTTACAAAGATTTATAAAAAGAAAAAAAAATTGTGCAATCTTGATGCAACATTTTTAATGAAAGAAAAAGTGAGCAAGCTCACATACCCCACGCTCCCCCAAAACTCTACAATGCAACACATAATGAATGGCACCGTGCATTAAAATACACAGTATAATTCAAAAAGGGGCATTACTTGCAAAAAATCATCACATCAAAACTTCTTGCATATAAGGACATTCAAATCTTTGTATGTTACAAATTTAATTGGGCTGAAGTTTCTAGATAAATAATGGAATCAAAATTTCTTGGTAATATACAAATCTATACATTATGTCTGAAATACCTACAAAGTTTCAGGAAATTCAGTGCAGGACTTATGCTGAAAACTGTTATTTAAATTCCTCAGTGATTTCGATTTGTTAATGAGTGTAAGTCCATGTCCAACACATGACAATTTACACATATAAATAATTGATGGAAACAAAATTGTGATGTAGTCATATGAATTTGTTTATATACTGTACTTATGAAATTATTTAAGGCTAAGCACCAATTTGAAAGTGGGGTGGGGAGGGGGGTGAGAACTATCCAAGATTTTGTGTGTGTGTGTGTGTGTGTGTGTGTGTGTTAATTCATTAATATTTTGATCTCAAAATCAAAAGGGGTCTTTTAAGGCCACAAACTATTTCACATAAAATTTCATTACAAAAGCTGATTCCAGTGGATTTCCTTATTACTTAGCTGGAAAGTTTCTTCAATAATAGACAAATCTCTTAAGGCAAAAATAAAGAAATCGGAATTTCCTGGTAATATGCACATCTACACATTGTGTACTAAATATCTGCAAAGTTTAACCAAATTCTGTGCAGCGGTTTAAGAGGAGTTGCACTAACAAACTGTTCATCTCTATATTCAAGATATGGCCAAAAATCTAAGTTGAAAAGTGCCGAAATTCCCAGAAAAATAATGGAATCAGAATTTCCTGGTAATATGCACATCTACACACTGTGTACTAAATATCTGCAAAGTCTGACCAAATTCTGTGCAGTGGTTTAGGAGGAGTTGCGCTGACAAACTGTTCATCTCTATATTCAAGATATGGCCAAAAATCTAATTTGAAAAGTGCTGAAATTCCCAGAAAAATAATGGAATCGGAAGTTCCTGGTAATATGCACATCTACACATTGTGTACTAATTATCTGCAAAGTTTGACCAAATTCTGTGCAGAGGTTTAAGAGGAGGTGCGTTGACAAACTGTTCATCTCTATATTCAAGATATGGCCAAAAATCTAAGTTGTAAAGTGCCGAAATTCCCAGAAAAATAACGGAATCAGAATTTCCTGGTAATATGCACATCTACACATTGTGTCCTAAATATCTGCAAAGTTTGACTAAATTCTGTGAACCATTTTAAGAGGAGTTGTGCTGGCAAACTGTTCATCTCTATATTCAAGATATGGCCAAAAATCTACATTGTAAGTTGAAAAGTGCCAAAAATCCCAGAAAAAATAAAGGAATTGGAATTTCCTGGTAATATGCACATCTACACATTATGCTCTAAATATCTGCAAAGTTTGACCAAATTCTGTTCAGCGGTTTATGAGGAGTTGCACTGACAAAAATACAGGAATGACGGACTGACTGACTGACTGACACACTGACTGACACACTGACTGACGGAGGGGTCAAAAACATTATACCTCATGCAACAAGTTGCGTGGGGTATAATAAGGTTCCTGCATTACTCTTAGATTTGTAGGGACTATCTACCATAATTAAAACATTTTTTTTAAATACTTTATTTTTTTTAGATTTAATGTCAGACTGGTTTTAAGCTGCAATTCATACAGACAACAGGCATGCTGATTCCAATATCCCTACCCCTCCAAGTCTAATTAGTTTTAATTATATTGTGCAATATCAAATTAGTTTATTATACAATATCAAATTAATTTATTATACAATATCAAATAAGTTTTAATTACTTTTCACCAAATTCATTTTAAAAGTTAGGCTAGCCAACTATTTAATCCAACATGGCTGATTCTTTTTGCCCAGTTCCCAAGAGATATAGATAACACTGCTTGATCAGAGATGCTCTACCAGTTAGTTCCTCACACTAAACTCATTAATTTCTCTCTAATTTGACATGCAATTTTCTGTTATCAAATTCTCCTTGATCAGTGCTTGATAATTACACCCATGGGAGAGGTGGAATTTCTCTTGTAACATTACATTTGTTATCGATTGCTGTAAAGTAATAAGTAAAGTATAATGAAAAAAATAAGTATTTTCTTGATTTAACATTTTTAAAATAAGGACTGCAACACTCTTGCATTTTTTGGGATTGTGTAATCTAATAGTAAAAAGACAGTTTTTTTTAAAATTTCACTTAAATTAAAGGTCACAGTGACCTTGAAATAGGTCACGACACACCTTCTACCTAAGATGCATAAATTGGCCAAGTTTGATGATTCTAAGTCCAATGGTTTTCTAGTTATGAGCCGGACAGGATTTTTCCATATTTGGCCATAGCATCTTCATTAAAGGTCAGAGTGACCGACTTTTAGTGCGCTACACTCCTTCTACCCAAGAAGTATCAGCTGACAAAGTTTGATAATCCTAGGCCTAATAGTACTAAAGTTATGAGCTGGACACGAGAAAAGCTAACAGACAGACAGATGGACGGACATGAACGCCATAACATAATACGTCCCGTCTAAAGACGGGCGTATAAAAACTGGGTACAGCTCATAGACAGTAGACATATACATGTAGGTCAGATGCAGCATCTTAAGCAAAACTGGTAGATGCAGCATCCATACAAATCAATGGGTAGGATTCACAGTTACATAGAAACAAACCTAAGCAAAGATCTCTAACAAGGTCACTCATTTAGAAAATGTAGGTAAGATGCATTGTCAGAGGCATGACTGGTAGTAAGCAGCCAATGAAGCATCATCCAACCAAGTTTGATTAAGGGAGGGCCTATAACTACATAGGAAAAAACCTGCTTCAAAAATTTTAAGCTGGGATACCAACACTGAGGTATACTACAGCATAAACTCATCCTGACTTTGTCAAGGTGAACTAAAAAGTGATTCTGCAGAAATGAGACTGATTTCACAAGAACATTTAAGTGACCATGCAGAAGATTATTGTGAATGAGACATACCAGTATATACAGTATATTTTAATATGACTGATAAAACAAGACAGTACTATACCTGCTGGTGTGAACAGTAATGGAAACAAAGAATAATGGCCTGTTGTTGAGAGGATTAAGAAGACAGAGGCATCTTCCCTTCTGTTCAACACTAACAAACTGAAAACAGTCATTTTAAATGTCTAAGAATAATAAAATAAATATTGTAAACTTAGCTTTAAAATGAAAATATTTTGAAAATGGATTTCAAATACTGAGGAGTTAATTCTATGAAAATCACTTTTATCATGAGAAATTATAAGAGAATTTGTGTACCATAATGGTAATATGATGATGAGGATGGCCTTTTCATGAACATGCCAGCCGAATAAGTAAGATCCAAAAGCACACAATACAACTGCTCTGACAAAACTTTCTGGTCCTTTTGAGATATTCCATAGATAATACATGACTGGCTGCAAAATGACAAGTCAATAAATACACTGTACTTGCAGCTGTAGTTCAAAATATGACTGCCAACTCACATCAACAAATCCCTGCTGTTATGTGACAAATTTATGTTCAAGATACCATAGATCAACTATGTATATATGGAAAACATAGTTCAACTATGTATATATGGAAAACAAGAATTATTTTCCCAAATATATGGGATATATGTATTGGTGTTTGGAACTTAAACACCCTTTAAACATTTCCAGAAGCTAGAAATACCTTATTCAACAACAAAGTATTTATACAAACCAAAATAGAAAGAAGAGTTGCTATAAGTGTAGCTATTGGAGGAACTGATGGTAACACTACATGATGGAATTCTTGCACTAGTCCTCCTGTCATCACTGCGGACGGGGCACCAGTTGTCAGATGTAGCCTTGACGCTGTTTTAAGTAATTCTTAGTGGTTAGGAGTCAATGATTTACAAGGAAATGTATCATAAAATCATTCATGCTGTCCATATCATTGCTTACCTATTATTGTTAAAATTTTATCAACAAAGTTATATAAAGCCCAGACATTCGGAGCCCAGTAGGCATGGCACAGTCCTCGTTTAAAGGGAAATAACCGAGACAGAACTTGTGGTACTTGTTTCTAAATGAAAGTAAAAATAATCTGTTAATTTTGAAGCTTCTGAAAGAGAACAGTCTTAAGGAAAAAAGGGGTTCATAAAAACAAAATAAAAAGTACTGGCCTTGCATTTTATTACAATGGGTACGTATTCTACATACTTTATAACAAGACACTGGGTATCAATATAAACTTGGGCTTACTAAATACAGGAATGGTCCAAAGGATAAGGCAAACACATAAATGACAACAAAACCAAGAGAAAAAAGACGAAATGGTGAAAATGATGACCACTGGAACTTTCCATCTAAAATTTGAAGAAAAAGAAATTGTAAAAAAATTAGATGCAAGTTAGGTATTTTAAAAATCCTAAATTTCACAATATTCTTTAGATTTTTTCAAGTGAAATACTTAATACTAGTAGTCTACATACCTGTTGATTTAAAACAGTAATGTCTCAGCAGATAGACAAAATATGCAGGTGCAATGTACAGATAAATGTGTTTGAAGTTGAGCAATACCGAAAACCAAAGAGCTGACCAAATAATCTGATTCTGCAAGAACAAAATGTTATTTCAATAACCCTAACTTAAATCTTGTTTTTATGTTGCTTGCCTGTTTTCTGTCAGTTTGTTTTTATCTCAATAAAAAAAAACACAAAAAGAGAATATAAATTGAATTCCTTACCTGTAACAAGCAGGTAATGGACCATAAAAGAATTCCAAACATAAAGCCATTGTATTGAAAATGAATATGTTACAATGTTAAGGTTTTCTAATATTGAAATGGAAATAGAAGCAAAATAATTTTAAAGATGAAGTCAATGTGACCTATTTTAGTAAAGGACATATTTCCACCTAAAATACATCAAACGACTATGTTTGATGAATACTGGTTTCAGAATGTACAAGATCTGCACAAAATATGACAATGTACAGCCATAGATTGCCAAGACCTACATTTTAAGTCATCTTCCCACCAACATGCATTAACTGAAATGGATATGTAAAGGGTTACCAATGATGATTCCAATAATGTGGGTATGTAGTGTTATCCTTTTCTGTCCATCATTCTGTCACAGTTTTCCAGACTTTTTTCGCTATGCTTGTAGATAATGAGCTTATTTTTGTTTCTTGATATTGATGACTAACAGATCAAGTGCTAGCTTCATAATGATTGACCCATTTTTATAAAGTTCATGGCCCTTAGAATTTGAAAATTTCTAATAATTCACTGAAAATTTCTATCACTCCAAAATAACCTTAAAAAAAAAACAAAAAACAACCAACTTATAAGTGGACTGGCTTATAGGTGAGTATACACACTTAAGATACAGAAACAAAAGTTTTGCTGATTCTTGGTTTTAAAAACAATTTAAGATATGATCAAGACACAAGAAAAATAAACCTAACAGATGGATGGATAAATGAATTTGTAATATATGTACCAGACCATACTGGGCAAGTCAAATGAGAGACATATAAAAACTCTGGTCTACTGCAAGAAAATGCCAGATTATAAACTTGTAATAAAAGGATATGATCTACAACCAGCAGGCCGAAGTTACACAGAACCAAAAAGGAGAGAACCAAGGCTTTGTTGGTGAACATGCTGACATCTGTAGTTTTGGTTTCTCTCCATGCACTTTTCATGTAATTACAGAACCTATAAAAGTAAACAAAGCATTCTGACAGTTTATTTCACTTAATTGCAGTTATTATATGAGTAGATACCAGATTATGAACACATACAAAGTAGTTAAAATGATTAAGCAAATCAAACCAACTGCAAAATGTGCATGTACATTTACTAATTGCTTTCCCTTTTTCCCCATGGGATGGATATGTTTTTCAAGTATACACTAGACAAAATTGCTAACGCAACACCAAAGGAAATTAATATTTTCCTTTTCAAAACTTATTTATGATGTATTTGATATATTACTATGTTACTTGAGTAAAAAATGAGGCATTTAATGTCTTAATTGATAAATAACCACAATGATAACTGAAGCATAACTCTTTTATAGAAATAATGAAATTTGTGCCCATGCTTTTTTGAAGAAATAATTTTTTATTTTTTTCTTTGTGTTCTATATGTTTGTACCAATTAAAAATTCAGGAAAATTACACTGTATGCAGTGTTTGACCCTAGAAGTGCATGCTAAAGCAGTCAGTATGCTGTCTGCAGGGGGTTCCTTTGGAGAAATCTGTAAAAAATTAAACAATTAAAAGATTGTTCATTCCTCTAGTGAAAAATTGTTGCATATAGATTAAAAAAACAAAGATGTTAAGCAAGCACCATATGACAATTTCAAGATTGTTCCTTAAAATTGGGGCAACCAGAAGTTAGGTGGACTGGGTAATGACACCAAGGCACTTGATAACTACTAGGCAATATGATAGTCAGTTGCTGTATATCATTTGATTTTTAACTGTAAGACTGCTTCTGTTGCAACCTCTAGGACCACCATCTGTATCACCAACTTCATACCTAGGAAAAAACTGCACAGTGCACATCGGGAAATTGGTTTTCAGGCAAGGTCATTTAAGGGTCTTGTCAGTACTCCAAGACATATGTCAATCCCACTGTATCAGAAAAGATGGCATATTAGGTATACTAGTACCAATTAAGCAAATGTTCAATTCACAAATAAGAATAACAAGTGATGCGTTAGCAATTTTGTCTAGTGTACATGTAAGTGTTCACAAAAAATATCTCTGTTTGCATCAATAATACTTAGTGTGGTAGTGTTAGATATACGGCTTCCTACTAGTTTGGGCTAGTGGAGTAACTCTTTAGCTCAATCGGTAGAGCATTGAAATGGCATGCCAGAGGTCCCAGATTCAATGCCAAGCAGAGGCAAAAACTGTCTCTGTTACAAATGACCTAACAACTACAGTCAAAACTCCTTATCTTGAACACTATAAGACCAAGATTAAACTTTGAGATATCAGAGGATTTGAGATAACGAGGGTAAAAACACAAAGAAAAAGTGCCTGGCACTGCCTACTAGTATCCCTGGTATTCAAGTTTTTGGTGTTTGATATAACAAAGTTCAATTATAAATTGCATTTAAAGTTTCTACTCCAAAAAATGAAAGTTTAGTCTTATAAATGAGACAAAGAATGTTTTAAAACAACATTATGTAAATTCATAAAAAAAAGTTATGGATTTTACTTAAAAAATTTATTGTTGAATCCCTTTTGTCAAGCTCTTACTTGTTGACAGCCAGCATCAGGATGAAATCTGTGAGAATGACAGAAAGTCGCTGGAAAAGGACTGTGGCTTCACTGGCATAATTCAGATTCTCTACCCTCAGCATTTCCTTGTCAAAATAATAGGCCACTTTGGCCAGGAAATACTCAAACCAAGCAAAGAAGGGGGGATAATCTAAGGTCCATTCTGAAGTTTTCTGAAAACAAAACCATAGAAAAATAAAATATGTTCTTGTATACACTATTCTTCTAGGGACAGTGTTAAATCATGAGAACTTAAACATTTCAATATTTCCTGTGTAGTCCCTGATTTTGTTACTTTATAATTAATGCATAAATCAGAGATAACATAAAACTTTCAAAATTTAAAATCATTCTCATAATAACTAAGTGTAAACTTCAACTCATCAAGCTTCATTATTTACTACAACAAAGTAATTTCTTACTATAGGTAAGGTGAATAGCATTTAACATATCAAAAGATGTGCATTACTATCAATTAAATTAGACAAAAACCATCAAGAAATCATCATCAAAAACCTAAATGTACGGTCTGTCTTCCTTTCGTTCAGAAAGGAGAACCAGCTGTGTCAAAAAATATTATTAGAATTAAAATGTACTTCTTTTAAAAACTTACCTCATAGTACCATTGCTCTATAGGTCTGCTGAATGTAATCGCCAACCAGTTCCTGTGAACTTCAAAATCCGTAGAATGGCTGGAAAGATCATTAATAATCTTTAAAACACTAAGCAAATGACATTATTGCCAATTCAATTTTATATCTGATCTCAAAAACTAGTTCAACCCTCATTGCTTACACTTTTGTTGTTAGATATTTAAACAGGTATGTCATACGAGTATATTGATGTAATTTATATAGACTTGATTGCTATGACAGAAGTTTTTGAGCTCATTTGTGCATTCTGACCAAAATTTTAAGCTATTAAAATGTATGAGAGAACTAAAATTCAATGTATTATAAATTTATAATAATAACATCCGGATTAGACAAGTTTCACTGTATATAATTAAACTGGGTCTGTAAAACAATGTTGTTTAACTATAGAGCATTCTACTTAATTATTATATTCAGTTTAATATTAGTAGTGACAGCATTTAAGGTTTAGAGGGTGTATTTCATTTCCGCAAATTTTGAAAAATTTCAATTCTTCATGTATGTTTCCTAAGATGTTTTATTACATTTCCACAAAAAAGATCTCTACTACTATTATAACTATATCCTGTGGCATTGAGTTCAACTCAGGTTGATTTAAATGGCTTCATCAAATGAATCCAACTCATTGGAAATCACTTGAGATAAAACCTAACTTGTTATGTGTATGTACAACATGGAGATTGTACACTTTCTTATTAATAGGAGGAAAACATGTCTATTATATGTCATCAATTGGTATTCCTACAGATTATTGAATTCTTTATTGCATATCAAGTACATGTATTGCAAATAAATGTTTTAATTGTACCATAGGACTGGCAGTAATTTAGATTTTGCTTTGATGTTGTTGTGGTGTATTTGCCAGAAGAATCACAGTTTTTAAGTCACGCCCTCTTTTTGGCATCAAGCCATACTGTGACAAAACCTTGACTGATGAATGAATGATGTTAATTTCCAGACCTTGGCAATGGCTGATGAATGAATTAAGTCAACATTTCAATTCAAGAATACTAACATTGAGCTTGTCGATGTTCGCTTCATAAATGTTTTTGTATGTTTTCTCCGTGCATCCTTAATCAGTAAATGATACGTCCTATCTCAAATTCTCGTCATTATCTTTCCCGTCGCCAAATACATATAGCAATTTCACATCAGAAGTCCCCGCATTTTTTTTTTTTACTTCCAATATCATTTCAGACTTTCATTAAAATGTCAGAAATCATTCCATTTTTTTTTTCTGTACGCCGATTGCCATAAAGAAAATTTTGAATGGCGATGCTTCCCATACCCATCCACCCACCCTTTAAAAAAAAAAAGATAATAGAAAGATAAATTTTCTTTCAGAGTTGATGTCCTGAATATAAAAGCCTACAATCGCTACCCCTGTACCTGACAAAAATCATGTTTTTTGCGTCTTCAACATTCCAAAGGTACAATATCTTCACATGTACCAATTTCGAATTTTTTTTCAACAATTTGCCTTGCAGATGGAGACAGCTATTTATACAAACTCCGGACCGTGACTTGACACCTCGTAGTAGGCGGTGCTAATTATCAACTTGCTTTTCTCTCATTGGTCCTCTGGTACAAGTAACTTACACAATAGATATTAATTAGTTAGCAGTAAATACACTCACAGTTTTTATTCATGAGGGGCGGAGCCCCAAGTGAATGAAAACCTGTGAGTGTATTTACTGCTAACCAATTAATATCTATAGTGTAACTATAACAAACACTATTTCATCATGCATGCTGTTTTTGCTATTTACTAATTAACATAATTTATCTGCATGTTTTATGGGTGCTAGTAAATAACCAGATAACAAACTGCAGAAAAGAAGTACATTTTTGTGGAAGCATAAACAAAGAAACTGTGGAATCATTATACTCCTTTAACATTTTATATGTATTATATATACGTTTTTTTTATGTTTAAATATTATATGTGTATCTAAAGGATTTTGATGGTATCCAAGTTCTTAATACAATTGCATTTGCCCCATTAGTCACACCCATCAAATATTTCGATAATATCAACATATGTAAGTGTTCTTTTTTTCTTTGGTGTATGTATATGTACAAATAAAGTTGAAATGATATTCATTTTAAATCAACACATTAACACAACACATGGGTACTAGTTTTATTTAAGTGTAATGTTTTGGGTCGTGGATATCAGCCTTGGTAGCTCAGTCAGTAGAGCATCTGACTAGTGATGCAGGGGTCCCAGGTTCGATTACCGGTCAGGTCATATATTTTTCTCCTTTCCTATTACATAATTTGGTGCCGTTGACCACCCCCAGAATTGCGGGTGAAAGTCCTGCCAGGGGCAATAAAAACTTGGGTTGTGACTTTGAGGGCAAAGACAATTTAAAGAGAGAAATGTAATGGTTTTGGCTGTGGATATGGGCCTGGGTAGCTCTAGAACACCTGACTAGTGATGCAGGGGTCCCAGGTTCCATTCCCAGTCCAGCCACACTTTTTCTCCTCTCCTCTTACATAAGTAAAAACTGGGTGCAACAGAAAAATATTCTTTGTGATATAGAAAGAAAAAAAGTCATCAACTCCTATTTCGTACATACATTCCCTAAATTACATGGCATGTATTTTTTAGAAAACTTTTGGCTGTGTTTTGAAACAGGTGAAGATTTCTTAGACACTTAAAAGTTAAATGCTTTTGTCAGTCTTGCCAGAAGCACATCTAAAGTACTACAGAATGCAAACCCTTTGCACTTATTCAATGGCATATGCATAGTCAAAGACAAAACAGAATTATATTGCCACCAAATGGTTCAAAAGCCACCTGAAAAACTTAGGAGTGGGACGATCCACCGGTGCACCGATGCATCACAGTATTCACTTTGACGATCTACAGATCGATTCATCTAATTTAGTATCACGATACCTGACCGCACTTTTTTTTAATTTCCAAAAATGTCCGGGCTTTAGAATTCGAAATTTTTAGTCCTTTAGTCTGTATCATCAAGACGTTTAAACAAACACAAATAAAGTACAAACGTCTTTCTGATACAGAATTCAAGATATAAGCGTCAAAATGGCATCAGACACGCCGGATTATATTAAATTAACTAAAGATTTCTGATTAATTTTTATATAATTGACTGTAATTTGAGTCAAGAAACTTGAATTCACAGTTCATTTGTTGAATTGGTTTGTTTTCATACACTGTTATGTTCCAAATTAAATGTTCTAAAAAAAATTCATAGTTTTATTTGGTTTTAAATGTATCGTGATATGTATCGTATCGCACCTAAGGTATCGTGATATGTATCGGATCGGCTAAGTTCAGTATCGTCCCAGCCCTAGAAAAACTCCGACAACAATGGTACATAGAGTGGTTCTGCATTGCATTACAGCCCATGTGTTCTTGTATACATAATTTAAAAAAAATCTACGTAAAGGTAAAAAAAAAATGCATTTACTATGAAGGAATAAGGAGAAGTTTTATGCAACTGACTGCAAAAGAGATCTGCCACACTTCTCTCATTTTTCTTTCCTCAATGTTGAAGAATTTCTTTCACAGAAGACCTTTATACCCATGCAAGAGAGCGTTTTGCTAACCATGCATGCGAATATATACAATACAAAACCCACTCAAATCGAAACGATTTATTCCGTGAAAATATAAGTATTTTAGAAAAAAAAAAATGATAAAACATATATATGTGAATTACTATATTACTACAAGAACCTGACATATTAGGAATATATATTATACACTTATCCACGGCTGTGTATGGGGATAGCTCTGTAGGGGACTACCATTTGGAAGTAAATAATATGTCCTCGAAAATGTTGACAATAAATTATTTGTCCTCGACTAGCAAGAAAAAATAATCATTTTTTTGCTGGTGCTACATGTATGTACTACCCAAATCAATATTAAATCAACAGGTTAATTGTTCGATTTATTGAATTTATGCTATGGGCTCCACAAAATTAACCCTCATTCATTTCATTCATAATGATTTTGTGTGACACCTCATTTTATCTTATTTCTTATTTTTCATTATGGTATTGAAAGACACAATCGATCAAACAATCATTCAATCAATCAAACAATCAATCAATCAAATAAAATAAAATTAAAGGATAAGAAAAATATAAATTTAGAATGTATCTTTAAATGGATATTGTTTAAAAGGGTGTTTAAAAAAAATAAATATTTTTATCTAAAAAAAAAAAAAAAAAAAAAAAAAAGTCAAAATTTAATTTTTCAGTTGTAAAAAAAAAGTAATAATAAATGCAATAAATATATTCGAAAGATTCACCAATCTAGGTCCGGAAGTGGCTGAGTGGTGGTGCAAACGCAGCGGACGGCCGATGAGACGCAGAAGGATCCAAGCTTGGATACAAATCGTAGTGTTAGGGATCTCTTTGCTTTTGAGTCATCACTCGACAGAGCCGCAGACTTAGCGGAGGACTTTGAACCGCAGGCAAGTCACAGGCCACATAAAGACGAGAGAGAGTGGCCTAAGATGGAGGATGTAACAGCATGGGACACAGCTTTGACAATGATATCGGTACGATTCTGGAAACAACATTGGAAGGCAATACAGAAAGGAACATTGGAAAGCAATGCAGAAAGAAGCTTGTAACACTTGCCAGCATAATTTATAACATCGGGAAAGAAAGATTTGCCACTAAAGAAGCAACTTGTAGATCTATGGTCACTTATAAAGGTGACAACAGGAGAGAGTCCAGGATCAGGGACTGTCGTGAAGAACTGAGACAACCTAACTAGCAATTCAAGAAGGGTCAGATGTGGAGAAAATTAGAATAGCTGCACTGACCGATGATGTTACACCGGAGCTCGCAAGGCCGAGGCGAACAGAAAGAACAAGGAGGATGAAGAGGCGAAGAACTGTAGACAGGGCACGTTTGTGAAAGATCCATTCAGGGTCATAAAAGAGTTGCTAGGCAAAGAACTATAATGTACAACGCGATGGTCGATCACGGAAGTAGATCATTATCCGAGGGAAACCCATTCTGACCCACAACGAAACTTAGATCTAGAACCTTATGTTGAAGTGGAACCAAGGGAAACAGAATTTGATAGCAAAGAACCATCTTGGAAGGAAATAACATCCATCGATAAGAAGGCTAGCTCTGGATCAGCCCCAGGACCCAACAGGGTTATGTACATAAAGCCCACAAAAAGCGCCCAAAGGTACTGCCGAAACTATATATGGAAATTGTGCAGAATCATGGGGAAAAGGGAAAAGTGCCAAACGTCTGGAAACAGACAGAGGGTTGCTTCGTGCCAAAAGAGATGAACTCCAGGATTATTGGGTAGTTCATAACAATGTCTCTACTCAACGTGGAGGGAAAGATCTTTTTATCACTGTTAGCAAAGAGGCTGTCGGACTACATAGTTAGAGACAAATACATCAACATATCTACCCAGAAGACAGAAATCCTAGGTTTCTCGGAATGTGTGGAAAAGTATGAATTCAGAAATATACCAATCGCCAATACGAGGCTTCATGGATGACCTCATAGTGACTACATCAACATGCATACAAAATAGATGGGTTTTAGTTTCACTGGAGGATACCGTAACTTGAAGTTTAAAAAATGAAATCAGATGAAGGGACGAATCAGTCATTTAAGGTGAAGGTCCAAGACAAAGACGAAAGTTGACAACCCCATAAAATACCCTGATCCATCACACAGGCACTTGGGGTATGGACCCCCCCCCCCTTTCCATTTTTTTTCTTTTAAAATCGGGGGTAGAGTCACCTTTTTCCTATTTTTGTATTCTAATACGCACTGTATGTTATCAATAATGTAACTCTTTTGTCTCTATAAGCTGTTTTTAAATATATTGTTTTCGACTGATACATAAAAAGAGAGAAGGCTTGCAACTCTTTTCTCATCGTCTGCCTCACCTCGCTTAAACTTCGCCTGATTATTTATCGAAAGAATAAGAAAACATGGAATATGCATACATCAATAAATTCGTTATACATTCTTCTTCCTTTTCATATTTCCATTTAATTTTTATGTGCCCCCGATTTTTAAATATTTCGATTAAATCACCTGCATCTAGGGTAAATTTTGTTGATGTGCACCAGCTGGGACGGAAGTGCCCGGTATTTACAAATCGGGGGCACATAAAAATTAAATGGAAATATGAAAAGGAAGAAGAATGTATAACGAATTTATTGATGTATGCATATTCCATGTTTTCTTATTCTTTCGATAAATAATCAGGCGAAGTTTAAGCGAGGTGAGGCAGATGATGAGAAAAGAGTTGCAAGCCTTCTCTCTTTTTATGTATCAGTCAAAAAAGATATATTTAAAAACAGCTTATAGAGACAAAAGAGTTACATTATTGATAACATACAGTGCATATTAGAATACAAAAATAGGAAAAAGGTGACTCTACCCCCGATTTAAAAAGAAAAAAATGGAAAAGGGGGGGGGGGGCATACCCCAAGTGCCTGTGATCCATCACTGGCAAATAGTAATCAGTCGAAGGAACTAAAACCTACTGTAACATCATTGCTGAAGAAAGTAAATAAGAACGGGAAAGTACAAAGCTTGGATTTACTAGCAATACCAACATGGAATCCTGCCGATATTGATGTGGTTTTGCTGATTTACGAGGTAGCGAGGACAGTTGTAGAGGGCTCGGAGAAGGCAGTCAACCGTTACGTACATGTAAGAAGATGGTTGGGAGTTCCATCAAGTTTTGCTTCAATTAAATTCTATAGCAAAACATCTCAGCTCCTATCTTTGATATTTGTTTGTTTGTTTATTGTTTAACGTCCCTCTCGAGAATTTTTCACTCATATGGAGACGCCACCACTTGCCGGTGGAGAGCTACAAACTTTGACCTATACTCGGCACTCAGGGCCATTGAGCAGTGAGGGATCTTTTTCGTACCAGCACCTACTGCGATACGGGACCTCGGTTTATACGGTCTCATCCGAAGGACCGGTCTCCACGTCCCACAGTGGGATTCGAACCCGCGACGTAAGGATCAACTCCTTACTCCGCGACTCTAGAGCGAACGCTCTAACCACTGCGCCACGCGGGCGACCCTATCTTCGATGATTGAAGAGTTCAAAGTGGCTAAATGCAGACTAGTGATGACTTTACGAGACTCATTAGATCAAAAAGGTCCGTGATGCTGGAGTAAGAAAAGGTCAGGACTCAAGTGGTAAGCAATTATCGCAGAAGACCAAGCGGAGAGCATACTAGGATTGCAGAACATTATAAGCAACACGTGCAAAGGCAGAAAAAGTCACATTTCCAGCAATGACAAGACCGAGTGGAGGAGCATGATTCAGGGTGAGGTGAGAAGAGAAGTTAATGAAGATGCCACAAGATCACGGGCAATTGAACTCAGGAAGCAGGGGGTTTGGATGAGATGGGAGCTTCCACAAGAAAACATGACATCGTCTGCCCTATGGAAAATGGACCAATTCAGTTTTTACTGCGATTGGTCTATGAGGAAAAGGACACAAAATAATTTTTTAGGATGAAAATTCCTCTAGGAAGTGGAAATGGTCTTTGAGTTTTATCGACCCACACTCTTTCGTGATTCAGGTGGTTAATTCAAAATTACTCGAGTTCTGTACATGTGTCATCAAAGTCGTACTTATATTACAGCCGCTGACATTTACTCCTCTCTTCTTATTCCAAAACATTGACCTCTTACTGTGCATTGAGTTTCTTTATGTCCGAGAAAATAGACAGTAGTTGTTTTCACAGGCACTTGGGGGCTGGACCCCCCTCCATTTTTCTCTTTCTTAATCCTGGGGTCGACACACCTTTTCCTATTTTTGTATTGTAATATGCACTATATGTTATCGATAATGTAACCCTTTTGTCTCAATAAGCTGTTTTTAAATATATCGTTTTCGACTGATACATAAAAAGAGAGTATCAGTCGAAAACGATATATTTAAAAACAGCTTATTGAGACAAAAGGGTTACAATATCGTTATCAGGTATTTGCATATTTGAGTACAAAAATAGGGAAAAGGTGTGTCGACTCCAGATTTAAAAAAGAAAAGAATGGAGAAGGGGGGGGTCCATCCCCAAGCGCCTTTGGTTGTTTTTAACAAGCAGCTACATGTAGGTGATTACTCGGACATAGAAAACAGCTAGGAGGACCATGGGCTAAAACATATCTCTTTCTCTGTCACATGAAAATGTGAATGAAACTTCTTAATCATTTTGTTTCTTTAGTTAAATTTAAAACATTTTTCAACATTTTTAATCTTACAGAATATCGATGTTTGAAAGTAAGATTGTTTTATTACTGTATTCTTAAGAAAATCTATTTTTTTTTTACAATGGGGTTAACATGGTGAAATAAATCCATGTACATCTTAGATAAAAGTTATTGCCCCAACATAGGCCTTCAGATGGCTTTAACCTGACTGACATACTTGGGATAAATAGATATATAAAGATTTTAATATACTGTAAATCACTTTTTATTCGCGAGAACTTTATATTCTTGTAATAACGCGTGTCTTTCTGCTTGCAAAAAATTCACCCTACGTTCATTTCATTGCATGTTTTTATTGTTAAGTATAATATACAAAAACCATCGTTCGTCAAAATTTTGTTTCGTTCATAAATACCAAATGACTATCTCGCGAAAATAAGATGTCGCTAAAATATATATAGTGATAAACATGCAGTATCCAGGATGTCAGTCAGATTTTGAAGGATGTGGGCCCATGGGACCTCCATGGTCCACTTGAACCTGACAGGAGGAAACGATTTAATCTATTCTATATAAATAAACTGACTTCCATATGAGTTTGGTCTGCTCTGGCCTTGTGTTCGTGAAAAATAGGGGTACTACAAACAAATAAATCGACAATATAGAGTAACTCGATCATAGAGTCCTTGATATTCGCAGTACTGTGAAGTGTGTGTGATCAAGGAAAGATATTTTTTGCAATTTTCCTAAGTAGAACTTAAAGAAGAAAACAATTATTTGATACCAATTAGTACAAATATCTTTTCTGCTTGAATATTCAGTAAGGCGTAACATTCTCGGCTATACATAATTAGCGTCTCTCAATTAGTGACCTAGATTCTCATTGGTTGCCATATTAGCTCATCAATACTGAAATTTACACAGCTTTTCATTCACGGGTGAAGTGCACATGGGATAAAAATGGTTCAGACGTCAACGAGTGACGGAAGGAACCAATTACATCGTTTCTTACAGTAAAGAGGTGTGGCTTATGTCATCTCATTGTTTGTTAACAACAATCTGAAGTTGCTAATGTTAATAATAATAATGTCTTAACCAATGAGAATCTAGGTCACCATTTGAGAGACGCTAATTAAGTATCGCCGAGATTGTCACGCCTTACTGAAAGTTTAAGCAGAAAAGAGATTTGTACTAATTTGCAATGGTAAAATAATTGTGTATTGTAAATGTTGAATTGTGTATTGCATAATTGTAAAAAAAAAATGCAATAGTAAATTGTATACTTAGTTTTTAGGGATTAAAATTATAAAGATCCCTGCGTGGTTTATCAGTATACTATTAACGATGAAACAAACTTCTTTATAAATAAAATTTATTATATTTCTCAAACTTAAATACTTTTACACAGTTCGCCAATTCTATGCAACATTTCTATGCAACTTGTGCCGTGACATATGGCAATTTAAAAATCTTTCAATTTATCACTAAAAATTTGCCAATGCACTTTGCCAAAACAGAAAGATAAATATACTATCCTTTGCCAACAATGTCAAGGAATGTAACATTATTTACTTAGCCCGTAAATTGACGTGAAATTGAAGTGTTTGATAATTACATTTTATCATGAAGTCTGGCCGACATTCTCTGCTCAAATCCGGGGGGAAATTCTTTTAAACCGCAAAATCTCCCCGTCACAAGATACAGACACACGAAGATTCACCTTTATAGCTTCTTCCTATCCTTGCTCGCAACAGCAAGATTTCACTCGTTCTTTGGCGATCTCTTATCTAAACAATCACACACATTTTGTAAACTACCGTTCAATTAACCCGACTCGGCTTGAACTGCTAGTAATTTATTACAGACGAGATTGGACGGTCAAATCCATATAATTTTTTTGACAAGTACAGGTGTAACAAACCTGAGAATCTTTTTGTGACACAGGCTGATTGATAAATTATACGTGGAATTTTTAAAAATATATATTTAGTTATGTAATGTGTGCGCTAGATTCGTTTTTGATGTTGACTCGAACAGGAAGTATGTCTCGATCCTGATATTTTTTTTATTGATCACGAAAGATGAAAGGACCTATTAACATCCTGGTATTGGGGAAGGAAGGCGTCGGCAAAACAGGTAAGTTCTGTAACTCATTTACATATACGACTTGGTGAATAGCGTCATCAAATTTAAAAATTTAAGACATAATTAAGTCGTAAGAATTGAGTCTATGTGAAAATTTCAATCAATAATAAGCTGTTATTTGTGTATAATATGGCTGGATTGTGTCTTCATTCACAATGATTTTCTTCTTCATTTTAACAGCCATTGCCAATATAACCCTTATTAATAATTGAAGTAAAAAAAATATTTTGAGAATAAGATTCACGATATGGTATTGATATGTACACTAGTAACAGTAGTTGAACTTGAACTTTGAACCCACTCAGTTCAGAGTCAATAAATGACATCACATACATTTCAATTACATTTTTTAAATTCTCATCATAAAAAATTCGTATGTTTTTCTTGGTGTTCTTCAGTTAAATACTCCACAAAATTCGCAACAAAACACTATGCATTCAATTAAATGTATAGATGAAAAAATATACTAATTGGTACAAGAAAAAGAAATATTTTCCACCCATCAACGAAGGCTAGGGCCGTCCTATCGTCTCGTTACAACATCAAATGCAAGCGAGCAACAACATTTTGACACTAATTAAGCATGTTAGGAAATGTTGTTCATTGAAAACTTTTAGACATTAATTAGATCATGATGAGTGACGATGAGACTCGATGTATTAATTGACAAAAAATTAAAGTAACGATTACCCATTTCTCTTGTCCTAAGGTATGGGGATACGTAACATTTCAGAAATGCATACAAAATCCATCATTTTCTAAGACTTGATGTGATTTTGGAAGAAATAATTACAAATATTCCCGATAGGTTTAAAGCAAGTTTGATTCTTATGTCGAATTCAAGAACTAAATCCATCGATCAGGAGAAAAAAAATCAAGATACAATCTGTGTAATGAACAATATTCTCTACTAATTGGCGACAGTGCGCCACCAGGGAGATCTAACTGGAACCTTAATACGGTAGATCTACTCTGCATTCTCTTACACATTGCTGGGGAGCTGAAGTTAAACCTAATACTCTACTAAAATAATCAAATCTCGCAGAAAGAAAATATTTAAAATCTATCAGACGAATTAGTCAGTACATGTGGAATCAGTGTGTAACCATAGTTAAAATCAAAAACAACCTTCAAGTTGAATTATTCTTATACCTAAAATGGTAAAACATCCAAATTCAGCTAATATATACAAATTGTGCCAATGGAAAAAAAACAACAACAAAAAAACGGCCGCTATATTTCACAAATAATAATGAAGAAAACTCCAAAATGAAAGATGACAATTAACAGTGAAATTTGAACCTGGGTATAATATTATTTGAATCAAATGTAACGGAAATCAACATATTTCACAGAAAGAGGATTATTGAAAAGTTTTACAGCATTTTTAAATAGCTATGATAAATAAAATCAATAGCATCACTGATATTATCGATTCATTAATTAACGTTCCGAATACTGTATACAGGGCTATTTTCGCACCGTGTTATTATCGGCCTCTCACACTTGCAAATAATATACCCCGTTTTAAATTCGCCCAATCACAGTTCTTTTTAAGAAATTGAACTGTGTTTTTTTTAATTCGCCCCTTTTTAAATTCACCCACCTGTGAGTAAGGCGAAAATAAAACGGGGACAAACATTTCCCTGTATACAGGCAACAGCTGTCGTAATAAAGGTAGACGTACATTAGGTCACAAAAAAATGGAAATTTGAAATACTATAAATTGTACTGAAATTTTTAATTTTATGGAACTGTAGAAAACAGGAAATGTTATAAATAGATATTATTCTTACTAAACAATACATTCATCTTAGATAATTATGATAATTTACGCAAGGGAACCATCAAAGGTTATAGGGTTAAAGGGCAATATAGAAATATAACGTAATTCACCATACTTTTTGTGACAAAGATATTTAGCATTTTCATTTGAGTCGCACTGTTCCAGTAACTGCCTTTGATACAGTGTTCTTCTATAATAAAAATTGATTACAGTAAATAAATCGCCAAGATTATATATGTCCAACAAAAATACCATTTTTCATTCATACCATTGGTTTTTACTGACACGTGTATATTTTCAGAGTTTGTCGGCACTTTTATGTTTTAAAATAACTTATAATGATTTTTTTTTTTTTTTTTTTTTTTTTTAAAATCTTTTTAAATGGCCCAGTAAACGAAGATTCGGGGGCATTTAGTTTTTGCTCTGTCTGTCTGTCTGTTTGTCCGCAAAAACTTTAACCTTGCCTTAACTTTTAATTGGTTAGAGCCAGGGCCTTCATATTTCACTTGCCTGTTCCATGTGACAAGACCTTTCTTTGGGTACCAACATATTTAACTTCCTGGCCTTGACCTTGGAGTTTGACCCACTTGCAAACTTGTATATTCCTTGTGATAAGACCTTCCTTTGGATACAAATACTCTTGACCTCTTACCTTGGAGTTTGTCTTACTTTTGAAAAACCTGAACATTGGCCTTATGATTTGAATGGTTGGAGCTAAAGCATGTGTATTTCTTGTGACAAGACCTTCTCTTGTTTGCAAATAATTGACTTTTGAGTTTGACATACTTAACATTACCCATGGCCATACATGTAACTTTTAACGGTCAATGCTAGGGCTTTCATATTTCACATGTTTATTCCTTGTGATGAGACCTCTTTTTGGGGGGATACCAACATTTTTTTATCTCTTCATCTTGGAGTTTGCCTTGCATTTGAGATACTTTAACTTTCGACATGAGCTACCATATGGGGGCATTAGAATTACACAAACATTTTTTGTAGTTTAACATACCTTTATTCTTTGAAAAAAAAATACGTGAGTCAATCACTTTAGAAATATAGTTTTTCGTTTGTGACAAGATAATTTCAGTTTGGCAAAGTTAAACTAAATTTGGACGTAAAACCAACTTTTCCCCTGAAATTTTTAGTGCAAACTCTCTCGGGACAAATCGTACTTATTTCTTAATTTTAAAAAAGCAGTTATCACTAGTAACGTATTATTGTCTCGAACAAGATTTGAACAGTACGTGTAAACAGAAATTTACTATTTTTAGAAATCAAAGGGCTTAATGTTATTTTTATTAGCATATTATCAAAGAAATATACATATATTTTGTGTGTGAAGTTGTCTTAGTTGTAAAGTCGATAAAAACACACAGGATTCAGATGTTAACACGTCAGATCTTTAACCGATCTGAAAATATTTCAAATAAAACTGCCAGGTTCTTATCATGATGAGTGTTTTATTGGACAAAAAATTTCGGCTTTATTGACTGAAATGTGAATATAGAAAGAGGAAACGATATCATCCAAACGAATTTGAAATAATCTGAGATTTTATGCACAGCTTTTAAATGTTTGTATACATCAGGTTTATTAACGTTTTAATTCCAGTGACGGATTAGGAGTACCCTACAACCCTACGCTCTAAAATCAAGAAAGTCGTGTAAAAAAATTGTGTCATTAAACTGATAACTACAGGTATTTTGAGTTTCTGTCGTCGTTTATTTTGCTCGCAAATTTGAAATCCTGGATCCGCCCCTCTGTATTTAACAGTTTGGAATTTAAAAAAAAATCCCCCTTTTGCACACATATCGGTAATATCAGTACTGAATTTCCCACACTTACATTTACCATGCACTCCAGATATAAAGTACCATATAAGGTGTAAATTAGATATGACACCTATATTTATGCCGCTATCACCATACTGGTACACTCTGTCTGTTCTTACACCACTTTCTGTCATCTATATTTACTATATTAGTAATTCCTAAATTGACAAGTTCTTAAATTCCATTTGGGTTCATTCTATGGTATATTTATGTAATTACAAGAAAATTAGAAATCCAATATTTATTAAGTTCTGTAAAGTTAGAATCACTTTAATATATTAATTTTGTTTCACTGCATTAACATAATATGCCTTTTTTAAAGCTAGGTAATTAAGATTAATTAAAGATAGAGATTTAATTTTAAAAATATCGATGTTTAGGAAAAATGATTTGATCTAGATGATTTACCAAAGTATATATACGTATATATGTATGCTTTCCACACTATTGTTATGATATTTATGTTAAATTTTGTCATTAGACGTAAGCACTGTCTTATTGTAGGACCGTAGAACGTATGCGCCGGGGGGTGGGGGGGGGGGGGGTCCGATATAGTATTCTGCTATAGTAAATTTTCAATTAGATGCTAATCCCCCCCCTTCCCCGTTTTTTGTTGTTGTTGTTACTGTAAGCTCGAGCACTGGTAAATTCCATGATTTGGGTAGTTATTTTGGAAGGTTGGCCCCTCCACTTTTGAAACCGTTGCTACGGGTCAGTATTGCTGTATAGTTGATTTATTATCATCTAATCTCGGCTTCTATTTCTTTGCGTTGCACTTTCCTGTTTTTATTGATGAAGAAAATTCTATGATTGGAATCGAGGTATATTTATAGTATAAAGGTAAAGGCTACTAATCACTTGGAGGTTTATTTCAATAATTCCAATTTTCTTCCTAGACATTCGCCTGTTTACAAAATCTTGTTTATTTAACGAAACCTGTTCTGATAAAAGTTGAGCCTCTGATAAGTTAATTGTAAATATTCCGATTAATGCTGTCAGCTTGAAATACAATGAACTTTTTGTTGAGTGAAGCTTCATTCTAAATTCTCTTTTATTCAGATAAGAAAGACATATTCAATATCCCAACGATAATTTTAGTCGGTAGGTAAAGAGAAACGTGAGAACATGATACACAAATTGAAATTTATTGTTGTTTTGATCCAGAGATGTATCCCGAGTAACCCTGAGAAGATTTCCTGTAAATATCTTACTGATATCTTGATAATTAAAAAGAGCCCAGTTGTGAGCTGTAATAATCGTTCACGATTCTGCCATCAGTGGGTATCACCTGTATATAAAAATAATGTTCTCATTGAAGTAGCAAATCCATATACCAAAGTATAAACATTTTTGTACATCTATTTTTTTGGAGAAAATCATTCGATATGTACATAGGACTGTTTTATATAGTTTTCATGGGGACCTTGTTTCATCTGAGATTTTTTTTTCACCCAGACTATTTATGAAGTAATTAGTGTAGCAGAAAATAACATGTGTTTTAAATTTTTCGCCGAGTGCCAATACATCTCCATCAGTCGTTATTTTCGGTAACTGATTGATGTTCTTAATATTTTCTCACAATCCTGACAAGAGGGAGTCATGAACTTTCATACTCTCTAGTTTTAATGGTCCCCTCGACTTTCAAGATGAAGAAGACGTTAAAAAATATTAGATATATTTATCAACTAAAAGAGTATTTTGCCGTAAAAGAAACGTGACATGCTTGTTTCGTATTGAAAAAAAGTATTTCAAATAGAATTTTTCTCGTGAATGAGGTAACATAAGGATTGAGCATTTCAACAGACTGAAATCAAATTAGAAAGAACATTAACTGATTTCTTCTTTTGAGAATAATTGAGAGGTTCTTTTGTTAATGCATTTTCATTCACTCCTGTTTTGAAGTTGGAATTTTATTTGTGTAGGAAACATTTGCTTTGTAATTAGAAACATCTAGAAGTGATATCTGATGAAAAAGCAATAAACATTTATCTAAACGGTGATGAATAGTACGTTAATTGTCAACATCTGCAGTAAAAACTAATATTATGTGCTATCCAAACATTTTCTATTTGTTTATTAGATGAAAACAAAAAATAAGAGAATCTAGTGCTCTGATTAAGAGTTTTGTCAATAAATTGTGTAAAGTTAATTGAAGTAAATGTTATTTCTTCAATCTTCTAAACATTTTTGTTAACATGTTTTTGTACAAACAGTTCCAGAGGTCATAAGGGAAAAAGAGAAAAAAAACCGAACTAACTTCAAGCCATCGTAAAAGTTTAAATGAATACTTTCAATAGCTTTGGCTTATCAATTTTTATTTTATTCATAACCTTTTCCTTATTTACTTATACTAATTCAGTAATTGATTATTTCAGCTATTGTGGTGCGCTTTTTGACTGGAAGATATCTAAGTGAATACGCATCTCTGGAGGAAGTGACGTATGAAAGAAATGTCACAGTTGATGAAAAGCAAGTGTCGATTAAAATAACAGACGTTGCAGGGAAGGTATGTTAAAAAAATATATAAATCAACAAATAATTTTTTTTCTTCAATACATAGAAAATAAAAAAAAAAATAGTGGCTATCATCTTATCTTAATTAATAAAAGTATTTTCTGTGGATAAAAACCAAAATTTTGTAACAGCAGTCAACTAATTTAGCGTAACGAATAATTATAACGCCAAAATATATCTTTAATCGCTAAGTAAAGTACATTTCAGACTGGAATCAGATCACTAGGAGATATAATCCACAGTATTTGAAATACTCTGCGTAAAGGATTTCATCTTTAAGACACAAATATCGTGTTTCGCGATTAAGCTGTCGGAAGCAAGTCTCTAACTGCAACCTTCTCACTGTACATATATTTGTGTTTACGTTTTATAATATTTATCTATAATTAAAAGCCAAGAATTTTTAAGCTGTAAAGATTTAGTGGAGATTCCTCTTGTTTATCCGATTTTTTAAAGCCTTTGATATAAAAATGTTTGCTCTTTTATTAAGAATAATAGTATTGGTGTCAAAATTTTTCACCTTTGTTTAAAAGAATGTCGATTCTTAATCTCTTTTGGCTTTGGCTTAGACTTCTTTTCACAGTGAAAAAGATAACTGACATATTAAGGGCATTTTCAAAGTATTAATTGTTACGTTTACAGAACCTGGACAGGAAGTCGACCTCAAGGGATTGGTTGCATAAAATAGATGGCGCTGTGATCGTTTACTCCGTGACAGACCGGAACAGTTATGACATAGCGGAAGTCGTCATGGATTGGCTGAGGAAAGAAAAGAAACCAAATCAGATTATTCCAATGGTCTTGTTAGGAAACAAATGTGATTTAGAACATTCCAGGTTCTTACAACTTTATGGAAGTCAGAGTCTAACCTTGAATTTGCAAAGAGTACTTGGATACAATTCCTTGAACTCGCATTCTAGCAGTGCTTTCTCCTGTGCTACATTGCATTCGAAACATTTTCCAAACATTTTGCTTAATTCTGCAGACGTTTGACAAATATTTATAATTTAGAAGTCATACATTATCGTGTTTATTTAGTCGTGAATATACGATGAATCAATTCAGAGGAACATATGCAACATCTTCAAATATCATTTACAGCAATTTAGAAACATACTCATCGTCTGGTTAAATAAACCTGATTGATCAATCTTAACATAAACATATTAACCTTACCACACAAGCAATTTCTTTAAAATGATATAGGTTATGACTTGCCCCCCCCCCCCCCCATCCCGACCTCCAGTCCATTGACAATAAATCCATTCTACATACTCCAAACTTATTTGAATTTAAGACTACCTGACATATGTGTATTATGACGTAACCCTACATGTGGCCAGGGCTCCCCTCTAACACTCTTCATGTTTTCCTTTTCAGAACTGTAACAAAACAACCAACAGAGGAGTTGGAATGGCGAACAGATGGATTAATGTTGACGGAATGTTCGGCCTCTGCTAATACGGAGAACATTAAATGCGTGTTTCACGAGCTCATTAGAAAGGTACTGTATCTCCTTCTATTCTTTCAGTGCTGTGTGTTAGCACAAAAATTATTGTACTCTAAGTTATTGGTACGGGTATTAGATCAGTAAAACACTTTAATTCACCTACAAGTTCGTTGTCCAAGGCTCGGATTTTTCATACGAGTTACCCTTCAAGTGTTTGAATAGGTTATAATAGTTCGAAACGCATACTTTCAGAATCTTGGACTAAATGATTGCGTTAGCAGCACTTCGTTTAAATTCTTATAATAAGTCTTATTTCCCTTGCAATATATTTTTTATCTGAGAATTTAAAGGTTTTCTTTTTTTGGTTGTTTGTCATGTATCATCGATACAAAACCTAATGAATTTACACATGTGACATTGACCTTTCACTGCTTTGAGTTATAATTCTTTGATCAAGGTTACTGGACATTCCTAAAGCAGGGAAATTAAATACGTAATGTATTACTCTTTGATGCACAGACTGCCTTATCACACAAGGTCTCCCACAGAAGAGACCCTTTTAAATTTTAACAGGGTTTTCATGCAATCACTGCTTTACTCATTAAATTTGTTGTTTATTTACTTATTTTTGTTTTGGTGCATTGTAACTTGTTTTAATATTTCTGAATTGTATCAACTATCTGCATTACTTACAGATAAGTGAAAAAAGGGATTCGTCATCGAAAGCACAACGAAAACTTTCTCATGCACAGATTGGATCTCCGAAATTAATTCGAGCGTCATTAAGGAGACGTTTTAGTGTGTTTACTCGAGAGCGAACCTCTACTATGTGAAACAGGAAAGCCAGGGTATACTTATGAAGTGACAGTTAATCAACAGAGATTCACTCGGATTTGAGAATTAACAGGGTCTCTCTACTTACTAGTATTAAATTACGAAGTTACACTTTCCTCACAATTCTTGAATACCACAAAGAAGGAAGGACATTCCAATTCAAAAACACTTTAAATTTCATTTGGAGAATTATAAAGTGTGAATGTTGACGAGTACATGCAAGTACGAATATTGATTCATTTTATTAATTATCTATTGTATGACATGTACATGTGCAATGAAAAGTATTTATTCTGAAAACTCATTGACAGTGTGTATTGTTATCCTTCTTATTTACATGAATATAATCTTCCTGTTTATTCTAATCTACTCTAGTTTACAATCGCCATTCATTCTGATGCCTTTACATTTATAATTTGCACACACACACACACACACACCCACACACACACACACAAATGTTTTTCTTTAGAATAATATGTATGGAAAATGTGATACACACGGAAATATTTTTTTTACGTGTTCACCTTAAGTGCAAAGCATGTCTGAATCTAGACGTTAACCTAAAATATTCTATCCACTAGCCAAGTTTTTTTCTTCAAATAAATAAATGATATGCACTATTTCAAACAATTTTATTATAATTCAAGACAAAATTTAAGGTAGTACACTAATAATGGCACTATCGCTCTTGGAACGAGCGTGGAAACGAAAACAATAGGGTAACGATGCGAAGGAGAAGAGGAGTCTATATGCGAGGGCTACAACTCGTGTACATGTACTTAAAATACAACTGATGGTAATCTCGCTCCAGCGTCCTTTTGTGGTACCTCTCGCTACCCCATTCTGTTGCTCCCACATTCTCGCTCTATAGCCCTTACGGCAATAAACCAGGTGCATGTAGCCCCATCAGTTTATCAGGAGAAAGTATGCATTTAATGTTTTATAAATACTACAAAAGGCTGTATGTAGCATGACTGCTATGTTTAATATAATAGTTTTCATAAAAGAATACATGACATTTCCACAACTCTTTATTAATTGAGAGTTTAATGAGATTTTTGCCAGTAAATTGAATTTGTGGTTTAATTTCACGGATTAAACTATAAGAACAATTCATAATACTACAGTATATAGCGTAATAATTGCTGCCGAGAAGAAATGGAACACCATCTATAAAACTTCTAAATTTGATGGACCTCCTGGTGCGTCGACCTCTCTGGAGGGATGACAATATGCATGTATGATTCTTTTGATTTCCTGCGACTGACTGTGATGCCTTCGTTTCTTAAACATGGAACACGAGTCTCCTAAAACCTTTGGTACAAGACATACAATAATTGTGGCTGCAGCTTGTGTAAGTATACTTAAGTTCTTAGAGGCGGAAAATTCAAATAAGAGATCCACAGAAATATATAAAATAAGAACAATAACGCTGAGTTTTAACAAGGAGATAAAAATCTGCTGTCTTATTGGTCTGTACTTCTTCACAATTAAAAAGAAAAGATCTTTCGGGATGCCTTTGCATTCTTCCTCCCTTTTGAACAAAGATGTGTCTGGATATTGACCATACTTGTGTATTTTCTTGCATATTTTTCTGGTATGCAGGAATATATTATCGTAAACCTTAGAAATGTCATTAAGACTGTCGAACATGTACATAAGGACCGTAAAAGAAAATATAAGGTATCCGTACGTTACCTCTGGATGGGCAAATAGTCCAGTGTATGTATACACAAACACTCCACAAATGAAGACGAAGCTATCGACAAAAATTATACTGAACATGTAATTGCTAAATGCCACAAAACAAAACGCAAAAAGACAGCATATGATTTTTAATGGGACACAGATATCTAGATCCCGCCAAGGTGCAATAACGTATGCGCGTGCTATTGTCATAATGAAACTAATCAATGGAATTCCATAAAGCAAAAGGCATAACGCTAGTTCCAAAACAGAAAACAAAACATACAGAGGTGCTATGAAAAGAAATATTCTTCCGATAAATGCTGATTTCCTCCATGCGTTAAGACTGTACTTATTCCAGCGCCTGATCTGTGTGATTACAGCAAATTTCCAAAAAGATGGATTCAGAACCATAAAAAATTGCGATAAGAAGAAACGGAATATTTTTTCATATCCATTAATAGATTCCGTTGTTTTCATGGCACCAAATTTCACTCGAACAAATGCATCAACTTTCAGAGGAGATGTGATTTTATTTTTGTTCTCAACTAATCCTTTTGCAAGAAATGTTGCCAAATCGGAGGGAACGCATGTACTTAATATGAAACACACGGCATATAGCAAACATGCTAGAAAAGGTCCCCCGAACACTCGAAGAAAATTTTTACTGCTTAACTCGTATCCCGCTAACATAGACTGAAAATCATTGGGCACACCTTTTTTTACACTTGCAACTATATCGTTGTATTGCATGAGTCCATGCAGCAGTACCTTCAGAGCGATGATTGATATACTTACGAAAAAGAAAGTGATTCTAACAATTCTGGAAGTCCAAATCGGGCATTTTACACAACAATATTTAAAAATACTCGTCACAATGGTTCCAATATGTATAGGATTGTAGAAAATCCAACTTTCCTTCTTTCCAATTAATCGAATATGACTTTCCATATCACTGCTTGGAAAGTTTTGGAGTTCATGATAATTAGATCTACCACTGTGTGTGATTTCATGGACGTATTTCAGTAACCACACTAGAATAAGAGGAAAATACATGTATAAAACCAGACCAAGAACAAATGGTAACTTCCAGCCGATTTTTCTGTATTTCAGGTATGTTCCAGAGCACTCCAAGATTCGTGTCTTCTCCAAGAAATTCCACTTCCAACGACAACATCGATAACCCATTGCTTCCAGGGGACAAATGACATTGAGGCAGAGCAAATAAAGTGCATGGCTCTTAATGAATATGCGTTCTCTGTAACACCAGTAGCTCTGATTATAATTCTCCACCATGTCGTTAACATCGCCATCTTTAGTATAAGATACAAGATAATCTGTAAGATTGGCTAGAGCTAAAGAAATCCGCTGTGTTGTCTCGTTGGCGCCATATTGGATTTGACAGTTTCCATTAACTCTTAATGGAACAGAAAAATTTTCCAGAGCGTATACATCTAAGAGACCAAGAGACCAGACCCGGTATCCTAACGGCCAGTTTAGGTATTGCCTCGAACCTTTGGGTCCAGGAAATGTCCATGTCCATTTGTTGCCTTGTATAACACATTTTGTTTCATTGATTTGATGACGGGGAACGTTCTCAAAGCGGAGCGCAAAATTTACAAGACTATATGAGTGCTGTGCAACTTCGTGAAGAAACCTTTCCTTGGTTGATGCTGACACAGAAAACCAACATGCGGAGTCTACTCCACTAGAGTATGGGTAAGTGTAGTCCCAGTATGGACAAACATCTGTATTTCCGGGAGTTACTTGTGTCCCTTCACTTGCGTCCTCTTCAGCTAAGGCTGCCTGGAGGACTACCAAACTACAAATTATGTGGTAGATTTTTTTCATAACGAATCGTATTTCTTGGTATTAAGTCAAATAATGACACTATTAACTTCCTTTTTCTAGATTCTTTAAACACTTTACTGTTCAAGTATGCGTTTCAACAGCGATAATTCGGTCGCTGATTCATTTAACGTCCAGGAAATTTTTGTTTGATACGGATGATAGCCATTATTACATCCTTTATCGAATATGGGAACTTCCCTGTAGGAAAAAAATCTAATTAGTCCCGCCTTTTACACACCCAAAATGATTTAACAAAAATGTCATATTGGAAGTACTTATATATATGACAAGTAAGGAAAAACTCACCATATTTTAAACCATTAATGAATTATTCTTCCTCAGTACAGAAATTTGAACAAGTCCCTACATTATTTATTACAAGAATCCCCTTTAAGCTACATTGACAATCCAGGAAGTTTACGACCCCAAGAGGATATTTTAAATCAAATAAGATTCGTAACACCCGAACCAATACATCAGTGTGCAATTATTTCTCTTATTTTATATATAAATCTTTCATTGCATTATAGTTTTACTAAAATTTAAATTATCCAATGAAATGCTAATCATAGATGTGTCGTAACGCCACAAATGCCCTCGCCGGCAGCCAAAATTTCAAATGCCATATTAGTTTTAAATTTGTATTCGAACTTGACCTGTATTTTCTGGTAAAATACCTGCATATGCAATTTCAACCTTTTGCATACATCCCTACAAAAGTTAGAGAGCGAAAACTGAAAATTTCTTATTTTTTCTAAGTTCAAGAGGGATAACTCTGTCAAAAATCATCGCAGCATGACCAAATTCAAACTTGACCTGCGTATTCCTATATATATATATATATATATATATATATATATATATATATATATATATATATATATATATATATATATGACGTATCTATATATCAAATTTGAGTTGATTGTGTGCAATCGTTGCCGAGATAATGAACAGAAAGTCAATGATCACGGAACAGGGCAACACTATATGCCCCCGGCCATTTTATGGCGTGGCATAACCAGAAGTCTCTGACGAGACTGTAGTTTTACTGGTTGTACTTATAAAGGAAGATAAAAGAAGCATTTGCACTTGAAACTTTGCAACAGCAATAAATAGAATAATGATCCTTTGTTTAGTCTCTTTTTGTGGCGAAATTTATTACAATCAGACTAATAAATGTAGAAGGAGTAGCCTTTTAAAACAATTTTACAAAAATTTCGATTTAAGTAACCATGGCAACATCATTCAACAAAATTAAAAAAAAACAATAACAACAATTATGTATCTTAGTGTAGTCTACTTGTATGCCAAGTTATACTGAAATCAGACAAAAAGTGTAGGAGGAGTAGCGTTTTGAAAGTATTTCAAGAAAATTTCTATTTCAGTAACCATGGCAACACTGTTCATCGAAATCCAAAACTGGTTTAAAGAATTATGTATCTGAGTGTAGTCTACTTGTGTGCCAAGTTATACTGAAATCAGACCAAAACTGTAGGAGGAGTAGCATTTTGAAAGTATTTCAAAGAAATTTCTATCTTTAGTAACCCTGGCAACACCGTTCATCGAAATCAAAAACCGATACACAGATTTATGTATCTTAATGTAGTCTACTTGTGTGCCAAGTTATATAGAAATCAAATCAAATCTGTAGGAGGAGTAACTTTTTGAAAGTACTTCCAAGAAATCTCTATTTTTAGTTACCATGGCAACACCGTTCATTGAAATCAAAAACCGATAAACAGAATTATGCATCTTAGTATAGCCTACTTGTGTGCCAAGTTATATTGATATCAGACCAAAACTGTAGGAGAAGTAGCGTTTTAAAAGTATTTCACAGAAATCTCTATTTTTAGTAACCATTGCAACACCGTTCATCGAATTCAAAAACCGATATACAGAATTATGTATCCGAATTATGTATAGTGTAGTCTACTTATGTGCCAAGTTATATTGAAATCAGACCAAAACTGTAGGAGGAGTAGCGTTTTGAAATTTGTTTACAGACGGACAGACAGATAGACATACGTACGGACGACGGACACCTTACTATCGCAAAAGCTCTTCTGGTTTCTGACCAGTAGAACTAAAAAAAATCGAACTCGGAAATCTTCATATCTTCTGATTGGTCATCTTCAAAATTGGTTTGTAAAAAATCACTCTGAATATACACATACGTACTCTAAGGTTGATATGCAGGATGCCGAAGTTCCTAATAGACAAAATTTATATAGTCTTTAGAAACCACGTTTTCCAACAATCTTTTGGAATTTCAATGACCAATAATTGTGCTCCTTTATTAGTCGACCCCTTTTTTATATTCCTTTGAAGAGGCATTTATTAAAAAACTTCTACATGAGAAGAAAACTCTTGCTGTAGCCTTCAAATCGTCATTTAGATATGTCGATGACGTTTTTTCAATGAACAATAGTTACTTCCATTCATATGTCGACTCGATATATCCCAGTGAAATCGAAATAATAGACACCAGAGTAATATTTTTACTATCATCTTCATATGGTGTTTATGTCAGCCAACTTATTTGACACTCAGGAGCATATTCTGAATACGATCAATTTTTAAACCGAGGCAGGCTACTGACAAGTTGATGTTACAGGGATTTCAACAACCTTATTAAAAGTCAGCGTATAAATTTCGTAAATTCTATGGTCGTTATAATGACCTTGTTAGCAAATACAACCTATCATTGGGTCGTATTTTGATTGACGTATTTAAAACCATTTTTTTGAATATATTTTGTTATATAAATAGTATACAAATGGTTTGAACACAAGTTCTTGAACTTGTGTGCAAATCATTTGTATACTGTTTATACAATAAAATTACAATATAATTAATTGAATCACAGTCTCACACTAAAAATTTCAAACCAATTGTAAGGTCTTTGTTTTTATACTAAATTTGATTACAGATTTTCCCGTCTACCTGTCAATATATAGGGCTCACGACGGATGGGACCGGTCGGCAGGGGATGCTTACACCTCCTAGGCACCTGATCCAACCTCTGAAATTTCCAGGGGCCCGTGTTTTATGCCCTGTTTACAGATTTGTATTGTTTGTAGGGTTTTGGAGATCGATCACTGTTCGTTGTCTTCACCTATTTCATTCTTTATGAAAGAAGCGAACCCCCGTTGAATAAGTATCTGATAAACTGCAACATAAAGAGCTGTAGCTGGTAATGGTAATTATACAACATAATATTCTGTGATTTAGGTAAGAACTAAAGAAGCAATTTTGAATTAACACAAAGAAACCTTTTTGAAAACCAAATAAAACAAGATGTGTTTGTGAAACACTGATGCCCCAGTATGGCAGCTTATTGCAAAGGTTAAAGTTTCTCAATCTCCAAGGTCAAGAGATCAAAAATATTGTTACTTAAAGAAAGGACCTGTGTCAATGGATATGCCTAGTAAATATGAAAGCCCAAGCACCAATCATTCAAAAGTTGTGGTCAAGTTTCAAACTCCAAGGTCAAGGGGTCGAAAATAATCTTATGCAGGTGAAGACCTTGTCATAAGAAATATACATTGCAAAATATAAATGCCCAACTGTTCAAAAGTTACGGCAACGGTTTAAGTTTTTCAAAAGTAGGTAAACCTCCAAGATCAAGGTCAAAACTGTTGGTATCCCAAGGAAGGCCTTGTCACCAGGAATATACTTATGAAGTACTATCTGTTCAAAATTATGGCCAAGGTTTAAGTTTTCTAAAAGTGGATCAAACTCTAAGGTCAAGGTCAAAATATTTACACTCATGGAAAGGTCTTGTCACAATGAATATACATGTGAAACATGAGAGCCGAAGCACCAACTGTTCAAAACTTATGGCTAATGTTAAAGATGGGTAAATTTTTATATGAAATATGAAATCCATAGCTCCAACCATCAAAAGTTATGGGCAATGTTAAAAATTTTGCTGACAAACAGACAGACGGACGGACAGGGCAAAAACTGTATACCCACGAATCTTCAATTACGGGAACATAAAAAGTATCGTCAACTTAAAATGAGATACAAGTTCATGAATATGATTGACAAAGTATTAGTCATAAACAAATAATTATAAAGGATATTAGTCGAAATCTTCAGATCTTAATACAGTATATTGAATCTCTGTTGAATTTAAATACAGATTTCTAATTGAAGAAACAACAAATGAAGTGAGCTGCTTCGGTAACTTTTTATTGCCGAGGAAATATTTCTTAAAACAAAATTATTTGGAGGAAGTCTTAGCGAGACAAGGCCTATCAAGAGTACTTAACTACCTAGTACGTGCTTATCTTCATTACTGTTGATTACCAAGCAAGATAGTCATCACATCCGTGAAGCCGTAATCCCTTGCAATACCTACTGCAGATTTGTTCATTTTACATAATGCCATACTATTACATCCTGATTTTAACATATTTTCAATTACTTTAATGTGATCGACTCCTGGTCCATATTTCGGCTTTGGAACACATTTGGTATTACATGAATACTGCAGCATAAACATGTAACCTTTCATCAGCAATTCTCTTTCAAACATGTATGCTAACTCAATATTTTTAATGAGATAAAGATTTCCTCTGCTTGCTGCTAGATGAAGTCCTGTATATCCAAAAGTATCAGTCGTGTTAACATTAACTCCTAACTGAAGAAGAATATTCGTGAATTGACAATTACCACTAGCGGATGAATAATGAATTGGGTACCGGCCGTTAATATCCGGAAAGTCAAAGACAGAACCATGTTGAATCAGCAGTTCGGCAACATCAAAATGTCCGGCAATACAAGCCTCGTGTATTGGCAAGTTACCCTGCTTGTCAAACGCGTTAACGTCGCCTCCAAATTCCAAAAGAAGCAGCACTATTTCCAGACAAACTTGTCGGCAGGCCAGATGCAGAGGTAGCAATCCTTGTCTCGTTTCGTTGTTGGGATCGGTGCCGTTTTCCAATAAAAAATTTGTCAAGGAGATACTTTTTCTTGATATGGCAACTTCAAGTAACGAGAAGTCATTAAATGGTATATCAACGATTTGTTGAATCGGTCTCCGACCTAATGTTTCAATGTCTCCCATACGCGCAGCCACATGGACATCCGTAAGTAATGACGTACATACGACAGCAAACTTGGTGTCATAGAATATAAAGCCTTGTATAGCTGGGGCTGTAGGTAATTTTATACTGCGATTTTTAAGCACAGAAAGGTTCAAATTTTGCAATACTACATGTCTACACAAATTTTGCAGTTTTGGTACCTTTCTTAACAATTCATGTGGTTCCCTTGCTGCAAGAACAATCTCTTCTCGACTACATTTTAAAATGTACATGTCTTCTAAAGACTTTTCCAAAGCCCCAAAGAAGCTGTTCATCTCACTAGTATCCTTTTGTTTGTGCTTTAAGTACTCTTTTGTTTTCCTATAGAATCCCAAGGGAAAGCTTTCAAAATATCTATAGAAATTTAGGAAAATAATGAAAGCGATCTCTAAATAATTTTTTGACAAGGCAACTTCGTAGGCAGATTGGACTGCTTCTTCTTTAAGGCAGTTAGATTTTGCTCCTTGGTGAATAAGTACAGAAGCTGCCAAGATGTTTCCGTTTTGTAAAGCAATGTGAAGCGCGGTATACCCTCTAGCATCTGATATATTGATGTCAGCTCCTTTTTCTAACAACACACTTAGTATTTTTAAGGATTGTGAATATTCCTCTTCACTATTGGCGTCACATGAGATCAGAGATTTTCCTGCACATATCATTAATGGAGTTCGAGATGTCCCATTTTCGATAGCATTGACATTTGCCTTACATTGCAGCAGAGCTTCAGTTACGTTTACAAGCGAGTTTTGAACAGCGATATGCAGAGGCGTTCTATTTTTCTCATCTACATCATTGACATCAGCTCCTAAACTTGCAAGTTCATATACTGTTGTCTCATCATCACGACCACCATGAGCACAGCCATGTAACAATAACTTTGATTGGTTTATATCAGCACCTAATTTTATCAGCTTCCTGATTAATGGGATTTGACCAGTTTTTGATGCAAAATACATTGCAGAACGACCAAACCTGTCTGTGGTGCTGACATCGAGGTCGGAACTTGTCATAACAGCATCGATAACTTCACTGACCTTGAGATCTATGGCCAAGGTCAAGGCTGTATGACCAATCAGGACTCTGTTTACAAGGTCACCATTCTTTGAGATGATTTCCAGAACGGATTTAGTTTCCCTCTTTTTTATCGCATCATGGAGATTATTTAAAACATCATACGAGTCAAGGCATTTTTCATTCTACAAGGAAAGGATAGAGTAGGATGGATCAAAAGTAGATCAACAGAAGAAAAAAACCCCAACAAAACATACAAATGCTATTAATGAAGAATACATGTACCAGCATTATATGCATTTTCCCCGCTTATCATGTTACATAATTTGTGTAAGGAAATTACCCTCTTATCTGAGTAATTCATAAATCTCAATTGGTCAACGCTAGCAAGTGTAAATGTTAAAGTGGAAAATAACTCATCTTGAAATAAATTTGATTCATATGAATTAAGAGCTAATTCAATTGGATGCAATTTTCAAATATGTTAAAAACAAAATGAGATATATTGAAAATGCATACTTGTTCAAATACTGCAAGTTGCTTTTCCTTGGTGCTTGGATTATTTCCTTCCTTGGCTGGTCCACTATTATTTTGCCAAACCTGATTCGTTATCATTTGCTGTATACTTGTTGCTATAAATGATGCACAGCTAGTATATAGTCTAATAGTATATATACATGAAGGAAATCCTTTTACATTTCCGGATTGCTGTACTTTACTTTTCACATTTCTTTAAAGTCTAATTAACAGGCTTTTTTTTGTAGTATACTGACATGTGTATGAATCATATAACTAACATTTTATGCGCCAACAATACTTTCATTCAACTCTGTTGGTAAAACAGTAAACAATTTAAAGTGATAATTTTCGATAAACTATAGGCCCACGGAAAGATTTCAGGATGGAGGAAAGCTATTCTGTACATTTATTATCTCGTCAAGCACATACATCCCCCCTTCAAATAAAACAAAACAAAAGAAATGTCTACTAGGAAATAAAGAAACTTCTCAGAGATCCTCCAGCTAGGAAATTTGTATAACAGTTCAGTTCAGCTTTACAGCTCATCAGGCTCCGGGATCATGAAACTGTCTTAAATTTAAGTCAGACTTTTGACTTAAATTTAAGATTTAGACTTAGCTAAGATCGCTTACTTAAGTGGATCACAAAACGATCTTAGCAAAAACTTAGTTAAGATTTGTCTTAGTTAAAAAACCCTTTATTGTCATAGTAACTCACGCGGTGTTTAGAGCGTATACGGTAAATGTGGAACTCTCCAATGTTTTGGAGATACAATTTTCGTCTGCTTACATTAGTTACGCAATGGATGCAGAAACTCCCAAAAAACGATCAAGAAAAAGTAACTGGGACCCCAGGGACGAGATTACATTAGTGGAGGAGGTACAGAAGAGGGAGAAGGTACTCTTCGGAAAATTAGACGGGTCAGGGAGGACTTCTGTTGATAAGACAAAGGCCTGGAAAGAGGTCACTGACCTAGTCAATGCGTAAGTGTTGACATATCACATTTTCCCCAAATCATTATACATTGCCACAAAATAAAAAATTGATGAAAACTAATTGAAAAGAAAACCAATGATGTCTTAAAAATCTACTAGACTGTGGCAGTTTCAACGGTGTTCATACTATCAGTAATGCAGCTATATATAGGCCTAGTTGTGATTATACGAAAGCACAACCACTAACGAACTTAAAAACTCGGACTGTGCATTATAACAGCTGATTTTAAGCAAATAACTCATGCATATACAAGATACAGTAGTCTCAAGATTTTAAAAATATTGTATGCAATTTAGTAGAAAAGCAAAATACACAGAAGGGGAAACCCGAAAGCTATAAATAGATATTCCAAAGTATCTACATGAGTACATGTATGTATTCTTTATTATGGAAAATAAAATATTAAAAATTAACCACAACTGGTTAACAGAAATATTAAATTCTTATAGTTTGTTAAATAGATTCATGTTTTTTTTTTCCGCAGTGGAAGTACATTTAGTTCCTCCAGAGATGTGAATGAAATAAAGAAGAAATACCAGAACATCAAACAGAAAGGTATGATGCTCTTCTGAGAATTTATAAGTACATAAAAATATTAGATGTACTGTGTTAAGATATTTAAGTTTATAAGTAATAATTAAAATAATATTGATTATATAACTGTGCATGCAGCCCAAGAGATTTTAAGATTAAACAAATTTTCTCCCTCCCCCCCTCCAAAAAAAAAAGAATAATAAAAAATAAAAAAAAAATAAATGAATAAAGAAAATAAAAGCATGGGAATTTTTCAATATTTCTTTCAATTTAATGTCTGATTAGGAAATTCTTATTGTGTAAAATGTTAATATAGAATCTGAAAAATGTTTCCCAGAAACTTTAAATTAACAAAACTTCATATATAAACTTCTTATAATGTGTTGTGCCTTTGCCAATTATTGTAATTGTGTTTGTGCCAATAAATATTTGTATTTATTTGTATATTTCTAAAACATTACAAAAAATTTTTATTGAACTGAAAGTTAAACATTTTCGCATTTTTCACCAAATTATGTGTCTTGGTCAAACATAATGTTGTTTATCTAAATAGATATCAATTCTTTAGTCATAGAGGCACCTATTTAAGCAAATTAAGATACATGTATTTGAATTTTGGAAGGAAGAATTTTGTTTGTGTTATTTATCCTCAAAGCTGTGTTAATAAATGATGTCAATACTATAAATTTTATAAATGGGATCAACATTTATTTTCACTACAAAATGTCGTGAATTAAAAACTTTGAAAATTGTTGTCACGCGCAAAATCCCCCATGGGAATTTTCAAAAGTTGGCATGTATGGATTGTCTATATCTTTATTGTAGCAAAAGAAAAGAGAAGTGCTATTTTAAACCCTAAGACTGGGGGAGGGAAAAAACCATCATCCCCGAATGTTAGTGAACAGTTGTTGTTGGACAACTTGGAAGGCAGACCAAGTCTATGTGGCCTTCCTAGTGGAATAGACACTGCAACTGGTAATGAATAATAATAATAAATGAATAAGTTTTTAATGCACAATAACATTAATGATTAATTTTATTTAGTGTATGGTGAACTATTAAAGTATATTAAAAAAAGATGAATTTTTAGATAATAGTAAATGGGGTTTATTTCAGTTTGTTGGTCTTATTGTGATGAATACTATGTCATTGTAATGCATCAAGGGGTATATTGATATTTCAGTAGTGTGATTTTTAAGTACTGTTTCTTGTTTATTCTGTATTGTTGTATTATATGTAATATTTTTATATAGTCAGAAAATAGCTCTTCAGAGCTAATGTTTTCTGTTTGATTTACCCAACTTTAAATAAATATTATCTTATCTTATCTCTTATGAATTTTACATGGATAATTTTTGTTGATAGAGTCATCAATAAAGAAAAATTATGAATAAAAAAAATCAGATCAATTAATTATCAACAATCTATTAAAAATATGAATTTGAATGTATATTCAAAAAATTATGTAAATTTTTATGCCTCACTGCAGGGGCATTATGACACAACAAGTTAAATTAAAAAAAAAAATCATTCTTGCAGAATCAGTTGTGGATTTCTTGGATGACAACCATGCCTTGCATGAATTTGATTTGACTAGTGAGACCACTCAGCTTGAGCATTTGTTACCACAAACACAGCCTCTGCCCTCCACATCTACCACTTCATCAACAGAGCTTCATTTGAAAGTTACACCAGAAATGCTTCTTCAAGAAGAACTAATCAACATCAAAGAAAGAAGAAAGCTTATAAAAGAACAACAACAGCTTGTCCATCTTCAGAAACAGCATGTAATGTTAAAAATTAAACAGAAAGATCCCTTTTTCAATTTCGAACACCTTATGAATGAAATGTAAATTTTTTTGAATACGTACTAACAAATACACTGGTTTTTGCATGTGCGATGTGCCTGACATCACAACAGATGTATCAACATCCATGTATTACAAAGCTGCAATGCATGCCTTTAGCTATTTGTATTACTGTAATGGGAGCAGTAATGCTTGGGTGTTGATACATTTGTTGTGACGTATAACATCATAGTTAATTCTTATGAGCTTTTCTGATCACAATTTGTCTGGCGTCAGTCTGTCTATATCTGTCTGTAAACTTTTAACTTTTATTTTGCCTTCTTCTTTCCTGTCCTCTGGCTGATAATTAAGTGTCTCTGTGGTCAAATTAAATTTATTAAGTATGTAAAATGTATTCTTTACACATTGATAACATCCATCCAATTATTCTCATACTGTATGTGTATTTCCAAACATTATGACATCATTATGATATTTTGTATCTACGTACATGCTATAATTGGTTTCTCATAAGTATGTGCATTTGCTATAATAATTCACTGAATGTTTTATTCTTCTTTGTAGAATTTAGGATCTATGACTTTGCATTATTAAATTTGTTTAACACATTAATAGCAATCAATATATTGATAAAATTTTTGACAAGTGGCATTGTATTACTGTACTACTGTTATAACAATTAACTGCAGTATAATCACTAGTACTGGTAAAAAAGGGTTTTCTTGTGGATATGTATAAAAGAGTATCTTCTGCATCAATAATGATCATGTCATTATTCTAGTTGTAGTTTTTGTTACAAAATTTATCAATACCTAATGTATTTTAACTCTACACTGCTTGCACGCTGTATCAATTTCATAATTCAGTGTGATTGTAAGAATAAAAGTATACCATAGAATCAGACCTCATTAGTATGCAGTTTATAGAGGTTCCTAATTTATGAATGATAGTGACTGTATACTTGCATACATTTAAACTTTTCATGGCATTTTTCAAATATTTATGCCTTACCACCTGCAGTAAAAATTTCTAAAAAGTTAAAAGTAGAGAACTGCATGTATCTTTAGTTCTTTACCATTCATCTTTATTATATGCATTTCTTCTCTCTCTGATGTTGCAATACTATAAATACTATATTTGTACTTTTTTGGATTTACAGACAAATTGTATACATACTAAATCCATCATTTACTGCTTTGAAATATTGGTAATTCTTGTTGTTGATTCAGTCCACTCTTTTTGTTCAAATTACATTTTAGTATCTATGATGTATATGTTTTTGTTTTTCTTGACAATTTTCTTTAAAATTTGCTTCTATCAAATGGAAAGAAAAACTGAGTCTTATACAATAAGCCATATGTTATATCAATTCAGCTTTTGATTCAAGTATCAAAGTTTAAAAAAAGCAATAAGACATATTCAGTGTTTTCTAAAATCCTTCATTGAGCATTGATATCACTGACAATCAACTAACATGATATATGTATAATAAAATTCACAATTTTCCAGTTTGTTTTTTTTAATTTAACAGATGTTGTACATGTTTATAAATACAGTATAATTAATTCCCATCATTTTCTGTTCTTTGAAATTGTTAAATCTTTAGTGGTATATTTTCTAAAAGTTGTTATTTTAAGAAAAAATATACAAGTTATTATCACTGAGTACAATTCCATATACTGTACATATGTCAGAAACAAATGGGAATATTGAATAAGCTTTAATTTGCTATTAATTGTTATCATTTATCTTGTAATTTTTTTATTTGAACATCTTTCATATAATTATTATTGTTTTGTTTGGATGACAATTTAACTTTAAAAAATGCCCATACACATTGATAGTCAAAACAATATGACAATGGTGATGCTTTAGGTTATGAAAAAAACATAAGGTGCTTATCAATACATTGCAAATTATCCCATTTTAAAGTCAAGAGTTGTTTCCCTTTATGCAGTCATGCATAAGCATGCATGTGCTAAAAAAAAATTGCACTGAATTTAATTAGAATATTTCTCTTATTGAAATATAAAATAATTAAAGTACATTTAATGCATTTGAAATATAAAATAAAGTACAATGCATTGGTGCATGTTAATTGTAAATTGAACTTCATCATGCATCCATTTAGAAACTGTTTAACTAAATTGTTATGAAATAGACACAACAATGAAGGATAAACTTTACAAACTAATATGCTGCATATACACGAATAATCAGATTGATTTGGGCCAATTTTTTTTTTCATAATTCAGTTCAAAATGCAAGATTATTAATTAACTTCATGAAAATCAAATTTTTTTTACATTATTAAGTTACACATTTTTTCCCTCATGTGTCATTTGTTGGTAGTTGATATTTTACTGCATTGTTAATGTTGAAGGAAAGTTAAGCAATCATATTATTATCATTGCTTTCATTGCAATAAATTTGTTTTATTTTCATTATAAGTATCTTGTGTCTCATAGAATTACTCAGAGTGTCACAAAAAAAAAAAGAAAAAGAAAAATACTACACTGCAAGACAATCCATATTGACACTTGCTGCTTTCAAGAAATATGAGATGAGATATAGAGAGGGAATAATTTTTATGCCCTATAATAAAATATTTAGGAGTATATAGAATATGTCTGACTGGCTGTGTCGCCAAAAATTTTAACTTCATAACTTATGAATGGAGGTGGTATGGTTTTCATATTTAAGATGAATATTCATTATAACAAGACCTTTCTTTCATGTATGACCTCATGACCTTGACTTTTAAGTGTGACCTATCTTTAATAAAAATAACCCACCTCGGCTATAACTTCTGAAGGCTGGTGATACATGTAGCTAGCTAGGGCTTTCATGATTCACACATGAATTATTTTTACAAGACCTTTCTTTGGGTATCAGCACTTTTGAATTCATGACCTTGACCTTTGAGTTTGACTTACTTTAACCTCAGCCTTAAGCTGCTTAAAGGGGGCTCCAGTCTTCATAAATCTTATATAATAGGAACCACAAATAAAGGGAAATTTCCTTATTATAACTACATGTAAATAACGGAATATAATATACTGGTAGAACTATTAAGGTAAATATATTTCATATACTGGTAGTTGTAATAATTGCTAAAACGAACACAGAATATTACTATTAATAATAATGATTTATCACACTGACAGATACATACTGAAATGTAATGGTATGTTTGTAACCTTACAACAATACCAATGATGTACTAGGTACAGAGAGTGATACAACAGTGCACTGTGTGATTTAACTGATATTGGGAGAAAACATTAAATAAACTGCAAGCAGTATAAATTTATAAATGACTTCTGCTTTGTGATTATGACTGTATATTATGTAAGAACTGAACAAGTTATAAATTATTATTCTTTCCTAGTTTCTCATGAATTAAGAAGAGAATGGCCTGAGATATTAATTAGTAATCAAAACATTGTCTGGCAATGAGTTCTCTGTATCCAAAACCATTGTTGTTACCGTGATTGATCTCATCCACATCTGGGCCGGCTATGATTAGGTCACGTGGGTCAAGGGACACAATATCTTGCCTCAGGATCCCTATGTTATGCAGGACAACACAGGTTATCACATACTGACAGGCTCTTTCTGGGCTTGTTCTAAGGTCAATGGAAAGGCAAGGGAATCTTCTCTTTAGTATGCCGTATGTCTGCTCGATAAGGACTCGTGTTCTACACAGTGCACTGTTGTATTGCTCTCTGTACCTGACATCATTGGTATTGTTGTAAGGCGTCATTAGATATGTCCGACAAGGGTACCCGGAGTCCCCCAAAAGTATACCATTATGCTGACCTGAAAAATCATGAAATTAATATATTAAAAAAAAAATAAATTCAGAATTACTAAAAGGTCTGGAAAGCAAAATGACGAAGATTTCAGTATGATTCAGCAGATGTTGAAAATATTTTAACTACATGTACATATACTAAAACTCAAATTGCGTTTATTGTCTGGCCTTTATGGGCCATATGACTTTATCATTTGAAAAAAAAATACCTTAAATCTACTTTATGTTAGTACATATAATTACTGATAAACATTACAGTTTTTTTCCTGTTCCTTATTTAGTTTTGTTTTATTTGCCATATTTTTCTTATACTTATTACATATATATCTTCAGGGAGGTATAGGAATATCACAGTTAAGTAATAATATTCCATCAAAATTCAGTTAAAATTAACTGCATGTGATATTATTTACCATTCTCAAACTGCTGACAGAGAACACTTTCTCGGAAAACCCTTGAATCATGACAAGATCCTGGCCACTTGGCAACACAGTTGGTCACCATAAAATTAGCATCACAGGTCATCTGAAATATGATCAAATTAAACATTAATTTATTGTTTGTAAATTTAATTTTCATAATACATGCATGTTATTTATCTTTAAAGTCAATGATTGTGATGGATTCACATATAAGCGGATTTATTGCCTACTTTATTTCTAAATTTAAATCATTGAAAGCTTATTTAGCTCTTTTAATGTTTTTTTTTTAAATTTAAAATCATTTTTAATCAAAAAACAATTACCATGACATTTAAAGAATGATATCCTTTTCTATTCACATAATCAGGCTCATTTTCAGTAGGAGTTTGGATGCAGATAAAAGTACCATCAACACATCCCAAGACACCAGGGAACCCTACAATAAATAGATTTCATAGATTAATATTTTCATCAGGCCAATAGCAGCAAATATCATAAGTTTTCAATTTGTTTGTGTGAGTAAATATATATACCTTTTGATGATATCTGATTCCCTTTTTATTTTTAAAATCATACAGAAGTTATAGTTATGAACATATCAAAATAGGATTAATTATTTACTGAACATGATAATAAAGTTATGAAGAGTAGAATAGTAAAGATTTCAATGTACAATATGACTGATTTTGGAGTTACCCCCCACCCACCCCCCTTTTCTGTCACATATTGTATATATACATGTAATTTAGTAACACTACACACTCACTAAAACACACATATATATAATGATTACAATTGATAATGTTCGAGGGATCCTTATTTTTTTCTTAGATGTAAGAAATACATAAATGCATTTAAAACAGTGACTTGAGATATGGGTCGAAAAGGTAGAACCGAAATGCTTATAGAACGAAACGTGTTTACTGATTCAAGGGGGCGCTGTTGTTTGTTTTCAATGCGAAGGTCTCGAAAACATGTGTAAGTGAAAAGCCATGGATTCTTACCTGCGATAGCATGAAACATTCTCTTTACGTTGGTGGCATCCTGTCCAGAAGGAAAGCGAATAAAACGGCCAGCAACATTCGCTATTGCAGATGCCACCCTGCGGATGCATCGTCCTGCCGTGGCTTTGGAGATGTGGATGGCATCCCCCACAAGTTGATGGAAGGCCCCCGTAGCCACAAACCGGAGGAAAACCAGCAGCTGAATCATCGCTGGAAGGGCCAACGATCTCTTGGTAGGATGAGTTATTCTGTCCTGAATGGTGTCGTAAATAAACATTATCGTAGGGCGGCGAAAACGATATCTCTCGAACAACTCGTCATCTGTTCGGAGGTCCAGTGGATTCAACCGATCCCTGAAAAGCCTGGGGCGAGGGAGACGCCGTCTTCGCCGGACAGTATCAACATTTCCCCCTTGAACACGTCTCAAGAAACCAACAACAGCGGCCATTTTGAAAGAACTTAAGATCAATCTTAAAACTTAAGACTGCCCATGAGCAGTCTTAAAATTTAAGACAAAATTCCAGTCTTAACTCTAAGTCATTTTTTTGTGATCCACTTTAAGAACAATCTTAAATTTTAAGTGCAAATTTTTGGAGTTAAGTCTGACTTAAGACTTAAGGCAGTTTCATGATCCCGGAGCCAGTACACTTAAGACAATATATACAAGTACAAGTATAGGTTTACAGGAGAGTTATCTTCACCTTTTACACACATTATCTTTTAACTTCTTGAATCTTTGCATATTTGGATAATGTTTAAAACTGATTCACTCATTTTCGTACGAGAGGGACTGTTTTTGTCTGTGAACTTGACCCCAGTACAAATGATATATACAATAAATTAGGGATGGCAATTGGTAACCGGTTAACCGACTACTCGGTCGGAACGATGGTAATCGGTTATAAAATCTGTAATCAGTTAGTCGGAAAAAAAAAAATAAAAATGTGTATTTTTGAACGCAGTTTCATAAAATTTTATTTCAAATTCTTTCAAAAGACGAATAAACACTGATCCTTGATAAGTTAGGGTTTCGAATATATGTAATTAAGTTAATATGGAGATAATTAAGTTTCTTCTGGTTGATAAATGTACCAATTCGGTAATTGGTCAGTTTGTGAAGTGTTAATTACTGTTTAAACAACCTATTATGATTTCTTTAATAAGTGGAAAATAAGAAAACACTGTTGAGTACTGCAAACGTTATAAATGGTGAATATACTTTCAATACGTATATTGAGTATACGCTGCATTTGTCAATCAAATATTAAGATTTTCAACTAAAAAAAAATGTAAATTATCAATGGTTCTTAATAACAGCGACAATACAGAATGCAACTCATGACTTGAGAAATTATTTGTGTTCTTGACATATCGGCATTAAATTTTTATAATTTTCTAAAATTGAAATAAAATTCACAATGTGTTCTGTTAAACATAAACAGAATATTATATCGATGTCTTTCTTAGTTATAGACCTTACCTGAGAAAGAGTATCTATTAGGAATATCGATATCTAATTATGCCATATACACTAGACAAAATTGCTAACGCATCACCGAAGAAAATAAAATTTATATTTTACTTTTCAAAACTTGTTTATGATGTATTTGATGCATAATTATCCTACTTAAATAAAAAAAAAAAAAGAGGCATTTAAATGTCTTGAATGATAAATAACCACAATGTTTACTGAAGCGTAACCATTTTATAGAAAAACTTAAAATCGTGTCCATACTTTTTTGAAGAATAAATTTCTATTTTTTCTTTGTGTTTGTGTTCTTTATATTTGTACTACTTAAAAACTCATTAAAAAAGCAGCGTTTGTCCCCAGAGCAGCGAGCTAAAGCAGACAGTATGGTGTCTGCAGGGGGGTCCTTTGAAGAAATTTGTAAAAAATGAAAACAATTAAAAGATAATGAATTCCTCTATTGAAAAATTGTTGCAAATCGATTAACAAACATAAAAATGTTTACTATAGATAGCCACGGCATTAAGTAAGCAGCACACGATAATTTGAAAATTATTCCACAAAATTGCAACAGTGGCTGTCAGCTATCATCCGCAACTGTACTCGGCAATGCTGGTACCGGACATCCATGACTGTACCTGCTCACTAATATCAAAAACGGAATGTCGAGCAAGATTTTCCGGATTGTTCAACGTATTAAACTATATGTTGTTGATTAAGTATGGATTGTTTTTTAATGAAAAATACGAAATGTGTTAATATGGAGGAAAGAAAATTTCTGATTTTAAATAAATCTACTTTATGGAAGGCTGTAATCGCCAAAACGGTAACGATAACTGGCTTAGTGAATATATATAAGCTTGACTATGCCTAAATCCATTGTATGAATCGCTATTATCTCTAAAATGTAACATTTACTACAGCGTACATTTTGTATATCTATGACTGTATCCTGTGCCTGATATACAACCTGTGCCGTACATACACACTACCACTGACTCAACCCGCGCTTGATTAATAACATCCACAACAAAAAATTCTGTGGATTTTCTCCGATTTAGATTTAGACTGAATTCAATCAAAGCGCAATTAACGCTAATCTTTATATTACCCATGACAGTAATACCGAGACAAACGATGTCAGCAGTGATTAGGGAAAGATCCAAAACTTTTACAGATTTAAGTTTAAAGCTTTATGTTCAGAGTACAATATGAGCCAGGTCTTTAATTTTTTTTTTTTGGGGGGGGGGGGGCTGGGGGCATGATTTCAATATCCTACGTGCTCAATAATAATGATGAATTTTAAATGAAACATGCTAGTATAATTATAGAAAATATATGAGTAAACAATAAACAAAGTAAAATAAAAAAGGAAATTAAAATAAATATTGGAATTAATTTGTAATCCTTAATTTTATGTTAGAAAGTATAAGTACGTCACAATATTATTAATTTCACCCATTTCATTGATCACGCAAGTGGTGTCCATGAAAAACACAGGTTTTTTTTCTCATAAATATATTTTTACGATATATACGGGTGGAATGGGCTGATTCACCCGTTTTCAATGTGTTATATATAAACATCTCAAGTGCACCCCAGGAAGTAGCCTCCTATGCCCTGCATGAAAAAGAATAGATCCTGACAAAAAAACCTTTATTTATTTACAAAGTACATAAAATTTACTAGGCACAGGCATCAAAGTTGTAAAAATAGACTGGAAGACCCCCCCCCCCCCCAAAAAAAAATAAATAAATAAATTCTCAAAAGAAATAAAAATTAATTTTATATGCATGGAACAATTAACATCTTGACTGGTCGATAACCGTGGTGTGATACCTGAAATATGTAGGGTATGGTATTAAAATAATTGATCAAATTAAAGGAAATTAATGCTATAATTATCGATAACATCCGAAGAAAATATTTGTATAAGTAAATATTTTTATTAGATCCACCTCTCTAAGATTCTGCTGTACTGTCCAGACAACTCTAGAAATTTTACACCATGACTGTACCGGTGTCTGATTGACAACATCCACGACTGTACCTGTCCAGTACACACACTTTATTCTACATCCATGACTGTACCAGTGCTTATAAACAACATCCCTGACTGTACCTGTGCCTTATAAACAACATCCATGACTGTACCTGTGCCTTATAAACAACATCCATGACTGTACCTGTGCCTTATAAACAACATCCATGACTGTACCTGTGCCTTATAAACAATATCCATGACTGTACCTGTCCAGTACACACACTTTATTCTACATCCATGACTGTACCAGTGCTTATAAACAACATCTATGACTGTACCTGTGCCTTATAAACAGCATCCATGACTGTACATGTGCCTTATAAACAACATCTCTGACTGTACCTGTGCCTTATAAACAACATCCCTGACTGTACCTGTGCCTTATAAACAACATCCCTGACTGTACCTGGGCTTATAAACAACATCCCTGACTGTACCTGTGCCTTATAAACAACATCCATGACTGTACCTGTGTCTTATAAACAGCATCCATGACTGTATCTGTGCCTTATAAACAACATCCATTACTGTATCTGTGCCTTATAAACGACATCCATGACTGTACCTGTCCAGTACACACACTTTATTCTACATCCATGACTGTACCAGTGCTTATAAACAACATCCATGACTGTACCTGTGCCTTATAAACAGCATCCATGACTGTACCTGTGCCTTATAAACAACATCCCTGACTGTACCTGTGCCTTATAAACAACATCCATGACTGTACCTGTGCCTTATAAACAACATCCATGACTGTACTTGTCCAGTACACACACTTTATTCTACATCCATGACTGTACCTGTGTCTTATAAACAACATCCACGACTGTACCTGTCCAGTACACACACTTTATTCTACATCATTGACTGTACCTGTGCCTTATAAACAACATCCACGACTGTACCTGTGCAGTACACACACTTTATTCTACATCCATGACTGTACTTGTGCCTTATAAACAACATCCACGACTGTACCTGTGCAGTACACACACTTTATTCTACATCCATGACTGTACTTGTGAGTTATAAACAACATCCACGACTGATCCTGTGCATTATTCACATCTAAATCTACATCCATGACTGTACCTGTGCCTTATAAACAACATCCCTGACTGTACCTGTGCCTTATAAACAACATCCATGACTGCACCTGTGCCTTATAAACAACATCCATGACTGTACCTGTCCAGTACACACACTTTTTTCTACATGCATGACTGTACCAGTGCTTATAAACAACATCTATGACTGTACCTGTGCCTTATAAACAGCATCCATGACTGTACCTGTGCCTTATAAACAACATCCACGACTGTACCTGTGCATGTATACATACTTTATTCTACATCCCTGACAGTACCTGTGCCTTATAAACAACATCCCTGACTGTACCTGTGTAGTATACACATCTTACTCTACATCCATGACTGTACCTGTGCTTATAAACAACATCCATGACTGTACCTGTGCAGTATTCACACTTTATTCTACATCCATGCCTGTACCTGTGCCTTATAAACAACATACACGACTTTACCTGTCCAGTACACACACTTTATTCTACATCCATGACTGTACCTGTGCCTTATAAACAACATCCACGACTGTACCTGTGCAGTATACACATCTTAATCTACATCCATGACTGTACCTGTGCTTATAAACAACATCCATGACTGTACCTGTGCAGTATTCACACTTTATTCTACATCCATGCCTGTGCCTGTGCCTTATAAACAACATACACGACTTTACCTGTCCATTACACACACTTTATTCTACATCCCTGACTGTACCTGTGCCTTATAAACAACATCCATGACTGTACCTGTGCAGTACACACAATTTTTTCTACATCCATGACTGTACCTGTGCCTTATAAACAACATCCACGACTGTACCTGTGCAGTACACACACTTTATTCTACATCCATGACTGTACCTGTGCCTTATAAACAACATCCACGACTGTACCTGTCCAGTACACATTATTCTACTTCCATGACTGCATCTTGCTTTATTAACAACATCCAAGAAAAGTTATTCAAGGCTCTACTTATAGTTTGTTCTTTTTCGTTTGTGACCCGAACCCCCACCCCCAATGCAACCCCCACCCCGTCAAAAAAATTGAATCATATGCCTGCAAGAAAGCGTGGGATTTAGACTTTTGTTTTTAAGAGGAAATACTCCTTCTTTCGATATACTCCATCCACGCCTTCACAACTTCTGCCAAGTTTTATTATTATTGTAGAAGAGTTTATAAGTAATAGATTAATTATTTTAAAACCAGTGTCAAAAAGTTAACTGCTCATTTAAAACTCTTCTCATAAAGAGGGGGAAGGGTTAGACAATTTTATAAATTGAAATCGGGCTTTAAACATAACCATAGTGAACCAGATTTCAAATACTCATGGAAATGGATAAATAACCATCAAATCTCTCCGTATGTTTAACTTATGTAAAAGTCAACTGACATATTAGATTCATTGGCAATAAAATGACTATTTTTGCTGCTTTTAGTCTGTAAACATATGTTCTACACCCTCACCCCCACCCCACCCCCAAATAACTCACTCCCCTGAAACAAAAAAAAACAATGGTATAAATTTGAAGTTGTGAAATAACAATTCATAATACTTGAAAAAGGAATTGTTGTTTCAGTGAGGGGGGGGGGGATAAAAGTATTTTCCGTTGATTTCTATAGAGATGAAGTTTTACCAAAATTATAAACTTATCTCTCTTTGTTTTCCCAAATGAGTTATGTTTGCTGATAAAATTCACATAAATATTCGGTATATAAATATGAAAAAATCATTCCAATATGTTAACTTTCTATAAATTAACTCTGCGATAGGTGGCAGAATTTTACTATCATTCCTGCTATCATATGGTTTATTCAAGCATGCGTATTAAAGCTATTGAGACAAGCCTTCTGCATTAGCAATACTAGTCCCCTACCGGAAATTGTAATCTGGTTCCCATTAAAAATTGAAAATGCTGTAATTCTGTCAAAAAATCATTGAAGCGGAACATAATGCAAACTTGATCTATAACTCATCAAGATACACTGCCATACCAAACATCAACACTCAATATCTGCAAACGTTTTTAAAAAAAACTGTGGAAAACCCTTAAAAATTAAAAAGGTTGTAATTCCCTCAAAAATCAATGAAGCGGAACGAAATTAAAAACTTGATCTGAAACTCATCAATACACACTAACATATCAAAATCAGCTTGTCTGCAAGCGTTTAGAAAAAAATGCGGAAAACCAAGTGGGACACAGTGACAGAGGGACAGCTAGGCGGACAGACAGATGGACAGACAGACTCAGAGGAAACCTATCGTCCCCTCCGGTTTCAATTTATTTTATTAGTTGTTTATAGAAACCGGAGGGGACGATAGGTTTCCTCTGAGTCTGTCCGTCCGTCTGTCTGTCTGTCAGTCTGTCCCACTTGGTTTTTCCGCACTTTTTTCTAAACGCTTGCAGATATTGAGCTGATTTTCGGCATGTGAGTGTATCTTGATGAGTTACAGATCAAGTTTGCATTTCGTTACGCTTCAGTGCTTTTTGACGGAATTACGACCTTTTCATTTTTTCAGGGTTTTCCGCAATTTTTTTCTAAACGCTTGCAGATATTGAGCTGATTTTTGGTATGTGACTTTACCATGATGAGTTATAGATGAAGTTTTTATTTCGTTTCGCTTCATTGATTTTTGACGGAATTATGGCATTTTCAATTTTTAACGGGAACCAGATTACACTTGCCGGTAGGGGACTAGTATTGCTAATGCAATACTCTCAAAATGCTTGTTCATGATGAAAGGGCAGACTAATTACTCTATTTGCATAAATGTACCACAAAATTAGAACTCTTTAGTGTGCAGTGTATAGAGGGCTCTTAAGCACATGAAAAAAAATCCAACTTTTTCCTCATTTTCCTCTCCTGTTTATGTCATGTTTCATCATCGGCTTATTTCTTAATTCTTTTGAATGCCATTTAAACATTGAATTGTGAAGTGTAGATACATGTAGTATTACATGTACTGCAATAATTATTTTCAATAGGTCTTTCTTTGTTAACACGATAAAATGCACTATTACATCCTAAAATGTTTTCAACTATGAAAACATTTTTACACCTTCTTCTGTGCCAATCCCAAAGTTGCGGGGTATTATTATCATAGTTTACAACTGATTATACGTCAAACGTATACGACAAATGTTTATTAAAATTAATAATAGTAATTGGCTATGAGTTGACTTATAGCTTTGAGTTTTCCACCTGTACACTGATGATTATTCGTGTCTCGAACTTGATTCTAATTGATTTTCATGGTCAAATTTTAAGAGTCAATGACACACTTAAAAATCAAAATTTGTGAGTGAAATAAAATTGTTTAAATATTGTTGTTTTTTATGGTAGGGTGGTCCAAATACAGTATACAATACGTACCTCTTAAACCCTGCGAAGTTTATTGTGTGTAAATCTTGATTATATGGCATAGGTACAGTCATAGATGTAGTGTGTGTCATACACAGGTACAGTTGTGGATGTTGTTAATAAGGCACAGGTACAGTCATGGATGTAGAATAAAGTGTGTGTACTGGACAGGTACAGTCGTGGATGTTGTTTATAAGGCACAGGTACAGTCAGGGATGTAGAATAAAGTATGTATATATGCACAGGTACAGTCGTGGATGTTGTTTATAAGGCACAGGTACAGTCATGGATGTAGAATAAAGTGTGTGTACTGCACAGGTACAGTCAGGGATGTTGTTTATAAGGCACAGGTACAGTCATGGATGTAATATAAAGTGTGTGTACTGCACAGGTACAGTCGTGGATGTTGTTTATAAGGCACAGGTACAGTCATGGATGTAGAAAAAATTGTGTGTATTGGACAGGTACAGTCGTGGATGTTGTTTATAAGGCACAGGTACAGTCATGGATATAGTGTAAGATGTGTGTACTGCACAGGTACAGTCAGGGATGTTGTTTATAAGGCACAGGTACAGTCAGGGATGTAGAATAAAGTATGTATATATGCACAGGTACAGTCGTGGATGTTGTTTATAAGGCACAGGTACAGTCATGGATGTAGAGTATGATGTGTATACTGCACAGGTACAATCGTGGATGTTGTTTATAAGGCACAGGTACAGTCATGGATGTAGAATAAAGTGTGTGTACTGGACAGGTACAGTCGTGGATGTTGTTTATAAGGCACGGGTACAGTCAGGGATGTAGAGTTAGATGTGTATACTGCACAGGTACAGTCAGGGATGTTGTTTATAAGGCACAAGTACAGTGTTGGATGTAGAATAAAGTGTGTGTACTGCACAGGTACAGTCAGGGATGTTGTTTATAAGGCACGGGTACAGTCAGGGATGTAGAATAAAGTATGTATATATGCACAGGTACAGTCGTGGATGTTGTTTATAAAGCACAGGTACAGTCATGGATGTAGAATAAAGTGTGTGTACTGGACAGGTACAGTTGTGGATGTTAATTATAAGGCACAGGTACAGTCAGGGATGTAGAGTTAGATGTGTATACTGCACAGGTACAGTCGTGGATGTTGTTTATAAGGCACAGGTACAGTGTTGGATGTAGAATAAAGTGTGTGTACTGCACAGGTACAGTCGTGGAAGTTGTTTTTAAGGCACAGGTACAGTCATGGGTGTTGTTTATAAGGCATAGGTACAGTCGTGGATGTTGTTTATAAGACACAGGTACTGTCATGGATGTTGTTTATAAGGCACAGGTACAGTCAGGGATGTAGAGTTAGATGTGTATACCGCACAGGTACAGTCATGGATGTTGTTTATAAGGCACAGGTACAGTCAGGGATGTAGAATTAGATGTGTATACTGCACAGGTACAGTCAGGGATGTTGTTTATAAGGCACAGGTACAGTGTTGGATGTAGAATAAAGTGTGTGTACTTCACAGGTACAGTCGTGGAAGTTGTTTATAAGGCACAGGTACAGTCATGGGTGTTGTTTATAAGGCACAGGTACAGTCGTGGATGTTGTTTATAAGACACAGGTACTGTCATGGATGTTGTTTATAAGGCACAGGTACAGTCAGGGATGTAGAGTTAGATGTGTATACCGCACAGGTACAGTCATGGATGTTGTTTATAAGGCACAGGTACAGTCAGGGATGTAGAATTAGATGTGTATACTGCACAGGTTCAGTCAGGGATGTTGTTTATAAGGCACAAGTACAGTCATGGATGTAGAATAAAGTGTGTGTACTGGACAGGTACAGTCGTGGATGTTGTCAATCAGACACCGGTACAGTCATGGTGTAGAATTTTTAGAGTTGTCTGGACAGTACAGCAGAATCTTAGACAGGTGGATCTAATAAAAATATTTACTTATACAAATATTTACTTTGGATGTTATCGATAATTTTAGCATAAATTTCCTTTAATATGATCAATTATTTTAATACCATACCCTGCATATTTCAGGTATCACACCACGGTTATCGACCAGTCAAGATGTTAATTGTTCCATGCATATAAAATTAATTTTTATTTCTTTTGAGAAATTTTTTTCGGGGGGGGGGGGGGGTCTTCCAGCCTATTTTTACAACTTTGATGCCTGTGCCTAGTAAATTTTATGTACTTTGTAAATAAATAAAGGTGTTTTGTCAGGAACTATTTTTTTCAGGGCATAGGAGGCTACTTCCTGGGGTGCACTTGAGAGGTTTATATATAACACATTGAAAACGGGTGGATCAGCCCATTCCACCCGTATATACATTATGTATCGTAAGACATACAAATGTATATTTATGGGAAATAAAACCTGTGTTTTTCATTGACACCACTTGCGTGATCAATGAAATGGGTGAAATTAATAATATTGTGACGTACTTATACTTTCTAACATAAAATTAAGGATAACAAATTAATTCCGATGTTTATTTTAATTTCCTTTTTTATTTTACTTTGTTTATTATTTACTCGTATATTTTCTATAATTATACTAGCATGTTTCATTTTTAAATTCATCATTATTATTGAGCACGTAGGATATTGAAATCACCCCCCCCCCCCAAAAAAAAAAAAATTAAAGACCTGGTTCATATTTTTCTCTGAACATAAAGCTTTAAATTTAAATCTGTAAAAGTTTTGGATCTTTCCCTAATCACTGCCGACATCGTTTGTCTCGGTATCACTGTCGTGGGTAATATAAAGATTAGCGTTAATTGCGCTTTGATTGAATTCAGTTTAAATCTAAATCGGAGAAAATCCACAGAATTTTTTGTTGTTGATGTTATTAATCAAGCGCGGGTTGAGCCAGTGGTAGTGTGTATGTACGGCACAGGTACAGTCGCAGATGTTGTATACCAGGCAGAGGATACAGTCATAGATATACAAAATATAGGCATAGTCAAGTTTACATATATTTTCCGCGATATATTCACTAAGCCAGTTATCGTTACCGTTTTGGCGATTACAGCCTTCCATAAAGTAGATTTATTTAAAATCAGAAATTTTCTTCCTCCATATTAACACATTTCGTATTTTTCATTAAAAAACAATCCATACTTAATTAATAACATATAGTTTAATATGTTGAACAATCCGGAAAATCTTGCTCTGACATTCCGCTTTTGATATTAGTGAGCAGGTACAGTCATGGATGTCCGGTACCAGCACTGCCGAGTACAGTTGCGGATGTTAGCTGACAGACCCCACTCCAAAATTGGGTCAACCGGAAGTTGGGTCGATTTGGTATGGACACCAAAGCACTGGATGACTACTAGGCGATATGATAATCAATAACTGTATGTTATTTGATTTTAACTGGGAGACTGCGTCTGTGGCAGCCTCACGGATCACCTTTGGGGATCACCAACTACATATCTTGGCAAAACAGTGCGCAGTACACGTCGGGAAATCGGTTTTTGGGGCAAGAGGGTCATTTAAGGGTCTTGCCAAGATACCAAGACATTTGTCAATCCCACTGTTTTGGAAAAGATGGCTTATTATATATACTAGTACCGATCATGCAAGTTTCAATTCAAAAATAAGAATAACAAGTGGTGCGTTAGCAATTTTGTCTAGTGTATATGTCTTTTCATATGATTAACCGGTCAATCGATCGGAACGTCTTGCGGTTAACCGATTCGATTGCCATCCCTACAATAAATACTTATTTTGACCTACCTTTTCTAGTTTTTTTCTTCTTCCTTTAATTAGCCATCTGGTGTATTATCGTGAATTGATCTTAATGCTAAAGTATGTAAATTTACCTAGGTTGCATAATTCTTTAAACATTTTCAGTATTAAAATGTTGCAACAATTTACACATTGAAGGTTTTATTCCATTAAAAAAATCTAATATACATTGTATTTTTTCAATATTCAAATTCCAGTAGTACCATGATATTGTAATAGAGCATTAAGGCCCTTTCCCACAATTGGCGCACGAGCACTTTACAACACTTTCCGATCGGAATGTTTTAGCTTAGCTTCGTTAAAGCTCTCGCATACGTTTCACAATGTCTAGCATTCGTTGCATGCGTTTAAATAGTGGTCGCATCAAGTCTCCTCAAAATATTGGACATGCACAATATTCAGACGCGACCGAATGCGATCCAAGTTATCGCAATGCAACGCACAAACATTAGTAAGAACCTCTTGCAACGTTTTGTGTACTCGCAAGAGTGATGCACGATTTTTAAAGGTCGTGAGATGAATCGCAGCTGTCTATGCATGTGTTTTGCGACCATGAAACTGAGACTGTTACTCAGCGTGTCTCATGTAATCTTGGAACGTTTTACTATCAATGCACGCGATTAAACAGCTTCAATTTGCCATGCTTTGCCAGTAGTACAGGTGTATAATAACACATATCCATTGACAATGGATGCTGCGGCACCAATACTTCCTCGCTGGGTATATACATATGCTGGTATATATACCCACTCTGACTCGCACGAGCATTCGTACCATGGAACGCATGATTGCACGAGCGCCACACGTCCAATCGCATTGGCGCACGTTCAATCGTTCGATCACCCGATCATTCGCGCGATCCTATCGCATTATCTTACAACACTCGCTTTCATTGTAAAACAGTCGCATATAGACACAAGATATATCGCAAGATTTAATGCGTTTGCATCGCACAACAGTTGCTTTAGATCGTGCGAATTTCGCACGAATACTTTTTCATATGCGATTATTTCGGCAACAGTTTACGATCCAAATAAAATTTTTTCGGTCGCACGAATATTTGTCGCTTCTGCTCGTGTGCCTTACCGCATTCATGTTGAAAAGTAAAACAACTGATTTTAAAAGAAAATGTAATTAATAAAGATTCCGTCACTTTTCAAATACAGGTATTATATTAGAATAACCATTTTATTCTTATGCATTTTCTGATTATTTCTCGGCGCCCTTCTGAAATTGACAATGATTCAGTCGCTTATTTACAATATACTTTGAGTAAAATTAATGTTTTTAAAAGCTAGTATTGTTTAATTTCATTTTACTGAATCTACTGCGATTTGAGAAAATAACTGATTTTTTATGCCCCCGTATCGAAGATTCGGGGGTATATAGTTTTTGTCCTGTCCGTCCGTCTGTCTGTTTGTCTGTTTGTCCGCAAAAACTTTAACCTTGCCCATAACTTTTGATTGGTTGGAGCTATGGCTTTCATATTTCACGTGTGTATTCCTTGTGACAAGAACTTTCTTTGGGTACTAACATATTTGACCTTGACCTTGGAATTTGACCCAGTTTTGCAAAATTTTACCAAACTTTAAACCTTGGCCATAACTTTTGAACAATTGGCGCTAGGGCTTTCATTCTTCACATGTGTAGTCCTTGTGACAAGACCTTCCTTTGGATACCAACAACTTTGATCTTGACCTTGAAGTTTGACCTACTTTTGAAAAACTTTAACCTAAGCCATAACTTTTGAACGGTTGGTGCTAGGGCTTTCATACTTCGAATTCACATGTGTAATCCTTGTGACAAGACCTTCCTTTGGAAATCAACAACTTTGACCCTTTGACCTTGACCCTGGAGTTTGACCTACTTTTGGAAAAAACATTGGCCATAACTTTTGAACGGTTGGACTAGGGCTTTCATACTTCACATATGTAATCCTTGTGAGAAGTCCTTTCTTTGGATACCAACAACTTTGACCCTTTGACCTTGACCCTGGAGTTTGACCTGCTTTTGGAAAACTTCAACCTTGATAATAACTTTTGAATGATTGGTGCTTCGGCTTTCATGTCACCTGTGTATTTCTTGGGAGAAGGCCTTTCCTTGGGCACCATTAATTTTGATCATTTGACCTTGATGTTTGACATACTTTTGAAAAAACTTTAACATTTTCCATATCTATTCAATGGTTGGTACTAGGGCTTTCATATTTCACAGGTTTATTCCTCGAGACAAGACCTTACTTTGGGTACCAACATATTTGATTTGCATTTGAGAAAGTTTAACCTTTGCTATAAGTTGCCAAACGGGGGCATCAGTGTTTCACAAACACATCTTGTTTTTTTTTCATTCTTCTGTTTGTTACTATAAACATAGAACATAGAAAATATGCATTTGTATTTCAAGCTCTGATTACGGTAATGTTTTGTGATGGAGAAATAATAATTTGAGATAGCCATCCTTTACAAAATATTTATAGTTATGCATAAATTTAAATTATACTACTGTAACATATTAAGAATAACAAAGGTTTTATAAGATTAAATTTGTGAATAATAAAGGTTTATACGTATGATAGATGATAAATCAAATTGTATTGTGAAGGCGAGTTTCTTCGTTTTCGCCGCGTATCCCTCCCTTTCGTTGCTGTTTTACCGTGTTAACATATTTTACGGATTTTCTATTGATGGCATTTCAAACATATATTTAGTATCCAACCTCATATCCACAAAATCAGTGAGTTGGTGGTCCATAACGAATAAAATCTACATTGCAGTTTTTATCGCTTATTTCTAAGTAAGATTAACGTAAACGTGTATAAAAGGAAGTATAAGCCATACCCCCTCCCCCCCTCCACCCTTTCAAACACTGTAACACGATGCTACGTGCTTGAAATCTTCAGCATGTCATAAATTACATATAGGCATATAGGCCTGATCATGCCAATTTTCTTCCCTTGTTTTTTGGTAAATGTTGATGGATAATAAGCATAGCATCTTTTATTTCGGTCTAAGACGTTTTTCATTAGGTAGATCATCGTTGTACTTGTACAACACTCGACAAACTGTAACAGGTTCGTACATATAGTACGAAAGGGGATGGGGTTCCATTTGTGTTGAGAATTCTTGGAGTTAATTTTGAATGGAACTGGCTATCTCAAACAGTACTGTATATGAACGTAGTACTGGGAGGAGGAGCAGTCCCAAACTTCTTTTTACTTGTCAGTTTTTTTTAGTCAAATATACCTATATTTTTCCCTTTTAAAAACGATACTACATACCTGCTGTACGTAGTGAAGTAATGACAAGAAAATGCAGGCCCGTAGCAATGGTTTCAAAGGTGTGTGTTGGGGGGGGGGGGGCAACTTCCAAAACAATCTGACAAGCAAAAAAAAAACAAACAAACAAACAAACAAAAACAAAAAAACAACAAAAACCCAAAAAGTGTGTGTTTTGGTTTCTTTTTTTTTTTTGTAGCTTGTCAGATTATTTTGGAAGTTGTCCCCAACTTCCAAAATAATCTGACAAGCCAAAAAAAACAAAAACAAAAAACAAGAGGCCCAAGGGCCTTAACGGTCACCTGAGTACAACAATTTAGAGGATCCATAAACTGATAAATGAAGCTTTAATTGTTGCCCAATAGCAAGAAAATTAGTACGATTAAGATTAAGATCAACAAAATAATTGGTTTAGTATCTTTCTACTGTCCCCCATTCATCACTATTACCATGCAGACTTTTAACAAAATGTCTATATCATTATCTCTCACATTGGCCTCACTTGGTCTTTGAAGAACATTTAAGAAGATAAGTTATTTTTGTTTCATTTTTATTCATCTATTATTTCCAAGTCTACCTGATTATTAAAACTATGGAAGTACTTTTTATATTATACAATAAATGTTCTTGCATAATTCTCTTATACTATTAACCTTTCAAATACATTATCTACAGTGATTAATTATCAAAAGTGAATGGCAAAGGGGAATAACTTCACTCAATAGAATACAAATAAATAGAGCCCTGGCCAGGACCAGAACACTTGAATAAATGGTCCAGATGTTGAAAATTTATAAATTTGGAAGAGGTACCCTCATCATCATAACTATGCAATTAGTTGAAGATTTTTAAAGAATTCACACATTTTCACTATATTATCAAATAGAGCCCCCCCCCCCTTTAGAGAAACAACAGAACCCCTGGGACCAAAAGTTTTAAAATTTTGTAAAAGCATCCTTGCTCATCATAACTATACACTTGTTTCTTTGCTTTATAACCAGGAGTAGAAAAAATATTTTGAAAGATATTAAGAAGCACTTTTGCTCATCATAACTATGTACTTAGTTACTTTATTTAATACCCAGGAGCAGAGAAGAAGATTTTCAAAGAATTATCAAATAATGTAATTATTTCAATAGAGCCCCTCCCTAACACCAGAACCCCTGACCCAGGAGCCATGAATTTCACAATTTTGGAAGAGGCAGTCTTGCTCTACATAACTATGTACTTAGTTAGTTTATCTAATACCTAGGAGCAGAGAAGAAGATTTTCAAAGAAATAATGCACTTTCACTATATGATCTATATAGCCCCACCCTAGCACCAGAACCCCTGACCCTGGGGCCATGAATTTCACAATTTTGGTAGAGGGCTCAATGCTTATTACAATCATACCAACAGTTTGACTACTTGATGTCCAGGAGTAAAGAAGATGATTTTTAAAGATTGCATTAATTTTGGTGGTTTTAGCCCCACCACTCAGGCCCCAGGGGGGCAGGGACCATGAAATTCACAATTTTTGTCCCCCTTCACCCATAGATGCTATATGCCAAAATTGGTTGAAATTGGTTGAGCGGTTTCAGAGAAGAAGCTGAAAATGTTTAAATGTTAACGCACGACGGACGACGACGAACAAAAACGGATAGCAATAGGTCACCTGAGTGACTCAGGTGACCTAAAAAAAAAAGAAGAAAAAAACACACACACACACACACAAATTAACTGTTCAAATCCTTGAAATTGACCCTTCAGCAACAAAATGTGAGGGGGCCAAACAGCATCTAAAGGATTTACTATAGCAGAGTACTATACTAAGAAAAATGTGGGGGGAGGGGCTCCCCCCCCCCCCCCCCCCCCGCGTTCTACGGGCCTGAAATCTGAAATGTAACACAGATGAACAGACCATCGGATATTACAAAAATACATGAATATAGACTAGGGATGGCAATCGATTACAGAATTGCTAATCGGTTAACCGCAAGACGTTCCGACCGATTAATCGGTTAATCGTAATATTATACACATTTTTTGACATTCTATTTTTTCAAGTAGCTCTTTCATATACACAAGAAGACTGATATAAAGACGCTAGAAGTTAGGAATATTCTGTTTATTATCTCGATCAGGAAACTTAATATGTACCTATCTTTTATTTCAATTTCAATAGACAAGAAAAATTATAAGAAAAACATGAATTTTGCCTGAGAAAACAGACGCAGATAATTTTCCAGTGCACACACAAGTTCAATCTGCATTGACACCATAATCACAACTATGCCTGAACTTTCACTGTCCAATCTTTTTCTAATACTATAATTTAAAAGATAACGGCAAAAGAAAGGCAAACTAATTAGCTCTACGTTGTTTTATTGAATATCATTAAAGGATTACAGGATAGTCTGGTTGAACGATTTGATGTTTTTAAAATCAGTAATTAACTCACCACAAACTGACCAATTAGCCGCCATCTCAATCCAGAAAGCCATAATTACCTCCTGACAAGCTTAATTATTAGGTGTGTAAAAACCGTAAATGATCAACTCTTATGTGTTGAAGTTTCCTTTCTAAAAATGAATTTTAAGAAAATTGCGTTCAAATTTGAATATATTTTATTTTTTTCCGATTAACCGATTAGGATTTTCTAACCGATTACCATCGTTCCGACCGATTAATCGATTAACCGGTTACAAATTGCCATCCCTAATATAGACCAACATTCTTTAGAAAAGTGTGAATGCCTCAGTTTAGCAACAATGCCAACTGGGTTGATTTATACGCAATCAAAATAGCTTGTTTTATCTATTTCAATGCACCTTTTAATTCATGTTGCTTTGACAATAAATGTTACCATTGTATGCAAGAAAGTACAATTTTATCTCAATACACGTCCCATTTGTTTTGATAAGTGTAAAGGGTACAAAGTTTTGATATAATTTTGACAATTTCTTATCAAAAGACTCATTTTTTTAAACCTAGATAACCAGTGAGGAAGAGAAATGCCACGGACCAGACCAGGATTCGAACCCGGGCCCCCAGAATCACTAGTCAGGTGCTTTACCAACTGAGTGATCTCTGGCCACCAGCAATCGAACCTGTCTGACCGCCACATTCCTCCCTCCTTAAAGGTACCCCCCCCCCCAAGACACATGCACCAACCCAGGCTCTTCCCTGACAGGTCTTTTACCTGTTATTTCTGGGGCATGGTCACGACACCAAATGTAACAGCAAGGGAGAAAAATGCAATGGACTAGACCAGATTCAAACCGGGTCCCCTGAATCTCTAGTCAAATGCTCTACCAACTTAACTATCTGGTCACCTGCAATCGACTCCGCCTGACCACCGAACAATACAACGAAAATGGAAAGATATACACTAGTAGTGCATCTCATATGAAACAGTGCATTAATTCCCCAAGATTGTGAACAAAAGTAGTGGTATAGGTGAAATAAAGGTAAATAAAGTATATCATTTATTAGTCATTCTTGATTGAAAACATTTCACCTTTCACTGAAAATCGCATATGAAATGGTTGTGATTTACAAACCATCAATTCTGGTTTAGCTATATATTGTAGAGGATAATACTTAATAGTCTGATACAAATGATTTATATTGGGAGTAGAAACAGGGTCCTTTTGATAAGTGCTTCCTAAAAGGTTATATATGTTTTCTAAATTAAATAAATTACTTTGTTTTGCTGTGTTAAATTTAGTTATGTGAAACACATGCTTTGAGTTGCCCTTCTGTGTTTCACTAGTCTCTACAGTAGCTTGTCCTGTATTGTCAGTTTTTACACTCAACACAACACTTTTTGGGACTTTTCCTGGGTCTGTTCTTGAAGTCTGTTTTAAATTTGAATTTCCTTCTACTTTTGAATTAACATTTTCACTATTAATTTCTTCACTGATATTTACATTAATCAGCTGTTCAACACCTTTCTCATTCAGAGACTCTCCTGAAGATGAATCTGTACTTTCATCAAGTCTCACATTTTCATATTTTGAAGCAGCAGGTGGTGTCTGTGCTTCAGTTGGGGCCACTTGTGAGATGGGAGTTGGTGGTTCTGGTTTCATATCATTATTAGGTAAATTTTCTCTCCCTTTATTTTGTTCTGTGTTTGAGACTGGTTCTAATTTTTCTGTATTCTCAAGCTGTGTTTCTGGTTTTAATATTTCTAATTTCTCTTCCATTTCGGTGGATTTTCTCATATCCACTATTGTTTCATCCTCATTGCTAATATCTTTTGAATCCTTCAAACTTGAATCTAGTTTGGTCATCTGGGATTTGAGTAACTCTAAACTGGCTCCCAATTTTGAAAGGCTGGAATCAGGATCAGCACCTTCTGCATTCTTAAGATAACTGGTCAAAATTTCCATCACAGAATTCTCAAATCCTTTCCCTGAAGAAGAGTTTTCTGAACTCTGAGCCTCAGTTTGATAAAACTTGTCACCATGTAAATCTTGGGTAAAAGATTTCAGCTTTTTCCCTTTGAGTCTACTGTCCTCATCTTCAATATTAAACAGAGATAGTAAATCCAGACTATCATGCATCCTTTCTAGGACAACATCATCTTCCTTCTTCTGGCTGCTACAACAGTACACTGAAGCTGCATCTATAGGATGTGCTTCTGAAGTAAAGAAATATCCTCCAGCATCAACTACACATTCACCATTTGGGGTGTGTATAACCGTGCCATGACTACCATTGTTGTGGATAAAATTATCTGGATCAAACAGTAGGTATAGATATTTTGTTGTCTCTGCCAAAAAGAAACTTTCCATTCTGTTGTCAAGTTGATGAGTATTAACATTTTTCACCTGAAAAAAATTGTTGAGTTTGAAAAATCTGTATAAGCTACTAGGAAATAAACTTGGCTACAATAAAAAGCATACTAGTAATTTGTTTGTTATTATCAATTCTACACTATGTACATGTATGTGAAGAACTCTAGTTCTTGAAATCTCTCTTATTCCTTACTGTTTACTGAAGGAAGAGAATGTGAAAAAGCTTTAACTTTCAATTCAGAATTTTCTCTGATATCTTAAAAGCAAGTACAGTACAGTAAGTGTAGTTCAATGTGTATGTGTATACTTAGAATAAATATAAGAGCATTAGGGTTCTAGAATGCTCTCATTCTGTACTGATCCACAGAGGTATAATCTATTAAATCAGTCATGAATTATTGTATATCATACCATGATTGTGTAGTCATGATTATTGTATATCCTACCATGAATATGGAGATTGACATTAAGGTATTCCATCCCTAATAGCCTCAGATTCAATGAATTTGAATATGTAACAGATGTGTACATGTGGAATACGCAGTATATTTAGGCATAATTCCCATTTATTACTATTAACATGTAAGAATGGAACATGTCCTAATTTATGACCTTGACCTTTGTTGAAGAGTTATCTCCCTCTTTTTTAAAAGTAATAAAAATCAATTTTTAAAAATCTATACGGTAAAAAAATTGTTTTCAATTGTCATTCTATTTCTAATGATTTAATGCATCTTTCCACCGAAGTATTTATTGATATTATTATTATTTGAATTTTTATTTTAAAAAAATCGCTTGTCTCCATAGACTTCAATGCAATTTCTGTTTACTGTATAAGGGATTTATTTCACGGGCTGTAAATTTCACGTTTTTCTCTCCTCTGACATAATCGCGGGTTGATGAAATCGTGGAATTGGTGTAAAATAAAATTACCTCCCTTGGCTGTAGAACGACATTCATCATCGCTATGTTTTAACTTCATAAACAATACTCGGGGAGGTTTAAATAAAGTAGTTAGATTTGGTAATTAATTTACAATTAAACAAAACAGGTGCCGTTAAACGTCTTTGACTATAAACGTCGAATGACTTTCCTTATGCTATTACGATGAGTGCATGTACACCCGAAGATTTTCTTTCCGAAGGAATGGCATATCGCAACAAAAACCACTCGATGATAATAATTGTGTTAATGTACGTCGACGAAATAATATCCTTCCACATTTACAGTAAGTCCAAGAGTTATTTGAATAAATGTTTTTGAACCAAAATCTCAGGGAAAAAACTAATACTCGGGGTAATGTTAGTTACGCACGGGTAATAAGTAATCAAATCCATGATTGCTTTGATTGATCAAACATGAAGCGTTGGCTATTAAAACAGCTTTTCAACAATAAATACAGGTCATTATCTGCTGATTTAAGTTAAGTAAAGCGTAATAATAAAAGTAATTGAATGACAAGTACCACTCGTAATTACTGAATGACTACTGTACGTAAGTATACCTATCGTAGTCTATACTCACATTTCCAAAAAAAGTTTATTGAAAACTTATTCACCGTTTCTTGAATTCCCGGATTTATCAACACCGTGAATATAGCGAATATTTACACCGCGAGTTATTTTCTCCCTATACAGTAATTGATGGATATTTAAGGATAGAGAATTAGGTCCTATTAGGGATGGAAAACCTTAAGGACAACATTTAATTTCATAGATTTTGATTGTAACATGTTTTGAAATATAAACAGCAGTTTTCTTACAGTTGCATATCCACACTTGGTTTTGGTGCTGTGTTCTATGGCCTCCAACATGTCTATACCTATCTCCAATAAGTAAGGGTCTCTGGTGGCCTGGTACAGATATACAGCACTCTCTATCAGTTCTACAGAAAATATCATATTATCAGCTGACAGAATTCAAGGTTAATTCTTTTTCATGCATGTGTTAATTCCTATTTTGGCAAATTTCGAACAATTAATAATCAAAAAAATTAAAAGAATTTTTTTTTAAGAATTAAGACACAACTTTTCTGGTTGTTTTTGTCCAAAGGTATTTTATCTCCATAAGCAAATTGTTCAAGTGCAGCTTTGACAAACTTATTCAGGCACACATAAATGTTCAGTCTGATTAAAATAAATCCTCTCTTCCTTTAGTAATTAACAGTAAATATTGAGATTACCTGGTCTAAGTGGGTACCCCTCTCTCCCTGTGTGAGCCTCACTCTTCGGAATGTTATAGTACTCAGGCAGAAAACCAAACTGCCTCCAGACTTGGTGGAAGTTATGAATTGTTTTCATGGCACTGTCTATATCACCCAACAAGCTCTGTTAAATCAACAAAACTAAAAAGTCAGCTTTATGTTTCCTTACTTCTTTCTTTAAATTTTGTGTAATATTAAATAAAATTACATTACAAAACATTAATCTGTGCATAATTAGAATCACTTTTTTTTTTTTTTTTGGTCGGACCATTTGTAGAAGTGTGATTGCTTGTTTCAATTACCTGAATTCCTGGCCAGTAAGCATCTAATGAGGTAAACATAGGCAGAGTTATCCCTCCTTTGGTCATATGTGCCCACATATACCAGTCATCTCTTTTTACATGTTTTACAATTGCTTTCTCATAAACTGAAACAACAAAATATTAAACCCTTAAAATTATCATATGGCATCATTACAGTCTCCTATAGCTTAAATATGTATTTTTCTGTCAGTTATAAGGCCATTCCAAGTTTTTTCTCTGTTTAGTGTCCACCCATTTTTCAAAAACCTACCTACCTATTCGCTAAAAACACACAAGACAAAAAATAAAACACAGACTTGATAATCATAAAAATGACGTCATTCAAGGGATTTATTTCATTAATTTATTTTCCTTACAGGAAAATCTATTCTTCAACAAAATCAATGTATTAAATGCTTAAAATATACCTAATATGACATATTCTAGAAAAATATTTAGAGAAATTGAGAGAATTCAAAGATTTCGACGAGAAAAATCAATTTTAGGACTCCTGATTTTGTTTTTGTTTTTCTGATATGGAGTGTCAAAAACCAAAGCGCACGCGGACGCTAAACATAAACAAGAGGCCCATGGGCCACATCGCTCACCTGAGTAACTTTGGCCATGCTGTTCTTTACCAGATTCCCCCCCCATGTAATACCTATTGTGGCCCCGCCCTACCCCCGGGGGTCATGATTTTAACAATTTAGAATCTACACTACCCCAGGATGCTTCCACATAAGTTTCAGCTTTTCTGTCTCAGTGGTTCTTGAGAAAAAGATTTTTAAAGATTTTTCCTATATATTTCAATGTAAAACTTGGATTCCCTATTGTGGCCCCGCCCTACCCCTGGGGGTCAAGATTTTAACAATTTAGAATCTACACTACTTGAGGATGCTCCCACTTAAGTTTCAGCTTTTCTGGTCCAGTGGTTCTTGAGGAGAAGATTTTTAAAGATTTTTCCTATATATTTCAATGTAAAACTTGGAGTCCCTATTGTGGCCCCGCCCTACCCCTGGGGTCCTGATTTGAATAATTTAGAATCTTTACTACCCCAGGATGCTTCCACGTAAGTTTCAGCTTTTCTGGCCC